>NC_140192.1:31183928-31931428 GCF_965226575.1 Pagrus pagrus
GCGCATCCTGTAACATGGACCTGCAGCGTTGATGCCAGTGTATGTGAGCTCCTGCTGAGGACCGGGGCAGTCAGTCGGAGGAGGAACACCCATGAAAAATGATGCATCATGGAATGTGATCGTCTAAACTTTGAGCAACAATTTCATGTCGTGGAGAGAGACAGCATGGGGAGCAGCGGAGACGAGGACAGAGCAGACTAACGTCGAGAGAAAGAGCCCCTCTGCTCGTTGTGTTGTGAATGTTTGACTCTTCTGTTCGTGGACGACACACGCACCTAAAGGACCTCGAGGACGGGACCACAGTGTGTGTTGTGATGCTTCTTCTCCATTTCTTTTCTAGTGTCAGTTTTGGTTTCTCCAGCAAAATCTGTGCTATCCCAGTATGGCTCGCTTTGAAGACGAACTGTCCAGCCGCTATGGAGGCAGCTGTCCCGCGGGCCCGGCCAGAGGGGCCATCCGGCCGCCGGGGCCTCCGGGGGGCCATAGTATGTACAAGCAGACGATAGCCCAGAGAGCCAGGACCATGGCCATGTACAACCCCATCCCTGTCAAACAGAGCTGCCTCACCGTCAACCGCTCTCTGTTCATCTTCAGCGAGGATAATATCATACGGAAATATGCCAAAAAGATCACCGAATGGCCATATCCTTACAGTCCAGCCTAACCCTTATACATGCCGCTCTGTGACATTACGCGAGATCAACACGCCGAACTCCGCCTAAAAATATGTCAATTTAAGATCCCTCGCTTGCCGACAGAAGATTCAGCTGTCTAGGATATTATACACTATCTTAGACGAAGCGAAAGAACAGAACCTATAATTCGGCATATGCAAAGAAGCGTTTATATCAATAAAATGTCAAACTTCCACAGTTGGTCCTCCTGTTGTGTCCACAGCCTCTGAGCGAAGGGCGGCAGCTTGTGCCACAATTAGGCGCTCCTCGGTCGATTTTGAATGTGCTGCCAGGTCTCATTTTCTTCCATGTATGTCGGCTATGACGACTGACAAGCAAGGGATCCACATTTATAATGGAGTTCGGCGTCATTTCTGTCGTATTTCACCTCAGAGAAAACAGCAGTTTAATCGATCAGTGATTACTAAAGGGTAGGCTGTTGGGGAACATACAGGTTGATTGGTGTTTCGACTTGTGTTTCACTAAACTTCTAAAATTAGTTTTATGACAAGTGTTGAAGGCTTTTCTGTTTGTGTGTGTGTCAAGATATTTTCATTTACTGGATTCTTACTTGATGAAGAATTTGTCTCAGAGGTCTTAATCCAGGAAGATCTGTCTCTGTTGTGGGCGGGGGACCTCTGGTCAGACAGGCCTCTTGCCCTCTTTGATAATGCTGAATCTATGATTTGGGTGAAGATATAGAAAGCATCAAAGCAAGGCTTAAAGTTAAAGTTGATCTCTGGACGTGGTGATGTAGGTTTACTTGGTAGGCCGTCCTGTCCCTGCCTGTTTGCAGCTGGTGCTGTCCAGGGTGCTGAACTGAACTCCCCACAAACAGCAGCTGGCCTCATCATCAAGGCAGTGGCAATCTGCATGGGTGTGACACCAAACCAACAAGCTGCAGCAATAACACGCAGCAGGATGCAGGTTTGAAATGAGCTGCTGGTGTATTGTAATTGATTTAGCTAGCACTGAATGATTGTGCGAGCCTGAATGCCACCTGTTGAGTTTCCGTGAAATGACTCACAAACAAAATAATGTCTCCCCCAGTGCAGACCTGGATGCTTTGTGAGGAAAAGTCAATGGTAAATCACCTCATATGTTAATGAGTGTTATAGGTGTTGCAATTAATTCACATTTAGGTGTGTAATGGCTTCCATTACATAACTCACTGGTTGGTTAACCCCGCTGTAGAGCAGACATTTATCATGCTTTGGTGTTGCAGTGCGTTACTGAACCCTTTAACCTGATGCAGAGCAATCATGAAACACTGGAGGAGGGTCTACTGTGGCCCCGAGCAGCTGGAGGCCCAGTGACTGGAGTCAATTGGCCAGCTCCCTCTCCTGAGGGTGCCCCCCTTCTAGCAGAGCTGGAAGAGTCCTGAGGGGGTGTTGCAGTGGTAGTGCAAATCTCACAACAGACATGCACTGCCAGGAGGATAGATACCCAGTAATCTGTACTAATCTGTGTATGATTTCTTGAAATAGCCAGAAACTCTCCTCTTACTCAACGCCGCAGAAATGTTGCATATTAATGAGGGTCCCAATAGCCTTTTGACTGTGGCAGAGTGGTGATGATTGTCTTTTTATCTGACGGGAAACAGAAGATTTGTGAACTTGTTTCTATGTATCATTGAGGACTGTAAGGGGATATCTATACAACTAGCTCAACAACTACTTTGTGAGCATTGGAGTTAAAGGGGCTAAAGATCTACAAAATAACCTTGGTGATGTCGGCAGGTTTATCTCAGCATGTAACATGTAACATCAACTGCATTGTAAAATGGGGCCGTGACATTTGAAAGAAGTCAGCTTTAATGAGGCGGGGTGAGGGCTGATGGAGGTGGATGAGTTGCATTATGAGAAATGCAGGATCCAGTGTTTGTGTAGTTTTTGATCCATACCTGGCACAAAAAGTGGTGATATCCTGACCTTTGCCGTTAAAGTTCTGACTATTATTTCAAAAATCTGTCTCTTCTGAGTTCTCCAATTGATGGAAGTAAATGACTATGCTTTAAGTACATGAGGTGCACGCTCTACCAACTGAGCTACTGCAGCACCCCTACTCTCATCTTAATAGTGTACTGTAATGAATAATTGTAGGCCTGGGCAACATATTGATAGTATATTGTTATGATATCAGGCTATATATGGTATTATTTTTTGGATATGGTTTTATGGTGACATATAATCAGTGTTGTGTTTCCCTGGTTTTAAAGGCTCATTACAGTAAAGTGATGTTATTTTCAGACTAACCAGACTACTTGTTCTAATACTTGTCTTTACCCACTTAGTCATTATATCCACATTACTGATGATTACTGATCAGAAATCTCATTGTGTTTAAGTACCAATAGTCTTCCTTACTTACATTACTGATCTATGATCTCAGAGCTAGACAAACTTCTATGTAGGTCCAGAAAGTATGTTCCCAGTTAGGTTTTTAAAGAGCTTATGATTGATTTTTCAATTTGTCATTTTTAATTCCTGTGTGTTTATGCATTGTTTTAATGACAGGGTTTGTTTGTATGAGTAGCAACCTGTGAATTTGCTCCCACAAGAATTCCTTAACACTCTTACTCCATTTGAATACATGATCCTGGCCACAATTATAGCAAACTGCATTGTGCTGGCCTTGGAGCAACACCTACCGGAATCAGACAAAACACCGATGTCAGAGCGTTTGGTAAGTAGCAGCACGCCGGCTCTCCATTAGTATATATGTTTTTCCCTCATCCACAGCTTAAGCAGATGCAAGTTCTGTGAACTCTTCTGTCCACTCAAAGAGCTGGGGGTGGCAAGGGCAGGGCTGTTTTAAGAATGAAATGTCACTCCCCGAGGCAAGGAGCCTCCCAGCTGCTCGCTTTCATTGATCTTCTCCCTGAGATGGGCTGAAACCTTGTCTGTCAGACACACATCACAGAGTTCATAATGATATGAAGTGATTAGATGTGTCATCAGGACTGTGTGACTGCATTATAAAATATTCTGTACAGATTTTCTGTCTTTACCCAGCTATTCCCTGGCCCCAATAAACATTCTGGGGACAAAAACGTATTTCTTGACTCTTGTCAAGAAGCTTTGTGTGCGCTAGGGCTGCAACTTACAATTAACTTAAAGATTATTCTGGTGTATTTATTTTATATGATAATGATAGTGGAGAGAGACAGGAAAACATGGGGAAAGAGAGTAGGGAAATTACATGCAGGTGATGCAACATATGCACCCTTCAGCTATCAGGCTACCCCGCAAGTAATGACTATTTTCATTATTGATCAATCAATCAATTCAATCAATTAATCAAGTACACACCATGTGTGAGGTGCTGTTAAAACTCCCAAATTCCTAGAAAAAAATTAGAGGGCATGACTTCAGTGTCCTCCGTGGTAGTTGTTGCTGAGAGTCTTTCAGGGTGTTAAAGGATCTGGGCCAGCTAGAGATGATTATGGGACACTGAATCTTACAGAGCTACAGACTGACACCCTGAGGCTGCTGACAAACGTCAGTATGGACCCTTCATTTTATTGACATTGTCTGGCCAATACCTGATTTTATTGACACGACCAGATGGAAGTCTGTTACCTGTCTGTAATTTCATGAATCCTTCTCGCTCTACTCTGCTCTTTCATAACAGGACGACACAGAGCCCTACTTTATTGGAATATTTTGTTTTGAGGCTGGCATCAAGATCATCGCCCTGGGCTTTGCCTTTCACAAAGGCTCCTACCTGCGTAATGGCTGGAATGTAATGGACTTTGTGGTGGTCCTAACAGGGTGAGTAGCACTGGCCTAATGGCTTATACAGCTGCTAACTGACTGAGCTGATGGGCAGCAGCGATTAATGAGGGGCGGGGGAAGCTCTACTCCGTGTGTGTGTGTGTGTGTGTGTGTGTGTGTGTGTGTGTGTGTTGCATCTCTAATGAAGTAAAGAAGATCCATTCCAGATGGCGGGGTGTTTTCTTCCTGTATGAATCAACAGAGTCTTGATAAGGTGGTATTGTCCACATTAGACATGCAGAAAACCAGAGGGAAATTACTACAACACAAGACTTCAGTGAAATATTTTTCTGTGTTGCCCATCAGATATTTAGACATGATGAAAACAATACAGCCCAGTCCAGTCTCCAGCAACAACAATTTTTGCCTTTTCATTTACAATAACTTTGAGCTTTCAGTGGTGATGATCAGAGCTTGTTTCACTCTTGTAAAAAATGGCTGCTGCAGCACATTGCAGTGCATACATTGACTTCAAACCTTACTGATGATTCTAAAAGTGCTTCAGTAGTTTGACAGTTCTGAAAGTTTGCAGCTAGTAAGTAAATGCTCTGCTCGTACATACTTTAATTTTTGGTGATTAGAAGAGAGGAGAATATGTGAGAGAAGAGGCGATGTGATGATCAAAAGTATGGAAACCTTTCCACCTGATAAAAAGTAATTACAGCTACTAAAATCAATATTTCAATGAATATTATTAATATATATTAATATATCAAGTGGGACAATTGTATTATATCAAAAATGATACTGGTAGTATCTTAAACAATATGATATGACGCACAACTACCTATTCATACTCTTAATTGCAACGTTGTTCTGGACGTATAGCTGACACGATATTTAAGCTGTTACCAAAGTATTAGTGATTAATACTGACGTTGTTTAACTTGTCTTTTACTTGAATCGTTTCAGCAGTAGGTAAAGCTGACGTGGCTCCATGTGATCACTTATGATCATTTGGACGAACTGGGGTAAAGTTGACTTTGATCCCCGGAACAGTTGATTGTACTCTCTGTATCATACACGAGCTACACAACATTATCATTTAGTCATTGGTTTATGTTGTTAAAACGCCAAGCAGACTAAAACACGATGCCAAACCAGTTCTCTCTTTTTGAATTTTGTCATCTCACGTTGTCTGTGGAGTAAACAGAGAGGATCCCTTGATACTGGATAAATATCAAGGGACTATAACATTGGTATGAGAATAGTGCTGTTGGTGTGGGGGGATGGAGAGCAGAGGGGGTTGGTGGGGAAGGTTGGGGGTAGTGATGGAGGATGCTGTTACGCTGCAGAATGTCCCCAGGCACTTGGTGGGTCCACCAGGGGACGGCCCAGCCTCTCTTACATAATGATACAGAGATTTATTTGGCCCATCTATTGGGGCTTGTGTCAGGAACCTCATTGCAATAAACAGAGCCTCTGCCAATTCCCAAACCCCTCATCAACGCCCCCACCCCACCCACTGGAAGTCACAGGGAGGCACTGAGCCTTTGTTCCTGCTGGCTGAAAAGAAGAGGAAGCAGTTGGTGGAAAATATAATAAATGCCATCCACCAGGATGAGTCTGGTTTTGCTGGAATGACGCAGGGATCTGTTTGTGTGTGTGTGTGTGTGTGTGTGTGTGTGTGTGTGTGTGTGTGCGTGCGCGCATATGTGTCCATAGGGGTTTATCCAAGGAGCATAACAGTATTTATACAAACCTTTGTGTTTTAGATGTTTAAATAGGGTTTCCTTTTTTCTCCATTCATTTAACTAGAGTGAAAATAAACTTGTAGATTTTCAGCTTGTTTGCGATCATCAATTACAATAAAAATGTAAGATCAACTTGCATTGTCTTGCATGGTTGTGATGCTATGGTGCTGACAAAAATCCGTCCACAGACAGACAGACAGACAGACTATGAACACCTGGCAAGGTGTACATTTTGCCATGATTACAAACACACACACACACACACACACACACACACACACACACGTAAACATAGCACAACACCAACATTATCCTTTCAGTTGTGTGTGCAAGATAAATGTTATACCTTACATAGATGAATGGAAAGCAGTAACTGTTTGGAAAAAGGACAAAACCCATTTAAGTGCAGCAGAGTACATTTTGGAAACTGGTGTTGTCATAAGATTTACACTGTGTAGAGATTTTGGCATGACTTTGATTTCATGCCCCGGCTCCAGGTCTCTCATATCCTGAAAACCATATCCGTTTATCCTTCATATAAATCTTACACTCTTATCAGTAATGGCTCTTTAATGATCTCATAGCAAGGGTCTGTGAGGATGAGTGGTGTGAAGAGTAGGCAGTCAGATGAGATTGTACAGTTGACACTGCTCCACACATTTCTGGTGCCACTGCTGCCTCAGTTTGGTTGCAGCAAGCAGGTGATTCCTTAGATTTGTTGTTGTTGTAGAGTGAGGCAGCAAACAGCTACAGCCACACTGCTTCTCAGATGGTGTTGTGATTTATGCGATCAGCATGGTTCTACTACTAACCCTAATGTCCTCTGTTTATTTTAAATGTATCAATAGGGCATGCAACAGGCCAAGCTAATAAACCACAAGGCAAATGTTGGCAATTCATAGGCTGTAAATGTTTAATTTGAATAGGTCAGTACAGGTAAAATATAAAACCTACTGCTAAAATATGCTTATGTTTATGTAAGTGATTATCAGCTGTGTGAGTGCATGTGTGTGGGTGTGTGTGTATACTGTATGTTCATGTATGCAGCCAGAGCCTCTCCAGTGTGTGAGTGCGTGCATGTGTGTGTGCGTGCGTGCGTGCGTGTGTGTGTGTGTGTGTGTGTGTGTGTGTGTGTGTGTGTGTGTGTGTGTGTGTGTGTGGGAGCGGCCCAAGCAGGCCTGATTGAATTGCAGCTTAGTAGGCTGACATGATAACCATAATTGAAGGGCCGGGTGGTGAATAGAGGCCATTACAGCAACAGTCTGGACATCTTATCAGCGCCTGGCTACACTGACGGCTTGAGCCGTGTTGTCAGGGTGGATACCGCATCACTCATAAAAAGTGCATGCAGCTGAACACAGATACACATGCACTTTAACATGCATGCAAACACACTAACAAATCACTTATCCATGATGATGTCCATTTCCTGCAGGATGTGTTGTGTAGAAACCCATCGCAATTAGGCATTAGCAATGACTCACTGATCATTCATTGCATTCAGTTCATTTGGACAGGACCTCAGGATATCAGTCCACTCTGCCATCTGTTTGTAATACAAGTGACGACAGTCACAGTTTTCTTTACTGTTAAATGAAGACATGAGGTGGGTCTGCAACTACGGCAACAACATGACAAAGGTTTAATTGTTATATTAATACAGTTTGCTTATCAGCCACAATTGGCTGTGGGTTAAACTCAATGTTGTTCAATGGTTTCGCATGAAATTAGTAAACTGTAACAGCATGAAAAGATTACATATGCATGTGCCTTTACCTGTACCTACTTTTTCATTGAGGCTGACTAGCCAGGGCCAAGATATAGTCCAACATAGAAAACCTGAGGACAAAAAATGTGACGGCAGGTTAACAATTGTTCTCCAGTTAATTCATGTTTGCTTGTGCTGGAGAAATAAATAAAATAAAATAATGAAATAACCAAATTGGATCCCTTTTTAAGAAATCTTTATTTGGCAACTTTCCATTGTAACTTTAAATGTTTATAGAAATATATAGAGTAATTCAATGATCCCAGTGAAAAATGATTCTTTCTACAGCTCATACATATGCAGGACACAAACAGAACAAAAACAAAAGATAAAAAATGAAAACATAAAACAAGAAATCAGTACATAGTCTATGATATCAAATTTGTAGGAGGGAGATAGAAAAATATAAATATACTAAAAATATCTTATTTATCTTAAAGAGACACTATTTTCTGAAGTATTTGAGGGGCCTTAAAATCTTTGTTATCTTAGAAAATTTGCAAATTCAATTGTAATCCTTAATAACATAAATGTCCACTTTGCCGCCGTTCTATATGTGGTTTGTCCAAGTCGTGTTGCCGTATCTAGCTATCTAAGATGGCGGACGTACTTGTGCATGCACCACTCAAATAGGGTAGTGACAGGCCCATTCCCTCTGTAGATATAAAAGGCTCGTTCTAAAGTAACTAAAACACAACTACAGTTTCAGGTGATTATGCACTAATGAAAATAATTATTGTTTAATTATGATTCATAATTATGAATATTATCTTCCATTTCTGGCGATAGGTCTTTAACATGGTTATACGCAGTCGTACCCAGACCTAAATAATTTATAGAACTTATGTGTGAGGCAGTTCCAGGGGCTGTCTCATTTTAACACCATTACCATTTTGAACCTGCCATCAATTGATCCTGGTGCACATTGCACATGTGTTCTCTCTCGGGTCATGGGCCTGAGCCATCATTCATAAGCTGCTAATCAGATCATGTGGTGGATTGCATGAACAGAAGTGCCTGGGTTTAGGTCCCGTAGGCCAGCCCCTACCTCGACCATGTTCTAATAAGATGTAGGGAGTTGCTAATAAGAGCATATATCTGCCTCCCCGTGCTCCCACCCAGATCAATAGTGTATTGAGCTGAACGCAGAGGGAATAGATTCACTTCAGCACTCCTCTTTATACAGTAGCTGGCTGGATCAAAGCAGCTGCTGTTGGAGCTCTGCAGTGGCTCGTTCCTACAGCACAGCCTGCCCTCCCCACTGCCACACACACAGCTGAGGATAGCACCACTCACCTGAATGGTAATATATTTCAGATATCAGAGAAATGTAAGTCTCATTACAGGTGGCTCTGTTTTAATCTATAATACAGTCATTCAAAATGGGCATATCTGACTTGGAACAACACATGAAGTGGAACTCAATTGAAACCATGTTTGCCATCATCTTTATCAAACTTTACACTTCTTGACAGAAAACTCCTTTCACTGAAATACAGCTTAAGAATTTAGAATACCTTGTTTGTTTTTACAGAGTCAAATACACTTGAGGTCTGATGTTTAAGATGTCATATGTAAACATACCACATCGAAAATTATTTAACTGGCTTGTTCCTCTAAACCTTCACTAAAATCACCCCAATCAGGGTTCCCACCCTTCCCGGAAAAGGGTTAGGGTTAGAAAATCTTGTGTTCTCCTGGAAATTTATTTAAACATTGTCCTATTTTTCTATCAGAGCTCCCCAAAATGGATGACATTGTAATCTGAAAGGTCTAAGTTAAGGATCATATTAATGTTCAAAGTATTTTGAGTAGGCTGCATGCTGTGAACACACCCCAAGTCACATCAAACAGTGGCACATGCAGGGTGATGTAATGTTAATAATGAAAGTTACATTATGCTTAAAATGTAAATATAGGTAACTGTGGTAGTTTAATCAGATTTA
The DNA here is from genome assembly GCF_965226575.1 of Pagrus pagrus. Lineage (NCBI taxonomy): Eukaryota > Metazoa > Chordata > Actinopteri > Spariformes > Sparidae > Pagrus > Pagrus pagrus. The sequence goes on from NC_140192.1 coordinate 31,193,787, forward strand.
TAGATTAACGTTGCTTTCTTCCCATCTTGTTGAATAATGTTAAATTGATTAGCATGTTTGGTTCAGTCACTAAAGTTGTCATTCTTGCTAGCTTGTTTTGCCTGCAAAGCTTTAAGTTTTGTGATTCAACTCTGGTTAGGAGCAATGGTTTCAAATGTGTGTTGGGCATTGTTCAGAGAGTTTGATGATAATGAATGAGACGCTGGGGTTAAAATTATGAATGGCAGCCCAACTGTATGCATGTCAAACACTGGCTAAGTACTGGCTAATGGTACATGTTCACTTTGCTAGTATTGTCTGTTCAAACACAATGCTGCACACATATAACGTATAAACATATACAACAAATACAGTTTCATCATCTTTCTTAGTTTTCTATTATTAAAGCTATGGTCTACGATTTGAAAGATTTGTTATTATTATTAACTAGGGTGACCATATTTTGATTACCAAAAACCAGGACACTCGGCCCAGCAACGAGATATGATACTCAAAATTCACTCAAAGATGCCTTAAAATGAACATATATTTAAAGTATGCCTCCTCTGTATGGATAGAAAATTTATATATTACAAACAAAATACTATCTATAACCAAAGACACACATTCAGACATGCTTCTCAGAGGTTACTTAACATGTTTTATTATATTATTTATTATTTATATTTATTGTTTCAAAAACAACAAATGAAATAATGATAGAAATAATGTCTCTTCTGTATTAGAAAAATAAATAATAATAAATAACTGAAAAATACCTCTGCTATATTAGCAATCCAACTACTACACTCACCTCGCACACTTTTTTTTATGTTTTTCGGTGTCCATGTGGGCTTTGAGGTCCCTGGCACCCCCATTGGACACCGAAACATATGTACCAGGTTTGCACACGGTGCACGAAGCCTCACACTTGCCCCGACCGGGACAGTAAGTGGGGAATTTCTTTTGTAGCTCATCGTTAAATGTGCATTTACGCTTCGGCATGATGATGCAGGCAGGAGTGCTATGGCTGTCTGCTCGCTCGTTGTGAGCGTCAATTTAATGGCCCGATGAAAAACAGGACATTTCACCACTTTATAAAAAACTCCCGGGACGGCCAGGACAGGACGTGAAAACAGGACATGTCCTGGGAAAACAGGACGTTTGGTCACCCTAAATTATTAACATTATTTAGATGGTGGTTATGGTCCAATAGTATGATCTACACAATGTGAAGAGTAAAAGGAACCAAATAAATCCATTCTCTCTAGTGCCTGCAAAACTGAAAAGAAATTGACCAATAGGAGCCATCTGGTCCGGATGGCCAGACAATTTCTGTCTCTGCAGTATTGTCAACACTTGTTTATTTGTACGACGGAGACGTTAGCCTCTATGTTAGCATTGTAAGCCAACAACAAGCTAACATTGCTATCATGTTTACACCAAATCAGCCTATGTATTTGCTCGTGGCAGCTAAATGAAGCAGCAAGTAATGCAAGTAAGATGAATGAATGGATGAATGAAACCCCAACGCGAAGCGGAGGGGTTTCGGATTTATTTCCGGATTTTTATCTTATTTGTCCGGATTTATTTCTCCATAACAACCTCTCGCCCGGTCACTGCTCAGCTGTTTTGCTAACCCTCCTCCCGGTCTTGTCCATTTGTTTTCAACGAAGCCTTTGCTAAATCAATATGATGGATTATCATAAACGCGTTACGATGTGTGTATTTGTGTGTCTTATCTGTCATAAACAAGAGATTACGGTTTACGGGCACGTTTGTGTCGCGGTCTGGTGCTACTCAGACAACAGCTGGGACACACACAGCTGCTCCGAGGATCATGAAGGTTTAGTTTTCAGCCACAATGTGGACGATGTGGACACCGACATCGTTACTCCGCATTCAAAGCTGGGCTGTATTTGGTTTCTGCCGGCTTGTTGCTCTTTTTGCTTGTTGCGGGAGGGGGTGTGTCACGGGAGGCTCCGAGGGGAGAGTGGTACTAGCTCGGAGGGGAGGGATTAAGGAGCACAGAGGGGAGGGGGGTGTGTGGGGGGGGGATGCTTTTTTCAAACCTTTCTCAGATCGTAGACCAGAGCTTTAATTCCCTAAATGTGGATGCAGAGCTGTAGTGAAAAGTCGACTGATTTAAAAACCGATGCTCTAGCCTTCATTGAGTGGAATCCTGTAGGTTTTGACTCTGGGCATTTTCAGTGGTGTAACTGGGAAACCAGACATACTTTCCATCACAGAAGTAGATCATGAGATTCTGATGTTTATTGTTAGTTCAGTGATGCTCTTCACTGATTGGAGCTGCCTGTCTGTCTGTGACGTAGCCTTCAGTGTTGATTGGCTATTACTCGTGAAGTGTAACTAATCAGTTAGTGCTGTGTGTGGAACACTGAGGGGACTACAGAGTGTATGGGTATGTAATCAGCGCTTATATGTATTATGATATACTATACACTATAGTATTAATAGTATACTAAGTAAGTATAATAAAACCATAAATTAGCCTTTAAAGGAAACCAGTTAGTAGTTTTTATGATTTTAATTATTTTAATCTTTAAAAGCAGACTTCCCCAGAGAGGAACATATTAGTATATGGGCGCGATTCCTGTCTGTCATACCAGCTAGACCGTCACTGAAAATGTTCTGGAAAATTCCTTGAAAATCATCTCAAGAAAAGAGTGGGAACCCCAATTTTTGATGTCTCTCAAATGAAGTGAATTTTGGAAAATGAAGGAAAATTCTATGTGAACAGCCACAGTAATATCTTGTAATTGACACTTATGACCACAATGTCTGCTCTTTGGAAAACACAGGCAGCCCTGCTTTATTCCTGTAACCTTTTGTGAAAAGTAATTTCAGAAACTACATCAAGACCATTATATTTATCTATATGCAATTTCTGAATGTCTTGATCATTTCAAATGTGGCTACGAACTTGTGAATATTCACATGATCTGCTGCAGTTCAAATCAATCTCTGACCATATTCTGCCTCTCTGAACTTTGTTGCTTTTGTACTGTTGCCTTGCTGTTCGACCTTTCAGACTAAAAGCAATAAGGTCTAGTATTTAACGCTGTGCTTGCGTTTCTCCTAGCAGTCTCCACATGTTGTCCTTCCTTCATTTTCTACATCTGAGAGGAATGTTGTTGTAGCTTCATCCACAGTGCATGGCTACAGTCTATACTTCCATAGTTCAGGTTGGATAAACATTGGTGAGATGTTAGAAGGTGATGCCAGCCAAGCCTTAGAAAGGTTTCCAAAGCTCTGAGAGAAATAAGTGTTTGTACTGCTGTAAGCCCCCCGTCTGTTTTCTTTGATCACAACAGTCTCAGATGTACTGTGGAGTGGCACAGTCTTAGCAACAGGCATATTGATATGATTATGATAAGAGCCAGTTTGTGTATTTGCTGTGTAAATGCCTTGTGATCAACAGAGGATCCTGGCTCTCTCTCAGCTGCACCCACACCTCCCCCTGAACCAACACCAGGGACGACTGGCTCTCTGTGTTTGACAAACTGTCTCTGAGTGCCAGTGGTAGTAACAGTGTGTGATACAGCACAGTGCTGACGACCGTTTGTAGATACATAGTGAGAGCCAGGAAAAATAACAGAAAAGCCAGGAAAGCTGGATCCTAATGAAAGTTAAAACAGTATGGATAAATACGGTAGTTAAAATCAATATTTTTTGTTCCTTTTCTTAAAAATTGCAGGGCTAAAATGACACGTTAAATGTAATGTATTCATATTTAGTTTGAATTCTTATTCCACTACTCTGTTTAAGTTACCTTTGTGAAGTAGGTGGTGGGATGCCTTGTGCGATCCTGATGCATTTTTTAACCTGGAAGAGGAACAATGTGTTTGTTTCCAACATGACGGCCGAAGGCATACTGACTTCAATATGAGGCTATACTTGGCTCCTCTAAACTTATACTTGGATGCTTGACATTCACATAAGGAAACACAGTGACACATGGCAGTGCTAAGCAGTGTAGCCTCGTTAATGAATTACTGCTACAGGAATGGTGTTATTGTTTCACTTTGGAGTATTAAGAAGGTCTCATGTCCCGTAAAAGGCAAGTACAGTAGTGTCAAAATAACTTTTTGTATTTTGACTCTATATATAAGATAGATTGTTGTTAAAAACATTTCTGCCATCAACCAATACAACTTTGCAAAGCTTAGCAGGAAATTGGCCATAACTCATTGACTGAAATCTGTCCAATCCTCATAAACCTGGTTACATGCTGTATCTTCAGACCATATTTGAGAAAATGCTGATTGAAGCATTTTGAGCTCAACCCATATTGTCATACTTAGACCTTATGGCATTAAACACAACCCTGACAGATCATCACGTTCAAGTTGATAAAGGGAACTTGTCAGCACATTTGACCTGTTCAGCAAATGTGTAGCAACATTAGCATTAATGTGCGGTTCTGTTTCTTTCTACATGGCAAATGTGGGTGCAGCATTGACTCTCCTTTTAGCCCTGGTTTTCTGGCTCTTGTGTTCACCAGCTAACTTTGTCTGTCTGCTGTTTGGTGCTGAGCAGGTGGTGGACAGAGGATTTATCAGAGCTTTTTCACTTAAAACACTGCTGCTGCTGGAAACAAGGTGAAGGAAAGCAGAACTTTCTGGAATATGAAAATAAAGAACTTAAAGATACTAAAACATTCTGCGGCAGCGAGGTAAACATTGTGGGTTCATCGCTAAATGACCACTTTCATGTTACACATGTTTAATCAATTGTAAAATAAAAAAGCAAAAATCATTTGGATGGACATGGGCCACAAAATACTGCTGAAGCCCATTATAACAATGATTTGATGGTAGAGGAAATATTGCAATGGAGTTTGCTTTTAAATGAAGAATTAGTTCATTTAAACATAATTGATACATATTAAGAAGAAATGTGGAATGAAAAGTAAATGTAGTATTGAACAGTTTATGTAGCTGTGTTCCAGATTAAATCTTCTCTGTATTAGCAGCAAATGACACAGACTGCCTAACAATGTGTTTTTCATCAATGGTCAGCTGGCCCAATGAGTCAGCAAATTCACATGTTCATTTAATGCATAGACACTCTATACCATCCAGTGTATTTTCACATCTGGGAATGGAACTCTTTTATTCATTTATTCTTTTTACTTGGTGTCAGAATGTGGACTGAACACTGATAGCAGCCAGGTGTTGTGACTCCAGAGAACTGCTCTGGTGATATAGAGAGGGTTGTCAGAATCTAGACTATAGACATTGTGATGATGGCTCTGTGGTCAGTGCTAATGCACACAGCCCGCCACAAATCTCTTTGAGAAGCCAGACTGTGGCGTTTGTACAGTGAGCTCCTCTCTAATCAGCCTCTCTCTGAAGAGAAAGGCTGGAGCAAATGAATAAATAATTGATTAGGTTTCACTGTGGATGAATTAGCCCAGTTAGAGAGTGCATTTTATCTTCTTTGATAGGCACTGTGCACAGTATTGCTACAGTAGACTTTACCTAAGGGATGTTATACATTGTACTATAAATAACATGTTGTAAAATGTCCATTTGTATCTGACATTATGTGCGGGAAGAGTGAAAAGCATTTTTCCTCATGTGAAAACATGAACTTATTTCAGTCACACAAATCACTCATGGTCTCTCAGATGTCAGATGAGGACGTTCACTCACTTCACTGACTGTTCACCACTATTACTGGTGTTACCGGTATGAAACCACTTCTTACCCTCTGATCGACACTTCTGATGACATTAATTTATTTAAGCTTAGTTAACAAGTATTGGGAGAATTAATGTAGCATCCAGGTCAAAAATGTACAGTAATGTGATTATATCCACATCCACATTTCCTAATAAAGCCTATTATTAAGCAGGGTTAGTGTGTAAAAATAACAATAAAACCTCTCTGTGGTGCTTACTGTTACACCTTTAACCACACCCTCAGTGATGTCACAGGATACTGACAGACCTTGGAACACACTTGTACATCATTGTAGTAAGGAGAGAAGCTTAACTAGTTAAGATTTTAGCTGCATAATGTATGTAGTCATGAATATTTCATGAAATATATCAACACACAGTATATATCTATATAAATTAGATTAGAGCTCCCTCAAAATACAAAAGAAGTCCATATTGAAATTAACAAGGCAACTTGAAAACAACAGCACAGTTTGAATTTTAAAAATGTGACTGTGGTTCAGGAATAAATGAGAGTCTTGGTCTAAACAGTCTACGGTTTCACAGTATGGTACTACACTATTATTATTGTTGTTATTGCTGTTGTTATTGCTGTTATTATTATTATTATTATTATTATTATTATTATTACTAGTTTTATCATAAGTTACAAAACATACGGGTGTTTTTGGTCCTGACAGACATGAAACTTGATATGAACTTATTATAACATGAATATTTTTAGTCACACTAATATGGCAGGAGTCATTACCATGGATAAGCAAATCTGCTCACATATGGATAATTAAAAAGTGATATGTAAGATATATAAATTGCTTCAAATTGGTACATAAGGCCCCTTTAAGGTATTCAAAAATAGTTAAAGTTATTAGTTTACATTTAGTTTGGTTCATATAGTCATTCAGGACATTGATCCCACTGAGACCGTAAGACAGAGATTTTTTCAATCCTTGAAATCACAGTATGATCTGACTGAGCTCTCACAGATAATCTTACCCTCTTTACACCAGGTCTGCTGATGTTAGATCATTTTATCACCACAGGCAGAGCTACTTATGCGTCTCTTTTTTATTGGGAGAAAGTCTTTTCCTACTCTAAAATTCTGCAGAGTAAAAGTTACGAGTTAATTCCTGGCACCGTTTTGTACGAGATGGGATTAATGTTTCAGATGTTTCAGTGTTTGGACAGAATCTTTTCAAAGGCCACAAGAGCCGTTCTGAAACCCCTTACCTTAAACACATGTTTTAGTTATGAGAGATTTTCTACACAATGTGAAATGTCCCCTCAGTGCAGTCAGATGATTGTAAAACATGGTATAACTGGCAAATTTAGCCAGACTTTTCCTAGAGCAGCGAGTCTCAACTTGGGGACGAAATGATTTTAGATGACATTTAGAATTAAATGTATGCTATACAAAAAATATTGAAGGATGATTCTGTTTTCCTACAATTTGACTCTTATTTTGTATTGATACATGTATGCCAGTTCAACAACACAAGATGAAAAGGACAGACAGAAGCAACAACAGAAAAAGAAAAAATTGCAGATCAATTGCAGATTGTCTATTAGGTGGATGTTACATGCATCCATTTAATTGATGTTACATCAGTTAAACAGCAAGCACATTATACTGTACATGCAGTCAGGCCAGTTACAGCATAGGCGTAGTATTATGACGCAAAGAATTCAGTGATGCTGTGATGGGCATTTTGCCCTGTTTTCTAATGTTGATGAAGGTTCTCAGTCATCCAGGTCATAGTAATTCTAAGTGCTGTATCAAAGGCAACTGGACTTGTCAAACTAATCAAACTGTCAACAAAAGCAAAAAAAACATTGCTTTGATTTGTCAACACGAATTGGTAAGTGCTGAACTCATTGAACACATTGTATTTCCTGTGACTACTTCATAATAAAAGTCAACTGGTCTTTCTCCACTTCAACAGTTTTAATGTGAAGATGCATGTTTAGTTTGCTCTTACAGTAACTTCATATAGCAGTCTACAGACAGCTAGCATCTTCCCTTGAAAAAAGCCTGGTGTAATTGGAAACACAAGTGGTATCTCAGATTGATGAACTGGGGAAATTTGAAGTTTTTTGTAAATTTGGGAGTATGCACCTCTAAAGCACAACACCCACTGGCACCGATAAGAGCCTTGCTGTGGGTTCTGTTTTATTACCTGATGTGGAGGGACTGTCTTGAAGAGAGTCCCTGTGTCAAAGCCAAGTAGGAAGACCTTCATGTGGCCACCTTGGTGAGGACACTGTTATCATAACTGATAGAAATGATGGACAAAACTATGAAAATAAGACAGTTTTTATAAACCTGACAAATATATTAGAATGTCTATTTTCACATTCTATTTTGTGCATTTTCTACTGGTGATACACATAAAATTTGATCAGCTGAAGCCACAGGTCATTAGTCATTGTATTTGAAACCAGGCATCTGTCTCAGATGTATAGCGACTCAACAAATGAGGTAGAGACAGCCAATGATGATTGAACTTTGGACTTTCTCAGAGCACATATGGGGCATTTCGCCTCTGTGTTCCCTCATTACTGTGAGGGGAGGAACCTGCTGCCACTCAGCATAACCGGCCTCAGCCTGTTTCAGCTCGTCACACTCAACTCCAAGAAAGAGAGGCGGAGAATGAGACAGAGGCAGACAGACAATCTCTGCACTGATGTGTTTTCTTTTTCGGACTGATGTGTCTGAGACAGCCGATCAATGGCCCGGGAGGTGTCTCAAGCCCCCTCGTTCCATCACCACCACCACCTCCTCCAGGGAGCTGATTGATCTGAGAGCTGGTTGTCAGGGAGGATCGGGACCCTGCAGGCAGCCAGGCACTGCTGTCTCCACTCAGCTACTAGCGATGTATCTCTGCATGCTACCTTGCTTACACTTTCATCTGTGGGAGAAGCCAGCCAGAGAGCATGCCGGAAGAATCAGCTTGTGGCTGCAAAGCCTGAGTGACTGTGTATATATACAGAAGGATCAAATGACGCCATGCGTCTAATGTATTCTGGCTGGGTGCCACACCCAAATTGAAGTCTTGAATAGGCTCTTTCCAGAATTGGTTATTTTGCCTCATTCAGCCATGTTATCTCTTTGTCTAGATGCCAGACAGTGATGAGTGTAGTTTATTGAACGTGGTCTGTCATTATGTTAAGCTGATGTCCATTACGTGAGTACTGACTGTGGCCCAAAGCTCTGAACTCAAAGCATTGATTTGCACTTACTGTCAATCACAGAGATGGTCCGGCCTCATTTTATTGCACAATATAAACAGTATGACATGTTTGACTAGAGAAATATTGCAGTCCTGTGTGCTTCAGTGGCTTGAGGATGATGCTGGAGATACCCATCTACAACTGAATGTACTTGTGGTACTGTCAAGCAGCAGATAAAGTTCTGTATAGGGCTGACACAGTCAAACACACAGCATCAAGCAAAACACTTATTTAATATGAACAATATTTTTTCCTCTACTGTATATACTGTTAGGCATCCACAATTTTTCAAATCTAAAAAAAATGACATTACATTACAGCTGATCTTTGTATCACATAAAGCGAACAATTTTGCTCAGAATTAAATCACATTTATTTGTTCCGTTTTTGTGACAACAGTAAAAACTTGTACATCAAGATTCAAATGAATGAGAGTCATTGATAGTGTCCTTTCAGCTGTCATGCTGAGAGCTGCTCTGTTGTCCAACAGTCTCACATCACAGGAGTGAACTCTCCAATTAAAAAAGCAGCTTTGCCTGGTAGTTCAGTCTTACAACAGAAGCAATTTGCCCTTGCAATTAGTAATGAAGGGAAGGATTTGCTTGGACAGTGCTCTGTGTGTGGGCTCATTTATGCCATGATACAATTTGCATAAATGTCCTGGTCAGATGCAGTTAAAAACAACTGAGCGCTGCTGGCTGCTAGCAGAGTTGCTGATGATAATTTGACACATGTAGAGCACAAACGCTTTGTATTAGTGTTCTTGTAATAAGCACTGGTGAATAGGTAATAAGTCCTTATAAGATGACACTAATACTGTGATGAAATTAGATTATATATGTGTAGCAATAACAACACAATAAACATATATATTGTCAGATTGTAAGATGTTTACAGTGGCCTTCGCCTATTGTATTATCAAATAAAGGCAAAAGCCAATATGAATAATCTCAAAAAACAAACTGGTAATCAGTGCAAAATAAAGGATTTATTAACCCTAACAATGCATTTTTCTTGCTTTAAATCTATTAGCTATAAAAAGCATTATTAATTTGTTAATGAGGGCGTAGTTAACGACCCATTAATGCATGATGAAATGTAATATTAATATACAAACAAAAAGCTTCATGATGGTTTAACAAAGGCTCATATAAAAATATAATAAACAATCAATAAAATAAACTTGTATTATGCTATTTCGACACTTATTGTGTCATTAATTTTGATATGCGTCTTATGAGGGTTAGGGTTATTATTATTATTATTATTACCTGTTAACCAATACTTAGTACAAGGACCTTAACACAGAGGTTTCTTTCGCTGTTTAGGTTAATGATTTACATAACTGTGTGTCAGAGGTTTCTCATTATCTGTGGAAACATACCATGCTCCCCTTTATCCCCCCAGCCCCACAAGATTCATTTGTTGCCATGGAGATGAGCTGGGATGGTATGCACTTATTGCACATTTTATATCTTATGTGCATAACTACACTCAGAGTATTCATGTTTTTATAACTACAAGCAGCACCTCCCCCCAGTGTGTTCATAAAGAGCTTCCTGGTGAATTGGGAGCTCAGTAAGGCATCAGAGGATACACATTACACACACACACACACACACACACACACTAGCAGAAAAAAACACCCATCACAAGATGAGATCACAGAGCCACTATAAAAGCAGTTTGCCTCTCCACGCAGGTCAGGTGAGCTTAACAAGCTAAATTGTCATGCAGGCAGATGTTCAAGGGCCCTTGTGATTTTTTCTTAGCTAGCTCTAATAGTGAAGCAGTCATGATATCAAGCACTGTACAATGATAAAGGCACAATGCTGTATTTACAGCCAAACAATATTGGAACTCAATGTCATCATGCTGTCTCACAGAAGAAGAAAGCAAGTCAAATGCAGGAGCTTAGTCCTTTTTTTCACACTCACTGTGGCTGCTTTATTGGCATGTATGTGATTATATACACTGCAACTCATTTAATGCAATACTAAAACAAGTGCGCTAATTGGTCAAATCAATTTTTTTGGTCCTTAAAAAAATATCTTAGATTTTAGGTTGTCATGGGCAATACATGTTTTTTTTATTATTATTATTCTCTTAAAGTATATCCTAAGTGGCTATAGAGGTATGTTCTGTCTCAAGATGTGTCTTGAGGTTTTGAGTTTCCCCTGCAGATGACACGTTGCAGTATGGAAGACTCCACTGCATAGTCTGATTTTAGCTGTGACTGTGCCGACGGCTGAGATGTGTTAGCATTTCTGTTAGCTGTGCTTAGGGTAAAAAATCTTTGTGCCATTTGCTGTATCACTATTTCTGACAGCCTTTTACCTGGAAAACTCTTACTGCCTGGCAGTAAATGAGATATGTTACTATGACAGCTGACAATCGTGATCTGTCATCACTAGTCTTAGCTGTTGTATAATGGCATTGCAGTTTATAATATGGTGATTTTGATGTTTAGTCATTTCATCCATTTTAATGCTTTTGAAACCATAATTTAAAAGTTGCCCTTTTTTTATATGTGGTAAAATATAGAAAAAAAATGTCGCCACTTTTCGCCAGCAACTATAACCAGTTTTTTAGAATACCAATGTCAATGTGATTGGGGTTGCTTGTAGTGATCTGTAGCTCTGCTTGGCTTAACAGGGTTTTATAGTGAGTTTAAGCTTATAGTTTAGCTGTTTAGTCAATGTTGCAGTTCACTCTCACTGCTCTCATAGCATCTCATAACTTTACCAAAAAACTATAAAGCCACTGTATGACACCTGCTCAGCAGCAAACAGCAGACAGACACAGTTAGAGAGTGGCTAGTGAACAAAGTTTAGTATTTGGTAGGGGTGGGCCTAATATGACCTAAAATGTATATTTTTCATACAGTATACTCCAGTCAAACATGATTATATCTCCTTTCAATCTATTGGCAATGCAACACACCTTATGAATGAAAAACTATTTAAAAACAAAACATGTGTTTATTGGCTTAATATATGAACAAAGTGATCTCAGAGATAGACGGGGGTAGGCTCAGGCATTTCAACTGCATTTATTTATAAAAAAAACTTAAGTTCAATAGTCAGTGTACCACAGGCTGTTTCTATTCAGTATATTTACATACAGCAGCAACAGATGCACTTACTGTGAGTATCATGAGCAGCTTTTGTGTAACGTTAACAACAGATCAGCTGAGCTTATGTTGCTGTATTAAGTTCCACAAAGAGCAACGTGACAAAACAGTTTCCGACATCTGACCTACGGCTGTGGTTAATGTATGTCATCAGCTTCAAACGAGGCTCGACGTTCACAGTTTCTCTTGACTCTTGTCTCTTAATACTAAATACTCATATTCAACATTGTGCTCCATTGTGCTTTAATCGACACGAGCCACATTAGCCATGGTATATGCTAATGCTAAGTTCAATGTGTTAAGGTGTAATATAAACAGTTAGCCACAGCAGTGACTGAACGTATGGCTTCAGAACATGGTCACGATCCATCCTTGATCTTGACTTTTGACGTTGCTGGCCCTCAGTGAGAAAACAGTCTGAAGTAAAATGGTTAGCGTACAGTTGTTGTGGGGACATTTCCATCACAAATAAAGTGAATCCACTGGGTCTCCACTTCCTCTGATGGTGGGAGTAGATGAAGACGACAACAACAACTAATTGTGGTTTTTCCTTTACCATCCACGTTTGTGCTACCAAAGCTGGCATTAGCGAGCAAAAGTTTTTTCAACTGGATGCACCTTTAGTTCTACGAGAACACAGTCAGCCCTTTAGCTGCGTGCAGCCACAATAAAGGATATTACATTTAATGCGCTAAAACATTTATGACTGTATTGCAAAATCCATCGAAAACCCATGTGACACTGGTGACAGGGACGATACTGGAATTCCGCCCACCCCTAATGTGGATAATTTAATCAGTGAGTTTTGGTGAAGTCTGCACCTCAAGCAGACTCCCTGGAAGTCTGCAGTAAGGGTTTGGCCAGCCCTCTGCAATCAAGGACTCCAGGCGAATCTGCCCGTCTGCGAGTCTGCATTAGTATGGACATTAGGATGCAGCCAACACATTGTCGGTTCTGTTCTTTTCCTGGGATTTGTTGACAGCACAGAATAATTCCAGCACCATGTCATTGTTGTTAAAGACCTCATTAGGATAATTTTATTTATTTTTATTTCTTATTCTCTCTTTTGTTTGGTCCCAATCTGTTTTGATGTCATGGCAGAAATAAACATATACTATCAATCTATACACCATGAAAGAAGTCCAGGTAATTTTCCAAGCATTAACAGGTGACAAGTTGTCACACATTGGACATAATTACTAATCATGGCATTAGAGCAAGGCGTTCTGTCCATAGTTTAATACTTTTCATGAATCCTAATCTGCACCCTGACTCTTCTGTTTATGTATAGATATGAAGATGTGTATGTAAAGAAACACACAGTATTCTCTCTGAGCTAGTGTTGGTCTCCTGGCTATTTGTCTCTAATGAGATCAGTGGAGCCTCCTTTGTTTCTATGGCGACATCTCCGCTGTGGCTTTCCCTCTCCAAGCATCCCTCTCTCCCTCCTTCTCTGTGTCTCTCTTGCGCTCTGCTTCTTCATCCGTTGCCTGTGTATCCTTCATCCCTCCTCTGTTCTCTACACTTCTCTGTCAGATTCACAGTGTTTTTATCAGCCTCATCAGGCTACTATACATCTCCCTCAGGGACATGTATGAGAATGAATCTGTGTTATAGTAAAGATAAAGGTGGAGAAGTTACAGTGTAGTCTGCTGTGTTTTGGCATCATCCTAACAAAACAACTGCAGTTATGAGTGAATATCAGTCGTACATTCAGATGAGTAGGAATTAGGTTTTTACTGCCACCTGTAGGACAAATGATCCACAACATGGAGGGTAATTGATCGAACCAATACAATACTGAATACACCAATACATATGAGATAGATTATAGCAGATTTTTTTTAACTTGCTGGAGTTTTGTTCATACTCTGTCTTGCCAGATATCTTTGATGATCGGTATGTCAAAATCTAGGACAACTTCAGCTATATTTATTCTTGAGGTTATTGATGGTTCTGTTGTAGATACATAGCTCAAGGTTTCAATTTATACTTCAGTGCTGGATTTCATTGGTAGCTGCGCTGCAATGCTAGACTGATGTATAGTACATGATTAGGCCGTGATGTGTACATATTTGTATGTGAACACTTCATAAAACTGTCAAACTGGTAAACACAGTATGTTTGCGAATGGGTTGAAGTAAGGTAATTCGTAGATTAAGATTTTGCATACATGTAATGACAAATATATAATAAAAATAAAATCAGATGCATTTACATCGATTAATGCTCTTTCATACGTTAATGCATTTACATTACAATAATATGATATGTACAAATATATAATTCTCTGGAACCTTTCTGTTTAAAGGGTATTTTTACTGATGATTCTTACATTATATTCACTTTGATGCAACAGTGAAACAGAGTGAAAAAAATTGTCATGAGAAAAAACATTTTTCTCTGTGTGGAACCATGTGAACAATTTTCTTTAGTAAGGCTTAAGTATTTGTTTTTGTAATACTCATTTTGACCACAAGAGGCTGAATTGCACAACTACTCACACCCTTAATAAGATGTAATACTATAAACATTTTTAGAACTTAGAAAATGGATCACCAGAAAAAAAAAATAATAATCTCACTCGTCCCTCATGGCTTCTGTAGCATACTGATTAAAAAGCTGAAGATTATCAGAGGTGTCAAACTTTGTTAGAAAATCCAGGTTTCACCTATTTAGAGCCTAGTCCTGATAAGCAGCTTAATGCCTGATACATGGGCCTTAGGCTGTTTCTATTTTTGTCTGTGTTAAGCCTTAGAAAGTTGTATGATTTATATCTATCTTTAATTACCACAGTTTTAGTGCAGTGCAAAGGGGAATTCATCTCATCACATCACATCGCATCTCCTTCTTTAGTCGTGTGAATGGAGTGTTCGTGTTTCTTTCTGCTTTGGTGTTATTACTGTTATTATTGTTAATATTACTGAATCCAGTTCTTGATTTGTGTTACCGTCTGTCCTTCCAGCCCTCTATCTCTCAGTTCTGAGTGAACTTGCCTTTCTCTCCCTCCGTTTGATTTCCCTCATCATTCCTCATATCAATCTTCTCAGCTCTCTCTCCTCTTTCTTCCCCTCCCTACCAAATGGCAGAGGGAAATTCAGGGGATGAAAGAAAAGTACAGTTAGAGCAAAGCAACAAATGCACTGTTAATCTGATTTGTCACCGAGACTGAACCCTAGAAACCCCCCTCCTCTCCTGCCTGCTGCTCCGGGATGATATTTTCTAGGCACCATGCCAAGTCCAAGTATGGTGCTGCCATAAATATTCAATTGAATATGAAATTTTGGGGTCAGTGAGAACGCAGAATGCAGCACTGAGTGTTCAGCTCTGCTGGAATCACAACACTACATCAGAGTGATCTGGGGATCTGTTTCCCTCGACGTAAATACAAATTCCACTTAGTGTTGAGTAATGGAGACTGATGTCAGAAAGTTCAGGATGTTACAGGTGACATATCAAACACAGAGGCTGTGGCTCAGGAGGTGCAGGAGCAGGTCTGGTTCGATTCCCCTGCTCGATGTCAAAGTATCCTTGAGCAAGATTGCTCCTGATGAGCAGGTCGGCACCTTGCATGGCAGCCGCTGCTATCAGTGTATGAATGTGTGTGTGAATGGGTGAAAGTGACAAGTGCTGAGCTTGAGTTGTCAGTAGACTGGAAAAGGGTACAGTAAGCAGATGATAATTCAGAGATGGTTGGTCCAGAGACACGGGATGGTGGTCTTCTCCATTTCTCTTTCAAACATCTGTCCCATCTGTGTGATTGTGTACATGCTCTCCTCAGTGTGTCTCTGTATTTTAGTTGGAGGTAGTTACAGAATGTTGACCTGAAGACTTCCCCTTCTAAGTTGATGCATGTGCTTGTTCTGCAGTTGCTTCTCCTTGGCAAGGTGGAGGACAGAATGAAGTGCATCATGGCAGGAGAAGTTCAACTGGGACCATTTGAATTTCTCTTGCCTACAGTTTTTTTTTTGCTGTTGTTGCATCTTCCATTTCTTGAGGAGCAGGACGCTGATGTTTTTCTGCCCGTTACCTTTTTTTTTTCAAGCAGAAATCGCTGTCTGCACACTGTGATGAAGCGCTTGTGGTGAAGGAAAAAAAGTCTGCACATTACTAAATACGAAGAGGAATCTCGCATGGTCTTAACAAAACCAATCTTTTGCATAATATAGGATTATGGTTAATTTGTCTTGGCAACATCATATATGTTGTATATATTCCTCTGATGATTATTAATGACCTGTAACAGCAAACGAGACCATCAGCAAAAAGACTGCTATTTTTATATAGTTATTATTAATGCCTGTCCTCAGGTCCGATCACATATATCACATATAAAATCACATAAATACATTACCTCATCATGATCCATCCTGCGGTCTCTCTGGCACACACTTCCAAAACAAATGCACGCGCTGCTGGCACATGCTAGCAAAGACCTTTACAACAGCAGGCGCTGGTGTCGTACCGCTTTTGTCTCAAAGGGTCCGCTAGAATCGACAAAAACTGAAAGTTCCTTGTAGTCACTTTAATATGCTAGTAATTTATTCTTTTATTTGGAAAATTTTCCCACTTGACGTTTTGGCCGTTGATATTCTCACAAGCTGGACAACTACACGTGATGCTGGTAAACGGTAACATAAACCCTGGTCAAGACTTGGTTATTCTCGCTTAACACGAACACTGGAAACAGGGAAACAGCTCTGGCTCTGTCTATAACTCAAACATACACCTATTAACACCTCTGAAGCTCATTAATCAACATGCTGTATCTTGTTTAATTTTAACATAAGCAGAACATTTAAAACAACAGTTGTTGTTTTAGAACTTTTTGGACTTTTTTGGACACTTAACATCAAGAAATTGCCCAAAATAATGTCTAATAAACAAGTCACAACATCAGCATAATAATACAAAACAAACTATTTTCTTCCTTCTGCCTCAATAATGAATCTATTCTCTTCTACCACCTTTCTATCAAATTCCCAGACCCATCAATACCTGGAGATGACCACATTCTTGTTCCACCTGTTTCCTCACTCACAGCAGACCTGTAGTAGAATGCTTAAAAGACTTTATTCCCATGCTCAATGTCTTTTTACTGTAAGATCATGAATTAAAGAAGGGAAGAAGCTCTTTGCTCAGTTGCACTCATCCTTCACCTTGCTGGACTGACTTCAAGGCACAGGCTGTTTGTATGGGTGCTGCTGATGTCTTGCCGGGCCCTCTTTCCCAGATCTCATTCTGTTGTGAGGCTTTCTGGGAAATGTGAACAGCTGGGATGCTCTGGTAGTGTGTTACCACTGCAGTCCATCATTCTATGTGTAGTCTTACATTTGAATCATACTTTTACAGTATATGCAACAAAATATTGTTATTTTAAATCCTGGGTCCTCTTTTAGTCGTGACAAAAGCTTTTGTGTTCCCTGTTCTGATAATCTTTTATCTGTTCCTGGGAAATGTCCTCTGTTTATTCATCCTGCAGTTTAGTTTCCTGGTTTGTTTGGAATTCATTAAAAACCTTTGTTGACAGCTCGAGCCAAAGCCAGTAGAGCTCCATGGTTTTAAATGGATTTGCATGTAAGGCGGCTTGGTGCATCACACCTACCCAAATCTACTTACTCCAAAGTATCCCTGAATGATGGTTAATTCCAACCTTTCAAAGGAAACTGCTCTTTATAACAGAAACCTGTGGTGCTATGACGGACTATGTGTATGTGTCCAAACATGCCCTGTGTTTTGCAGATGTACATGCCTGTATACACTGTATCTGCTCATGAACGTGTCAGTGTGTGAGTTTTACGCGACTGAGCTCAATATGTCTTCCCGACATAATTGGCTGTTTTCCACTTCACCTGCTGCAGCGTGCAGCTAATGGAGCCCCCGGGTTGGGCTTGTGCGGGATGTTGCTGGCTGAGTGTGTGATGTTCTTTTCCACTGGCACAGCGAGGCAGTTATCTACTTCAGGCTGACTATATACTGCCTGCCTGTCTGCGTCACTGAGTTCAGGGCCAGTGAGGTGTGTGTGTATGTGTCTGCACACGGAGTGTTTTCCTACACAGCTGTAATTACAGAGTCAGTGAATCTCCCCTGGAATGCAAATAATGGACTTGTAATTCATGTTGAATGAGTTGTTGGACATACTGGCAAATTAAATGGACAATGATCTGCATATTAAGCTCTTGTATGCCAGGGCGATACTGTTGTGTGTATCAAAGCATTCAGCAGGTAAGGCTAAAAAACAGCTGTAATGGAGTGTGAAGGATGCGCTCATTCACTTGAAGTGGTATAACCGACAGTGTTGATCCCAGCTCAGCATCCCAGAACAAAGCGTTCAGCTCTGATGTTACAACTGAAGCCTATCAACACTTTGCACTAAGAGTGAGTGCAGAGGACCCGCTTTGTGCTTACTGTGTGTTAATTTCTGACCCTGGTTACACCTTCACATTTTCTGTTCTTTAGACATCAAAATATTTGTTATACTTCTATGTGTCAAATATTGTATATTGTCAATGTCCTTATACATAGATTTGAATTTTGTATCATGTCATTCAATTCAAAGTTACTGAAATCCACTTCAAACTTCTCCTCATCACCTACAAAGCCCTCTACAACCTGACTCCTCCACAGTCACCCCCCAACCTCCTGCCCCCCCCATCAGGACCAAGTACTGTACTTGGGGACCTTCTCTATTGCTGCTCCCACCCTCTGGAACTCACTCCCCAAGAACATCAGAGACTCCTTCTTACTGACCAAATTCAAGAAATCCCTCAAAAACACATCTCTTTAAAACTGCCAACAACTTCTACCCCCCTCTTTGGATATGTCCTATTATGTGTTTTCGTTTTGTTGGTTTCTTTGGTGAAGTGTCTTTGAGAATTTTGAAAAGCGCTATATAAGCTAAATATATTATTATTATTTTTTTTATTATTATGAAGAGGGAAAAAAGCTTGTTAGCTGGGTTGCTAATGGGACCATAAGGTCAAACAGCTAATTGAAGAGATGTTTATCTACCACTGACTCTTTTGTGGAGCACTTTACAATCTGAAAGAGGGGGTTAGATAAAAGTGGATAGTGCAACACAGCTTTTGTGATGATTGCATCTTTGTTGGACTCTGTGACTGTTTCCTTAACCCGTTTAATCCCACCGGCAACAATTGTTGCCACTCTTTTTTTTTTACTTCTGGAAGCTCTAAAAAGTGCTGTTTTGGTTTTGGCAGCAAATGCAAGTTTTTAAATGAAAGAATATGTTGTCTCCTCTAATTTGTACCAATGTCATGTAACTAGTGTGAATGGTCACATGACCAGGCCTCTTCACTTCCTGTTTGCACCGCTGGCGGGAAATGTCTGCCTCAAACTTGTACAAGAGGAAGTAATTAAAATACCTTAATTAACAGATATAAGTGAAATATTTTGCACATATATTATTTAAAGGGTCTACTACTGATATATAATGAGAATTATATGCCTGCATAAATCTTTTGATCATAAAATGAGTAAATGTAACCACGGCAACATTTGTTGCCGCTAGCATAACACATAGTCATCACGTTATGCTAGGTGTCAAAAGTTTTAGCTGTTTATTCTATTTTTCCTATGTTTTTCTATACACAACTTAAAACTATCAGAGGTTTTGGATCTTCTAGACTTAAAAGAACCCCAAAGTGATGTGTGCTACATAACAGTCATTCCTACAGTTGAAAAAGATGCAATTGAAAGTGACTGTGATAGTGACTGCTCAGATAGAGAGTACCAAGGCGAAACAGGCCTGCTAGACTGCTGAATGGTGAAGCATCTGGAGGATGAGAAAGCTTTTAACCTGATAAGTCCAGAACTACCCCCAGAACCCTCCCTGCCCCCACAACTCCCCCACTCCCTCATCTCTCACTCCGGCAGCATTTGGTGCTGAAGAAAACCCATTGCAGCTAGTTGGTGAATGGGGACGGCCTTCCAGTCCGAAACCCCTCCATTGCGAAACACCACTGTTCCGAATACGACTTTCAAGTTCCAATTACTTCCCAATAGGGTTAGGGTTAGAGTCAGGGGTACCCCAATAGCCTTTTCGGAATAGTGGGGTCTTTAGAAAAAAATGGGAAACCACGCCATTATGAAGAATGGAAGTCTATTTTCGGAACAGCAGGGTTTCGGAAAGGCAGGGTGTAACCTTGGTGAATCTCCCACAGTGTCCAGCCAGAAACCCAGAACACTAACCAGAAAAAGATGATGCCCTGAGGAAAATGAGATCCCCAAACAAAAAAGAACCCAGAAAAAAAGATCACAACACCCAGCCACATCCGGTATTCTAGATTTTGTGACCTATGGTCCAACTGCAGCAGATTGCATAAAACAAACTAAATCTGACCCTGTTGATTTGTTCCTTTTGATATATCCTCCTACTCTGAGGGAGCTCACTGTTGAGATGTCAAACCTCTACTCAATGCAAACCAAAGGGAAGGCACTTGATCTGAGCATGATGAGTTGCTGAGTTTTTATGGGGTTCTGCTCGCATCTGGCTACAGATGCCACAGAGGCACATGTATTGGCCATATGACCCTGATGTCTACAATGAAGCCATCTCAAATGCAATAAGAAGGAACCGCTTTGACAAGATAATTGATTTCATTTTTTACAAACTAATATCAGTTCTTATTTTTTAAGTTCAAACACACTTAGCTCTACGGTTATTTAATCGTTTTTATGAGACTATGAAATACAGTAATTGTGTTGTGTCCTTGTTAGTTCCCTTCAGTATGCATTGAAATATCTAAAAGTATCTAATAAAGTTCTAAACACATTTGTAACCATGCCTAGTTATAATATGTTACTCATGTTCATGTTATTTTTATTCTCTACATGTGTAAATAAGTCAAATTGAAGAATTTGTGTAAATTTAGACTATGCGGTTTCCCACCGGCAACAATTGTTGCCGAGTATAAAACCTACATTTTCACTAACATAACCAACATGAAATGAAAAAATTCATACATATTATATGTTAGGGAGGTCTAAGGAGTGAAATGCATGCACTTATTTTGCAGGGAAAAATTTGGGATTAAACGGTGTAAGGATAGTTTGATAGCCAACAGTGCAGATCCATGTATCAGAGTTCACCTAAGCTGAACATGAGGTAAAAGATTTAGATTTAGATTTGGATTTAATTTTCCTCTGAATTCAGTGATACAATTTAAATGAACGGATTGATGTTGTAAATGCTGTTAACAAGTACATCACCATATATGGTAAAGGTTATTCCACCCTATACATGTTTTATCTCATACACTCATACAGCTTCACTCATTCAGTACAACCCAGCATAATATTTTAATACACTCAGTGTTCAGTGTTTGTAGTTTTACTGCATAGTGCCATTTGAGTGCACAGAAATCACACTGAGGCAGTCATTGGAAAATATATAATTCATCAACTGTGTTAAAGTTAATAAATGACACAAGTAGTGCCTGTGACAGTTCTTTGCAACATCTCTCTCTCTCTCTGGTACGACATCATCAGGTTTTGAGTGTGACGCCTTTCTCTCTTTTTCATCATTTGTGTAGGATTATAGAGCTCACACTGAGTAAGTGACCACAGATTTCTGTTGCCAATGTTGATGATGAGTTGTTGCGATCTTCTGCTCTCTCAAGTCTGACTGAGTCTAGCCCATGGTTGAGGGAGTTGAGTTATGCCTGGAGCAACTATACTGTACTGTGCAGGTGGAAGGAAGTGGAAAAAAATCACGAGATCATCATGAGACAACAGAAATTTTGCTCAACCATTTATGCTGAGCTTCTGTCCATTTCCTGGTTATATTTAGTAGGGATGTAACTACCCATCCATCTGGATCAGTATATTGATTCAATGATCAACGATCCCAAATGATCCATGCAAAGTGAAAACATTGATCGATATAGATCATTTTTAAGATGTGCCTTTATTTTGAAATTTTACTGGCATGTCTGTGTCATCTTGTCTGTCCAAGCACGCCTCCTTCTTAAACACTGACTGACGCCAGTTCATTGTTTTGTCTCCTTGACAGTTTATATTGAGCTGAATTTTATGCTCTTGTTTTATGTTCTTGATGTTGAGCCATGTTTTATGTGTGCCAGTTTAAAATGAACTGTACTGCACTAAACCGCTTACAATGATTTAGAATTATTTATGTGTTGTTTTTTTGTGCTGACATGCATTTAAAAAAAAAGAAAAATCAGCTTGGTGGCACAGTGGTTAGCGCTGTTGCCTCACCGCAAGAAGGTCCTGGGTTTGAGGCCCAGCTGGGGAAGGGCATTTCTGTGAGGAGTTTGCATGTTTGAGCTGTGTACACCACTCCAAAGACATGCAAGTTAGGTCAAAAATTAGGTTAGGCTCTGAATTGCCTGTAGGTGTGAAAGGTTGTTTGTCTCTTTATGTCAGCCCTGTGATTAAATGGTGACTTGTCCGTGGTGTACCCCGCCGCTCGCCCAGTGTCAGCTGGGACAGATGATTTTGTCTCTGAAGTGAATCGAATGAAAATCACATCATGCCAGACTTTGTGACATCATCAGATATCGCATTGTTGCCCAAAGAATCAATTTAACATCGTATCGTGACAAAACTGGTGATTTACAGCCGTAATCTTTAGTTCATTGTGGGTAATGTAAAAAATCTGCCGCCTCTGTCTCAGAGGTGTGAATCTTCACTTGTCTCACGATTTGTTTTGAATATGATTTGAACGCAAATCGATTCTCGATGCTTCTCAGTGTATGGGATCTTGAATTTTCTATATTACTGCATATGGCTACTTTTTCATCATTCAAATTCCCCTTTTATTTTGAAAGTCCTTTCAATAATCTGACTAAGTCAGTCTAAATCAGTCTAAATTTTAAAAGCTGCGTGTCAATACTTAATACTGCGTCAATACTAGTTTCTGTGTGACCTCCTCAGTACATCAACATTACATGTGTTGCGGTTTAAATGTAGGGCAGGTTTAGTTATTAGCTATTTATAATTACTAATAGTAATGATTCAAATTGAAAGTTACACACAGCGTGATTTTCATCCAGTTCATAAAAAATGACATGCGCCCTGAGATGTTCACTTTTAAAATACTGATTGAGTTTCTTTTAATCACTCGCTGCTGATCTCTGCCTCTAGGTATCATATAGCTATATCTCCTAACATAAGTAATGATGGCCTAATGTCTGGCCACAATTCAAAGCCTGAGCGCGTCGTTGTGATGTAACTTTACAACTGTATTGTCCAGCCAAGGCCTGAAAAACAACAATCAACATAGACTGCAAACTCTGGATTATGCTCTGTCTCTGCATCGATGCCGTATCAAATCAAACTAAAAACTTTCCAAAATGCTGCAGGAGTACAAAGTGGTGCTCCATCTTACTTTAAACATTCTTTCTTCAAATGTAATTAACCCTTATTGCTTCCCCTTCTCCCTCCCTCTCACTGTTACTTTGCTGTTGTGGATAAGCATGTTCATAGTTGTTTTTCCACCAACCTTTTACTAACACTGGTTTTAAATCTTTCCTGCACTCTTGTTGTTCGGCGAAGATAAATCCACTTTTTAATCCCAAAAGTTTATAAAGAAATCTCTGAGCTCTCCTCCTGTTGGTAAACAGCTCAAGGTCAGAGCAGAATCTGATGTGACTCCAGGTGTTTATTCCTCCAGAAGGTCTGGCTCTGCACCCCACTCACTCTTACAGAGGTGCCTGGCTCTGCCAACACAACACTCAGCAAACGTCTTTTGTTTTGTTCTGATAGAGACCCCCAGCAGCAGAAATTAATATATTGTGTGTTCAAGTTAACAATTTATGGTCAAACTTAAAAGCTAATGGAATTCCAAGACCTTTTCGTTAATTGATGTGTGTTCACTGACAGTTAGGAGGCACATATACAATTCATGAAAATCAGATACCAGTTAAATTTGCTCCTGCACTTTGAGCCACAGGGTTAAGTTGAGAGAAATTCTGTCATCATCAACGTGCAAATAGCTGTGCTTGTTAATGAGGACAGCATCTGCCCTCGCTCTCCTTCCTGCTTCCATCCACCTTCGTGGCACAGCTGCACTTGTGTTACAGCAGAAACAATAGAGGGCAGCTGTCTGACAGTATCTTTATTATTGTAACTGATGTTTGACAGCTACACTTCAAAACCTTTTAAGAGCAGACGGGCACGCAGATCAAATTATTTAAAGATCAGTTTATTATATTTCAATGTGACAGAGTTTACTTGACACTATAGGTGTAACCCACTGTCCTTTGCTGCTGAGTTATCTTAGTGAAAAGAGGACTGGCTACCCCCCAGACAGCCTTCCTCAAGAGCTGTAAACAAACAGCTTTTACTAATTGATAATGGGGCTAATTAGTTTGACTCATACATTTCTTTCATGTCATATGAGTTTATGTATGCAAGCAGAATGTATTAGAAGGCTTCCCCCAGGCTCATGGTTTGATAAAGACTTTTGCTGATGAATTTATAAAGGCATATCCTCCTGAAAACAAAATGGTGTATTTAACTTCAGCTATTTGTTAATAATGTGAGATTATTTTGTGATCATTTTCTGCATCCTCCACATCCTATTTAATCTGAAGTATGTTCAGTTCTTTATGGAATCAAGCAGATAACCAGCAAAGTGTTTCCTGCGTTCCCTTTCCATGATGAGAACATGGACATTATCTCTGCTTGTGTTATGAATATTGTAAGATGTTTGTATCATTATGTTATCATGTCAGTCCCCAACTACTTTCAGTTGAAAATCTTTTTTCACACATTTTTATGATGCAAAAAAAGAGATAGTTATGTTTGGTTGATTTTCTCCTTGATCTTTTTAGTCTCTCCTGATTCAAATATTGCCTTATAAAGCCCATCTGAAAATACGTTGCATGTTTTTTGTTTGGCTACAGTATACATATGACCATGTCATATTCGGAGTTTGTGGTTTTGTTATTTTCTGTTTTATTTTGAAGTTCTATCCTCATGCGTCTTGTTGCACCGCTCTTTGCCCGCAGTCTTTGTGATTGTCTGCCGCTCCCTGAAGTGTTACACCTGTGTCCAAATATCTCCCTATTGCTTCTGTCTGGCTTTTATTCCCTGTGTCATTCCTGGTTTGTACCATTGCCTTTTGATTTGATACTTTGGCTTTTGGTTGGTACTTTTCTTTTCTTGGTTTGTACTTCGTTTAGCATTTATGGTTTGTCTTTGTATTTAGTATTTTTTTGGATTTGGATTTGAGCTATCATTAAAGCTCGCCTTTTGTTCCTTACCTGCCTGCTTGTGTGTCTTGTGTTTGGGTCCCATTCTGTCTGTGACCACTTGAAAAACAAATCTGTACACAAAAATTCAATTAATAGAAGAGGAAGGCTGTGAGATGAGGTTTCAAACTCCTCTTAAAACTGTGGGCCTTTTTTTGGAACATTTTGTATCTTTTTGGTTTCATTAGACTCTGTGTATATACTAAGATTGCTGTTGCTTCTCCGCCATGCAACTGCAGAACTTCTTTGCATATAACCAATCAAATTATTATTGATTGGATAATAATTGGAATTATTATTATTATTGTGATTTTGGGCTATATAAATAAAATTTGATTGGATTTGATTTGACAGACACCAGCCTTAGGCAGGACACCAAAAGATCCCCGACTTGAACCACAGCAGTTCAGTTTTGTAGCCACTGTCTCCTTGTGATCTACAAGCACCGACATGTCATCTGTTGCAGCTCAACTCGCTAAATATGCCACCAAACATACTGTACCGATAAAAGGTGCACTAAGATAGATGTGTAGGCTAGCTAGCTTCACCAGCGTTATAAAAGGTACCCAAATGTCATAATTGAGTTACAGTGAAACATATCGTGTAAGTACTACAGTTCTGTATGTGCAGCATACCTGCCTCCACTCTTTGTTAACTAAGTGTATAAAAAACAATGTGATCCCGGTGATAGAGAAAGATTCTGTGAGATGATTTTAAATAAGAAGCATATTTGTATTTCTTCTTGAGAAAATTCAATAAAAGTGCAGTCATTTTCAAGAAGAAGGCTTTCTTTTACTTCAGTTCAGATCAAAACAGTCTTTTCACATTGTGTCTGCCCAGCACATCAAGCTGAAAGGTTTTTTGAGTTCAGATAAACACATGGCTGCTGCTTAAGGGAAAGGACACAGTCCAGGAAGAGCATTTGCTCTATAGATAGACTGAGTGATCGAGGGTTTGGCAATATGACGCCATGCGCAACAGTAGTACCATGTTTTCACTGCAGGAGTTATCCCTTAGTGCCTGTGCTGTTTATTTAGGGCAGGTTATGTAGCAAATCATGGCTGCCTTGCAAGTGTACATGATTTGGGGAGAAGGACTGCTTAGGACGTTTTCACCACATGTACTCCAAGATCTCAGCCTTCCTTTCATTTTTTTCCCAGTAGCCACATTTTCCCTATAGAACACCATTATAAAGGTTATGTCTGTGAAACTGATGACAGACCACCTCCAACTTCACACTTCAAACAAGGTCAATTATGACCCCTTATTTTTATATCAGCAACTGTTTCCTATTGATATCATGTTTTTTGTTTCTTTACATTTCTTCTTTGCCATGTCATGTTTTCTCATAATTTTCTGTTCGTCTGACATTTATCTAAATAAATAAATAAATAAGAAAATTAAAAATCCTCTTACCACCCCTACTGGACCTGCACCATCATCATCAGGCCAAGAATTATAATTCATTCAGAGCCACTAGCTTGGTGCCAGACACAGCAGAAGACTTGTTAGGAGGCCGTGGTGGATGTTTGAGCATCTCACACTGGTTCCCCTCCTGTATCCCATGTATTGACAGGTTTAGGCACAATAGTACTTTGGTTATAGATTGTGGTTTTGGTTACATTTTCAAACACATGAAAAAAATCTGGTGCTTCAAGAAACATTTTCAATATTAATGAGACCACGACCCTAGAGCGACTGACTGAACTTGATGTGTGTCGCTGTAGACACCAGACAGCAGCAGCAA
This sequence comes from Pagrus pagrus, assembly GCF_965226575.1. Lineage (NCBI taxonomy): Eukaryota > Metazoa > Chordata > Actinopteri > Spariformes > Sparidae > Pagrus > Pagrus pagrus. Next base: position 31,220,819 of record NC_140192.1, read on the forward strand.
CAGGGACGAACAGAGGAGTCTGAGTGGACCGATTCAGGCTCTATCCATCTCCACATACCTCTCTTCTTTCCCACACCCACACTTTCTTTGCCTCAGTTTCCCTCACCTCTTCCTCTTCTGTTGCTCCTCTTCATCGTCTTACCCTTTCCTCCATCCCTCAACTCCTCTCCTACTCCTTCCTTTTTGAACCCTCATAGCTTTCCTCCTTCATCAACCTTTTCACCTCTTTTCTTTCTTTCTTGCTTTGTCTCCCATCTTACTTTCTTTTTTTTACTTCCTCCTCGTAGCCCTCCTTCTCCTCCATTCCTCATGTTTTTTTTTTGTTTTTTTTAGCGTTTTGTTATCTGTTTTGACCTAGTACAGTATGTTTTCTATTACTTTCTCTCCATCATGTCCTGGTCTACCTTCCTTCCCTTAAGCTCCTCTTTACCTCCATCATCTTTTTCTCCATCTCTCCATTCTCTGTTGCCGCATCTCATGTTCCTTCTCCCTTTTCACTATCTCCCTTATACACTTTTCTTTTTACCTCCTTTAACCCTCTGCTACTCCACGATGTTCCCTCAATAATGTTCTTCTTCTTCTACATTCCTCCATCTCTCCTCTCCTACTCTGTCTTTATTCTTCACCTCCCCTACTCCTCATTCTCACAGCTTCACCACAGTGTCCTACCATCAGTGCCCGGCAGGAAATCTCCAGACTCCATCCTCTTCCTGTGTGCTCCCTCGGTGGTAGACTGACTTACTGAACTGAATTCAGTCAGCAGAGTCCTTTGTGTTTTAAAAAATCTATTGAAGATGACTTTCTCTCTCCATCTCTCTCCCCCTCAACATCTCATCTCATTTCATCTGCACTTCTGTGTTATTCTGTGGAACTGCAGCTCGTGTTGAGACACTTTTTCTCGAAGGCTTCTCTTTGATCTGCTGTGGTATGGATTGAACCTCACTTGAAAGTCACTTTGGACAGGACTTCAAATGAATGAATGCAAAAGTGTGTAAGGCTTACCCTACACGTTCCTGTTGCAATAAAAACTGAGAAGGCTAATAAGAGAAAACTTCTCTGCTCTTACCCAGTGTCATTACTGGAAAGAGTGCAGAGCAGGCAGATGGTGTGGAGCAGGAGGAATGGTGGATTTTGGGCAGAATTGTCTTCAGTACGCAGAACCCCCCAGGGGGACACAGACAGAGAGAGTTATTGCTGTGAAGCAGCTCAGCCAATCATGTAAAGCTTATAAAGAAGTTCTGCTCTGAATGATTAACATTTACATTTAGAACCGCTGTTCTCCCTTCGCCTGCCCCTCCTCGCTGATGCACGGCACTCTGCATACCAACACACTGGATCATTACTATTCTACATGTTGACTCCTGACTGCTGCACACACTGCAAACGGTTGGTTGTACCAATGAGGCCCTGGCAGGACTGAATTAGCACTGCGCTCTCTGAATACATTAAAATGTCTGATGTGTCAAATAATCATAATACCCTGTCCCTCATGGACTTACATAACACCATGTCAAAGCAAACTTACAGCACTCAGTATTCATGTCAGGGATAATGCCCAACGAGGTGTCCATAATCAGGAATTAATGGACAGCGTGGACGCCTGAACTGTCCTCCGCACGTCATCCATTCATTTCCTGATAATGGACACCTTGAAGGGCATTATCCCACGGATACCACGGTCACTTGCCAAAGAAGAAAACATGAGGAGCATTTACATATATTTTTACATCTTTGCGATCAAAACAAAGTTTTTTCATAAGCAGTAACGCCATCAGATTCCAATGTAATGAAGACGTTGTTCACTACTCCAGTAAATAGAATGGACCTTAGATACGATTTAGCAACGGGAGATGAACTAGTCCACTCAGCTCATTGAATCCTTTGTCTCCGCTGTTAGCCAGATAGATAACGTTATGCTAGCAGGATTCTAAGTCAATAACAATGGGTATGGTCGACAAACAGTAAATATCATTTCACAACATGTTAAACAACAAGACAAGCCAGCTAACAGCTGTCACTGTCCACAAATCAATAAGGCTCTATCTAAAGCTTGGCGCAAAGCAGCGCACAGCACAAGTGTCATTACTAGTTTCAGACCCATGCAGTTGTTATTTTCATGCCCAGCGCCCACGTTGTGTAAATAGCATATGGACTTGCACCCACCTGTTGCTCCCCTGGGTGTGTTGGTCTTAAAATGAGGTGTGGTCAGGAGCACTGATGGTGGTTTGCTATCTTGAGGCAGGAGAAAGTGACTGCACCATAGACCAACAAGAAGCTGGTCTAAAGTCAAAGGCGCATTCTCCTTCCTGATATTTAAAGGATGCATTATTCAGACAGTAAGATGCGCCTACACAGGCGGATTCACACCGTGCATACGCTCTGATTTTATGATTTAAGAGGCTGCCTTCAGTTATTTTAAACATTTCCATGCACGCAGTATTGTACAGTTACACATATCGTGGCACATTTAAACTCATATTTTACTCCCAGCTTTTGTATTTTGTGATGATCACACGGATGATGCATTGTGCACTAATGATTTCCAAGGTAAATGAAAATCATCTCTAAGTTGAAGTTGAAGCTTCAGGATTTCAGCTACTTTTCTGTGGGCAGTCATCAACATACTGGGGGTATATCACATGGCAGTTCAGTTACAGTAATGCACTTACAATACAATTCAATACTGTTCAAGCTGGATGTCATTTATACTTTTCATCAGTGCAATGTTCTGAGTATTATTTGTAGACATTTATCTGTTTAAATTTTTTTTAAAAAATGTAACATTTGATGGTACCTTATGGTCCATGTAGTGACAGCAGCATGCAGCAGAGCTGCAGCAGCAGCTTCAGTGCTCTGTCTGTGTCTGCAGTGCTTACACTGGATGCGTTCAGGGACGGTATTGACTGAAGGTCGCTCACGTTTTGGCAGCATTTGGAAGCTTAAAAATGTCATCATGCAGACTGTTTAGACTGCAGTTTTGATTAAAATTGTGTTGACAAGATATAACAAATAATATCTGTATCATATATCTGCATAGTCAACATGATGTACCACCTGTAAGTACCTGTAATCTTGAGCCAATGCTGTTGCTGTGTGTGCAGGATCCTGGCCACCGTGGGGGCTGATTTTGATCTAAGAACACTGAGGGCAGTGAGAGTACTGCGGCCACTCAAACTGGTCTCTGGCATTCCAAGTAAGTTCACTTCACATTTTAACACGTCTGTCACTGTTAATGTCACCACCATTCCCTAAAAAGTTAGGATGCTGTGTGTAATGTTAATATAAATAGAACATATGGTTTGCACATTTTTTTCAAGATATTTAACATAATCACGGCAGAAATGTCTTTTTTCACTGCAACATAACTAGCAAAACACTACTATATACTGTAGATGAAGGTTCTCAGTCATCCAGGTCATGGTAAATCTAGGTGCTGTACCGTAGGCAACTGGACGTGTTTCAGTTTCTTGAAGATGTTTCACCTCTTATCCAAGAGTCTTCTTCAGTTCTAACTAACTGGAGAGGAGTTGCAGGCTTTTAAACTCTGTGTGGGAGTGTTATTACAGAGTCGTTAAGGACACTGAGCTCTGAGTTTCAGAGTCGTTAGGGCCACTTGTGGGTCGTTGGTCAAACCGGCCTCCATGGTGGTTGCTAGGGCTAGATGAGCCCAGGTGTGAATGGTTGTTAAGCTGTCTGTACCGAGTTCTCTCCCCAGACAGCTTAACAGCCTCTTGGATGAGAGGTGAAACGTCTTCAAGAAACTGAACCAAGTCCAGTTGCCTATGATACAGCACCTAGAACTACTAGATACTGTAAACAGAGTTCTTAGGAAACTTTAAGCAGCTCATGAGTTTGATCATATATACCGTATGTGCTCTTAGGATCAAGAATTCACCTCTGACTAAAGTTTAGACCAGTTACTCTATATGAATGACATTAAATGAAATTAATCTATTCCAAAAGTGTTGATGAAGAAATGGCTAAAATTCCCTCTCTGTTTTTAAGTCTGAACACATTAAGTTTATCCAGTCATTCTGGCATAATCCTCACCAATAACCAGCAGCCTGGCTCCAGACCTCTCAATCATTGCCCACTTCTCTGATGTTTTCAGATCAGTCTGGTGCTGTGGCGGCTGATGGCTGTAAACTCAGTTGTACAAACAGTCGACCAATGAGAGCTTTTCAAGTGAGATTGAGAATGAAACCATAAATAGCTAGCTACATTTATGAAAACAGTAACTGCTCCAACTAGATCCGCTAGATCCAGATTTTTATTTGGATCCGCATCAGATTGTACTCACTCATAGATACCAGCCACCTGAATACACCTGATTTTTTTCATCAAGCTCAGCGTGCTTTATTAAGAAAACCTATGTGTAAGCAAGAAAATATTTCATTAGGTGGTTGAAGTGAATTAGGTTTTGACTTTGCTGCATGACATATAATTCTTTCTCTCTCCCCATGGTTCCTGACAGTCCTTCCATTACTCTCCATTAAAGGCAAAACTAAAAAAAGAAATAAAATAAAATAGTCTCCTGTGTTTCCAAAAGCATGTTTCTCTTGTCTGCATCAGGTCTTCAGGTGGTATTGAAGTCCATTATGAAAGCTATGGTACCTCTACTGCAGATCGGCTTGCTGCTCTTCTTTGCCATCCTCATGTTCGCCATCATCGGCCTCGACTTCTACATGGGCAAATTCCATCGCACTTGCTTCAGGATAGACACAGGTAAGCAGGAGGAGGACAAGGGATAAACAAGTTGTTGGTGTTAAAAGAGCAATTTGTAAGATATGAACAGAATTTTAGTTTAAAACATTCAAAAAGTGAACTAAACACACTTTATTCAAACTGGACATCAGCCTCCAACACAGTCTTGGTTTATCTTTCCACAATCACCTCTGGTTTGGTCCAACTTAATCCTCAGTTCACAGAGTAAGATGTGAAAATATTCCGGCTCTCCACGCCATTTTCATCCGCTGCTGATGTACGACTCTCTCTCTCTCCTCTCCTGTCCCCGACTGCCATGTCTTCTTGTCCCTGGAGTCACAGTCCTGGTCAGAGCTGCTGTTAATCACCTCCGTTGGTCTCTGAGGCTGTGTTCAGTCTCAGTTCAGTGTCCAGCCATGTTTACTCTTAGGCTGCCAAATCAAGTTAAGCTGGACCCCATTGCATGTGTCAACTACAGCTGTGATCAGAGGTCCCAGTCCAGACTAACTCCAGGGCCACTAGCTCCACAGCTAACTGAGCCACGAGCTAATAAGCCCTGGAAGCTAGCTGCAGCCAAGGAAAGAGCAGCAGTTGCTGGTTACTCCGGTGATTTACTACCTGGTATATTTTGAAGCTAATTTAGAATCTAGAAACCCTTTGTCATGGCTATGGACATGAGGCCGATCAGGGCATCCTTTGTGTATTGTACTCCAGTTGTCTAAACACTCTCTTGATGTCTAACTAATTGAGGATTGTCAAATTTCACCAATATATGCTCCAGCATATAACCAGGCCAGCCGGCTCAGGGATGTAGGAGGGGGGGTGGGAGGTTTTGTTTTTTCACACTTTACTTACTTATTTCATACCATACTTTACAACAAAAACACTCCATCTGGCCCCACTAAAACACTCTAATCTTACCCTTAAGTGTGATGTCAAGCAAGAGTGAACCACAGACTGGCATGAACAAACAGACAGACCTTTGCCTTTTCCACACTGACAGTGTGTACAATTAGCTTTAGCTGGTTGCTTATGTTTTGCTGGCATTTCAGGGACATCACACATCTTGATTGCTGCTTTGTGATGGAAAAACTGTATTTGAATTTCAATATTCAAATTCAGAGCGACTGAATGCATTCTGTCCAAACCTTCTCATCCCACATAAGACTTAAAGCAAAGCTATAATGGAGCTTATATTTTTATTTAGCTGTGAAACATGCAGTATAACTTGTTTTTCTAGCTTTGATCTGAAAGAGGTCATATAAAGCTAATTTTCAGGTTCATACTTTTCTTTGGGAGTCCTAGTAGAACAGGTTTACATACTTTAACTTTCAAAAAACACATTCTTTTTCTCATATGGTGCATTGCTGCAGCATCCCTTTTCACACTGTGTCTTGAACGCTCAGTTATAGCTACAAAGTGAGACATCTCGCCTCTGTTCAATCTTTGATGAAAGTTTCACATGTGCATTACTTAACAGGCAGGATGTAGCCAATCAGAGGCAGAGTCATGCCGGGCAAGGTAGTGTGATCCAAAATAATGCCACTACAGCTGGTAACCATGGCTGTGGTACAGCTGTATGTATTTTATTATATATATATATATATATATATATATATATATATATATAATATTATTATATATATAAATATATATATTTATATAATGCCTGTTATATAGTGATGCACATAAGTAACGAAAGTAAAGTAAAGGCTTTACTCCAAACCAGGTGTTTCAGGCAGTGCAGGAGCAGCATATTCCGGGAGTCACTCCCTTTGGCCTGGACTTTGGGCTTTTTCACTTTGCAGACCTTTTACATGCACAAAAATGCTTCATAACACAATGAAGGAAAGGCAAAAACCCAAAAAGCAGAATGTGGCCATTTAAAGCCTACTATAGTGTGTTATAGTGTTGTCACTATACTGGAATTTCTTTTTTGGTACAGTACCTCAGAATATATATGATATTGGATACTATTTCTGATACTGCGGGTAAAAATTGACACACCAGTGAGGGCATGAAATTGTCGAAGTTGTTGCTAACTGTTGTTGCTAACACCCTTCACTTTAATCAGCGGGTTGCAGCTTGGCTCACTGCTACAGCTACTGTCAACTTGTGGTCAGAGAGAGTGAGACCTGGAGTATTGATACTGTACTACACTTGAATATAAGCTCTGAATTCTTATAATTACCGTAGAATGTGGGATGTAGAATTTAAAGATAAGTCCAACATGTTAATGTTTGTATCAACACTGGAGAGCCAGCATCAGTCGAACTGTATTTGTAAGTCATTGTGGATAAAAACAAGAAATGAGGTCAAATGTGTTCTGCTTAACTGTTAACATCCTGTGTATCATTGTAGTTGGACTCATATATTATGCACAAGATGGCATGTTTTTCTGTATCTTAGCACGAGAAGTACTTTTACATAATACATACCCAGCCTTCTCTATAGTGCCTCACCGTGTGTGTGAATTTCTGTGCATGTGGTGGTGTGTGTATGTGTGAATTTGTGGCTGTAGGTGAGCAGGCAGCAGATTTCCCGTGTGGCTTGGAGCCTCCAGCCCGGACCTGCAGCAACGGCACCACCTGTAAGGAGTACTGGAAGGGACCCAGCTTCGGTATCACCAACTTTGACAATATCCTCTTTGCTGTTCTCACCGTTTTCCAGTGCATCACCATGGAGGGATGGGTGGACATCCTCTACAACGTGAGTCCACTGACAGGAGACACATGTGGGCCTAAATGCTATTTCTTAGGGACTGTGGGTACCAGATGGATGGGGTTTGCTGCACTGTTGAGTTATGGAGGGAGGAACTGTTGGCTCTAGATTGCAACTTCAGTGTGTTACACACCAGCTATATGCCCAGCCTGGTTTCAGAATCTCTGAATCACCACAGAGACCTCTGTGATCAGCAAATCCTTGAGCTTTTATATATTCTTTTACCTTTAGCTCAGATATATCCTTTTATTAATTGGGAAAAGTTGGTGATGGAATGTCTGAGAGAACTGTTGCATTTGGTTAAATTCCTTACTCTACAGTAACTGTAACTGTATTTTATGTAAAGTTCTGATGATAAGTGCACTGCTCAGCCAAATATGTGAAAAACCAGTGTGTGGAGAGAATATCAGTGTGAATGTACAGGCTAGTCTGTCCTGTGCATCGTTGCTGAGACACTGTGCTTTTCCTCCCGACTGCTCCTTCCCCTCCCACCCTTCCTCGGGGGGATGATTAGAGGCAAGCATAAGAGCCTGCGGAGGATGACTCACACACAGCAGCTCCAATTAGGACCACAGCATCGCAGCCTTACTGCTAGCATGAAGCAAATCACACCTATCTGCCATTTCCATAAAGTCGGTATTATATCATGCCACCAAAACAATTATGCAATAGGCTAAATTATTAAATATTTATAGAGGGGAGAGGCTGTGTGAGTTTTCCCTTGTAGGGCTGAAAGATGGAAACAGAAACAGAGTGAAAGAGGAGGGAGGTAGAAAGCGATCAATAGTAGTTTGGTTGCTGAGAGAAAGAAAAGGCATGGTGGATAGAGGATACTGCTTTGATGCTTCTTAGACGTCAAATAATGGTTTCCCCGCTGTAACAGTTACACAATTATTGGACACAGGAACATGGACAGCAGGACAGAGCTACAAATTAACTCTGTTTTTTAGGGTTGGGCGATGTCTGCCGAATCGGCATATGACGATGTCTACAGTGAAACATTGTGATGGACGATGACATCAAAACGAATTTGAGGCAGTGTGTCCCCTCAGTGTTGTCGTAAGGCAGCAGTTGCGTATTAGCTCACCGCTGTAGCCGCCGCTGTTTCCCACCGTTGCTCTGACATGAATCTCTAACTGTCTCGTTCTGCAGAGGAAATGTTACCACTGACATACATCCCTGTGCCAGCTTTAAAAGCGTCCTTGTCTCTGCACCACATGTCCGTAACTCAGCTTTGTTCAGCCTCATATGCATAAACAACGTTGGCCGACTAGCCAAGGAAGCTAAGTAAAGAAAACTGTGTATAAAAACGGAATGACTCTGAGAAATAGTGGCCCGCAGGAAAAGAAACACTGCTACCACAAAAGTGTCTTGGGTTCTCCTAACTGAGCTGGTTTTATAAGAAAATAATAAACGGGACATGGAGACGTAGTGTTAATGCACTGAGCAGCAACATACTTCTTTTCATTTCCTCTCCCCACACATCATAAACAACAACAACTCATGCCCTATGGAAACTCTGAGGGGACACGCCACGTAATTGTGCTCTCTGGTGAGGCCTTTTAAATCAAGACGTTACGATGGTCAGGGATTAGTAGTCTGTCGGCAAAAGGACGATGGCATCATCCATTGGCCCAACCCTACTGTTTTTTTCACCCCTGAGAGCAGGAGTGAAAGCAGAATAAGCACAAATGCACAAATTTTTATGGCCAGGACTTTTGCAGCAATATTTAGCCACTGCGTCATTCTTTAATTGGCTTTCCACATAGTAGTTTTCAGTGTTACTAACACCTATTCCTGCAGTCTGGGAACTTTAGTTTCTCTCATTATTCATTCTTTCTTTGGTGTTTAGCCTTTGTTTGATAGGACAGCCTAGAGAGTGACAGGAAATGGGGGAGAGAGTGGGGGAAGACAAGCAGCAAAGGGCCATGAGCAACAATTGAACTGGGGCAACTGCTGAGGGCTCACACTCAGTACATGGGCCACCCGCTCTACAAGGTGAGCTATCAAGGTGTCCTGGGATCTAAAATATTAATATGCATTTACCTTAACCATTGGTAACCACTGATGTCACCATATCAACCACCAATGAAATCTTCAGATGTTCCGGTACAATTTTTTTCCTTCCTGATACTGATTCCGATACGTGGACTCTGCGTATCAGCCAGTACCGAGTACTGATCCGATACCAGTGCATGTTAAACAGCTGTATATACTACTGACCCTGTATGGATGTGATATGATAAGTATCATTGTTGTATAGCCCGGCTCAGGTAAAACCTTGCAGAGAATGATTGCCATACAACATTCTTTCATTATCGAATTTGTAAGTCTGTCATAACCGAAAAAGAACAAATAAAGAAATCTAGGAATAAATAACATTTCCTTTAAAAAAAAAAACACATTAAAGTGCAGCCACTTTTTAAATAGAACAGTTTAAAACAGTAGTGCAACAGCAACTTAAATAAATCTGGGAAGAAATAATTCAATTAAAACTTACTCACGAAACTCGTTTGCTTGCAGCACTGCGCTTTGAAGGGCAAATGTTGATGGCGATACTGTGTCCACCCAGCGTGCAGACTCAGCAAAGACACGGGGAATACGTTGGAGGTCCAAATGTCAGTAGTAAAGCTGATTGCCTGCACGTCTTTCAGCCTACATGAAATGTGTTCCCTCACTGTCTCATAAAGTTTGGGGAGAGCAGTTTCGTTGTGCTCTTTCGCGTGATGCGTCTGCAAATGTTTTTTAAGGTTGCTGGTGTTGAAATTGGCGTCACTCGTGCCACCTCTACAAATTACAACCTTGCATACTGAACATGTCGCTGTTTTACTGGTGGGGTTATCCAAAGTAACATTAATATTGCCAAATAGCTGACATGTTGGTAGCTCCACCTGACTCACGCAAAATCAACTTCTTCTTCACCGCTCTATAAACAGTAGTTGCCATGAGCAGCACAGCGCAACTTTCTGTGTTGGCTTTTAGAGCAGAGAAGAAGAATTGATTTCCGGCTAACTGGGAAGTAGCAGGGTCCCTTTTCTAAATTACGTGGTATCGGATTGGTTCATAGGCTCACGTATTCGCGGCAGTAATGGCAGCATTTCTGATACTGGTATCAGAATCAGAACAACTCTAATTATAAGCGTTAAAGAATGCTTCTCGTTTGTCTTAAATGCATCTCATACTCATCTCTGTCTGTCCTATAGTACATACATGTAAGACACAAGGGCAAGAGAGAGGAATCGAGGGAACTTGTCTTTAGACTTCCTTCCTCTAACCCATCATGTAAAGTGACAGCACATGAGCCAGTAATGCTTTATTTATATCTGCATTTATTGAAACTCTGTTTGTAAATTCACTTTGTAGCTAGAATGGCACTCAGAAGAGTGCATACCTCCGCCAAGGCCCAACAGTCCCCTTTAATTGAATCAAGCCTAATCTAATATCAAACTCAATAACCCTGTATCAATCTAAACTGTAAAGCAGATTAATTAAAAATGACTGAAAGTGAAAAGAAAAATGTTTCTTTTCATTTTCAGTCATTTTTAATTAATCTGTATGTCTCTATGAATGATGAAATTTGATTTATGCTTCATTTATTAATCAAACCTGCAGTCAATCAGTTTCATCCATACAGGCCAACATAACAAATAAATAATTCACTTCAAAGCTTTACAATCTGTACAGCATAAGACATAATCTTGATTTACATATGGACAAACTCCCCAAAAACCCACCTTAATGGGAAAAAAACAGAAGAAACCTCAGGAATAGCAACAGAGGATTGATGATCTTTTTCCAGGACAGGCAGGCGTGCAACAGATGCCACATGTAAGAACAAACCAACAAAAACATCGCAGGATGAACAATTCATGATGACAAAATTACAGACACAGATGAATTGAGCACACAAACACACAGATAGGAGAACATAACAAAAAGAGACAAGAAGAGAGGCTGGATCTGCTGGAGGATGAAGATCAAAAACATCTGGAATGAGGCACTGACAGCCAGCAGAGAGAGAGAGAAGTCCAAGGAGAGCTGATGGCTGAGAGAAGTCTGAATGAAAAGAGAGGACAAGTAGAGAGAGGGAGAGAGAGCACACCGCTTGGTCACTTGTCCAAGGTTACAGTAGTCGAGTGTTGACAGGACAAAAGTAGACTTAAAGTGTGAGGCTTACAATAGAAAATGAGCTTTTTCTGAAGTCCTCATTCTACCTCTTGATTATGGAGTTGATGGTCCTACTGGTCATGTTGATTCCAGTTCATGGTCTAACACTTCTCATTGACATATCCATGATGACATATCCACGATGAAGATTTAAGACCTTTGCTCTATAAGTATCAGCCATTGGTGTCATTAACATGATGAATAATCCCCATTAAACTGAGGTGTTAATCCAGAATTAGTCCATATGGGCTGTAAAGGATTGGGGGTGAGGGTCATTCTGTCATCCATCATCAGACAGCTCTTTTTCCTGTCTTCTGGATCACTGACAGACTGGTAATGCGCTCTGACCATGCGGGTTGAGGTTGCTGTTTTGGCTGAATATGATTGGTGGATTCTCTGATTGAATTTTCAAGGGAGGAGTGACGCCTGTCTCGTTTCCTGCCGCCGTGGGACCTGGCTGTGTCCTCATCATCAGAGTGGCCATCCATCATGGCCCAATGGGCCCTCGTCTGTCTCTGCCAAAGCTGTGGCTCTCTGATGCAAAAAACTCAGTCCGTCAGTTTCTCATTAGGAGACCCCCAAGACCTCTTAGACATAAACTCTGGTTTCTGACAGGTGCTCTCGCCTTTTTATGCTTTGTCTCAGCTCTGTATGTAGAAAACCTTTAAATTGACACTGATATTGGAGATGAACATACAGTACAGTAAGGATTTAGGGTTAGCAATGAAAGAGTCAACCCCTTAGAGCAGAGAAGATTTGGTGTTGAATCATCCAAATAATATGAATTTTACATTGAAAATAACTAACTTATATTCAGTCCTTCAGAATCTAATAATCAGATGTTGATTTGTTTCAACAGTTTTGACACAAAGGTTCGTTTAGGCCTCGTGCTTCACTCCAGCATTGTGACATATCAAAGCAAAGGCATCAAAACTGAAAGTCTGTCTCCATAGAACTTCTGATCTGATGTGGCCAACATACAAGCTGCACAGACAATCCGATAACATCGGGTATCCTATCCTTTGACCTTGGCAAGGAACGGTTCCCTTAAAATCTCACTCAATTCCAACCCACAAATTGCTTAGAGGGAATAGTTCTGCCTGGCTTCTCTAATCATCAGCTGTAACACATATTTCAGGACTATTTATGTTAGTATGTCTAACTGTCCGGTCATCAACGGAGTGCATGCGATATACAGTAGGTAGTGCAAGATTTACTGTACTACCTCAGAAACCTCACTCTGTGTTCTGTGTAGGTTCTCTGGTTTTATGATGGTGAGGCTTCATTATCCCCTGAAAACCCTAACATCTAATACCTAGGCTGAATAAACTTCATAATAATAAACCCAAGTCACATAAAAGCTGAGTATCAACGTCCTGCAAATGTGTAATCTCCACAATCACACAACCAAGTCAAAACTCAGTGACACTCAGTTATTGAAATAACCACACAAGCTTAACAACAAGTCATCAACCAGATTCAGCTTCAGCAGTTTCTGTTCTTAAATTTAAAACGACTTTGAAGTTAATCTACTGTCATCACAGGGAGTCGAGTGAGATGACCTCATTCCTGACTGAGGTCATCTTTAGGTTCATCACAACCTAATTTTATTAAGGTTTGATGGTTTCAGTTCACAAGAATACAAAAATATAAAAGTCAAAAAGGTCAGCTCAATACAAAGGTCAAAAGCTCCCTCTTATACCTTCACAGCTCTGTATTCAATTTAACAAGGTCCATTTACAGTTTCAACAGCAGCAACCTTTAACATAGCTCTTTTTTCTTAGCAAACAATGTTATTCATAAACACATGGTAAAGATATCAAGGTGTCAGCAGAGTGTCAGGTGATTAACACCAGCCCATATATATTTTGGGTAAATATGTTTTAGGTTTAGACGACCCCCCTCTAGCCAGATTAAATAGGAATATTTAGAGTGAAATGGGAGGTAGGGTTGCTGTTGTGGGACAAACGTTAAATGAGTATCATTTCACTATCACACCTGATTTTCCCTGCTTTGTTGTAGATAAAGTATTCTTCAGGAAAAATGCAGAAGATGCAGCTTGTGTGTTCGAAGGAGTTTAGTTGCAAAAAAACTGAAACTTAGTATGAGTGTACATTCTCTTTATACAGAATCAACCAATTATGATGTGATTACAGGAAAACATCTGTTTCCTGTTTTTATGTACTTTCGGTACACACCTGTTTCCTGAAACCAATATGTCCCAATAAAAAGGAAATAACAAGAGTGAGCACTAACATGAATTTTGTCTTAATAAAACATCCATACACTATGTCCCCAATATATTCAGTAATGCAAATACACAAAAGCTTCTGCTTGGTATACCCACATCCCCATATGTACTTGGAGTTACTGGTTGTTTCCATTATTCCTTTTCACCATAGTGGTCCTGAAAACTCTCTTTCAGATGTGATTTAAATAAAAGTGATTGGGAACAACATCCACTGTCCTCTTGTAGGTTCAAACTAAGCTAATATGAAGATTGACAAGTCTGCATTTCTAATTAAGTGAGTGTCTTCCAAAGTTACAGTCTTTGTATTATGAAATTCTCTTTATACTTAAATGACAATGTTACTACTACTACTATTGATATGTCTGATGTCACTTTGAAAGATACCCTCTTGATTTGTCTGATTCTGTCTGAAGCGTGTGAAGCATCATATAAGCACATTCTGAATGTTACTGGATCTATGTCTGGAGGTGGTCTGGCAGAGCAGGTGGAATTGAGATATGATATTGATAATAATATCAGGTGTCAATACAGAAGCAGGTGATCGGATGTCATCATTTAGATAAGATATCCAGAGATGTAAGGTGTTGGTGTGAATTTGTTCATGGAGTTTTATGTTTCAATTTCTCTGGACTCTGGTGCTGTCAGATGTAAATGCTACAAATACCAGTGAGAGATAAAAGAAGGACAATAGTATGATAACGTTATAGTAAATACGTCAAGTGAATGCTCTCCAAATTCTCTTTGTTGTGAGGTTTGTGTATGTTTATCAGTGCAAGTGAATAAATCAATCAATCATTGCTTTTATGTGGAACAGCTAAAAGAGAAGGGCCAGAGGAACACAGGCCTCTACCTGTAGTGCTATTAATCCATCTAGATTGTTTTGGACGAGAGGCTATCTAACTAAGCTAACTAAGCTGGCTAACGTTACAGCTCAGCTCAGAAGAGGACACCATAAATGTTTATATCCCATACTGTCAGTAGATGCATACTTCCTTCTGCATGGTGATACAGTATGGGGTTGGAAGGTCTGTGGATTATCTTGAGTAACTGGGTCATGGTTTCTGGAAAGTGACATTACTGTTGACATATTTTTTTGGCACTTTGGGCACCACAAGTTGAGTGCCATCTAGTTCCATTATAATGGAGAGAAGGCAGACATCTCTAATGCCCATATTTTCAAAGCACACCAAAACAATCTAGATGGATAAAAAGCACTACAGGTAAGAGAGAAAGAAATGTATATCTGATATTGGGGTGAACTGTCCCTTTAAAGCAACACTAGGTAGTTTGGACTCATTACTACCCCAGGCTGGTTGAGATGCGCAATTATCTGTTACTAGTGTCGTAAATACTGTCGCTGTATGAGCATCCCTGGGGGAAATGAATACACGTGAATTTGTTGACGGAGCTGGCGAATCATGAAGCCTCGTTTGGAAACATCAAAAACATGAAACTTAAATCGAGTGCCAACAACAAGCTAGATTCAGAGATAGCAGTTGGTAGTTTGTTAGCATATAGGCTGCACAGCACATTAGCATGCTAGAATTAGACAAGACGTTCATAGTGTTTAAGTAAGTTAGTCATCGTTTACAGTCACTACACGAAAACATGCAAGCTGACGTTGTGTTTGGTGTAATAACTACAACCAACTCGGTACGACAACAGTAGCTAAGTAGCATGCTAATGTTACCGATAACAACAATAGCCTAACGTAACTTCCGACCACACTGTTCAACAATTATGTTGATTATCTGCATTAACTAAGGAATCTGCAACTTTTCGAGACAAGACGTTCATAGTGTTTTAGTAAGTTAGTCATCGTTTACAGTCACTACATGAAAATGTGCAAGCTATCGTAACGGACAGCATTAGCTTATCTCCCGGCTTTATTATGGTTATAAACTGTGGATAGTGCCCCAATGAACACCACATAACAACAAATCAACTCAAAGTAAAAGTCGGTAAGATAATAAATATGTATATATGTAATATATGACTTACAAATCCAGTAGCATCTAGGCTAGGTCGCCATCAGCTCTTTTAGCTCGCTCCACCGAGTGTAAGCTGGTATATTTGGCAATATTTATCCGTGTCCGGCTCATGTTCTATCACTTTCTCTTTTTCTTTTCTTCGCCTC
The DNA here is from genome assembly GCF_965226575.1 of Pagrus pagrus. Classification (NCBI taxonomy): domain Eukaryota; kingdom Metazoa; phylum Chordata; class Actinopteri; order Spariformes; family Sparidae; genus Pagrus; species Pagrus pagrus. The sequence continues at coordinate 31,236,799 of NC_140192.1, forward strand.
CTCAGACAATACCTTCTTGTTTTTTTTTAGCTGGCTCGGCCATGGCGTTGGTTTACAAAAAATCCAAGTAGCTGCTGGCTAAATCCACAGACGAATAAACGTGCCGTAAAGCAGGTCACACTAGACTTCTTTACATCAGGTATGTCCCTACCCGCTCTGGGAAGTTACACAGTGTGGTTTCTGCCGGCGCGACCCCCCTCAGGCTGCAGGGGCGTCACCGTTCATCCATTTAACCGTTTTTCTACCACTTAACTGAGTTTAGAAATATTATTTTAAGGTCGAAAAACTACCTGGTGTTGCTTTAATAATTTTATTAATCTCATAAACCGCAACACAGAGTGTGCATGCTTATAGTTGTAATTTCCTGCAGTAACTCTCCATATTGTATTACAGTACATGCCCCCTTGCCTGCTGTGGTCTGGTATGTTTCAATGTTACACTGAGCCTCCCAGAGTCGCAGTATGCCCTGTTACACACAGGACAGTGCACTGTTGGTTTCACTAGCCTTTTCAGTGCTTGTCAGGGATAGTTAGGGTTAGTTGCATGAGTTCCCCCTGGTGACACAGTATCCACTCACCTGTAAACAGCAGGCCGACTTTCAGATGCTATCAGACATAGCTCTGGGGAGCAGGATGTTTACAAGGCAGCTGGAGGAAAGCAACACAAGATACAGTGCAGACCATTCACTGCTACTCATCGTCCAGTACTGCTGCAACAGTCTCTCCCTGTCTCCTCAGTGTGCTCAAAGATATATTGAGTGGAGGAAATACTGCTTCCTTGCGATACTGTAATTCTTTAAAATGAAAAAGATCAAATATAAAGATATATTTCATTAAGGTGCAGCAGTATCAGCAGTCTCACACATGGAACTGGTTGTGTGTGTTTGTGTGAGTCAGCACCTGTTATTTTCCGGTCTGTCTGCAGTGTGTTGGGCAGTATGGGTGTGGTACTGCTGTTGAACTGATGGCTGTCCTCAGGCTAACACTTGTAGGGGCAGAACAGAGCTACTAATGGCTTTTCTATTGCCTTGTGTGCTCTCTCCATTCTGTTAGCCAAAGTCTGAGGCAGCCTTGTCCCAACAGCAGCTAATGCACAACTACACCCAGTCCTGTGCAGCCACTTCCAGTTCAGAGCTACATTATGCCAGATTATTCCACTTCTGTAATACAGTGCCTTTGTGTAGGGATTCACTGGCAGCAGTTCATCATAGATCTCCAACCCCTTCCCTTCCTGTTCCTAATCAAAAGACTAAATGGAAGAAAGCTAATTAAATTGAGTTTTTATTAAGGATAACAGATACCAATTTTACAAAGCTAGCTTGATCTGGATATAAAAAAATGTGAAGGGTAACTTGTGAAATAAACATGCTAAGATAAATACATGATGAATTATAATTGCAAATTAAACTTTTCTTTAGATTTTTTAATTAAACCAGAAAAGCCTCATAAAAGATAACTCTGCTGCTCCCAGAGCGCGGTGCTCTAAACAATGGAACAGTATATTATAACAGCGCTCCCAATTTATGAACTGTCTAGTTCAGGGGTCTGCAACCTGTGGCTCTGGAGCCGCATGCGGCTCTTTTGCCCCTCTGCAGTGGCTCCCTGTGGCCCTTACATTTTACATGGAAATGAATAATATATATATTTTCTATCATCATCACATTTTTAGGCCTTACATTCTCAGACAGTAAAAATGCATAGCCTACACACAGAATTGTATCTGTTCTATCAAGTTGTGATTAATTGAATGATCCTCAGTTAATATGATTGTGTTTTATGCTCAACAAAGAAGGATTAACTGAAATGGACTAAAATAAAATGTATACTGTCCTGTATTTTCAAATCTAGGCTGCCGCTATGTGTTTTATTTATTATCAAATGAGGCTACCTTTTATTTTGTACATTTTCACAAACACAGGGAGGACTTAAGTAGGTCTGCATTTATAGCTCTGTATTGCTACTCTATTTCTATTTATTGTAGGCTAGTTCTTTTATTTCATAAATGCACCAAAACATGGCATCATTGAAATGGAGATGCAAAGTACAAGTACCTTATACTGTAAGCATAACTAGCCCACTGTAGAGTTGCCACATGATGTGAAAATATGAATGAATGCTCATTTAGGCCTATTGATAATCTTCTTAGGCTAATTTAGACTTTCTAGGCTGTGTTACCTTCATCATAAGGCACAAATATGTTTTGCGGCGCCAGACAGATTTTTTTGGCGAGGGATGGCTAAAATGGCTCCTTTGATAGTAAAGGTTGCTGACCCCTGGTCTAGTTTGTGCCAGAGTGCGCTCTGAAATGAATATTTAAGAATGCACTATATTTACCCTGTCATTTCATTTGATTATGGCGCAAGATGAAAACTCATGGAATGACATAAGTCAGTGAGATTCATCCTCTGCTGACCATGAATATCTTGTTAATACAACCCTGATTCCTGAAGTTGGACCACTGTGTAAAACGTAAATCAAAACAGAACGTGATCTTCAAAAAAATCTACTTTCCTTCTTTAGAATTGCTTTACGAGTTTGCCTACATCACATAGTGCTGCTGTATTTGTCCACCTTAATACACACACACTGGCTGGCCTCGCCTTTCTTTTGGCTTTCTACTTCAACAGTAAATGTTTTAGAAAGTTGCCCAAAAAAAACAGTTTGTATGTACAAAACAACAGCATAAATAGGCCTACATTAAATAGGAGAGGTCGCATCACAATCAGTGTGTTTACAGAATGGATGTAGCACCAGAGAGCTTCTCTCTGTCTGCAGAACATGTGTGATTGACAGTAGAGGGGAGGAAAAGAGGGAGGGGAGATCACCCAGTTAATTGATTGCAGATAAAAACAGCATATGTGTGGGAAACACTGCCATGTTTCACACAAGTTGGCATAGAAGCAGCAAAAGACTGTGACAGTTGTGGAACGCTCCAGAAACACCTGTTTGGAACATTCCACAGGTAAACAGGTTCATTGGTAACAGGTGATAGGATCATGATTGGGTAAGAAAGGGGCAGCCATCATCTAAAGGCTCCGTTGCTTACATGCATGGATGGGGCGAGGTTCATCACTTTGTGAACTGTTTGCAAATAGTCCAACAGTTAAAGAACATTTTTTCAATGCACAATTGCAAGAAATGTAGTGGTGTCACCACCTATAATCCGTAACCTGCCGTATAGTAATCCGTAAAATTTGTCACACTACCCTCATTTACAGTCCCCATTAACTGAAAGGCCAGATGTTAAATATGAAAAACAGTCAGGTAGAGAGGGACTTCACTGTACGTATGGCAGAAGTCTACTTCAAATAGTTCCTGGAGCATTAGGAATAAGCATCTGGAGACCACACAGTAAGTATCCACATCAGGAATGGGGAACAAGAACGGAGGTTGTTGACAGGAGACACATACCCGTTGTGGCAACCGAATCCAGACTGTGTAGCTGCACCATCCCCACCGGAGACCATAATGTTGTTATCTTGGATACTGGAAGTTTGGGTCAATAGAACCTCAGCATGCTGAGATTAATCTTAACAAGTCATTTAAACTCAAATGGATTCTTCAGTCCTGTGGAGTTGGGTTTATCTGCCACAATCGGGATTGATAATTCCCTTCTGAACACATTCAAGTGACATAAATAATAGAATAACTTTTTTAATACCATACTCTGATTCATATTTTGCTTCCAAAAGTGTCACACAAGTTATACCATACTATCAAACAGAGGTACTAAGTCCATCCATCCAGCTGCTTATCTGGGTTTAGGTTACAGTGTGATTATTATTAGAGCTGCAACGATTAGTCGATTAATCGATTAGTTGTCAACTATTAGATTGATAGTCAACTATTTTCATGTCACTTATTGATTTTTTAAGGAAAAAAAATAAAATGCACTACAGTAATTTCAGCCTCTTCAATATGAATATTTTCTAGTTTCTTTTGTCCTCATTAACAGTAAACTGAATATCTTTGGGTTGTGGACAAAACAAGACATTTGAGGACGTCATCTTGGACATTTTTTTCATTTTTTAATCTTCTAACTAATCAATTATTTGAGAAAATTATCAACAAACTAAAGGGTAATTCTGGTATTTTTAAACATGGGCCCTCTGTTAACATGTTTTGGTGTGTAAATGACGCATACTTACCAAAAGTTTTGGAATCGGGCCAGTGGATCTCCTCAGCTAGTGACACAACTGCAATGGCTGCAACGTAATCTATAGGGGCTTGTCAAAATCATGTAAATAGTCAGCCATGAAATTCTTATTGCAGTTCTTCTAGGTAAACTCCAACCTACTCTCCACTGTCCTCTTCCTACAACAACTTACCTCTGGCGAGATTTCAGTGAGACTTCTCAGGAAGTGGCTTGTGTTTCTGGTTACAAAATAGATCTCCATAGGAATCGTCTACAGCCGGACTGTTCAACTATATTGTTCAGGGGGCCACATTATCAGAAAACTAAGGGCCCAGGGGCCAGACATTTCACAAAAGTTTGCAAAAGTTTAAGATGAACTGAGTCTACAACAATAGCAGCAACAATGCACCTTGCTGGTTTGAAGGATTTATTGTGGAAGAAATGTCAATCATTCCAAATATTTTGGTTTTAAATTGTATTTAATTGTAAACAGAACTGATCGGCAGGCTGGTCTGATCTAATCCGCGGGCTGGAGTTGAATAGACCTGATCTACAGACTGCAGAGCATCTTCGTTCCTCAGGCTGTGAGACTCCTGAACTCATCCTCAACACTCCACCTTGAGTTGTTTATTCTTGTGTCTTGATTATTTTTTTGTTTGTTTGTCTGTTTAGTTTGTGTGTGTGTGTGTGTGTGTGTGTGTGTGTGTGTGTGTGTGTGTGTGTGCGCGCATGTGTGTAGCTTAGAGAACTAGAACTGAAACTTCATTATACAATCTAGTGTTGCGTAATTACAAATTAATCCTGATCTTGAAAAGCTGCTGTTTTCAAATATATTGAACTTTTTTTAAAACACTTTTTCCTCCACTGATTGTTCTTTCTTATCCTCCTGTCATTGGTACTCAGTCTTGCATGTCATACTGTATGTGAGCGTTTTACCCTCTAATTAAGCTGCTTTATACCTCAATTGTGTGGATGTGCAATTATAGTGCTGCTTAGTTAAAAAACAGTCATGAGAATCTCCCTTTATCTGAGAGACAATAAGCACATTTAGAAATTAACACACGCTTCTGAATGATAGGAAAGCCTCACAATGGTTTTCAGTAAATGAGCACATCAGCAGACAATTTCCAGCAATCAAATTAACCTCCCGAAGCAATTATCTGAGCATGAGTGCCTACTGTAAAGAATTCTGTAAACATTAATACAGTAGAAAGCCCTCAGGCAGGGTGGAAGTCACAATGGAGAACATGAGCCTCACATTGTGACTGCCGCTTCTGTCATTAGTGCTTCACCAGCAAACCACACACAAATAAGCACACCTGTCCTCCGCACCAACGCCAATACCCATTTTATTGCCTTGTACTTCCAAAGGGAGCCAGTGATTTGACAGTAGAGACAGAGCAAAGTGATAATATCATCCATTATAGCAGTGAAGCCTGTCTTTTTTCCCGTAAGAGTCACAGCTAAATGAGTAGAAGAAGCTTTGCTCCAATCAGCACTTCTATGATGAAGGGTCTTCTGAGGTCTGGATGTTGTCTCCAGACCATCAGGATGCGAAGCTGTAATGCCTTTGAAACCACAAAGCAATGTGTTATATATGTATACTGTCAAGTATATGACAGTATACAGTAGTGTCCAAAAGTATGTGGGCACTCCTGTCTACATGCTTTTGTGTACTTGTAGGGTGGGCCTGCTTATCTTGGGCTGAATTTCCCTCTAATGAAGGGAAATCTTAATACAGAACAATATTATTGATTGACCTGCACAGAGACCTGACCTCAACTCCACCCTACATCTCTGGGATGAACTAAAACTCTGACTGTGAGCCAGACCTTATCATCCACATCAGTGCTGGACCTCACTAATCCTCTTGTGTGTGAATGGGAACAAATCTCACCAGGTTCCCACACCTGGGAGTCAATCTGAAAGTTGAGGCTCTGAAAGTGCAGCAAAATAATGCCCATTGTCTGAAATCACATATTGCCATTGCCATCATATATTGCCATGATTTTAATTCTTTCTACATACTATTTCCATGTATTTATTTGTTATTTTGTCCATACCTGTATGGTAAAGAGTTTCAGTGGGACTTGTCATTTACTATCTACTAATACTGACACATTATAAGGTCTCTGAACATAATTACTCATTTACGTTAACTTTAAACATGGATGTCCTGCAAATATCCTAATCATAAGGATGCTTTGTCAGTGGACTTCCAATTTTTTGACAGTTTCTGTGCTCTTCTTGTCAGAGTCTCACATACAGTATAATGGTGATAACAGGCCCTGACACGCCAGGCCAGTGGTCAGCTGTTGACCGATGTTAGGGCTGTCGGTGAGCGTCTGTGACCCAATTGTTGCCGTGTATCCATTTTATTTCTTATAACACCCCGGTTATTTAGTAATTTAAAAGCTTGTATTTTGAAGCAGCATTACAGGAAACATTGCTGACTCCTGCACAGACTTGTTTGAGGGGTAGATGGGTGGATGACTTGGCTCTACTCCAGTCCAGAGCAGGTCCATCACTGGCACGTCTCGACTCTACGTCTCGCTGTAAAACTGGTGATAGTAGCTGGCCATCAGCTGTTGTCTCTGTAGTGTGTTCAAGTGCAGCTTTTTGGCCGAGACACAGGAGACATGAAACGATGGTTGGCCTATGTTGTAGCTAGTTCTTTGATGTCAGTTTGTGTGTGCGTCTGGGCCAAAGAACTAAAGTGGGTATTTTTTATAATGTAAGGTGTTTAATTTACTTTGAAAATAACGATCATTGCAAAATGTGAAGCTCTATAAGCATAAACCAAGCCCTCTGAGATCACTAATATTTTAACAGGTCAGATAGAATCTGATCTCTTGAGAACATCTTCATGAATTTGAAGGATAATTCTGGTGATATTCTACATTTGTCTTCCTGGAGACATAACATTTTAGGCAGTAACAAACTTCTTTTCATTTTCTCTCACACAATGCCTGCCTTATGGCAACTCTGAGGGGACACCTTTCTTTTTTGAGAGGGCCTTTTAAATCACAATGTCACAATGGTACAGCGCTCAGAAGATGATGACTGTCAGCCATCGGCTGGCGTCATCCATTGACCCAACCCTTATGTGCACCAGCCTTATCCTTTAACTGCAATAATGCAATAGCATTAACAGTTCTGTTCTTTGTCTCTGCTGTTTGTCTCTTTTATGTGGTCAGGCCAACGATGCCTCAGGGAACACGTGGAACTGGCTGTACTTCATCCCCCTCATCATCATCGGCTCCTTCTTCATGCTCAACCTAGTGCTAGGTGTGCTGTCAGGGTGAGTACAAACTGTGACACTGACCTCAGCTGAGCTTTTTGTTGCTTTGTTTTTTAGCAAGATGTATCCACATTTAACCAGACCTGTTCGGCTGCCTTCCCTCAAGATGAAATGAAATGAGAAGTCTTTGCTTTGGTAGTTTCCCATTTTTATTTTGCTGATGTAATTTTGTGTTTGTCTATGTCTAATTGTGCCTTATATGTAAACTCTACTTTTTTACTCACATTGCTAAAAAAGATAAGCTATAACTCCAAAACAACACACTGGAATGGCTGCATGGATTCTCAGTAATAACGTCAGGTCAGCACTGTAAAGATGGTTGTACACTCACTCAAACGTATTCAAACTAATGAGAGGACATGCTGAAAAGAGGACAGGATGAATCTTTGTGGCTGGTAATTATGTTGTTCCACCTCAAGATGAATAGTTCTGCTAAAAAAATATTACTACATTATCTCACAAATATGAAAACTAGAATAAAAACTATAACCATCAGTTTTGTGACTTCATTTATGGCAACAAGTCCAGGGAAAATAGCAGTATATTCCCAGAAAGTAACAAGATGTGGACTGTGTATTCTCTCATTTACTTTACATTAACAACACATCTGCCTGCCTAAATGACTGAATAGGTTCATTACCAGTGATTCCCAAAACATTTATCACTTTTTCCAAAACAACATGGCTGTTGCAGCATGCCAGCGACAGGCGTACTGGAACTACATTGTATGGTCACAGGCTGGTTGGATTTTGGCAGTAAAACTACTGGGTTAGGTTTAGGAAAATATCATGGTATGTGTTAAAGTAAGTACGTTACAAATAATGTTACATCAGCTACGAACGTTACTTCAGTTAATGTACGTAACTGAAGTTAGGTATGTATGTGATGTAACTTAACTACGTTAATGCTAAAATAACCCACTGTTGACACTGGAAAAGACACTTTTGCACCTTTAGATTGGGCTTTCTCTTTAAAAGTATTGCTAATAGGATCAGGCATTTGTGCTTTGGTATGTGTTTATAACAATATGATATCATAACAGAAGTTGTCTAAGCATGGCCGATCAAAATGTCCGCTAACGCTAATAAATCATTTTCATTTCATTTTTCTTTTTTCATCCAAAGCAGTCACAGTGGACTCTCTGGATGCATAATCCAGTTTTACTGACATGGGCTTATTATTGTGTACCAAGCTGCTCATTAAAATTAAAATCAAATCAATTTTATTTATATAGCCCAAAATCACAATCACATTGCCTCAATGGGCTTTACAGTCTGTACAGTGAACAACATCCTCTGTCCTTAGACCCTCGATTCAAGTGAGGAAAAACTTGCCATGTTGATGGAAAAAAAAATCCCTTTTAACAGGGGAAAAAAGGACGATGGAAGAAACCTCAGGAAGAGCCACAGAGGAGGGATCCCTGTTCCAGGATGGACAGACATGCAATAAATGTCACCAATAATGAACAGAACAACAAAATCACAGTTTACAAGTTGCACTGACAGAATATCTGATACAAATTATAAGATATGTAAAGTGTGTGGATCCAGGAGACGACTGAGCAGGACCATATCTGTGGTGGCTCCAATGTAATATTCATGAGATTTTATTAAAACATAAATTCAAATAATAAGTCTGCCACACCATGACTTTGTACTGTACATGGTGTGCAGAGCCTGCCATTGTAATTCTGTGGTATATGGTTTAATTTATAAAGCAACACAAGTAGCAGATGCTGAGTTGTCATCACCATTGAAAAGAGCATCATGGGAGAATGCTGTGTTTATATTGCCTCTTTTGTAATATTGCTTTGCAGTTATTATCATCTTTCTTCAGCAGCAGCAGTCTCTGGTGTTGTTTCCCCTTCCCCCGACTCATGTACAACATCTAACCTACAGTATATCATCTATACCAAATCATGATAGCCATGGTTATTTTCCATTGGGATGGGTGGGTGGATAGATAAAGAGCTGGGGCTGCACTTTCTACATGGTAAGAACCTCATAGTTATTGCCTCATTAAAAATCTAGCATGCCGTGGTCCTGAGCCAAGACAAAACTGTCCAAATACATAGGGACTGCACTGTACCTCCTATATTGCTGATGGTAATTGTCAGTATCATTGCAGGTTAGCTTCCAGTCCCCAGAGGCAGCCCAATGATAAGAACTTTCTCACCTCTCACTTGAGGGGTTCACCTGCCTTTCACACAGTCTTTCCATACAGAACTTTATGGGCATTCAATGACAGAACCTGGTCCTTCACCATAATACTGTTCCATGGTATTACAATGCATAATCTGATTTTGCCATGTTGGTGTTGTTCCTGGTACATCATAATTAATGTTGCAGCAGGACCATCATTAACTAAGGACAAATCACGTTTTTGTAATGCCATAGCTTAGTTTGTTAGGGAAAAGACCAGAAAAGTACAAAAATGGAAGAATTTAGCCTTATAAACACAGATTTAACTTAACTAACTAAATCTAACCTATATTTTTGTTGCTTAAACCTAATTATTTCAGTTTCCTCAACCCAACCTAAAGTGACAGGGAACTGAAAAGAAACAGAAAATAATAAGTAAACTATTAAAAATAATGACGCCAACAGTATAATAATATGTTCCAAACAGGATTCAATCACCGGACTTCTGAGTGAGAGTCCCATATTTAACCCAGTCAACCATTACGGCTTGCGCTGGAAGCAGTTTTTGTCACCATTTCCTAAACTGAAATGATGGTCCTTCAACAAAATTAATTATGATGTTCCAGGAACGACAGAAACATGGTTGTATCAGATACACTGTACTACAACACCCATTCCCATGCTGCTCCTCTGATATTTCTGGGACACTGCTGTCATTCCTGTTTTGTCTTCCTCTATCCGAGCGTATTCAGATAAATAGATGAACAGAGTTGCATTCATATTCACTCTCCTGTTGTTTAATATTAAGGTCATTACATTTTGAAAGAATCCACAGTACTCTGTGTTCCAGCTGAGTACTCTGCCCTCACTGATAAGGAAACGTTTCTCCCTGCTGGGATGAAATCTATTTCCTCACTGTGCTTCTTTTTGAAATCAAGGTGATTACAATGAATAAATAATGAAATAACAAGTCTCAACTTTTTCTTTATTACTTAATTCCGAGTTAATTAATTGGATGCTGACGGGAGAGGAGTGTGATGACTAGAGTGAATAAACTGTAAAGTCAGCTCATCAGAGCCATTAATATGTTGTTTCATTTTGTCATTTTCCCAAAAGATTTTTCTTTAGGTTATCATTTTTAATGTCGGCCTATAAGTTAACGCTCGTATCAGCACCCCACAAGCTAAGAAAGTTGGCAGTTTGAGGCTAAGCTCAAAATTAGTCTAAAATGGCTTATTAAAGGCCGTCAGTAACACATTTTTATCCATTTCAGTTTTATCATGAAATATAACTATTTCAGAAACAAAAAAAGGATTGAATTCTTGCCAGAAACACACTTGCTGTGTTTTCTTCTTGCCTCCAGGTCTTGATCCTCTGGCCCTTAAAACTACAGTCCTATTGCCAAATTGCTATTACTTGCCTAAGTCTTACAAACTGATGACTGATAATGACATTTTTCGAGAAATATTATTATACATCTTAAGATGCTATCATACAGAAACTGTGCTTTTGTCCCTCGTTTTATGTTGCTATAATGAAAACGTCTTCCTCTACTTCCAATCCGATTTGGTGCACCCCTGTGGGTTTTTGTTAATTATGCTGCCTCTCTTCACAATCATTACATTTTTCTCTCTAACTCCATCTGTGTTTTTCTGGAGAGCAGGTACGGGTATGTATAGAGGGGTAGAGCAAGGGCAGATTGTCCACTAGTTAATCAATCACAGATTGCTTTGTTCTCTAATGAAAAATATCAAGATAAGAAATGCTAAGATGGGTCCCCAAATATAATTAAGTGGCCATTAATATAGGTGGCTCGCCCAAGTTAAGTCTATGTGTGGTAGGGGTGGAGCCAAACCCGAATACGGTATTCGGAAAGGCACAAATAACGTGTTTTTTACAAATACTTATTTCGAACAAATACTTAAAAAAATATTTGTATTCGGGAACAAGAAAAGCATCATATCAAAAAGCTACGTTTCCTCATGAGACCGCAGTACATGCCCGGATGAGTGAGTGACGTTCAGGAGTGTCCATGGTGCTGCTGAACCAGGTGACGTTGTTGACACTCTGCGTTGTGGCTTGTCTGTGAAACGCGCGCTGCTCAGGGACTGGGCAGATCTGTCCCACTTGCTTTGTCCCTCACTGCGTTGGGAGATCTTCCACAGAGTAAAAGAAATACACATTGTTTCTCTCCCCCGCTCCGCTCGAGCGCAGCTGAACGCGGCTTGAGCCCACTTCACGGGCGCGAGGCTGCTGCAGCTGGCGACCCTGCTGACAGCAGACCGGGGGAGAAAACAAATTCTTTGCTCGGTGCTTTGGTTGGGTTTTAGACAATGAAGAAAGGAGTTGGTTAAGTTTAGTAAAAAGACCAGGTAGAGGCCAGAAGCATAATGACCGTTAGCTATAGGCTACTATGTCATATTATTTACAGATCAAGTTTAGTTCTTGGAGCTCTGTGCATTAGAAAGAACAGTTCTTTTAAGTATAATTTGTTTTTATTCTGTCTGTTCAACGTCCTCCAACAAGGACGGGTGGTGGTGGGGTTCATAATGTTCACAATGATATTTTATTAGTTGTTGGTTTAACCATGGATGAGGTAATGGCTGTTATGTTATTTTCTTTTCAATGACATTCCTTGTTACATGTTCATTGCTGGATTTATGGAAAAACATCAACCAATATTGCATATCCATAATTATTATAATGGATAATTAAAGAATACTTACACTATAACGAAAATTAGAAGTGTAACTCAAAAAAATATATATTTTTACGCCTATTTTGAATTTTACTCGAATACAAATACAAATACTTTTCCCCCCTCAACAAATACAAATACAAATATTGGCTGCTCTGCACACCCCTAATGTGTGGGAAACACACATAATCATTTACATGAGAGGGAGACACACACACACACACACACACACACTGTATGTATATATAATTAATGTAAATCAATCTTGGTGTTGTGTTCTGTCCGAGTGTTTGGACAGATGCTTTGGCAACATTGTTGTTAAACTTTCATGCCAATAAAGCCCCTTTGTGTTACAATTTGTATGGAGTCTGGACCCAAATGCATGACTCAAACAACAGGTTTAACAGTAAATACGTTTTTAATGTTCAATGTGCAAAACAAGTGCGGGGGGGGGAGGGGTGTGGTGCGTAGTCCCAGGCTCCAACTGTGGCTTGTGAAGTCCCCAGTGAGAGTGAGTGTCTAGATGTTGCGTCTGCCACGGGGTAATGGCAGCGCTGCGGCACGGCACAGTGAAGTCCGTCTCTTGAGCGTACTCACACTTAGGGGAAACACAGGAGAGCAGGCAGCAGGCAGGTTCACAGGCAGGCAGGGCAGAAGCAAACGGGAGATCACAAGGCAAGCACAGCAATCTGAGGGGAGATGGGAGGAACACAGCAGTATTAGCTACACAAGCTAACAACAGGCCACAAAGGCAAAAACACAGCGGCACCAGGATGCAAACAACCACGTAGACTGATGAAATGATCTGGTGATGAGCAGGAGGGAACCCAGAGGCTTTATAGAAGGGTTGATTACTGGAGTGGATTCACCTGGTGCTGCCTGTGGAAGGAGACCACGCCCACCTGCACACACACAGAACAGACAGGGGGAGAGACACAGGAGGAATAACACAGACAGGGAATGACAACACACACATATAAAGGGAGAAGGGAGGGCTGCCATGATGAGGGTCATGACACTTTGAATTGAATTGAATTGAGAGAGAGAGGGAGGAAGAGAGAGAGTTCCAAAAATAGATGGAAAGGCCTTTACACACCGGGCAATGAAAGACACAAATATGCAAAATATTCACCCACGACTATGTCGCTTGAAAATTACTTACACAGGCAGCGATGCAAATTTGTGTAGTATGGTCCAATATGTGATTTTGCGACACGGATATATCATCACATTGAATGAAAGTCGCAGCAGACAAGTAGGGCAGAGACTGGTAAAAAAAACAGTGCCAGCTTGCGGCGCTCCAAGAGGGACCCAGGGATGTTTGGGCTCGTACTGCAGCACTGACCGGCTCACTGACAGGTAGAGAGAGGTCGCATTCACCACACCATCTCAGCTGAATGTCCTGGGGCTCCAGTCTGGTCCATAATGATGTATTAATAGGTTAAAACACCTGTCACAAACAAACCGATCGCAGAAGTAGATCAGTCATGTTCTACAAGGTAAAATGACTGTTTTTATCAAAGTAGTCTGGTGGATATAAAGACAGCACAGATGGATATAGCAGCTTCAGTTCCCCATCAGTAAATCCTTTAGATACAACAGTCTGTCTGTGCAGGGAATAATCGAGTTGTTGTGGTACTCAGAAAAATGGACCTTGTTCCCCCTCAAAAAATTATGACACTTTCTCAACATGTACTATTCACTTTCTGTGTGCAAGTACTCATGACAAAAACATCAGCTCGAAAAAACAATGATGTGTATTCGCACGAAAAAAAAAGTGCCAAGACTAAATACTAGACCACTGATAAGTATTACAGAGACCCGCCAACTTCTTCTCACCTTCTTTAAAAGAAATGTCATTGGTCAAGTCATTGAAGTCCTACTCCTGGAAGTTCATATTCACTGGTCATAAGTGATGGCTTGTTCAGCTTGTTCCCTTTCTCATTTGTTTTTAACACACAAAAAAGAAGACACATTAAAAAACATTGACTGCAATCCACAGTCCAGCATTGTCTTTAGTAGCTGTGATTAACTATTGGAAGATTTTTTTAGTGACTTCAGCTAGCGATTCCCATGTTAGAGCTGTTGTGGTCAAGGCTCATGGCTTTAGAATGCCTTGCCTGATGAAATGAACCATTTTTGTCATGATTCTGGTTTCGTGTTTTATTTTGTAATTTTACACTTGTGTCATGTTTTGCTTGTCATTTCCTCCTATTGTGTCATTTCCCTCCTGTTTTCTTGCTGTCCAAACTTGCTCTGTATCTCCCACTTTAGCCTTTCCCTCCTCACTGTGTCTTCAGTTTTTCCAGCCCATCACCCTCTTCCCTGTTTCTAGTGTTTTTCTGTTTATTTCCCTCACCTGTGTTGCTCCACCTTACTCCACCTGCACCTCATCCCGTCTTTAGCTGTGTGTGTATATAGTCTTTGTGCTCCCTCTTGTCTTTGTCAGTTCGCCCCTGTGTTACCACCCTGTGTTTCTCATCTGTGTTTTTCTTCTAGTGTCTCCCCGTGGTATGTTTTCTGGTTTTTGTTCCTGGCTTTGTGTTTCTGCTTAGCTCTCGTGATTTCTGGTTTGAACCTTGCTCTTGGTTTGTACTTTGTCTTAGTTTTTTGTTTGCTACTTTGTATTTAGACGTTTTGCACCTCTTTAGTTTTCTTGGTTATTTCAGCTTTAGTTATTAAAGCTTGCGTTGTGTTTCTTAATCCTGTGTGTCTCTGTGTTTGGGTCCTCACCTTTTCACAAAGTGTAACAATTCTACTTCTTTAGCAACTTTCAAGTCTCTTCTTTTAAAATATTTCTGCAGACAAACATTTTAATTTGAAGGTTTACAGCCTACAGCTTGCTATTAACCACCTTCATTTATGGTGAGGATTTTATTTTCACGTTTCTCTGCATATTAGAGGATTTTAGCTTGAACTTTATTTTTATTGTCCCTTTTCTATAACTTTTAGTTTTTTTTTAATTTTCTTCACACATACTGTATTAGACAAAAGCTTTGGAAGGCAGGTAGCCTTTAGCCGCCTCCTCTGTGGTTATCTTGTCCTCTCTGTTTCCTGCTCTCTCCACAGAAGTTGTCAGATGGCTTTACAGTTACTATGGAGGTGGAAGGTCACTGATACTGTCTGGCAGGGCGGTGCGGGGGCCATGTCATTGTTTAAAGGCCACGATCTGAGCTTCAGAGCAGGCAGGAGAGCAGAAACATGCAGGGTTGAGAGGCTGCAGATCCCCAGGGGAGGTTGGGGCCATTCACTCAGCTTTTATCTCATCAGTGTGGGCAGGCTGGGATAAGATGTGGCTGTGATCAATGTTGATCCCCCAACCATCTATTCTATCCCACATTCCTTTAGTCTGTCTAATGTATACTTTTACCCTAACATCTGACAATGTGTCTCACACATTGTATGTCAGAAAACACAATTCCAATAGTGTTGCTCAACGTCTGTTGGATGTGTCAGTAGACAAGTGTTCACAAACATGTTAGCTATAACCATTAAGTTGATAGGACTACTACAGCTACTTTATCTTTAGTGGTGTCTTCAAGGGGATTTGTCATCACACAGGCTTGCTAACAAAATGAAAGTTTGTCATTTCCTTCATGCAACACAAACCTAAAACATACACTTAATTATATACACAAACATGTAGTGCATTTTTTAAATTAGTGTCAGGGTGTATGTAAACGGCAGCAATCAGATGGCAATGATAATATGGTCGGCATCTTCATATCAGAAGTTTGACATCGGGTAAACACTGTTCATCAACTTTGACAGTGTGTGAGCACCAAGCAACAACTACGTGAACACAGTGTCTACAGTACCTCTCCTCATTGGCTTGGAACACAGTCTGCCTGAGTGCAACAGCATGATCTGGGAAGTTGTGGTGAAGACGGGCCTCTGTAAAGATGTGGGTCCAAAAGTCTCTGATTTCCTGTTGCTTGGCCAGCCTGGGCCTCAGTTGTCCATTACATTTTCCTGTGACCAGACGTCAGCCAGGAACAGCTTTAAACCAAGCTGGATTAGCATGGCTTGTATCCATGGCTTTTACCTCTCTTCCTCCCTGGGGTGATCTGGCTGGTTAGGTCGGATGGTCGAAAGATGCTGTTGGCAGTGATCGTCTCAAAGTCTGCTGTCCCTTTCCCAAAACCTGTGCTTTCTCTTCCAATGCTGATTGAATGTATCTCTGTCATAGGTAGTACTTGTTTCAGCAACAGAGCAAAAAATAACACAAAAATGTAGCAAAATGTTTTCTGTTGTACAACTTTTACCACCCATCATTACGATTATGACTTCATTATCTAGCTCCATGAGGAGTATACTGGAAGAAAATGGCATTTCTGGGGGGAGGTATGCGTGTTGCTAATGACAACGTACTTAAAGTCAAGTACACTACGTTGTTAATGTTGAGAAACAGTCACAGTTTGGTTAAGGTTAGGCACTATAACCAAGTGGTTAGATTTAGGAAAAGGCCATGATTTCAGTTAAAATAAGTACATTATTTACATAATTACTGAAATTAAGTTATGTATGTAAGTACCACCTCACTTGTCATTTTCCATGATTTTCATTTTTCTTTCGAAATATCCCAAACAGTGCCATGTTATGTCCATACTCAATACAGCCAAGTACAGAGGTATATTCAGTTCATTAAAATAAAGCCCTAAGGCACAGCTGTAATGAACACGGTCAAATTTGAAAAGATTGCTTTAAAATATACTCTTGGTGGGAGGTTAAGGGCCATATAGTTTTATACACTGAGATAAAGGCCAATTACCATTTCTAATTTTTAACCCTAGCCTTCATTTCTCGGTGTCCCTTTGCATTCCCATAGCAGAATTAAAAGAGGTGGTGGTTAAAATCTCCCTCTATGAAATGGGACAACCCTGTAAGACCCTTATACGTAATCAGTTGTTATTGTTGATATTGTTCATGTTAACAGACGTGACTGGACATTTTCAATATGCCGCCTTTTGCTGTGCTGATTTCTCTTGCGTCACAGTGGCAACCCTGGTATAATCACTATGCCATTTATCTGACAGAGTAAGAAAAGCATGGATGTTCACAGTTTGTTCACAACTTCACGCAATCAAGTCATCAAATAAAAAAGAACACTGCTTCATTACCTGGACACTAGTGATGCTTTAAATCTGGAAACTGGAAATGAAATCTTGGTTCTCACTTAACTTCCTTAAACTCAACAGCAACAAAACTGAGGTCCTCCTCATCGGTTCCAGATCCACCCTAGCAACACCCAACACTTTCTCCATGTCCATCGACAATTCCACTGTTCCTCCGTCACCTCAGGTAAAGAGCCTGGGTGTCATCCTGGACGGCACCTTATCTTTCGGAGCCCACATCAATAATGTTACTCAGTCTGCATACTTCCATCTACACAACATCAATCGTCTCCGTCCCTCACTTACACCAACCTGCACCACTATCCTTGTAAACACCCTGATTACATCCCGTCTGGACTATTGCAATTCTCTCCTCTATGGGCTTCCTCCTCCTGCAGCAACTTCATTGGTTCCCTATCAAATCCCGCATTGATTTTAAGATTCTACTCCTCACTTCCAAGATCCTTCACAACCTGGCACCATCGTATCTCTCTGAACTAATTCATATCCACACACCTTCCCGCACTCTCCGATCCTCTTCTGCCATCCAGCTCTTTGCCCCATCTGCCAACCTAATGACGTCAAGAGCTTTCAGCCGATCTGCCCCCCGCCTTTGGAACTCTCTCCCACCGGACATTCGCATTTCTGACACTATCCCCACCTTTAAATCCCGCCTGAAAACACACTTATTCTGAGTGGCATACTCTGTCTCACACTAACCATGCAAATCACATTCTTGCCTATTTTCTGTACTATTCACTATGTAATCACATTCATATTTATTTATTTATTTATCTTTGCAAAATTGCACTTACTTCCACACCAATGTTACCTGATTATATTGTTTGATTGCTGTTGTGTTATGTGTGTCTTGTAAGGTGTCCTTGAGTGCTTTGAAAGGCCCCTGAAATAAGATGCATTATTATTATTATTATTATTATTATTATTATTTATGGGCTAACATTAGCAACCCATGCTCCTACCCTGCCAGTCTGCTGTGATATTAGAGGAGTGGTACAAAGAGCAGCAACTTCACTGCTGGACTTAAATTTTGGGCATCATTTGCCATCACTGCAACATTGAAATATGTCAAAATGCGGGACTGTCATGCACAAACCAGTAATAACAATGTAACATTTGCTCACAAGCTAACTGATTGTTATTGTTTTATGCTTGTTTTAAAGAAAAGGACAAACATTTGTTGAAAAGACAGCCAGTTCTCATAACCCTCAGTCTGAAGTGTACCTCTGAAAAACATCCATATGGAGGGCCATGTGGTCCTAACACCTCGCACTATTGCTACAAGAATCGGAACACCCTTCCCCTAGATGTGAACACCTGAAACAAAGGCGCTAGGAGGAAGGGATTAGGCTAAAGTCACAAAGATTGAGGTTTGTTTACATGTTTGGCTAACATAATAATCATGGTCACATCTTCCATGCCAATATACGTATATTCTTACAATATCCATTGTCCACAGCTGCTTTATACTGTAGCCCCTCTAGCCATCTGAAGACATCAGGACATACGTTGATAAAAACCCTTGCCTCTGACTGGACAAGTGCAGCACCATAGTGCAGTGCTGTTGCACAGTGCCACTGTACAGATCACACACACCTCCACACACATCAGACCAGACTGTTATAATTCTGTCTTTGGCCTATTTATGTAGGAGACGTTGGATTACTAGACTTTATTAATCATATGCATCACAGCCTCCTTTCCAACTTTAAAAAAAATTCAGTGGTTCATGTTTAATTCATGAAATGCATTATGGAGCAAACACTGCTGTGCCACTTTTTAAGATACGATGCAACCATTTCCAATGTAGTAATAGTAGAAATATGACATAAATAGAGTCAGACTGATGTGATCATATAAACATCTTTACTAATAAGTTGTTTCTATCGTCTTTGTATAAATTAACTGTTAAAAAAATTCAGACCATCTGCCTCGGGCTGGAGATTTGTGGTGCTGAGTGTTCACATCTGCTGCTCTGCACCATCCAGACAACATGACTTCCTGGAGAAAACCATTGAGCTGTTGTCATCATTTGCCACTGTGATTGGCACAGGTGCTTCAGAGTGATGAAACCCGTGATATGACTGGCTGTGACACCCAACACAGTTCCTGCACCCAACACCCACCACTCTGTGTTTTTCGATGCGATTAAAATAGAGCCCATAGTATGTATACATATACAAATGCATATACTGTATAAACTGTAGTCTCTTTTTCTATGTATATTTCAGTTGGTCTGCTTGTTTCCGGAGGAGAAAATATGAGTACTATGTGTGTATGAAAGCTTGTAATTATCTAATTTAGTGTGGATGTGACTGTGCACTGTTTGTTTGTGCTCATGCCGGCATATGTATCAGTGTGAACGTGTGTGAGATGGTGTGAAAGTGTAGCTGAAAGCTGCTACAACACTGAGAAATCTCTCCCTGTACACACACACACACACACACACACACACACACACACACACGCACACACACACACTGTATACTCAGCCAGCCAACCCATGGATGCACTGCACACACATTACAGAGAGAAAGATATGTAGCCACAAAATTAGATTTAGACACACTGGCAGGCATGTATACAAACACACACACCCTCAGGAAGGCAGGCAGACAGCCACTGCAATGCAGAATCTAGCTTCCCCCTCCACTGTGTGGGAGACACACCAATCACTGAGCAGTGGGGGTGGACTGGAGATCCCTCGCTGTTATTTCAGTAGTCTGTCTTCCTCTCTCCCTCTGTCTCTCTCTCTTTGTCTCTCTCTCCACCTCTTTACTTCTCTCTAATTCCACCTCCCCGTCTCTCCCTCATCTCTCACATATCTTATTTCCCAGCTCATTTAAATTGAAGACTTCCTTACTGGCATGACATAAACCCTCACCCTTAGCAAAGCAATACCACAATACAGTGACAGTGGAGATAACGCTATCCAATTTTTTTAAAAAATCACAAAAAAGTGTGATATTAGTAGTTGTTTAAAAAGAGTTATAAAAAAGAGATAAAGAGTTTGTTCTTTTTATTGGCTTCAAAAGGGGAAACATTTCATAGCTACACATGCGCTGTATATGTACATGTCCTGTTTTTAAACAAAATTCTGACAAAATTCTTTTTTGTTCTCTCTGCCTATATATAGCTGCTCTGTCACCACACAGAGAGAATGTGACTTTAAAGGGGGAGATTAATAAAACAGAGTCCCAGTCCTCTGTGCAGCCCCAGCTTTCTTCATAACACAGACACAGATATTGGAGCTACAAGATGCCCATGTATCACTGTTCTCTGCCATGCACCTCTCTTTCAAGGATCATTCTGATTTATTACAGCTTGGCTCTTATTTCAATTTTGCCCATTCATATGTCCTTTGGAACAATTACACTCGTAGTTATATAATATGATATACATTTTTTGGTCATGATTGCCAAACCTACTACAACTAAGACCTAAGTCTTGAGTATTGGCTATGAAGTCCCAAATTTAGCATTAGCATTGCAGCATTTTCCTAAACAACTGAAGTAGCTTGGGACTTGTTTTAGATCAACCAAAAAAAATAAATGCTCCATACAGCTCATCTGGTGTAATCCAAGTCTTCAGAAGCCCAGAGACACACATTGATTTGAAAAGTTGTTATTTACACCCTTTTAAAACCCAAATCTCCACTGTAGCTCCTAAGCTACTGTTAGCATGCACCCCTTCTGAATTCAATGCACAGGCTTGACTGGGCATCAAGGGTGTATACAAAGTCTTTTAAAATCAGTCAGGACCTCAGGGCTTCTGCAGACTTGGATTATGCCATATGAGACATTTTTTGGTTGTTGTTGTTGTTTTTCCGTTTTCTCCAGCTACTTCAGCTGTTTGGTTTTTTTTGCTGTGAAGCTACAGAAATGTTTTGTGGACTACAACATTTCACATTGGCATGCAGTGTGTAGATAATGACTGAATTGTCATTTTTGGGTAAACTTTTCCTGTAACTACTGTCAAACTTTGTCATACTTGAAAGCAAACTTCTCAGGTGTGATTTGTACGTTATTCAGTCGTGCCAACTTAGCTGAATTCTTAAAGAGGGCATTAAGGTGCGTTCACACCGGACCTTTTATTTTTGTCGCTGGCGACAAGTTTACATATTAAGTTAATGCAAACGAGCGACTGAGCGATTAATCGCTCAGGCGAAATGTCGCTGGGGCTCTGAGCGACAGCGTCCGAGCGACGGAGCGAAAAAACGCTCTGTCGCTCGAGTTGAGAAACCCCAACTCTCTGGCCGTCAGTCGCTTGTCGCTCAGCGCTGACTGGCTGCCGTAATCTATATGTAGGCCTAATTATGACAACTACTGAAACCATGTAAACGTAATACAACTCCACCGGTCCGGAAGAGCAAAGCCGGCTTTACGTTGACACACACAAACACACACACACACACACACCGGAGACAAATGGCCAGGCGCTCTGGGATGGAGCGCCTGTAGTTGGTGTCCAACCGGGCAATTCCTGCCTCCGATTCTCGCCAACAGCTCGTCAAACTGGGCCGTTGTCAGCCGCGTATACCGTTGAAAACGGGAAGAAATGAGCGCCTCCGAGCGACGTGAAATTCACTGGAATCGCTTGAATGACGTTATCAGAGCGATCTGTTGAATTGTGCCGACGAGCGACTGCAGCTGAGCAACAGAGCGACTTTTTTGGAGCGACATGAGCGACAGCGACAAAAATAAAAGGTCCGGTGTGAACGCACCTTTAGGAACTATTTTTAAATGAGCCTTGCTGCAAATCTTTACACCTACATCAGTGACATAGATGACAGGAAGTAATGGTAGGGAGAGGTTTGGAATGACGGAATGACAACAGTAGCTGGCTGGATACAAACTAGGGGTTCAGCTTTGCACCTTTACCCTACCAGGGTAGGGCTGCCAGGCCATCCCACTCATAGATATATATATATAAAGGCTAGATGTCTTACGGCGGAGTCTAGAACGTCCTCACAGGTCGGCCATCTTGGTACAGGTTAGCTTTCCGGCTGTATCTGTGTAACCTGAGGTAAAGTCAGTGATCTGCACAAACGCTAATACTCTTATCTCGCTGAAACCTTGACGGATTTACAAACAGTTTGGTTTCTTACAAACGTCATTAACGTGGTTATAATTCTGGATGCTTGAACATGTTGAAATCACATCTTTTCTCTTCGAAGAAATCATCACAGTTTTAGTTTGAAGGATTTTTAGCTCATCTTCTGGGTTTATAATGGGTGTGTATTGCGTGAGCTAGAGTGCGTGACATCATCGCTAGAGTGGAGAGCAGCTGCAAAAACTTTAGAAAAAACTCTCTTCAGCTTGATTTGGGTCCCACATCTTTTACTTCACATAGACAATATATACATAGAAATGTAGGAAATCTTGTTGTCTTTCAGATGATGGTCTTATTTCAGATGTAGGACTTAAACTTTTGGCTGTAGAAGCCCTCGAGCGACAAGCACTCCAGCAACTCCCCCATAAGCCGCAGTGTTAACTTTGAGCCTAAATTTCTGGAGGAGAGCAGACGGTACCGGTTTTGTCTCTCGCTCTGGCTCCCTCATTTTTCACTCTACAGAAATAAAAAAACACACCACAGGTTCAGCAATGTCTCCTATTACTCACTGTATACATATTTTGGCCATAACCATTACACTTTTGTCTAGACCTGCAGGTGTTTGGGAGGTGTTTTCTCATTCATCCTTATGGGGAATTTTTCAAATTTCATTTTACTACTACTTCAGCATACGTTCAGCTATAGAAACTAGTCAACTATCAACATGTTCAGCTCTTTAAGCTCTTTCAGCCTTGAACTGTTCAGCTTTTTAGCTTTTCAAGTTTTTCAAATATTAAGCTTTTTCAAAAATAATAGTAATATGGAAGCAAATGTGAAAATCCTCAAATCCTCTTCAAAACTCATCCACTTTCAACCTCTTCTTGTGTCAAAATATTTTCATTCAAAATTGGTAATATGGACTTGTATGGTTATTCGTCTCAAGGCCTCAATTATTCATAAGTATGTAGTGTCATAAATAAATCTCTGTACAGGGTGGGGATTTCAACATGCAGCATTTCTTGATGTATAGCCTATTTGTAAAGGGAAATATTGTAGTCTACCTATTTCAGAACATTATTCTATTTTTTAGAACATAACATAATTATTAGTTAGTATTAGTATGCAGTGTCATAACTACATCTTTGACGTTTATAACAAACCAAACCGTTTGAAAATCGGTTGAAAATTGAGCAAGTTATGGTTATTTAAAAAGTACATGTTTCATTACCAACACAATGTTATGGGTGAGCGAGCTACCTGTACCAAGATGGCCGACCTGTGCGGACGTTCGACTCCGTTGGCCAGCAACGCGGACGAGACATCTAGCCTTTATATATATATATCTATGATCCCACTGATCTTCCTCCTTTTATTTTGCTTTTGTTCTAAAGAGCATAATTTGACCATTGATTTGTTTTTATTTTTGCTCAAAATACACTGAGTTCACAGGATTAGATCATTCTGGTGTCTAGATGCTCAAAATTCATGACACTCACATAATGTGAGTCATATGCAAATCAGCAAGTGACATCATCTTATGACATCTAGTGACTTCAAGCTTTTTGGTTGAATTCAGTAAAATAACTGATGTTATTCCTGTCTCAAAATTACAGTGTTTCTCATTTCTCAGCCAAATCTTTTCCATGTCAATTGTTGACCACAACAAAGTCTTCACATCTAAGTGATAAACTGACATACTGGATCATCACCTTTAATACCCGCTTATCTGTAGTGAGGAAAATGAAGAGAGAGCACTTACAACCCTATTTTAAATCTGTGGTCTGAGGATATTAAGTAATTTCAAGTCAGAAGGCCAAAGTTTGTTTTGTTAAGTCAAGTCTGAGGTCACTGGGCAACTTGATTGTTGAGATCAAGTACAAAGAAGTGCCTCATTCCATGTGGACAGATACCAGCTTGTTGTCTAAGCATGACACCACCCTGCTGCTGATGCTCCAGCTACTCCGCAATGTGACAGGACACTGACTCTGTCTTACCTGCTGGAAGTCAGCCTGCTATATACCTGTCAACCATGGAGCTGGTGCTCCAGGGTCTGTGTGTGGCTTGTCAGATCCAATAAACATTTCTGTGTGTGTGTGTGTGTGTGTGTGTGTGTGTGTGTGTGGGATTTCATTGTGGTCCATAGTGAGTTTGCCAAGGAGAGAGAGCGGGTGGAGAAGAGGCAAGAGTTCCTGAAGCTCCGCAGACAACAGCAAATAGAGAGAGAGTTAACTGGGTACCTAGAGTGGATCTGCAAAGCAGGTCAGAAAACAAACACACACACCCACACACACACACACACACACACACACTCCTTTGGACAGACGTTGGTTTCAAATGGCTGTAAAAACTTTACTACAGTTGATTTCTACATAAATATGACCTAAGTATGACTACCTTTGAATCAAGGGTGCTATTTGTGTTGCAGAGGAGGTGATGCTGGCTGAGGAAGACAAGAATGCAGAGGAGAAGTCTCTGGATGGAGCATGGTACAAACGGAAACACACCAACTCTGGTGAGGACTACCATCTTCAGAATCAATTGTGAAGATAGAAAATCACCTGCAAGATTAAAAAAATGGATAGTGCCCTGTTAGAGTAATAATCAGGTGTTCACTAGCAGCTGTAAATGCTATATCACACCTTAACCAAAATACAGTGATACATCACATCTAAAAAATGTAGGACTCACAATATAATATTAATCGTGATCAAATGATCATCTTTTTTAGGCAATAATAATCGATAGATGCTTAGCAGTCTGTCATTCTCCTCTTTAATTGCTGCGTCCTCACCTATGATCTCTTGAAACACCGCCATTAGTGTTATTGCCATCTACGGTCAGCATAACTTTCCATGGCATTCCTCCCTGTGCTTCCTTATTTTTAAGCATTTACTGTTGAAATTGATGATTGGGGTGAGACATATGCAGATATCTTGCCAACAATAACCAAGGTTATAGTCACTTTTCACAGCAGACATTGTCAAAGCAAGAGCACAAACTTAACAATCTTAAACTATTGCTCCTTTCAATTAAAGGTGCCTGTCTCCCAATACCACTTGGTACCTCAAGTGGCGATAATCTGAGCCTCCGTAGTTTCAGATGGGAGATACATGACAGCTGTGAGTGTAATAAATTAATTAAATAAACTCACAAAATGCCAAGAAATTAAATACTCTTACCTCTGCTTTCCTTACCAAAAAGAATACAACTGTACACCTTAAAAGTGTCTTTTAGCAGGCAACCACAAGAACAGACATATTACCAGCTAAGTAAAATAGTGTACCAGTGGGATTGCTTTATGATCTGACAAATGAGAGAGAACATGCCAACTATATTTACACAGATTAGGGAATGATGTAGAGCTAGGGAGGCAGGCAGCAGTCGGCTGCTATGATGATGACAGATAGTGTCTGGTGGACAGGTGAGGAATGACTAGTTTTGAAAAATACACCTCTATTGACTCTAGGATAGCAGACAAGGAGGCAAGGAAAGAAAGAAGAGACATGGTGCAGTTGTTGGTGAGAGCTATCCAATTCTCCTGCACTGGCCTGTTTTTTTTTTAACTTGTCAATAGCAGCTAGCATCTTTAGCTCTGTTCTCTTTTATGCAAGCCTCTTTAATTTAATCTCTTTTAGCAGTTGCTAACATTGACAGTAATGTAGTTTAGTTTATCTAGATAAATTAAGATAAAACAAATGTAGTCTACACTGTGTCTATCTTGTTTAACTTATCAAACTTAAAGGAAAATGTGACATGATAAAACCATCTGGTTTTCCATTTTTGTAGTTTGGTTACATTGATAGCAAAGCAGGTAGCCCTTTTGAATTCATGAATAATGCAATAATGCATGAATGCACACATGTCAAAACAGCAGGACATTTTCCTGTTCTTGCTGTCCTGGGCATTGTATGTTGCTTTCCATTTCATGGTTCAGACCACTATGACAAGCATCCAAGTAGAGAAAAACCATCAGCAGGTTGTAAATTCAAGTCAGAGATACATGGAATTTTTCCTATTTTCTTATCTTCTACTTTGGCAATAAAAAAACACTGCTCAACTGTCGACAGATCCATCACTTGCATTGAAATCCTGCTGGTACATTTTTACATATAGTACCTTTTAAGTATTGGGGGTGTCACAATTTCCATTCTAAATTGAAAATCAATTAAAATTCACTTTCAATTTCATCAATTATGATATTCACAACTAGCTTAACGATATTCTACAGCTGCATTTCCTGACACTTATCCTGTGTGAACGAAGACTATCAACCAACTGGTACCTTGATTGTTTATTTTAAGAAGAGAGTTTACTCCTGGGGAAAGAACTAAACTGATGAGAATTGACATAGATCCTCTATCAATTTGATTGGGAAGAGGGATGACTTGGGACAGATTTGAGAGATGATACTTTGTGACAAACTGAATTTGTATTTATTGTTGAATCCCCAAAGGGTGGCAGTTTTTGAAAATACTGTACGTTGCACTGTGTCTGTACAGGTAACTGGCACACTCCATACTGTTAGACCTACCATCATCTGGGCAGCTTCCAACTGAGTAATCAGTATGTGGCTGAGATAGATAATAGATCATTTCCACTAGCATTCCCCTCTGAGGTGTGTATGTGTATATATTCTCCTCTTATCAGGGTCATACTGCCTCTCATCTGCAGCATCACCCAGGGTAACAGTCACAGTGATTATTGGTGCCAGGGTGGAAGGGTAATGAGATTAGAGTGAAGTACAGAGAGCAAGGCTCACTGGAGTTCAGAGGCAGTGTGGGAGTATGAGGGTCCTTCATGTAATTTCAAAGCTCTTCTCTTCTCTGTAGTTTTGATACTCTCTGATTTTCTAAATAGCTCTGAACAGAAACACTGAACTGTGTTTAAAGTTATGAAACACACAGTTTTCATAACTCATAACAGGAGATTTGGCAGCACTATGGTATATTATAGTATAGTATTACACACATACTATACCTAGCACAGTCTTTTTGCTATTCCATAATTATTTTTGTAGGGCTGCAACAAATCATAATTCTCATTGTAGATTTCCCTAACAATTAATTTTCCAATTTATTATTTGGGTCATACAATGTTAATATTACCAAATGTCTGACAATTCCCAAGTTGTGATATCTAGATATCTTGTTTCATTGACCATCCAAAATCTAAAGATATTATGTTTACTTTAATAAAACCAGATAATATGCATTTAAGAACCATTGAATTGTTGGCATTTTTGCCAAACAATTGATTACCAAAACATAACATTTATGTTGATTGACTCATCCTTTCAGTCTTAAGTATTAGAATAGAAAGCCACTAGGTGCTACGAAAAATCAAAAAAGGAAGATACCCCTAGAGCCTGCGAGAGTGGGGGCGTAAGATGGCTCACTGACTGACAACACGGTTACAGACCCAGGAACTGAAAAATGCGAGATAACCACAACAGCAACAGGGCACAGCTTCAGGTGTGCAGCTGCGGATGGGAGAAAGTAACATCGGCAAAGGGCGTTGCAGATCCACCAAGGGAAAAAAGGGTGCTTGAGAGGGCAGAGACAGAGGAATCACATTGACCAGTACTTCTTACGAAGCAACCTATCAAATCAGTCGAGTGACGTGAGGTCCCATTAACAGCAGTGGCGAAGGCTGAGTGAACCATTACCTCATACGTGAAGAAGTGGCTTGGCGTCCCACAATGAGCTGCATATAGAACTACATATGATGTGCTTCCATCACCAACGAACCTCCAGCAGTGGTTTGGGGAAGATCCAACACTTGTGCTCTGTCCAACACTGGCAACCCTCAAACATGTCATGACAGGATGTAAGACCAGCCCCACGCAAGGCCACTACACCTGGTGGCACAATCAGGTCCTCATGAGCCTGGCATCAGCTCTTCTAAGCAAACGGAGTGCGACCAACTCCTTGCCCCTAGGGGCACCAGTCAACTGAGGGCAACAACATTCAAAGGACAAGAAAGACCCAAACATCCTATAATCCAGCCAGAAACAGACAGACAGACAGACAGATAGATAGATAGATAGATAGATAGATAGATAGATAGATAGATATTAATATTAATCCCCAATGGGAAATTATGTTATCATAGCAGCGGGTACATTTAAGTACAAATACAATCAGAATACAAGGGCAAATATAGAAACAATAAAGTACTATATACAATATACAAAAAACAATGAAGTACTATATATAATAAAAAGCTTAAGAAGTTATAAAATAAAATAAAATACTGAGGTAAATAAAATAAAATGCTGAGGTATCGAGGAGTAAAGATAAGTGGAACATAAGGTGCAAGAGGATAAGGTGCAGTTTTATTTATAATATATTATATATTATTAATTATAATAATTTAAAGCGCAGAAATTATTTATGTGTTTTGGAGTGAGCGTTATTAAGTCTGATGGTACCAGGTGGGAATGATTTCCTGTGCCGTTCCTTTAGGCAGCGGGGTTGAATGAGTCTGTTGCTGAAGCTGTTTTTAAGCTTGTCCAGAGTTTTGTGGAGGGGGTAGGAGGCATTGTCCATGATTGCCAGCAGTTTTGCCAGCATCCTGTCCTCTACCACCTCCTCCAGAGTGACCAGCTTAGAGCCAACAACAGACCCTGCCTTCTTTATGAGTTTATTCAGTCTGTTAGCGTCCTTCTCTTTGATGCCCGCACCCCAGGACACCACAACGAAGAAGATGGTGCTACAGACAACAACAGACTGATAGAACATCTGGAACATCTGGTTGCAGATGTTAAAGGACCTGAGCCTCCTCAGGAAGTAAAGCCAGCTCAGGCCCTTCTTGTAGACTGCCTCCGTGTTTGTAGACCACTCCAGTTTATTGTCCAGCACAACACCCAGGTATTTGTATGATTCCACAATGTCAGCATCTGTCCCACCATTGCAGACTGGAGAGGGCGGGGGCTTGTTCCTCCTGAAGTCCACCACCATCTCTTTTGTCTTCGCCACGTTCAGCTGCAGGTGGTTCTCCCCACACCACTTAACAAAATTGTCGACCAGGTCCCTGTACTCATCCTCCCTCCCGCCCTCTACACGCCCCACAATGGCCGTGTCATCAGAGAATTTCTGCAGATGACACGTCTCAGTGCGGTACTTAAAGTCTGCAGTGTAGGTGGTGAAGAGCGCCAACGTTGCTGATCAGACGGTCAGACACAGTTCTGTAATCTCAAAAACTGCGGTCTGCCCGTCAAATAGTCATCGACCCATGTGACGAGGGGAGAATCCAACTGCATGTTCTCCAGTTTGGCCTTCAGCAGCCTGGGCTGGATGGTGTTGAAGGCACAGGAGAAGTCGAAGAACATGATGCGGACAGTGGTGTTGGGTCTATCCAGGGAGGAGTAGGCTTCCTGCAGCAGGTAGATGATTGCATTATTGACCCCAACATGGGGCTGATATGCAAACTTTAGGGGGTCCTGTGATGGGCACACTAGGGGTATGAGGTGTGCTAGAACTAGCCTCTCCAGGACCTTCATGATGTGAGAGGTCAGTGCGATCGGCCTGTAGTCATCCAGTGCCCCAGGACGTCCTTTTTTGGGCACTGGAACGAGGCAG
Source organism: Pagrus pagrus (assembly GCF_965226575.1). Lineage (NCBI taxonomy): Eukaryota > Metazoa > Chordata > Actinopteri > Spariformes > Sparidae > Pagrus > Pagrus pagrus. The sequence continues at coordinate 31,266,840 of NC_140192.1, forward strand.
GATGTTTTCCAAAGCACTGGCACTCTCTGAAGGTGGAGGCTCAGGTTGAAGAGGTGCTGGAGAACTCCACAGAGCTGGCTGGCACAGGCCTTCCGCATGTGAGGGCTGATGCAGTCCGGTCCAGCAGCTTTCCTCTGCTTGAGCCTCTCCAACTCTCTCCTCACCTGGCTGGCTGTGATGTGAAGTCCAGTCTGGGGGGTGGGGTGTGTGGCAGGGTCTGTGGTGGGTGACAGCAGGGGGGTGAGGGGTGGTGCAGAGTGGTGTCTGCTGCAGGAGTTGGTAGGGGGCAGTGGAGGGTGTGCAAGTGTCCTGGGGAGGGGGGTGTGAGAGAGTCTGCGGTGGGTGCCAGCAGGGGGGTGGGGGGTGGGGGTGAGGGAGGTGCTGAAAGCTGGTGTTTGCTGCGGGGGTTGGTGTGGGGCTGTGGGGGCTGTGTGGGTTGTGTCCTTGAATGGTTGCTCAGATGAGCAGCAGGGGGGCTGCTGGGGGTGGAGGAGCTGGAGTCAAACCTGTTGAAAGACTGGTTGAACTTGTTTGCTCATTGTTCATCTCCCTCAGCTGCTCCTCCACCTTTCCTCTGGAAGCCGGTTATCTCTCTCATCCAACTCTATACGTCCCTGGTGTTGTTGTTGTCCAGTTTGTATTCTTGTTTTCTCCTGTAGTTGTCCTTGCTCTCCCTGATGCTATGTTTGAGTTCGCTTTGAACACGCTTGAGCTCTGCTCGGTCCCCTGACCTAAAAGCCCTATTTTTCTCACTGAGATGCAGTCAGTAAGGCCATCAATGACTTTGCCGTGTGGTTTGTACAGGGCACCCCAGTCAGTGGCTTCCAGGGCCCCCTGCAGTGATTCCATGGCCTCGGGAGACCATTTCCTCACAATCCTCACTGTAACTGGTTGCTGCTGAACCACAGGCTTGTATGATGGAGAGAGCAGGACGAGGTTGTGATCTGACCTGCCCAGGGGAGGGAGGGCAGTGGAGCTTTATGCATCTTTAACATTTGCATACAGCAGATCTATTGTCTTATTGCGAAACGTTGGGAGTGTGGATGAGAGAGAAGTGGTTGAAGTCACCTGTGATGATGATAAAGGCTCCGGGGTATTCCGTCTGAAGTCCCGCGGTCACAGTGTGGATGACATCACATGCTGCTTCTGTGTTCCCAGATGGCGGAATGTAAACAGTGATGGCGATGACACTAGTAAACTGCAGACGCGCTCTTTCACAGAGATGTGCCCAGGGTGGCATCACCTGTTGTTTACAAGCACAGCGAGCCCCCCTCCTTTTTTCTTGCTGTTCGTGGTGGTGTCTTGGTCGGCTCGGACCGTGTGGAAGCCGGGGATGGTGGCATTGGAGTCCAGTATCCGCTTGTGTAGCCACGTTTCCATGAAACACATAATACTGGACTCTCTGTACTCCCCACAAGAGGGTTGGGGGCCTCAGGGCAATCAGCTAGTCGCGGTTGTAAACAATGCAGGCTGTATTGCAGGCATGGCTTCCAGTCATCAGGAGAGACCCAAGTACGAAAAAAGTTATAAGAAGGTGTTCAAACCGATAAAAAAGCATCTTGATGTGTGGATAATGTATAAATCCACAGCGCAGTGTACAGGTATGAAGAAAAACAAGCTAAAAACACAATAAAAACTCAGTAAAAACTATTAAGTACTGGGAGCTGCTACGATAGGCTGCCACTAGCATGGCACCATCTTGTAAGATGGACAACAGGACACTGGAGTATGGTCTATGACTGGACTAGTGGATATTGGCCAGCAATAGAACATAAATTGCTTTCACCAACCATAGGCTTGACCTGGTACTCTGGTCCCCATCACTGAAGACCGCTTACATCATAGAGCTCACAGTCCCATGGAAGGGGACTCTGTTGAGGAGACCTGTGTGCGTAAGAATCTGCACTATGCAGAGCTGGCAGCAGAAGCAAAATAATGGTTCTGGAATACAAAAGTCAACCTGGCCGAAGTGGGATGGAGGGGGTTTGTAGCATCTTCCACCATCAGACTTCTGAGAGAGCTAGGAATCCACGGGTAGGCTTTGCGGCAGACCATCAGAGCCATCCCAGAAGCGGCTGAAAGAAGCAGCTAATGAATATGGATCAAGCAGAAAGGCCCTTGCTGGGCAAACAAGGCAAGTCTCGTGAGCCATTGGGTAGGGAACACAAGCTCAGGTTTGTTCACCCTGCAGCTGGCTGCCTCTGGGTAGGCTGTCTAGTGTGAAGGCCGAAACGCCCATAACCCAGAGTTACACTACTGACGATTTGTCCCATTCTACCTGTTCTTGAGAACGCCCACCCACTGGAAGTGTTCACTGTCTATTGGATAACATCATGTCCTATGTTCTTGCTGACACAGAGCAGAGTGGCAAAGATGTATAAGAAGAAAGTGAGAGAGAAAGGATCGCACGTAATGAAATTTAAATAAAACTTGATATTTTTATCTGATTTAATGAACGCTTCATAGCAGCTTCTTAGCTGCTTTATGACTTTTGTGATCTGTTATCATTCATATTGTGTTTGCAGTGCTGAAAAGGACCAAGAAGAGTAAGAATGACCTCATCAACGCTGAGGAAGGCGAGGACCACTTCACTGACATCTCATCTGTTGGTGAGGACGCTACCTAAGACACAAAATCAGCATATCTGGAGCAGCAGCAGGTCTCCAAACTGTCCAACCTACTGTATAAACACATACAGTTCATTCTTGTTCTTACTACAAGTGGTTTTGTGACAGATTATCACAAGATTTTGTTGAGCTAAAATAGCTCAGCATGTAGAGAGCGAAATAGGAAACAGTAAAAAGATCTTGTGAAAAAAATGACAGTTTTCTATCAACTTCATCAATGGATGCACTCATTTTCCAAACACACTTTTTCACAATGGAAAAAGAATACTTTTTGGAATAAGTTTTGGAATTGGTCCAGTAGACCGCCTCAGCTGGCGGTTGCTGCATGACGACTGCAATGGCTGCAACGTAATCCTTTGGGGCAACTCCGATTGAGTTATGTCCACTAAATGTGCTTGTTTTTGCCACTGACAGACAAGTGTCTGACAAAATCACAGAAACAACTTCTGTTTGTGAGATCATCTGTTTTTTAAACCATCCTTGTTCAAGGAGAAGTCTTGCTCTGAAATCTCATGATTCGTGAGTTCTTGAAGAAGATAACAGTGGAAACATGATTCAGAGTTGGAGAGAGGAGTTTGGAGATTACTGTTGAACAGATTTTGATCGTCTAGATGAGGCAACAACTGTAACAACTCACCTTGTGAGATTTCAGAGCAAGGCTTCTCCTTGAGAGAGACTTGTCTTTCTGATTACAAAATGGCTCTTATTAATTAACAAAAAAGTCTCTCTGTAGGAATAGTTTTCGTAGTTTTATCAGACACTTTTAGTGGACATGAATTTGATGGTTGGAGTTGCCCCAAAGGATTACGTCACAGCCACTGCACTTGTATCGTGGCTGTCAGCTGAGGAGATCTATTGGACCAATTCCAAAACTTTTGGTAAGTATGAATAATTTACACACCAAAACATGTTAATATAGGGCACAGGTTTAAAAACACCAGAAGTCCCTTTTAAGGCTTAACTTTGCATGTGGTGACATTTCAAAAGTAAACCGTAGATTTTTTGAAATGTGTGTCTAAAACTACTTAACTACTACTAAAACTGGATGGATGGATGGATGGATGGGTAATGTGGGTCTTCAGGTGATACTGTATGAGTCAAATGTCTGGATTAAAATAGATCAGGAAATGATGAGCCCACTAGTCTTCCTGTACTCGTAATGAAATTCTAATAGAACAATTTTTCTCCTTTCCTTTTGTGTCCAGTCCCACATGACATTTGAGCTTAATATAAGTTACAGAAGGTTTAATATAGTACAGACTAAATGGAAGAAGGGTGGGGAGTGGTGGAGACCATGGCACTGTGATCTAGAAGATCTAAGGTCTTCACATTGGTTACATCACAGTTAAGGATCGTCAGAATATGGAAAAGCTTCTGCTGAGGCTGTATAAGTCAATTATATCACATTCAGTCTAGTTGTCCTTGTGGTTCTTCCCATCATTTTTACTGTGCCTTTGGAACTCACCTCTATAAAATAAAGGCTGGGTTGCACTGGAGATGCCAACTTCAAGCTGACAAGTACATTGCTCTGCAGTGAATTAATTGCAGCTTGTTTTGATGTAAAACAAGGCTCAGTTTCAAAGTACCTTCACTCAAACACAGTCTTGATTTGGTGAGACAACCTCAGTTTTAGACTCTGTAACTTTATTGCCATTTTGTGCGTTTGGTTCCAACTGCCCCCCCAGGGTCGCCATTCGCCCGGGCCAGCGTGAAGAGCAAGAACGAGAACTCATCTTACTTCAGGAGGAAAGAGAAAAGGATTCGCTTCACCATCCGCCGTCTGGTCAAGTCCCAGAGCTTCTACTGGACTGTGTTGTGTCTGGTTGGCCTCAACACGTTGTGTGTGGCCATAGTACACTATGACCAGCCTCTGTGGCTCACCTATGCACTGTGTGAGTACCAGCAGTATATTGTATAATTGTCATGTAAACCAATATGCCTATATTCAATCATTATATGTCTTACTAATATTATTATATTAAACCAATTATACATGCAGTAATGTTTTCAGTTTAAATGATTTGAAAGGGTCATTAAAGGGTTTTCCTCTACAGCCTTACTTGCTGGGAAAGGGCAGCGCATAAACAGTATATATCTTCATGTATTCTTTTTTCTTTATTATCTTTATAGCACTAGCCTGATGAGCAGGAACAGCTAAATGTAGCACTTTATTTCAAAAGTATTTTATTAACCACTTTTATATGTAGTCATGTCCAGGGTTTTGAGCAACCTTGACATGCACCACCAGTCGACAGCTTTACCAAGGTGGTGCTGGATCAAACACATTCAGCATTCACTTGTCGAGAAGTTTAGATTTAGACCAACCTCTTTTAAAGCCTGACTACTTCAACTGAAATGTAGCTGCTATTCCAAGTCCTGATTGTTTTCTACTATGCTAAGGCAGATCAAAAAACAATGACTGTAGATCTAGATAGGGAAAGGAAGAAACTGCAGAAACACGTGCAAACAAACATCACACGAGTACCATTGTACACTTCATAGACACACATGTGAGCAAACATAACTCACACATTATCATGGGAGCATACAGCAGTTGTTTATTCAAACAATAGACTCTTTCTGGGTCTTATTTGCTGTGGGCACAGCTGAACAGGTAGCGGTAGACCAGCTTTATTGAATTGCGGAAATCAGCAGGGAGGCCCTTTTTAACCCGGAGCATTGATCTGTGTGTTTTCATGTTGTCTCTGGACAGACCTGGCCGAGTTTGTATTCCTGGGCCTGTTTCTGGCAGAGATGTCCATGAAAATGTATGGCCTTGGACCCCAGAACTATTTCCACTCCTCATTCAACTGTTTCGACTTTGGGGTGAGTCATCCTGTTCGGCTGGGACTTCAATTAACCCACAGAGGGTTTTAGACTTTGAGCTTGTGTGGGGTAATTCAGATGATTCAGGACTGCAGGTCTGGTGTTCCAGGGACAAATGTGTTTGGTTAATGGCAGAATAGCAAACAATGATTGTGTTGATGTAGTAATTAATGAGTATTTGTGGAGGCCTGCTGCATTTATCAGATTGTGTTCACAGGTGATTATTGGCAGTATTTTTGAAGTGATCTGGGCTGCCATTAAACCCGGGGCCTCATTTGGGATAAGTGTCCTGCGGGCTCTGAGACTGCTCAGGATCTTCAAAGTCACCAAGTGAGTCTTCAGCCATGTCTGTCTATGTGCTAGAAATACTTATTATGCAATGATATATCTGCATATATTTATATGTGTGTATTTGTGTAGATACTGGAACTCTTTGAGGAATCTGGTGGTATCTCTGCTCAACTCCATGAAGTCTATCATCAGCCTGTTGTTCCTGCTCTTCCTCTTCATCGTGGTCTTTGCTCTTCTGGGCATGCAGCTGTTTGGTGGCCAGTGAGTAATTTGTGTCTAGAAGAAATCAAACACAGCTACTGTATTGATAAGATCAGTGGCTCCCATGTCGGGGTATAGTGAGCACCACAGCTTCTTGAGGGAGTTCTGGTGGCTCTTAATCAGGCCTTTCAAACCCGTTTCACGCAATTTGCACCAAAAATTGCACGTGCCAAAATAAGGCTGTGAAAAAGAGGAAGATTTTCTGGGGCATCAGGAGAAACGATTAAAAGTAGGGAGACTTCCACGCTAATCGTGAGTGTTGGCAGGTATGAAATTGTACCCTTTCCTCTCAGAGTTATAACTCTGTCATTTGAACACACAGATGTCATATACTGTGCATGCAAGCCCCTTTACAAGATTGTTGTTTGCTTGAAAACACAGAATTCATAAATATTTAAAGATTTTTAAAAAATATCTGTGTAATTTAAGCATTCAAAGTGATGACTCAGCTCTAGTCAACTTGGCTCATACAGTCCCACTGCCCTCTCAAACATCCCAGATTTCCCATAATAGCCCAGCCTGTCCTCTAGGGCCACCCTGATAATATCAAACCTGTTTGTATTTACAATTAAAGGTCTGGATGATTACATCATCACTTTCTGAACCAGACCACGACAACCAATGAGAGAGGCCTCCTGGTGCAGCTGACCATGCAGTCAGCAACAATAAACACTCCAGCCCTTGAGGCTAATGTTAGCTAGCATACTGCTGTTAACAGAAACCTGTGAACGCATCTCCCCTCTCATCCACACTTGTTTAACCTTCTGCTTTTGTTTTTTTTCTCACTGCAACGCATAACAACAGCAGGTTGTTGCAAATCAAATCAAATCAAATCAATTTTATTTATATATCCCAAAGTCACAATCACATTGCCTCAATGGGCTTTACAGTCTATACAGTGAATGACATCCTCTGTCCTTATACCCTCGATTCGAGTGAGGAAAAACTTGCCATGTTGATGGAAAAAAAAGACCCTTTTAACAGGGGAAAAAAGGACGATAGAAGAAACCTCAGGAAGAGCCACAGAGGAGGGATCCCTGTTCCAGTACGGACAGACATGCAATAGATGTTGCATGTACAGAAAAGAACAACAAATCACAGTTTACAAGTTGCATATACAGAATATCTGATACAAATTATAATATATGTAAAGTTTGTGGATCCAGGAGACGACTGAGCAGGACGAGGCATCGCCAAGTGGTGCCCGAGCAACACGACCTCCTGTCCACCGTGGTGACCTGGAAGAGGGCAGGCCACACAGGATAATTAGCAATAGAGAGATCAGAGTGAAGAGGCATCAACATTTACAGAAATACAGATATAAGGAGATAGTGAAACAGAGGAGAGCAATGATCCAGCGGAGCCCAGGGTGTGACAATCCAGATCCGACAGTATGTGAGGCAGCAGGAGCCAGGAGAGGTAGATGGTCCCAGGGGCCCATGCTCCATCAGAAGGGAGCCTGAATGAATGAGGAGGAGGAAGCTGTAGAGAGTGAGAGAGCGACACAGCTTGCAGCTTGTGGGGACAGAAAACAAACAAAAGTTAGAGAAATGCAATGTTAATCAGAATAAACAGATTGTTTCTCGTCGGCAGGACAATGTGAATTCTAATACTATAGGTAACTCAATGAGACTGAGACTGACCCACTGAAGAAGCTAGCAATTCACCACGCTAATCTCCATTTTGTTTACGTCTGCTTCCCCATGAGATCATATGAGAGGGATCATGTGTGAGTCCACCTTTATTATATAATTTGATTTATGTAGCACTTTTAAAAACAAAGTTACAAAATGCTGTGCATACATAACACATAGCAAAACAATGGAAGAGTCACAAGGAAAAGCAAGTACAGAGCATGGAACTAAAATAGAACAAAGATAAAAGCATCTAAATCAGGGGTTTAAAGCAGCTTTACAGCAGTGTGTTTTAAGGAGTGATTTAAAATGGGGCACTGATTCAGCAGCCCTGATCTCCTCAGGAAGTCTGGGGGCACAAGTGACAAAGTGACAAAATCAATGAAAATCAGATTTTGTTTTACACTACGAATGTTGTCAAGTTTTTGACATTAATAAAGCTCAGAATGTCCCATAAACATGTTTATTGTATCCCTGGAACACCAACACTCTATCCAATCACTGAGAGATATTTACTGTGTGTTGAAAATCTGTGACATCACGTAAAATTTTAAATATTAGTTTAGTTTTATTTGAAATAGAAAAATGAAAAATACTACTGACCTGCCAATTGAAGACATTTCTGAGACGGGAAGAATCTGTAAAAGGTAAAAACTGTTCAAAAACAACTAAGAGCACTGAAAAGAAATAAGTGAGAACAAATATTTTGCCATTTATACAAAAAACATAGATGTAGCAACATGATTCAGCTTTCAGTCGCTGTCAGCATCTCTTTGCATTTAGATATAGTGGGACATATTCATTACTGATTACTTTACAACCTTTAAATCTAATTTTGATTAAAGAAGTTGAAGAAAATAAAAGAATGTGAAGAATTAGAAGTAAATGAAAGCATGGTTCACAGGCTCCTAAGACAAATGTTTTCCCTCTCTACTTTCTGTGGTTGTCTCTTAATGAGATCCAGACTAAAGAAAACGACACAAGACAAATTCAGCTGGCATTCCGACCTGCTCTATCTGCATCCCTCACGTTGAGGAGGGATCTAATTAGGTCTCAGTAGACAGACAGAGATACAAAATGTCAGCATTAGCACAACTCACCCATTTGAGAAGAATTTGCATTTGGAGATCAGCCTTAAGGTCTCACACACAAGGCAGTCAGACAGCTCAAATGTAATAGGCCTATATTGTGCTATGATAATGTACAGCGGCCTAATGGAGGGGGCAGTACGCTGCTCCATCCTCCAGTAGGTGGAGAAGTGGATGTGACTGTGTTGTGTCTTTGAGGCTTGATCACATTCTGTGTGTCGTCTCCCCACAGGTTTAATTTCGAAGACGAAACGCCGACAACCAACTTTGACACATTCCCTGCAGCAATTCTCACCGTCTTCCAGGTAAAGGTCAACTCCATCATGCTTCTCTTCTCTTTCTTTATTTGTACCGCTGAACTGGACTCAGCAACCAGCCTGTGTCTCTCCTGCAGATCCTAACAGGGGAGGACTGGAACGCAGTCATGTACCATGGGATTGAATCACAGGGGGGTGTTCGCAGGGGAATGTTCTCCTCCATTTATTTCATCGTTCTCACTCTCTTTGGAAACTGTATCCTGGCCGACTGATCCAAATTGATTCAGCTTTGTGGCTGTCCGGCAGCCGTACAGCACTGTGAAAGAATTGATAATTGATTTTTTTAAAAAGCTGCAATTATAGATTTTGATTCTATGTTCATCAATCATTTGATAATTTCCTGAGACCACAAATAACCAGACACTCTCCTCAACGTGTTCTTGGCCATCGCTGTCGATAACCTCGCAAATGCCCAGGAGCTCACTAAGGTACAGTATTTGTTTATGCTGGCTTTATAGCAATGTACAGCAGAGGACTAAATCCATAAATACAATTCCTTTAACTTAGATCAAATCCCACAGGCACATGGCCTTTTACCCCATTTTTATCCTAGATAGTGAATGTTTGCAGGTTATGAGAGTATCTTGGTTTACTGGTGTCAGCATGACTGATGTAAATCTAGTTCAGTAACTCATCATAATGAACGGGCAGCTGCTAAGAAGATATGTGTCAACTATGTGAGAAGCTTTTGTAAGATCTATTCTTAACATAGGTTGTCCAGGTGTAAATCCTCCCGGGTAAGTGCTAAGTAGATATTATTTATAAAACTGGAGGAATCATCAGTAAATTGACTTAGATCCCTAAACGTGCTGAAATAGAAACCTTGACCAGCATGAACAAATAATGTTTGGTTGCTGGAAAATGCTGGCTAAAACTCTGAGGGGTGGTAGAATCACCTGTACTATAATAGCTCTTGATAATTCAGCATAATGTACATTTACACGATCAACAGAGTCATGTCATACTCACCACTCACCAACTGCTGCTCTCAGTTCCTCTTCTCTAGCACAAATGCTGTTTTTATCCACCTATTTATTTCAGTTGCTTCACTTTCACTTAAAGATGACCAGGAAAGGGAGGCAGTGTGCCCATTTAACTGCTGTAAGACTTTTGATGTAAATATCTGATAAATAAATATCTAAAAAAATGAATTAAAAAAACCAACATAAACTAAGGACCAGCACAGAAGTTCCGCAGAACTCACCTTGTTACTCAGATCTTGGTCTGAAGGTCATAATATAGATAAATAATATTAATCCTATAAAAAAGACTTGCTCTATGTGCTGTATGTATGTATGTTTGTTCTTGCACCTACCGTCCAGGACGAAGAGGAGCAAGAGGAGGCCATCAATAAGAAGCTTGCACTGCAGAAGGCCAAGGAGGTAAAGGAGGTCAGCCCCATGTCGGCCGCTAACATTTCCATCACAGCGTAAGTCAGCCTCTTCTAATGTTTGCTCTGGCTTCCTGAAATATCTGTTCCCACTCAACAGACATGAACAGAAGATAAAACAGGCAGTAATTCTGGGAACCTTTGCTGTGCAGCTAACTTGCTGCAGACCAGTTCACCGTTGTGTCCATACACAAGACTCTGCTCATGTATAAAGAATTATAATATTAAAGCCATAATAATCCAACCTTCCCCAGTGTCCAGACCCTTATCCCCATCCTGAAAAAATACAGACGGAAGAAGGGCAGAAATTAAATAAAGTCTTTACATTAAATAATTCAACATGTAAATGACACATCAGGACAAATCCATGGCTGTATCATTTATAATCTGTTTATAGCCTAAATGTAGAATCTCAACATAGCTGTTCAATTTCCTTTTTCTTTCTGTCGTGCCCTGTTTCTCTGTCTGTATGAACACAAACAGAGACAACCTGGTCTAATTTTCTTTCACTGTTCACTGTTACCGTGCATGTTTGTAGCTCTCTAATGTGATGAAGACAAGCTCTTGTTGGAACATAGCATAATGTTGACTGACCCCCTCAGAGTCAATGTCCCAGTGATAGTTAATGTAAATCTCACCGCCCACACACATTCTGTTCTTCACTTCTTTACTTCACAAGGCAGTTCCCTGTTTTCTGTCTCCCAGGTGACCTCTGCTGTAGTTTTCTGCACGGTCCCTAAGAAACATCAGAACATCAACACACAAAATACTACTAAGAGAATTGATAGATATTTTACACCCTCTCAAACAGACAGTATGACAATGATATCCTATGGTGATGTTGACATGCAACCACAGAGGGCCCTTGAAACCACACACATACAACATATGTAATATTGGGATAGACAGATATTTAAGGAAAAGCTTTTCACTTCAGACACATGCAGCAGCTATTGTGCAATTACATGAAGTTGTTCACAAGGCTGGTTCTGGACTTACTGTAGATTGCCTAAGCAGTACAGTATATGAATAATGTCATTGTCTAGTTAGTTTACTTGGTAGCTTCAACTGGGATTCAATGTGTGTTGTTTTACTCTTGTTTTAAATACTTTCCTTTACCATTTTGAATTACAGATACTGTCCGTTTACTGTTTGATATTCTGTAACAAACTGTGCTTGTAGGCATTAACTGTCGATACTCATTTGTATACATAGAGTTTGTTTAACACAAACATAAGAGTGCTGTTCTGGAGACATAAATAGTCTTGGTGAAGTTGAACCACAGTGAGAAGGGTCAAATATACTTCTTGAGAACTTGGTACATTGTAACTACCCTACGGTTTGGAAAAAGGAAAAATATATACACCTTAAGTCTTGAGGCACTGGCTCATGCACATAATGGACATCCAGAGGTTAACGTTTAACATTTTGAGTTATCATCATTTCCGGATCCTTCAAAATTGATCCTGACAAAATCAGAATGACTCTAAAATCCCTTTGTAAATCTGCTACTTTGTTTTCCGAGGCTGAAAGAGGGAAATTTGATTATTATGGCAATGACTTTAACTTCATTCAAAGTTGCACTAATCAATATTTTTGTATATTTAATAGATAAAATATATAGTTAGCCAAATAGTGTATGGATATTTTTCAGCCAGAATGGTATTCTGTATCCAGAGTAGCTTTAACACTACAAATAGCTGTACAGTTCAATTAGATTTCTCATCACTAGCTACAGTGAACTTTGTCCTGTTTATGTATTTCAGCAGAACCCTACTCTGTCATATCTGGGCTTTAATAGTATTTCCCTTTCTCATTGTAGCAAAAAAACTGAACAAACTGTCACTGTGGCAGTCAAAATGTCCCTGATGGTCCATTGTGTGACACTTCCTTTCTGGTCCCATCTTAGCCTTGTGTTTCTGAGCTTTGACTGTCCATTGCATTGAAATGTGATGGGAGGCTAAAGGACACAGCGAAGACGGAGAAATGTCGAATTGTGTCTAGCTGTTTCTCTGATTTCATCCTATATGATGTTCCCCCTACCCCATTTTTGTTTTGTGCATGTGCAGTTTTCTAACACGCAGTCGAGGTAACGCGCACTCTAGCAGCTCATCCATCTGCAGCGTTAACTCACTGTGAGTTATTACCTCTCTGTTATAATGTTTAAATCCTCCCATTACCCTTCTCTCATCCCTCTTCTGCCACTGCCCTGTCGTCTTCTGCTGTCATTATTATGTCATTCTTCTGTGTGGATTGCCCATAAGGACGTGGCAGCTCTTTAGTGCTCACACCTCCTGATAGAGCTGCGTGTGTGTTTCAGAGTTTCCATTCCTGTATTATTATTTTTTTTATTTCTCTGTGATCGAAAAGTGTCATGAGTGTGTGTGTGTTGGTGATCATGGTATCTGACTGTGTGTTTGTTTTTTCAGTGACTGCACCTCTTCTGTAGATTTCAATATATCATTGTTCATATTGTACATGTTCATTGTGTATATTTGATTCATTTTTATCAAGCTGGTTGTAAATATGTGTTGTATGTTATAACTGTTATGTTAGCTTTATATTTGAAGGCTTTTAAAGATTAACATCCTCAATAACATAGAAACCAATGAACAGGGTAGAGAAGTCAAAAAGTAACAAGAGAATATGTCTCTCAACACCTGTAAACACACCAATTTTACCTGTGTAAAATTGGTGGTTACTGTTTAAATTTCAATAAATGATAACTGTACATCATAGCTCAAATAACAGATGGAGAGATTGGGTAGATTTGAGACCAAGGCTAAAAATAGCATTAGTAATAATGACAATTTGCTGTAACCCCACTGCTCCAGTCCACATTATTTCCCTGCTTCTTTTTAGCGAAAACGATTTCTGTTGTGTTTTTTGTATAATTTTGCGTCTCTATAGTACATGTTTCTCCCCTTGTCAGTTTCCCGAAGTTTATTTGCCCCATCTGTGCTTTTGTCTGTAACCTGTTGCTGTCCTTCTGAAGTTCCTTCTCTCCCTCTGTTTGTTTCAATGTTGCTCCCTTTATGTGTTTGTAGGAGTTATGTCTGCACCCCAGTCCATCACTACCTGAGGTAAACCCAACCGCCTACTAGCAAGGTGGTCGATGATGTTGATTACACACATACATGCACAACCATGTTCTCATTATTTACATTCTTAAAACCAAGACCACATTAATAAAACTGAGCTGCCCTGCATTCTTGTCATGCACACCTTGCTATTGGCTTCTCTGTTCATTCAGTGAGTCCTGTACCATGTTGTCCATCCACCTCTTAGCAGGAGTTCTTAAAGTGTAGTGTGTAGTACAGTGTGCTTTACATATGTAGAATATATGTATGTTGTGCATATTTAGGAAGTGAGTACAAAGAATGTAAGGGCAGGATGATAGAGAGTTGAGAACATGAGATGAAGTTATTTATCTGTTCCTAATCTGTATAGTGTCTGATGAAATGCCACAGTAAGGGATGGCACTGTAACATGTAACTTCACACTCTAGAATAAGGTGAAGAGATATCACTGTTTTTATTTCACAAAGTATCAAAAGTGCATGCATTCAGCCATTTCCAAGTACTGTAGCTATTAAACACAGGCACTGACAGAAAAAAGTAGCATGTCCATGCATGGTAATGTGGCCATGCTTGGCCTTTGTTCAGGCATATCCATGGCCGAGCTGTCGCCACAGTAGGCTGTGATAGATGGACCCTGTGGTTTGCTGTGTTGAAAGCTTCATTGCACCTCGGTCATACTGTAAATCATTCAGCATGAAGGGACTGTGTGCCATCATGAAATGTAAAATGGAATATACTGCTGATTTTATGTACCATGAAGTCATAAAGTGTAAAGTACATAAACATGAATGTGTCACGCCTTAGAAGAGGCCATGCCTGTCAGTGTAATGGAAATGTTAATATCCTTTGTAGATGACAAACTCTTGTAACAAATTGTGGCACTGACATCAAAGTACAGGGTTTATAAAATGGTTTACACAGTATTTTATATGGTAGTATCACTCTCAGTGGTTTTGATTTGTCTGGTTCTTCTGCCCCTCCCTAGTAAGGAGCAGCAGAAGTCAGTGAAGGCAATGTCAGTGTGGGAGCAGAGGGCCAACCAGCTGAGGAGGCAGAACCGGGCGAGCTGCGAGGCCCTCTACTGTGAGCTGGAGCCTGAGGAGCGTCTCCGACTGTCCTCGGCCCTCCACATCCGGCCCGACATGAAGACCCACCTCGACCGGCCGCTGGTTGTTGAACATCGTGATGGGCCTTTGCTGAGTGGCCACCAGCACCACCATCACAAGGCCTGCATGCCAGAGGAGGCTGAGACCACTGCCGACCCTCCTCCTGTGTCTCACCAGCCCCGCCGCCACCACCGCCACAGAGAGAGGACGAGAGAGGAGACAAACGACAACGGCGACACAGGTAAGGATGGAGGGCACCACGTGCATCACAGCCGCTCCAAAGACTACGATGGCAGTCACAACAAGGAGGGGAAGAGCGAAAGGTCCCGCAGCCGAGAGGGAGGCAGGAGGCATCACCATCAGAACTCAGTGGACGACAGCGGAGGTGGAGGAGTCACGAGCGAGAGAGAGCATCGGCATCATCATTCACACAGGCAGTCCCGAGGGGGCAATGGTACTGTGAACGGTGGAGGGAGGGGGGAGCGGAGATCCCGCCACAAAGCTGGACGTTCATCTCACAGGGATGGGGATAAGAATTCCAGAGGAGACAGTGGTGTCAATGGAGAAAGGAGGAGACATCGGAACCCTGGATCCAGGGGCCAATCCACAGTCGAAGGAGAGGAGTCCAACGGGAGAGAGAAGACACACTGTCACAGGTAAAAATCTGAACATCTGCATAGTGGATGCTCTTTTCTCCGAACAGTGACTTTACAGGACTGTGAGCTTGTTAAAGCTTACAGTGGATAACTACAGATTCAGTTTCTTAGTCAGCTTTCAACAACTGTTCACTGTACAGTCAGAAAGTGTCCAGAAAAAGGCACCTTTTCTTTTAGCTCTCTACTCAAGTACATGGATTTGAAATGAAACAAAAACTATGAGGTTAAAATTGTTGACTCTCAGGTTTAATCTGAGAGTGTATATATCCACATTAGTTAAACAGTGTTGGAATTGTTGCCCTACAGTTTGGGAGAGGTGGATAGTCATGTCACTGTGTCAGCCAGACATGTGACTCAAGTCATTTGGTCAATCAAGTCCAAATTTTTTTCTTGGGCAAGTCAAGTCCCTAGTCAAGTCACTTTTTAACAATATTATTGGCCAATTTGTCTAACCTGTTCAAAAAGTATGACAATTAATTGTCTGTGTATTACCATGACTGATATTAATACCTGTGCCTTATGTCGTCTAGTTTCAGCCCGCTACAGCCTCTGAAAGACAGTAGTGTCAGCAGGTCTCAGCACCAGCCACCAGCCAGCTGTGAAAGAACAGATTGTATCTGGCTAACGTTAGCTAACATCTGCTTTCAGCCCAGTGGCGGTCCTAGCTTACATGACACCCTGGGCGAACCTCACCTTCAGCACCGCCCACTCCCCACACGGCAACATGACATAGTTAACTTGACGTGTAAATGAGCAAAAGAAAAAACAGATGAAATGAATGCAAACAAATTTAAGGCACCGGGGTTGATCTGCCGCGATAAGCCCAGAGGTGGCTGCTACAGAGCCGGTTACTGTGGGCGACTGTATTTATAATTTATTTTTGTGGGCGCTCATGCCGCCCATCCACGAATGCTGCCCTGGGCGGCTGCCCATATTGCCCATATGAGAAACCGCCCTTGCTTCAGCCCCTCACAGACACTTACCGATCCAAATGAGTCTTCAAATGGCGAACAAAGTTTGATGTTGTAGTGTGGCTGTCAGAAATCTTCGATGAGCAGCTCTTGCATTCAGCAGTTCACTTTTTTCCTTCTCATATGAAATGTTTTAATCTGAAAGTGATTCTCAAGTAATTTATCTTCTGCCAAGTAGGGCTGGGCGATTAATTGAATTTTGATTTCGATTACGATTTTGGCTTCCCTCGATCATGAAAACAAGATAATCGTTATAAAACAATCATTCTGCCGCACGCCGTGTCTTGTGTGGTAAATGCAGCGAACCCTTCCATCTCCACCTGTGCGCTCCGCTCCGCCCGCCCCCGCCTGAAAATTTTCGCTTTCAGCCACGCCGGTGCGTATTGCCAGTGGGTGTTTGGAAAAAACGTGTAGAAGATGACGGTAGAAGATGGCAGAAAGGCAGCCTTTGGTCGGGAAGAAAGGTAAAGCGAATTCTGTGGTGTGGAAACACTTCGGTTTCGAGGAGTCTGACTCGGAACAAGCAAAGATACTGTGCAAGATATGTCACCCGACCGGGGTCATGCCTATCTTCCCACAGCCCAATGGTCCCACAGCCCTATGTTCCCACACTTTTTGGGTTAGGGAAGGGGAAGAGGTTAGGGTTAGGGAAGTGGTTAGGGTAGGAGCATAGGGCTGTGGGAACATAGGGCTATGGGAACATAGGGCTGTGGGAACATAGGCATGCTCCCACGCGACCGTGTCTGCACCTCAAGGGAACACGACCAATTTATTTAACCATTTAAAGTCCACACACAGAGTAATACACGACCAAGCACTGAAGGAACAAAAAACCCCTCAAAAATGAAAAGCTCCTCGACTCCTGTCACCGCCACACAGTCCTCAATTAAGGACACACTTTACAATGCCACCGCATATCCACCTAGCTCCCGCAGGCATAAAGAAATAACGGATGCCGTCACATACATGATTGCCAAAGACATGTGCCCTATCAACACCGTTAGCGACTCGGGGTTCGATAAACTGATTAACACATTGGACAAGCGGTATGTGTTACCATCACGTCACCATTTCAGTAGAAATGCGCTGCCTGCCCTTTATGACGAATGTTGCGGAAAGGTTGCAAGAGAAGCGTCAACAGCATTATATTTTGCCACCGCAACGGACCTATGTTTTTTTTTTATTTTTATATATTTTTTAATTCATTTAGTAATATATTTTTCTCTTATTTATTTGCATTTTTCTTGTTTTTCAGTTCAAACTTATCGTGTTAAAAGAAATGCCAGAGTTAAAAGTTCAATAAATGCTTGTTCTCAAATCAATGAATAATCGTCTTTAATAATCGTGATTACAATATCAATCAAAATAATGGTGATTATGATTTTTGCCATAATCATGCAGCCCTACTGCCAAGTCAAGTTGCAATTCATCAAAACAGTGACTCAAGGCGACTCTGTAGTCTATTCTTTTTTTTTTTTTTTCAAATACAAAACAATCCAAAACAAAACAAAACATGTACATGTGTACATGCTGCCTGCACTCCATAAAAAAAATAATAAAATAATTATCTATATGACTCAATCATTAAATCATATAACAGCGGGACCAAAAAAAATAGCATGGGAATTCAAAAAGCAGGCAGCACATTTATCATTTTCACATCCCTGCATGTGATTTAAAAAGGCAAGTGGCCTACATAAACAAACTAACAGAAATAAACAAAACAAACAACAAAAAATAAATAGATAAAGATAAAGAAAGAAAGAAAGATAAAGGTTCTGTAGTCTATTCTGCAATTTTGACAAGAATAAACTACAGAGTGACAAGTCACAATGACTCGGGTCCAAATCGCTGGTGTCAGCCACAAAAACAAAATTGCAGAATAGACTAGATATAAGAAATATCTCCATCTGTCATGGACAATCAATCATTCCATGCTATGACAAAGTGATTGATCTCTTTTTACAGTTTTGTAAGTTAAGGAGGTGGTGGTATCCTGATAAAGTCTTTGTCACCTGTCTGCCTGATGCTGTCTGACACATTCATTATTATAGATTTTTAAAAAGAGCTTACTTTTGCACTTTTATTTATTAGATGAGTGACTACGGAGAACTAATCTATAATCACTTTGTGGGACATGGAACACACTATTATTTTAGAAAACAGCTAACACATTACAACAGCTTCATGTAAAGAAGACAGTGTACTGAAGTGTGTGATGCAGTGTGTCCAATTAAAAAAAAGGGAGAAATTATGTTAAACACTGCCATATGTTTGTTGGTGTCAGAAGACCCCCTGCAAGAGCCAACATGTAACTAAAATACTGCCCTAGAGCTAAAGGCTGGCACATATACCTCACTGTCACTGTTTGATTTCAAATTCAGAGAGCCAGAGAACAGAGCCTATCACTGTCCTTATCATTTTTGAAGTGCACTTGCCTTTGAGAAGGAAATTAAAAATTGCACTGAAAGAGATCATCAAAGATTTTGCATCTGGATACATAAAACATATTATTGCTTTTCAGGGACCCTGCAGTATTAAATTGTGTTTCTACTGGTCTGTAAATATTAAGCCAGACCAATCAACCTATGGCCAAATGGAATTTCATTGACAGTGGTGGCAAAATCATAATTTTAAAGGCATACTGTGCAGAATTCGTCAGTTGATATTGGTAAACACCTCCCTGAAAGAAAGAGAGAGACAGAGCAGCAGTGGCAGACTAGAGATTGAATGAAGAGAGGGAGTGGCATAAGTGAGAACAAATCAGTGAATCAGATAGATAATTCTGATCATTTCAAAGCAGTTATGTTCTAAAGCACAAGTAAACAAGCCCACACATCCACACAACCACCTGAATTTCGATTGAATTCTGCTGAGGTGCACGCTCCGCTGTTTGCCTCTCTGCTCTGCCTGTCTGTGTGTGTGTAGTTAGCCCTGCCCTCAGACAAACAGGCCAAGAGTGACAGTGATATCACCTGGTCACTACGTTTTAATAGTGTCCCGCCCTCACAGCCTGCACACTGTTATTAGCTGGGGCTGCACACGCACTTTCCAAAGGCTGAGGTCCAGAAATGTCCTGAAAACAGCAAAATATGAAGAAAATAAGAAAACACAGACGGAGGGCAAGGTCTCTGCAGATACAGACACTGCTACGCGCTTCTTCTCTTGAGAGGAATTACTTTCATACAAGTCTATACATTGCATTGTATACCTTCCCCCCCCAGGCCGGAAGCGTGAGATACTGTTTGGGAATATGCTGTATATTAACATGCTGTCTCTGTTCTAGGGACAGGTTTGGTGACTCAGAGGGGGAGTCCCTAGCCATTTCACCCCAGCAGGGCTCTGGGGGGGGCAACTGGCCTCCTGACCGACCAGAGGACTCAGACAACCAGAGGAACGTCAGGCGAACTGGCCAGGCTTCCATCCACATACCTCCTGTGACCGTCACCTCCCCACCTGGAGAGACCACCCTCATACAACGTCAGTGTCTATTCATAATTTTGTCCCTCATTGAGTAGTGTTGAATTTGGTCCCTATTATAGTCACCATTCTCTGCAAAAGTGAGCTGTATCATATACAGTATTATAGCGGCAGTAGAGAGGTGATAGGAAATAAAGGGAGAGAAATATGGTGCACCTTAACCTCTAGGCCACCACAAACAGGCCTCTTGATGTGCATCTTCTTTTTCTAACTTAACAAAATAAAATAAAATGTCTGTAATCCACTCGCCTTGTGGTGGTCAAAGCATCAAAAAAATACATTTGAAAAACTCATCAACAATGTAGTTTGGTAGAAAGGAAATAAACCTTCCCTTTAAGACAGGCTTTCATGACTCTGACCTGCGTTGCTGTAATTGAACTCTGTGTCTTTCCAGTGAACAGTATTGACTGTGAGATGATGCCCATGAATGAGAAGAACCTGGAGGATCTTGGTCAAAGTGGACCAAAACCCATCCTGCCTTATAGTTCCATGTTCATGTTTGGACAGACAAATCCGTGAGTCACCTCACCCTCCTTCAACCACTTCTTCACCTGCAGGCCCATAGGGCCTCCGACATGCATTAGATCAGGCCACCTACCTTTTCATTAGCGCCACATTTGAAGAAGAGTGAAGTGCCAAGGGGCTTGACTTTTACATCCCTATGTCTGACCTGGAAAGCTTAGAGTTTAAATATGCTAAAACAATGCACTTTTTTCCTCCATTTTGTTTATTAGTTTTCACAATTTAAAAAAAACAAAACAAAAAAAAACCTTCTGTGATCTCAGAAGTAGGTGGTAAGTTTGATTCTTGTAAATGTCCTCTGCTTAAACAGCCTGGGTTAAAGCTTGTTGATAAAAGAAAATAATATCTGTGCTTAGCAACAGGCGTAACTGTTAACAAACATAATGAATGGGTTAATTAGCCTACTAACAAAATGATAAAAGGGCTCATATGAGTTTGTTAAAGGGCTGCATTTGTCCCGCTGGCTGCCAGTTGAATAGGTCTGCTATAGAGCCCCAAAAATACTCAATTTTTGGGGACAACGTTATTGGGAAGAAGATATGTTACAGAGGCAGGATATTTTACAGTCTAACAGTAAACTTTATTGCGTAAAATGATGACTACACTGGGAATTTAATGACTAAAACAACCCCAAGCATCTTTTTGTGCTTTATAATCTCTAAAAATAAAGTTTCCATATCGGTCAATATGTCAATGTGTCGGGCTCTACTATAGACCATGGAGAGTTTGTATATCAGCTCTTTTATTTCTTATCTCTAATCAAGCATATCATCACATCGGTACCAGGAGTCACGCAGTCCTACAACACTGTGATTGATGAGGAAGCTTGTGTGTGTGTTGAACATGTCCCTCTACCCCTCAAGAGACCAGTACCTCTCAATACCAGGGTCCATCTCCTCAGTGTACTCATAAACCTTCACATAAACACACTGTTCCCAATACCAACACACACACAGGAGACAGTGGTAGCTGGTCAGCATGGCGGACGTTAACAGGAACACTAGTAATTTTAGGTTAAGGCTCTCCACTTTCTTGTGTGCTGAGCTCATAAATAAAGTTTGAGCATGTTTGGCTGCGTCATACAGTAGAAAGTCATGTCTTTATAGTTAGATGCAGCCTCTAGTCAGCCTCTATGTACAGTATAAATGTTTAATTCATGCCTTATTCTTGATAGTATTTGAATGACAAATGTGTGTAAAGTTTCCTTCCTTTATCCTTGTAGTGTTTGTTATACACTGCTTATTATATCCTGCTATTTCCTCACTTGTCTCTGTGTGTTTGGAGGCATTCATATTTTCTTTGAGATTTAGGCTGAAAGTGTCTGCATATGGTTTACCTGTTGCTTTATTTTTACTATTATATTCTGCTCTTGCTTTCCTTTCCTGTTCATTAGACCACACTCCTGACAGGTCCAAAAAGGAAAAAAAAAAATCAGCTATGGAGAAAGGAAGTTTTGGCACACTTAGGTCCACGGTCATTAGACCTTTATCATGGCAAATATTTACCAACACGAGAGTTGCTGTCTACGGTTGTAGCTCTAGGGACTCTGCAGATCCACCATGTCTCAACACAGAATAAATCAATACAAAAAGCAATCAGGATATACATTCTGAACACCCTGTGGGTCTGAATGTAGATTTTGATGCTATACTTGGAGTTGACTTCTGCATTTCAGGGCTGTGGGTACTGCTATCTGCTCGTCTTTTACTACTTCTGCATTTCCTGTATTTAGATTTTCTGACAGCTTTCTGTGCGGATTTGTTTTCTGTTTCATTGACAACGTATGTGTGCTTGTATAAAAAAGTACAGCTGTGCTCTGTTAGTTGTCATTTTAAGCTTTAATATTTGTTTTTGTTGAACATTTTCCCTGATGAAGATCTAGTGACTGAGAGCTTGGCTTTATTTTGATCCTTGCTTTAGACGTTTTTGTGTGTTTTAGCAAGAAAGGGGTGAGGATATAGCAGTGGCTGCCACAGTCTTTGTTATATCTGTGTCTGCTGCTTACTCTTTGTCTCCCTCTCTCTGTCTGTCCCTGTCCCTCTCCTCAGGGTGAGACGGTTATGTCACTACATTGTGACTATGCGTTATTTTGAGATGTCCATCCTGGTTGTCATTGCTATGAGCAGTATCGCTTTGGCAGCAGAGGATCCTGTCTGGACCAATGCCCCTCGAAACAACGTGAGACCAACAGTATACATTTACACATAAACACATGCACACTAATATTATGATATTTCCTACATTTCACATGTACCCAACTGTGTTTTTTAAAAGGTGTTTTATCCTGAAATTTTTTCTGGTTAGTGTGGAGTCTTGTCTGTTAATGAAGTTAATTATCCTGTTCTCAGTTAATAATGAGATTCTGTATTTCATTTCAGGACTGATTTAATCTCTCTTTTTCAGGTGCTCAAATATCTGGACTATGCCTTCACTGGTGTTTTCACCTTTGAAATGGTGATTAAGGTAAACGTGGAAATAAAGACACACTTTAAACATTCATAACTTCATGACTTCATTGTCTTTCACTGCACTCTTCTTCCTCAGAGTAAATCATCTGTGATGACTATGTATTATAATTTATCAGAATTGAGTTGCTGACTCATTGCATTTCTACTTACTGAAAGCACTTAACTGATGCATTTGGAGAGGACATTGAGGCAGTCTGTCAGGACCTCACCTCATTGTGACCATTGTGGTGTACTCAGGATATCAAGGCTGTATGGATGCCCCTTTCTATTAATAATACTCTGTATTTTCTTTTAAATCAGTATCTTTAACTCTCTTTCACTGTTTAATCTAACAAAATGGTGATGATTGGTAAACCTGTCTGACACTCAAAGTCTTATATATTAATTTCTAAATATAAATATAGGGCAATCAATAGAAAATCACAAGTGGCATTATGTAATAATGAGTCTATTATGTAATACCTCTCAACCTAACCAGAAATACAAATTAAATAAATCAAAAATAAAAAGACGTAACAGTGGTGTGTTTCATGGGTTTAGATGGTGGACCTCGGCCTGCTGCTTCATCCTGGATCCTACTTCAGAGACCTGTGGAACATTCTGGACTTCATAGTGGTCAGTGGGGCGCTGGTGGCTTTTGCATTTTCGTAAGTTCGATAACTTTTATATTTTTGTCATAAACTCAAATGTCTACATTTGTAAATAGTTAATCCTGATCAACAGATTTGGCAGATGCATCTGGTGACTGGTGGTCTGGTGTGTCAGGTTAAATATACAGTATCTGCCTAACTTCAGTCAGAAACTTGTGTAATATGGACTGTGGCTCTGCCTTGCAGCATCTCCACCAAATGTTTTTCAGGAGAAAGCAAAACAGTATATTTAAGCAATAACCAAAAGGTCATTTAAAGGGACAGTTCACCCCAAAATCAAAAATACACATGTTTCCTCTTACCTGTTGTGCTATTTATCCATCAAGATTGTTTTGGTGCGAGTTGCTGAGTTTTGTAGAAAAATTGGTCTTCGAGATGTCTGCATTCTCTCCAGTATAATGGAACTAGATGGTACTTGATGAGCTCAAACTGGCAAAAATACATTTAAAAAATTCAACAGCAATGTCTCTTTCCAGAAATCATGACATAATCGACAGATCTTGCTGTGAACAGTGTCGTGTAGGAACTATTTTCTGTCCTTATCACCATGCAGAAGAAAGTGTGCCCCTCTTCATGGACAAGAAGCTGGCTATCTAAGCTAGCTAAGCTAGCTAACATTACAGCTCAGCCGTGGAGGACGCCATTATTGTTAGCATCCTGCTCTATCATGAGCATGAGCCTCTCGTCCATGAGTAGATGAACTTTTCCTATTGCACATTGATACGTTTGGCAGGTGTAGTTAGAAAATAGTTCCAACCATGAAACTGCTCAAAACAAGGTGTGTGGCTTATCTAGGGTAACGATGGTCATGATTTCAGGAGAGACATTGCTGTTGAGTATTTCAAATGTAATTGATTGGCACTTGAGCGTAACAAGCCGAGTGCCATCAAGTTCCATTATACTTGATAAAAGATGTACATGTCCATGGCTGATATCTCCACAACTCAGCAACTCAAACCAAAACAGTCTAGACGGATGAATAGCATTACAGGTAAGAAGAGAAATGTTTGGATTTTGAGGTTAACTGTCCCTTTAACAGTGGAAGACGATGATGAGCTTTTCTTTTAATAAAGATTGTCTAAGATCCCTGTTACAGGGCAAATCCTGGATGAAATACAATAATTAAGTCTTATAATTCAAGTTCTGTGAACACTTAGTGGTTAGTGAATGCTCTTTTTCATGGGACTCATCCCAGGTTGGGTGGCTGACCATGTGTTGGGCAAATGGGGCTGTATGGAGCCACTGGGATCCTGTTAGAAGTCTCTGCCAGTGTTCAAAGAGCTAAAATTATAATAGTTAATCATCAATCTGTTGATTTCATGTGACAGTTCTATTGTTGCATTTTATTTATAATTCAGTAATTCAGTGATCAAATAGTTATCTAACTATCAACCACTTTTACCTTTGACAGTTTATTATTGGATTTTAAGTAATTTCATGATGTTTTAAATACAATGAGATGATTTGTGGTTGTTATAAGTATAAAAACTATCTTAGTGATATAGGCTATTATATATATACTGTGAGCTGTCAACTCAACCTTTGCTGCTTACCACAGCTTTTTCTTTAAGTCTGTTTTTTCTGTGTGTGTGTACCTGTGGGTGTGTGTGTACGTGTGCGTGTGTGTGTGTGTGTGTGTGTGTGTGTGTTGTGGTGTTGTGCTATGTGTTTATTGACATGATCCTCTCCCTGTTTCTGTCCTGGGATCATTTTGAAGGAGCTTCATGGGGTAATGCTTCCTCTACCTCTCTCATGTTGCCTGTCTGTAACATTATCTGTGTGTATGTATGTGTGAGAGAAAACATACATGACTTACACTGCAAAAACAAGTAATTTCCTCTCATATTCAGTCTTACTTCTTGAAATCCAGGTTTTATGTAGAGGCCAGTCATAGGTTAAAGAATGCAGCTGTATTTTCTCCAAAATACTACTGTTTGTTTAAGTAAAAGGAACTATGAATTCAAATTAATTAAAATGAATACAATGCACCAACACATTCTCTTAGTGTAAGTTGTGTATTATATTCTAGTAACTCAGGTGGTGTAATCACTCCTCCTAAACCTGCCTTGTCTACTGCATTGAGTCATATTTGCACCTTAGTTCTAAGAGAATTTGGACATTTTGAGCAAATGTATGAAAATTTGCAAAACACATAAGTTGTATTTTGTAGAAAAATTACAAGCGTAGAAGAATATAAACAAACAATTCCTTCTTTGTTCAAAATGTCTCATCATTCAAAACTCAGCCATAAATATATTGCCATTTACTTATATGCTTGGATTTCTTTCTGCATTATTATTGATTATTAGTGCAAAATGGTGATTGCAGAAGGAGCAGACATCACCATCAACTGTGTTCTTTACAAGACTGTAAGACATGCAGTATATGAAGTGAAATTGCTTGCGAGGATGAATATTTTTTGCAGTGTGCACTGTTGTGTGTTGAACATACTCCCATCTCGTCGCCCATCTAAGACCTTCCTGTACCCTCGTGTGCCAGGCTGGAGGTCCATCTCCATGCTCTCCTATGCTATAGACGGGCATGTCACCTGCGTGTTCATCATCCAAATCTTCCCTGAGCCTCTGATGGGAGGTGTTTCCACCAGAACTCTGCCTCGCCACTGCTCTGCTTGAATGAAACAATCAATTTCCCATTCTCACTTATTAATTCAACAGAGGCTCACTAATGTAACAAGCACGCTGCTGCCGGAGGGCATAAGTACATCTCAGGGAATAGCATGCACATTACATAAACTGTATGACATCAATGCTGTTTGCTATAGGTTTTTAATGGCTGCCCTATGACTAAACTGTCACATCATTTTCATTTACATGCAGTTTGCAACCTGACCCAGCATCATATTGTAGATGGGATATATTGATATGGTTCAGTTCCAAACCTGTGCTGAATAGCATTTGTAAATATTTTTTCATGAGTAAGACTCATACAGTAAGTGGCACTTTTCAATGACAACCTGCTGATATGGAGACCCAATGTTCAATACTGAATAAATAAATAAATAAGACATGAAATAACGCTTACTAGCTTACTATATAAACTGGTAACCTATTGCTTGCTAACTAATTCAATAATTTGGTTATGTCAGTTAAGTTTTTCCTCATCATATCTGTAATACTAAAGCTAACTAGCTTTAACCTCAACAAATGAGGATGCTGATTTTTTTTTGCCTGGGACATCAAAATAGTAAATTGTTTTAAAATAAGTCGGCTTAAAACCTTTAAAAGCCAACCGGAGACAGCATTTAAACCACCTCATTAAGTACAGGGCATAAAATGTACTAATGCGTACTAATGAGCTACTAAAGTGTTCAATCTGCCACCGTTATTACTGTAAACTGCTCATTGGTCACACAAGAGAGTAAAGATATATATATATATATATATATATATATATATATATTTCACATACCAGAACCAGTTTTCGTTATGAAAAGCTGTATTTTAAAATAAAATCAGACTTTAGAAAATGGTCATTTTAAATGAATGGCATCAAGTTAAACTGACGTGTAATGTCTATGATTGTAAAAGGAGGCAGGATGAATTTGTAATGATGTATTTTATGTGGTCAATTTAATGGTCATATTACATTTTTAGTGTATCTACTCATGTAAATATTTAATTTATATTGAACACTTTGGATCTCCATAGCAATGATTCTCTATTGTTCTGATGCATTCAACCCACATATCAGATGCTCTACAGGTAAAATCAAATTTTACAGAAAATATTTGCAAACACTATTCGGCTCCAGGTCACTCTCATATTGCCAGTTACAGATGGAAAGTCCTATTTGATAGACAACTGTCATTCACTCACCAAGCATGTTGCCGGAGCTCATTCTGCCTGCAATCCATCTGACCGACTGCCTGTGGCAAGGACAACGAACCATAGCATCCCCATCAAAGCCTGATCTGTGAATCTGTCATCTCACCTACTGGAACCACTCGAGTGTTGAGCCCAGTCTGCAGCTTTTTGGTGCATTTCACATTTGATGTTGCAAACTGCAATTCTGCCTTTTAATGTCAGCTTCAGATTTTATAGTGACAACCTGGTTTTCATGACTGGGATGATGAATCTATTTCCTTGATTATATTTTTAGTAATTACAAAATCTCCTAAGAAGCCTGTTTTGTTGGCATTTGCTCTTTTTATTTGATCTTTTGGTTGACACTGAGAAGCTGCAGCAGTGTGCAATTACAGAGCTGAGCAACTGCCTCTCATAATCACAAAATCACTTGATTTGTGTGTTCAGTGATAGGCTGCCTCCAAAAAATAACAGGCACATTCAGCATCCAATCACACCTGCTATTTTCTCCTTGTGTGGCCTAAACTGAATCCATTTTTCTTTACTGGGATTTACTCACCTAGTTGTCTGCTAGCAGCCAAAATAATCTTATTATCTGTTTTCAATCATAGAAACTATGGTGTTTTAATTTGATGCAAAACATATGCTTTATTTTGTTTGTGTGTGAAGCATCCATAAATGTGCTGTACCTTGTTTTACCACTGTTTTCCCCCAAGTAGATCGCAACAAGGTGTGACCAGGTGGGGAACCTCCCTATGCACCCTGTACCCATACCTTACCCTCACCCTCTCCCCGAAATCCAACCCTCTCTAACTACCATCCTACTTATGCTTAGATCAGCTTCATGTATAAAATGATTAAACTCATAATCCAGTTTATTAAATGCCTTATTAAGACAACAGTAACCTTTGTCTGACAGCTTTCAATTGAAACCTTCCTGTGCCTGCCAAAACCACTGCTGGTTTTAGCTGTTTCATTCCAAAATGCTTTATTACCATTTAGGGTGGAAATAAGATTTTTCACTTTCTATTTTTAATATATATATTTTTTCTTTGTCATGACTTCAACTAACAATTAAAGTTATTTAAATGATCTATTTCATTAATAACCAATGATAATCAAAAAGTTGGCTTTAAATGGTATAAACATATTCTTAATTTAGCATTTTGGAATGAAGTCTGTCATTTAGAGGTTAGTGTCTATTGTATGTTCCTCCAGTGCTGGTCCATCTACCTTTCCTCACAGCAGCCACCATCAGCAAACTCGTGTCTGTTAACACTGACCTTCGACCCTTCATACCCGAGTACCATGAAGTACCATAGTAGGAGCATGTGAAGCCTTCAAGCCCCAACAGTACATGCAGCCCTTGTTTATTAGCATTAGGGACAGGCAGCAAGTAAGAGGTTATTAGGGAGTCAATGAATGAGATTATAAAAAGAGATTTTAAAACAAATCTGTTTTTTTGTTTATAATTGTTGACTGATTATAGTATTAAGTATGTGGTGAGGAGTAAGAAGTACTCACTGTGCCGCTATCACACTATGTGTAGTGGACTGCGAATGACCCACCCAGCAACCCCAACTGTCCCCTGACTCAGATGTTTCTCGCTGTTTATGCTAATGCACTAGAAGAGCGCTTCAAGAAGTGACATTAGAGGGGTAACTACTGCATCATACTTAAATCACAGGCTGCTCTATTTTATGCGTTAGGAGTAAGTGCAGGCTGTTTATTAAATGCACTCTCTGAAGTTGCAACATGTTTGCCCAGGTCAGCCACCGTTCTGCACACATCTTTACAGTGTAGTCAGCCTATGAAGATAATGCTTCATAGCTTGGGTGGAAATACAGAATCTTCAACTCTTTCAAGAGAGTATTCATTTAAGATAGGCTTGAGAAAAGTCTGAACCCATCCTTTAAATGATTTTGTAATGCAGCTGGCATTAGTAATGTAATCCATACTCACCAGAGAGAGAGAGAGAGAGAGAGAGACTCTGGAGTGGAATGGAGGTAAAAATAGAGCAGTGCTGAGACAGTTGGAAGACAGATTTTGTTTTGAGGGCCCATCTCTGCATTCTCGTTCCAGGAAAATGATGAACAGTTATGGCCTCAGCAACTTCTGAGCCAGATATCCTCATTATCATTTGAACCTTCACACCGCCCCTCCCCCCAAGCATCTCACTATATATATCTGGGTGTTGAGGGGTATTCTTTGAAAGCTATCAGAATATCTTATGTGGTTGTTCTCTTAGCCCTCATTGTAACTGTGTGAGTGTCTGGGCTAAACCCCCTCAGCCCTCTGTCACTATAAACGCATGCTAGACTATGTGCATCAGAGCATGGAAGCTGTTGCATGTGTTTGTGATTGGTGTAGGTGCCTCATAAGGGTACAAGAAAAGACAAAAGTTGTGTCATCATGTCACATGGATGCCATGCTGTTTGTCACTCCACAGCTTACTGCAGTGGTTCTCAAATAGTCCAGTGTTCTTTGGGGCCTTCTAGAGAGCCCGTGGCAACACTTTGAACTGTTCGCTTTAGTCCATTTCAGAAAATATTAGGAGAGATTTTCCCACTGTTTGATCTTCATTGCTCCTCCTGGATCTGAGGTACGCCAATTAGTCAGCACCTCCTGGCTTAAGCTTTCTCAGGGAGGCTGAACAGTGTAATATTCCAATAACTGGAGCACACCCTCCTCTCTCTTTTTTAAAAATGGGTAACACAGCCCCTCTTCTGCCACAACCACACAACACTGTTCAGAGCTTACAGCATCTCAGTCTCATCTCATCCACACACGGCACCTTGCCGCTGAGAGCCTCTTGCCTGCCTGACCTCTCTTGACCTCTGCCAGGGATATAGGTAAAACTTCTCCTAAGTCTTTCATCTCCACCTCCTCTACAGAGGAAGTGTTGGTTGGGTTCAGGAACCCCTCAAATACCTAGAACATGTTGGAGGGACTATATACTGTATCTCATTTTACCTGGGAATGCCCCAGCATCCCCCAGGAAGAACCTGAAGACGTTGCTGGGGAGAGGGATCTCTGGAATACATTTTTAAGCATGCTGCCACCCCAACCTGGCCCTAGATAAGCAGCGGAAAAACAGATGGATGGACAATGAAATCTGGGTGTGACAACACAATATATTTCAACACTAAACCCCAGTAACAAAACTCGTGTTATACTGAGGCAGAAGCTCAAACTAAATCCTATTGTAGGGTTTATAGGATGTAAATACAGTAAATCTTGTGTGTTGTGACATGAAAGTATTTGAATAGCACACTTTAGTGCTGACAGTGCAGTATAAATAACCACTGAAATACATAAAACAGGAAGAGTTCACTGATCTCCCTCAGTGCAGCTGTATTCTGTCAGTGTTCGTCTTGTTGGCTTCATGTTTATGTAATTTTATGACGTGCATATAAAACTGTCCACTGTACAGTAGACAGGATACAGAGAACATATGTAAGTTGCTGATTGACGGGACAAAAACTGTATTTAGCATTCACTTATATTCTATTTTTTGAGTCGTGTATTTGTCAGGGTTTTCAGCCACAAGTCTTTTGCACTTTTATTGTAAGATAGCAAGCTGTTACCTCTGACATTTACTGTCTGCACATTCTGTTTTACTTTAGCCTCAGAAATGTGTTTCTTATTATCAGTTTTAGGGCTGCTCTCAGTGCTTATTCAGCACAAGCCTTCAGAAGCTGTAGGCCTCTATTATTTGACACCTTCCGGGTGATTTTAAAGAACTCTCAGTAGGTCACAGGATTTTGTCTTATCCTTCCACTGATTGTCAGTACTGTTGCCTACTGTAGTCATTTGTCTCTTAAGACATTCTGCTTTACTGTATATCCCACATCTTTTCCACCTTCTCTATATCCCGACTTACAAGACACCTCTCAGTTTATGATTTCATGCTATTCACATATTCTGTAGTAGGTTTCACTTGATCCTGGGCCCTATACACCCTTGGAGTGGCAAATATCTCGAATTTGAAAGTGCAATGCAATTAATTTTATTTCAGTAGGATATCCACTCAGCATCACTAGTGCTCTCCAGGGAGTCATGGGTACACACTACAAACAAACACTTTAACAGTTAAATCATATCAAACAATGTTAACAGTCGGTGAGTCTGTCAGTCAAGTGTACCAGTGTCCAGATTTCAGTTGACATTTGTAAGCATGTTGACTAGTTTGTTCCCTTGAAGCCGTCTATCTGTTTTCAGATGTTCATCATAAAGAGCTCAGTTTGTTTTAAGTGAAGGCCGTTGAAGAGCCTCTAAATACCTCAGAAATAGTTTGCACCTGTCAGTTTTTCAGAACAGTCCACCAAGCACGTGCACTTTACACAGTGATTTGCCAGGTGTGTGGGAATGAGAAAGTAGGTGTGGTTTGAATTTCTCTCTCAAAGTGTGATCTTTACATGTGGCAGAGCAGATATCACGAGTGCCTTCATGGAAAGTGTGCACTGTTATTCTCAGTTGTATGATTCATGAAAGCAGGATTTTCACCGTTGCGTTTGGACAATCAAAACAGCTATACTATATACAATACCTTTGCATTCAGACATGGTTGAATAACCTGTTGTACTCAAGCAAACAAAGCTTAAAACTGGCTGTTCTTAAACATCGCATGTGAATGCCTTTGCTTGTGGTGGACAAACTATGTCCTCTTGTAAACAATTGTATTTGCCAGTAAACAATTGAATCATAAACACACTGGTTGTGTACACAAATCTGGGAAAGTACAGGAGTTACAGCGTTGGTGTCGCCATACAATATTTGCTTGTTTGGATACAAGCTGTCTGAAGAAGTGAACAATATTTTACTTTTACCTTTACTGTCTAAGAAACATTGCTATTGACAGTGATGTCAAGCAATCAGGAGGAACCTGTGCAGTTCTCAGGTGCTTCAACAGCTGTGGCAAAACCTGAATGATTTATTTTGAAACTGTGATGGGCCTCTCCAGTAGAGGTAACTAATGGGAAACACGACACAGTCTTCAAAAACCCTGGAGAAACAGAGAAGAAGATAAATAAAAAGTACAAAGATGATATAGTGTAACTCTCAGATGTTTTTTAAAACCTCACCTCAGACAATGACTGATAAATTAGTCATTTTTCTTCTATGTCTCCTTTTAGTTGTCAAATGACTTTCAGATCTTAATCACCCAAAATGGACACTCAAGACATCTGGTGGATTAAGATCTCTGATGCACAGTCTTAAGTGTGACCATGTTTGCATGGGAAACAATGTGTAGAAATGCAGCCTTCTTTTTGCAAAAGAACAACGGAAGACTTTTTGTGAAATAACTTCTGGATTGCATGTGTTCAAGCAGAGATTTCCAACCGACTTGTTCATGTAAACCAGGATTACATGGTACACTAAGCTGAATGGTCAGGAGGTGCATGTCCCTGTGTGAGGGTGTCTCTACTGTGGAGTGTGTACTGCTCAGGAATAACATGACAACAAGTCCAAAAGTGTCACTGAAATATTCTCACTCCGCCCTGCACAGTCACATATAGTACAGCACATTTAGACTATTCTACTGGTTTAAAATGTGTCGCTTTTGATATTTGGCTTTGACAGTTAGTCCCACAGACTACAGACAATATCCTGCTGAACGTACCATAGTTTGGTCTCAGTTTAAATGATACAGTAGATAGATATGAGTGGAAATGCTTTTGGCTAGACAAATAGGAATAGTAATAGTAATAAATGGCTAAAATGTCACTGCCCAACAATTCTCAAGTGGTTTTGGCTCTTACAAGAAGTAAAAGGAATAGTTTTTGATATCAGTCTCATATCTATGTGTTAGCTATGGAGCTGGAGTCAGGACGTGGTCAGCCGAGTTAGGCATAAAGACTGGAGATCTGGTCGCCTAGAAATCTCATACTCAACATTTTCCTCCATGTACAAGCTCCAGTATATGTCAGTACATTAGAGTTTTGTTAATATCAGATGGTTAACATTACCAATGGAATTGTGAGTGACAGGATAACATATAGGAAGCCTCACCTCCTTCAGCTCCATTATCTGTCCCCACTTATCCTACTCAGGACACTGGTTAAAGATTTGTACTACAGAAATCATTTCTCCTACGTGTGCTGTATATTATCATAGTAATTCAAAAAAAGAACTGATGAACTACATGCTTGTGTAGATATTTCTGTGTGTGATCTAACTGTGCTTGCCTTCTACAGGGGGACCAAAGGCAAAGACATAAGCACTATCAAGTCACTGAGGGTTCTCCGTGTGCTCAGGCCTCTCAAGACCATCAAGCGTCTGCCAAAACTCAAGGTTCTTCTCCTGTGCTGTTTCTTGTCTTATTGTGATTCATTTAGACAGGTTAACAGGGCTCAGCTGTGATTCAAGCAGGCAGCCTACCTCAGGGCTCCACTTCTACTGACGCTTTTTACACTGGTTTCACTGGTGACTTCTTCAGTTACGTGCACCATGTACACACATTTCATTAATTTGGAAAAAAAAATGTAAATGACTTTAAACAAGAAAGGTGCAGATAATGGTTTTCTTCATTTAAATCACAGCACATGCAACAAGATGACCTCATCAACAACTCACTAACTTGCTGAGCATTGTGTACCAGTAGTTTACAGTGATACACTACTTCTCTATTCTACTGTGTATTTTCTTCCTCTCATCTTTTAATCACATGCTAATATATCTCACTGTCTGGACCCATGTACCAGCAGGCCAGGCTACTAGGAATTCACATCCACATGATCTTCCCAGTGCCTTGGTAGGGCCTGCAGCTCAGGCCCACTCACATTATTACAAAATCAACTTAATAATTGTAACTATAATACATGTAATATAATAGTTTTCAGCTATGTTCAGAAATAATTTACACTTAATGCCGAAAATGAAATGTGTGTGTGTGTTTCTGTGTGTCACCAGGCGGTGTTCGACTGTGTGGTCAACTCTTTGAAGAACGTTCTCAACATCCTCATCGTTTACATCCTCTTCATGTTCATCTTCGCTGTCATAGCAGTTCAGCTCTTCAAAGGAAAATTCTTCTACTGCACAGATGAGTCCAAGGGCCTGCAGAAGGACTGCAAGTTAGTCCCAATCACCTACTTCCTCTTTTCTTTTCTCAGAAACCTTGGTGGAATCAAACCAGAGCCTGCACCATTTTTGCCCACTCAGCTTTGTTTATGCCTTTATGTCTTCCAGAGGACAGTTCCTAGACTACGACAAAGACGAGGTGGCTGCCATGCCCAGAGAGTGGAAGAAATATGAATTCCATTATGACAACGTGCTGTGGGCCTTTCTAACCCTCTTCACTGTCTCCACTGGGGAGGGCTGGCCTACGTAAGTAAAGCTGATCATTTTATAGACATAAAAACAATGCCAATCTATGATGGATTTTACTGTGCAAAAACAGGAATAAATGTAACAGCAATGGTTTATGTGGAAAAATGAAACATTTTTCACTGAAAATGAACTTAACAAAGACACAAATTTGTGAAGGAAGATGTTCAGGTTCAACCATATTAAAACATACCCAGTGGAATCATAAGAAATATGCTCAACATGTACCCATTCATCTGTCACTGATAGGGATTTCTTTTGTAGCTTAGATTGATAAACTTACTCGACTCATCCAGCAGATACAGATTAATATTAGCATCAGCATTCACTCTCCTTCTAACTCTAGTTTGGTCTCCATTATCTCCTGGGAAACATGTCACACCACATGAGAAGAATAACAAAACATAACAGGAAGGAGTAGTTCTTTTGGTACCATCCACAACATTTGATTATGGAAAAAACGCAAAAATAATAACCATTCTAATATTTAACAAACTGAGCTGATCTGAACTTGGCTGCTTGGTGGAAATGATGGCAGCGGAGAACAACTAGCTTTTCTAGAGTACTGAGATACACGAGGTGAAGTCAAGACCCTTCACAATACACAGTCATTTCATCCATTGTTAATATGAAAATAGTGATGAGTGCAGCTTTAAGATTTTTGAATTAGGAAAATTTAGGAAATTAAAGGAGCACTTATTACCTTTACAATGTGAAGCCGGCACATTTGGCATAGCCTTTTAAGTTTCAGAGACCCTGATGTTTGTTTGTAACGGCTTGAGAGATGGAGGTATTTACTGGAGATATGGGGTTAAAGGAAAAGTGCTTTTGGGTTATATTATGGGAAGTGTAGGATCAAGTGTTTTGGACAGAAAATAATACAAAATCTGCATTGATTTTGACCATTTTCTTCTAACCGGTCTCTCAAAACTCCCACAACTTTATGGGAGTGAAATAATAAGTTATGGCAGAAACTCTTTTAAGAGGAGAGCTGTGGAGTTCAATGTTACAGTGACGAGTCAGACCCTTTTGTTGTAGCGGTCAAAGTAAAAGACCAGCAGTGAGGCATCTCCTTCATCACTACCTTCATTACCAATAGATTGCCTTGTGTATCACTACATTTAATCTGCCAGTAACATCCTGTATTCCTGAAGGTATAGATACTGTACTGTACGTCCTTTTAGTGGCAGTATCATACAGTGGAGGGAGGAAATCGTATTGTTCTTTATCCTTGATTTTCAGATTTTTGTAGAAAGTGGGAATATAGTTTTGTTTGCAGGACTGAAGTACATCAGGAGGTTTTCATGGGGCCACATGAAAAGTCAGAGCTGTGTAGGGAGAGTTGTGTTGGCAGGTTTTTATAAATGGAACACACTGACATGTTGAGTTTTATTCAGTTTGTCACAGTCTAAAAATACCGTGGATGGCTACTTGTTATTGAAGACCTGCTGGTGTCTTTGCACTTGTTTTCATGAATTTGCTCTGTGAGTAATTTGCTGATGAATGATGTATGAAATGCAAGAGAGGGGCTTCTTCTCAATGTCAGTTATATATAGCTCACTTCGCATAACCTGAAGGCTTCTGTGGCCTGCTGTGGTGTTGCTGTTAACACCAAAGTGTATTAACTCTGTTAATGAAAGTACGCCTTCATATCTGTAATGCTTAATATTAATCGCATGCCTATTACACACTCACAAAAGACTTTTTATTGTCAAAGTCTGCTTCTAGGCAAAGAAGCTTTTGCTGCGTCATGTTTTTCATGAGTTGAGTTACATAGTTTTTAAGTCACAATAGTTTTGATCATGCCCTGGAGTATGATTTTTGTTGTATTACAGAGAGTATAATCATCTTGGAGGATGACAGTACAGGCTGGACTGTTATTGTGTTGTGCTCTACCCTCCTTGCAGTGTCTTGAAGCACTCTGTGGATGCCACCTTTGAAGACCAGGGTCCCAGTCCAGGCTACCGGATAGAAATGTCCATCTTCTATGTGGTCTACTTTGTGGTCTTCCCTTTCTTCTTTGTCAACATCTTCGTCGCTCTGATCATCATCACCTTCCAGGAGCAGGGTGACAAAGCCTTGTCTGAGTGCAGCTTGGAAAAGAATGAGGTGAGGCACACACATGACAAACAATTCTGAGCTTTATGTTATATTAAACTAATGTTGATGGTGCATTTTACACAACGTTGGTGGCAGGAGACACTGGAGACTGAGGGGCTCATTTTTCATCATACTAAACATCATACTTGATCCAGCAGACTTGGTCACATTTTCAGAAGACCTATAATAAATCCTTTATTGAATCAAGCTTGTTTTTGTGACAAAGTAGTTTGTGCTCCACTCATTCGTCACAGAAACATGAGAGCTGTAGAAATCATTGGAACTGAAGACTGCCATCTTATACATGTTTTTTATGAGTGGATGGAAACTTTTCACCACAACTATATGTAATGGCTGTCAAATCTCCACCCAACCGAACACCTACAGGGCATTTTGGAGCGTCATTTAAGACGTTGCACCATCATTAACCCAAATCAGGGAAAATCTTTCACCACAATCGGTCCACACAGCTGGAGAAATGTGTAACTAGAGTGAACAAAGGAGGCTGAACTACGTAGCTTATGTAAAGACACAGGCATCGGAAATCACAGAAAAAACACATTGTTGAGCACATTCTAAATATAATGAATGTAATGTGTGACAACTGATTGGACTCGGTTGGGCGGAGTCTGTTCCAGGCTGGATGGTTGATGATGGAAGATTAGATAAGTTGTTGCCTCTCCTTGTCATAAAGATTAAGATGGTTTTACTTGAATCAGGACAACTGACATGACACCCTGTATGTCAGCAGGCAAAATGAAAACAGAGGTGGCTGTAGGCAGTGAGCACATGTGCAATGTGCTGCGAGTGACAGAGTAAGCGTAATTGTAGAATCCTCTTCATCAGGTTTGCCTCACTCTGCTGAAGTTCTCTCTCCTCTGCCTCTGCTGAGCAGAATTTACTGGTTATGTTGCTCTCTTCTCTTCATCCACCAACGCATGCACATCCAACATTTCCCAACATTTCTTTCCCTTGTCAGATTGCAGTATTAATTGGCAAGTTTTTTTTGTTTGTTTTTCTTTTGTGAGCTGCCTAGTCTTTCAAGGTTTAAATAATCTTTCAAGTCTATTCCTGACTTATCAACTCATTGAGCTGTGTGTTCATTTGATACTTAACATTGATCCACAGGTTGTTTTTTTTAACTGTAATTAGCACCTGGGACCAGAATTTATGTCCACTAAGTGGTTATCAGTTCCCCTCAGTTGATAAAAACTAAAATTGTGTCAGTGTGATGCCAGCTGCTCACTCTATAAAAAAATATATGCTTTCATCTTCTGAAGACTGATGGAGAACAGTTCATTTCAAAAATTGAAGACAGTGAAGCAGAGGTGTGGTTTCTCTGTTACAGAGGGCTTGTATTGACTTTGCCATTAATGCCAAACCTCTGACACGCTACATGCCCGAGAACACGCAGTCCTTCCAGTACAGGATGTGGAAGTTTGTGGTCTCAGCTCCGTTTGAGTACTCCATCATGATCATGATCGCTCTCAACACTGTGGTACTCATGATGAAGGTAAGAACTTTTATTTGATATTCATAATACAATGCAGAGCTAATATATTATATGTTATATGAAGTCAGTCCTGGATGCAATAGCTCAGGAGGGGAATAGTTTGACATTTGAGACAGCCTTTCTTGCCTGCGAAAAAATGCCAATATTTCGGAGTCAGTGTGTAAACACGATGACACAACATGACGTTGTTTTTATTTTTAAACGTGTGGCAATTTCGTACAAAAACAACAAACACTGGATGTGCAGAGGCCTTAACACAATCTGCCAATCAGCACATTTTATATGTTGATTGTTTAATCATTACTTCACTAACAAGACCACGCCGCTGTTTAACGTTTAAGATAGTTTATTGAATTGGAAGAAGATTTGGAAAGGATGGGGAGGGGTTAGGGGTCGTTGGGTGAGGGAAAGGGGTCGAGGTAGGTGGATGAAGGAAGAAAGGAAGGGGGGGGTGTTTGAGTAGGTTTGCCGATTGGCCAGACCGTCTTGGAACCAGGGAGGTCGAGACTCAGGATGGGGGTACGTCTCGATGGGCGCACGTCTTATTCAGCGTGGCTTCATCATCCCCCCCGTGGTTCCTGTGCTGGAATGGCCTGGGTGTCTGGTCTGGAGGATCTTCTTGTCGTGGAATGGTGATGTCGAAGGCTGGGCTGCCGGCGATCCTGTGAGAGAGGATAGTGAAAAGGAGAGGGTCTGGGGGGGAGGGTTATCAGAACTTGAGACGAACGGGAGAACACTGGTTAGGCATGCTTATATGGGATGCAGGTGATTGAATCAGGTTGACGTAGGTGGTTGAGTTAATGAGACACAGGTGGTTAAGGTTGATGAGACTCAGGTAATTGGTTGAGACGCAGGCGGTTGGATTGGCTGGGCCTGGGTGGCAGATCAGCGAGAAGGGGCGGCGTGGTCCAGTTCCTGAGTTATAATAACTCAATAAAAAATGAATAGTAAAAACAACAGTGTTTGGTTTTATGGATAGTATGCTGGCCAGCAGCTCAGCCAATCAGCTGCACTATGAGAGTGGTATTTATCTTCTCATGTTACCTTCGGCAAGAAAGCGAATAAGTGCATTTCCCAAAATGTCAAACTATCCCCTTAACCCACATGTTTGAAAAGGAAACCTGATCAGCTTAAGTGTATCTTGAAACACCATTTTCTTTTAGTTCCATGGAGCTCCAGATTTCTATGAAGTGATGCTGAAGAACCTCAACATAGTCTTCACCACTCTCTTCTCTCTGGAATGTATCCTCAAGATTATTGCTTTTGGTCCTCTGGTGGGTAACATTTATAAAGCAACTTCAGATGTCCTGAATGATAAATAACAAATCGTGATTTCCATCTGTTGTTTCTCAGAACTACCTAAAGGATGCCTGGAATGTATTTGACTTTGTGACCGTGTTGGGCAGCATCACTGACATCCTGGTGACTGAAATCAATGTAAGTAAGAACGCTGCATCCAAACAACACAGCTGTCACGTTAATGAGCTGGGGCAGGGACAGCATGTACAGCAAGTTTTGTGCAAACAAGCTAACTAGCCACATCAGTAATGACAATCACAAGGCAGCGGTCCAGAGAGGCTCGCAGCTTCAGATGAGGAGAAAGGGCAGGATTGTGAGCCGGTCCTTTGTTATCAGAGAGGGCTGATACAGCAGCTGAGGATGGGTACCTTCTTTGAATCTACCTCAGAGATTAATGTGTGTGTGTTACAGTGGAGCAGTACTCTGCTATGGTCATTGTGTTGTTTGACACTTTCTTTATTCATTCCAGACAGTTCTTCTCTGTGAGCTTACCTGTATACGTGTGTGTTGTGGGGTAGACTTTGACTTTTTTACATGTGTATATGTTGAGCTGTATCAGTTTATGTTGTGCAATATGACTGTTCCTGTTCTCTCGACTCTCCCTCCTCTGTCTTCCTTTCTTCATCTTGATCTGCTCTCTGTCCCCCCCACCTCCTGCTCTATATATTTCTCTGTCTTTCTCTCCCTCTACATTTTCATCTTGTTGATTGTCATCACCGGTGTTGCCATGCCCTGATCCCAAACACCACCAGACAACGGTGAGTGATTTTTCTGTCGACATTTTTTTAGCTCACCTACTGTTTTGTGGATCTATCTATCTATCTATCTATCTATCTATCTATCTATCTTTTATTAAATAGGTAAAATGTTACGGTCTAATGAGTTAAAGTAGTAATGCAATCATTTTTCTACTGTGCTTTGAGAACTTGTGAGAGACGAAAATAAGCATGGTCAAACTTGACATAGTGCATGCCCAGGTACCCTGACTTACACCTTGTCAATCAGGTCCTGTTACATCTCACACAAGTCCCAGAGTAACTTTTATGTAATATGCACAAAATTATTTACATTTCTGAAGCCTGTTCAATGAAGCACAAGTCTGAACTGAATGTGGCTATTTAACATAATGGTTGAAGCACCACACGGTTCAATACACACACACACACACACACACACACACACAGGAAAGGAGGTGTTAAAGCTGCTCTGTTGTTAAGGTGTGTTGAGACTGTTTATTATAAACTTGGTTGGGACTGGAAACTCAAGGTAATTATTTTATGGTTTAAGCTTTTTACACCTGAAGATAATAACCCCAGTTTCATTTGTAGCCTGATGACATAGTCAGGGTTACTTTCTCAGTCATCCCTAACCCTCACTGATAAATCTCCTCCAGAGCCACATACAAATGTTTTCTGATGTGGAAATGTTGAGAGGAGTTGCCCTTTAGGGCACACAGCAGGAGATGGATTTTCCGGCATGTCATCACGTCATAAACGTTTCAGAGACACTAGCAGTCATGTTCAGTGGTTTGCCAATATTCCGCAGGTTTTCTTTGTTTCTTCTTCTCGTGTGTGTGTGTGCTGTCTGCTCTATTTCACATTTTTGTGATAAAATTCCCCACAGACAGTGTGTCCTGACTGAGCCTAAGCAGAGGGA
This sequence comes from Pagrus pagrus, assembly GCF_965226575.1. Classification (NCBI taxonomy): domain Eukaryota; kingdom Metazoa; phylum Chordata; class Actinopteri; order Spariformes; family Sparidae; genus Pagrus; species Pagrus pagrus. Next base: position 31,307,925 of record NC_140192.1, read on the forward strand.
CAGTAACACCAAGCAGTTGAGACGCTGTTGTGCTATATAGCATATGTTCACTGATATTAAATTGAAAAGAATCTAAATTACGAGAACTCTTTTTAGGATCACTTAAGATTAATTATACATACATATGCTGGCGTCTTAAATAAGTGACGCTTCAAATAGCTGGCTAATATGGTAAACTGGTGTATTTTGAGAGAAGCAGTTTTACAAACAGACCATATACCCGCCCCTACGGAGCACTCAAAAAAGGGCGAAGGAACGCACCCAAGGCGGCATCCGTCATTTGATTGGTCCACACTCTAGCTGTCTCCTTATTGGCTGGTGAAACACAATATTTTAAGGGGGGGACAGCCTTGAGTCTGAGCAGACTCGTGCACATTAGATCTGAGCGCGCAGACTTTAGATCTGAGCGAGCGCAGGACATATTTGAATGCAAGCGACATTTTTGTGTGCAAGAAGAAGATGTGTGAGCACAAGCATGTGATTTTTGAGTTCAAGCACACATTTTGAAAGAAAGCAGCAAACATCTCAGTGCGAGCACAAAATGTGAGCATGAGGAGAATAAATCTGAGCACGAGAAGGAGCTGTGTCACTGAAAAGGAATGAAATCATGCTCTCAAACTGAAAATCTACGCTCTTGAATAAAGATAGGATAATTCTTCCATAGAATGGCAGTCAGTAGAGTGTATAACTCCACCAAGGCCCAACAGTCTTTAATTCAGTCAAGCCTCATCTAATATCAAACTCCACAGCCTGGTATTACTCTACATTTTAAACCACCAGTAACTGCTTCACCATAATTTAAGATCACCAGATCTAAGATCTGCATCAAATTGTACTCATTCATAGATACCAGCCACCTGAATACACCTGATTTCTTTTATCAAGATCCGTACATTAATCCATACCCCCCACATCCCTGAGAAATTAATGAAAATGTTGAAAAATGCCCCCTTTTGCAATGTAAAAGAAAAACATCCTGGAACCGCACTTATTTGGATCCCCATCAAAAGTTATTGAGGTCTATTCTGGGCCAAGTTTTTGTGTAATCCTGATGACAAACAAACCGACAAACAAACAGACAGGGGTGAAAACATGAGCTCCTTGGCTTGGCTTTAATGAAATAGTTACACTTGGTGCCTTGTATGTTTCTGTTCATGCATTCTTGTTAAAGGGGATCAACATGTCACCACTGTGATCATTTGTGTCCAGCTGTGGTGACTTTTAAAACAGTTCATCCCTGTGATACGGGCGTGTGAAGAGGGTCTTTGGTTGGTAAGTGCTTGATGTCCCGTCTGTGTCTAACAGGACAGGCTGCTGAACTTGAGTTTCCTGAGGCTGTTCAGAGCTGCTCGGCTCATCAAGCTGCTGAGGCAGGGCTACACTATCCGCATCCTGCTGTGGACCTTTGTCCAGTCCTTCAAGGTGCTCACACACATCATCACATGTGCACAAACATTCTGCACATATACTAGCATCTATTTACATGCACGTGTGCTATTTTACTTTCACGCGAGCACAAATAGTAGCTACGTGCACACACAAAGTCAAACATCCAGGATGGAATAATTGAAAGTGGATATTAATAATTCAATGTGTTTTGATGTCCTGCTGTTTCCTTTAGGCCCTGCCTTATGTTTGCCTGCTGATTGCTATGCTGTTCTTCATTTATGCCATCATTGGGATGCAGGTGGGTGTGTTCATAGAGGCCATGATATTCAGACTGTGGTTCACCATTTGGATGTTGCAGCCTGATCGTGAAAAACATGAAGTGCATATTGCTGAGACAGTAGAAATCCATTTCCCTCACTGTGTCTCTTTTTCAGGTGTTTGGCAACATTGATCTGAATGAGGACACAGCTATCAATCACCACAACAACTTCCGCACTTTCCTCCAAGCTCTCATGCTGCTGTTCAGGTATAAGAAATGTTATGATATAAATCTCATGAGCACATTAGATCACATTGACCAAATACAGACAGTTTTTGCTTACAAATGTAATCACTTGGACTTCAAGATTAACAGACAGCCCAGTAGGTAATTAGCACCAAAACCACATTAGGTTGGACCTCATCTAGATGATATCATAGCTGCTATAGTGATCAGATGGAAAGACATAAACATGCTAATGGTAGTCAGTCAGGCAGAGGTGTGGAGAAAACATGGACATTGTCACCTCCTCACACATCTATAACTATTGAATTATTCACAGTCAGACAATCCAACTGAACTGTAAGACTCTTCAAGACAAGGGAGCGGAGGGGGGTAATACATGAAAGGTCTAAGAAACTGGACATCAGAGGCAGAAGTAGTGGTGTGTGGGGGGGCTAACACAGGTCCTCACCATCAAAGTCTATGGCAGCACAAATATCATGTTCCTCAAGAGTTCCTCAAGTATTATCAACAAAATACGCTACTGTCAAAGGTGTATCACTAGGCATGCATAGTTATACATTACTATGTATTACTGGATTATTATTACTGATGCATTATTGCTTAAGCGTGACATTATAATCTTGTGGCTAGTTGCCATGAAGCCAATTTTAACCAATTTTTATTCTGTTGGGTAGTTTAACCTATAACAGTCATCGTATTTTATAAGATGGTCATGTGTTTTGTATATACTGTAACATTTAAATCTGCTAAGTTACTAATACACTACACCAGTAAAACTGTCAAATAAAGACAGTTGAGTAAATTGTATTCCAAAAAGGAAATGACCAAGTAAAGATCAAGTCGTTCCTGAAAAGCACCATCTGTGTGCTGTTAATGACAAACACACAGTCAGTCTATTGACAAGAGTCTATTACAGTCAATTTCAATTTTAAATGCACATGCTGCACAGCTAAAGAAAGGGTAACTTAGGATGACTGTGGCCTACGAGGCAGAATGGTTTGTCCATTTATCAGTGGTTTGATCCACGGCTCCAGTTGCATGTCAAAGTATCCTTGGGCGAGACACTGAACTGCAAAACTGCTCCTGATCACTGACTGTGTGAGTAAATGAGTGAATGGCTGAGGATGGAAATATCATGGGCGCTTTGTGTAGGAAGCACTTCATCGCTCCTGATGAGCAGGTCAACACCTAGCATAGCAGCCTCTGCCATCAGTGTATGAATGTGTGTAAATGGCTTAATGTGTCAAGTGTTGTAAAGTGCTTTGAGTAGTTGGTAGTAGAATAGCGCTATGTAGATGTCTAGTCCATATAGTCCATATATGCTATATACATGTATCTTTTTCCCTAGGCCATATAAATGCTAGTGCTTTCATTGCTTAAATAATTGCTCTTTTATCTGGAGTATTGAACTTGATTGGCAGCACTCTCCATTCTTGATCCCAGCCTCATGTTCACAAGATGATACAAATTGGCTGAGAATAAGTGAGTATGAGGAACACATAGATCGCTCTAATATTCCTACTCTTTTGCCACATAGTTGTTGTTCAGCGAGCCATTAATTTGAACTGGCCTCAAGAGGGCTGCTGCCTCGCTGTAACAGGAAGCAGGAACAAGCTCCAGTGAACAGTGAAACATTCTCAAACACTGAGCACAGCTGTTCTCTAGATTTTTTGTGAGTTGCATTGTGACAGTTCGACACCAAATGCATCTTCATCAGAGTCAAATAACAGTAACTCATATCCTCTAAAATAATTAGAACCTAATCCAGTACAGGCTGGAGGAATGGGGAGGGGGCAGTCAGTTAGAAATGGAAAGAATTCACAGTAAGACAGGTTTACTTGTTCAGTTAAAATACACAGATGACCATTGATCTTAAGTAACATCAATAAGAAAACACAAATATCACAGTAACGGAAAAACTTTTAACAATAGAAAAACTTCCATCCATTTAATCGACCTCCTTTCATTAAGGATGAAATCCAGTCCAGGATGGAAAAATAAGCAGGAGCCAATGACCTGGATGTGTATGGGGTAATAAATCATAAACAGCAAACTACGATTCAAGATTAAAGTACCACAATAATAATAGATGTATATTAACTCAGTTTTTATTTATTTATTTATTTATTTATTTATTTATGGTTTGTTTATTGGAAATTCTTGAAATGAAATAAAATATTAATTTCATTTGCATCTCTAAATCCAAGTGACACTGCAGATTTCAGAGGCATAGCCCAACACCCTTACTTGGTTTCACATTGATTCCAACATTATTTGAATTTTAGTTTCATCAATAAAGCATTGAAGGCCCTGAAAACATTCTTCTGAATCAGCTTCTTACTGTGAGCTTCGAGGTTGTGCATGATCACACAATGTTCTGCAAAGTTTTACTGGTTTTAAATGTTCTGTTTTCTGTGTTTTTGTCTGTGCTCTTTGTACTGATTTAAGGTGGGTGGGCTCTGTTGGAAGAAGATGTAGTAGGCGTGGTAGCACGAATCATAACTATGTGTCTTTGAATCCAAATCTGTTAGCAATTGGTGGGTTGTTTGCTCATTGTGAGGCTAATGTGATCAAACCTCACCAGCACAGTGCTGATGAAACAGACAAACTGAGTCTTAAAGTGTATAACTTAAAAATTGCTTGTTATGGATAAGTATTTCGAGATTTGAAACCAGGTTTTCAGAGGCTTTAAGTTATAAATTGGTAAATCAACACAAAACAATTTTAAATTTAGCTTCAAGCACAATTGTGAACATGTTTAATTCAACACACAGTCTACAAACAGCGCAGAATTCAGATGTGTGTGTTTAGTGTTGTTGAAGCTGAACTACCATCCTGCTCAACTAGCCCTTTATGTCTCTGTTTCTCTGTGTTATTGTGTGTATCAGGAGCGCAACTGGCGAAGCCTGGCACGAGATCATGTTATCATGTTTGAGTCACCGAGCCTGTGACGAGCGATCAGGGTCCCATGGCAAAGAGTGTGGCAGTGATTTTGCCTACTTCTACTTTGTCTCCTTTATCTTCCTCTGCTCCTTCCTGGTCAGTACTGAAACACACCTGAACGTAGCCACTGTAACTTTTGGCCTGTGATTGATTTTGTCACATGTGACTGTTAGGTCACTTTGAGAGAAAGTAGTGCACCAGAAAGTAACACAGCAACGTTCATCCAGCTGTCCTTAACAAATAGGTGCTAGCCAGAAACATGTTAGCGCTAGCCAGGCACAGTATTGCTTCAAGCTAGCTGCCTAACTAAAGCTAAATCTGTAATTTGTTTGTGCAGATCATGCCTGTTATATGAAGCACTTTATATTCCAAAAGATCAGGATGGTGAACACAGCTAAAATGCATCGATGCTATTCCTGTAGATAACCTGATGCAGCAGATGGTTTGTTCTACAGAAGCATCTGGGAAAGTGCTGCTAGAAACTGTTTGGAAAAGGGCAGCCACTTTCAAAAAATACCTTGCAGGTGATTGGACAAAACATCTGTCTATCACAGGCTTACTTCCACCAAGCAAATCAACAGTGGGATAGCGCTACCACCAGCAGAGCCAATCAAACTCGTACTGAAGCCAGTTAAGAGAAGAGTGAAAACATCTTCAATTAAATATTCTCTCCAGCTCTGATATACAGTAACTGATGCTGTAGCAGCTACACTAGCATCTTTAGCAGTGGCTATTTTAAAATGAACAGTTACTTCTCTGGCTGTGGATTACATCTAAACTACCCCTGTAGCTGCAAGAAGTTACTCATACGTTGCTGACTGATCTGAACAACTGTGGTTCAGACACAAGTGCATAGCTTAAAGCCTGGCGAGATGGATTTGCGAGATGGCATGATCATGTGATCTTGTGAATCCATCTGCCCCACAAGGTAATGCTGCAAACCTCTCAGAGGTCAGCAGTTCAACCACTCAAAGGTCATCAGTGTGAAGACAGCTTAGAGTCTGGTTTTATTCACCAAAGTTGACTTTGACATAAGAGATTTTTGCAGACTCTAAAGCAGCTGAGCCGATCATCCCAGTGCTAGATTTATATTCAGAATTTCAAAATGATTGTTTTAGTTGCCTGTGTTAGCAGGCCAAACCACAGACTTAACTCTACCTGATGTCTGTGTTCCAGATGCTGAACCTGTTTGTGGCTGTCATAATGGATAACTTTGAGTACTTAACAAGAGACTCCTCCATCCTGGGGCCTCATCACCTCGATGAGTTCATCCGGGTTTGGGCCGAGTATGACCCGGCTGCATGGTATGTTCAAGCCTCCCCTATGGGCCCCAAAGAATAGCATACAAAGTAAAGTGGAGGGAATAGACACCCTAACTTTACTCCTCTCTTTCCCGTTTGTGACTAAGGTGACTGAATGAGGTCTTGTACTCCTTGACCTTGTCCCTATACCTTGTTGTATGCAGTCAGCCCACTGATAAATATTGTTTTATTTTAAGCTGTCCTCAACGTTTGTTTATTTATGTGCTTGTTCTTTTCCACAGCGGACGGATTTCCTATAAGGATATGTACAATTTGTTACGTGTTATCTCACCCCCCCTTGGCTTAGGGAAGAACTGCCCTAATAGGGTAGCATACAAGGTTTGCAAATACCAGACATTTCCGTCACTAGGGTGCTTTGTGTACCTCTATGCCAAGAGACTTTTAACTGAATGGCTGTGCACCAATGAAATCGCCTTTACACTAGCACCCGCCCCTCCAAACTGACTGGCTTTGGTTGATGATGCCGGAGAGGAAACAAAGCTTTCAAAGCCACGGCATTGTCCCAACATGCCGCCTGCCATGCCTTCTTTCTCCTGTCTGTCATGTTTAGACTGCAGACACCTTTTACTTCCCATTTCTATCAGATTAAACCCTCAAAAGTCTTGAAAGAAATGTGATCACCACATTCAGATCTTTAGAACATCTGAATCAGATCAAAAGCTTTATGAAGAATGTGGTATGATCTTTTTAGGAAGACATCTGCCAGAGAACAGCCAGGCTATGAGTGAAAGCCCCTGACAAATCATTGGGCTGGCATTGAAACCTTTGTCTCCGTGCACCTTGGTTGAAGTACCAGCGGGATGTCTGCTAGCATGCTGAGGCAGACATCCCCGTTACAATGCTGTCATTTCTCTTCCCTCCCATCAGCATCCCGTGTGTTGGGTCAACCCATCTTCCCCTCTTCTCTCCCCTCCTCCTCCTAACCCTCTCCCACCAAACTCACTCTTTGTCATCCCATGTTTCCTGTCAGGGATCCAGAGCTCCACAGTGATGCATCCCTGTGCCCCGACACAGTGGCCGAGGATGACATCCACCTTACATCTCACTATAGGAAATCTATTAACAGATTTCTTTTTTTCCTTTCCATTATTATCTTGTTTTGTTGATTTCTTCCCTTTGTTCCTCTCCTCCTTCTCTAACTCCCCATCCTTCTCTGTTTGGGTTATGTTTATTTTATTTTTTTATTTCCTACCCTGTCAAGTGGCCGTATCAAGTACCTCGATATGTATCAGATGCTGCTCCACATGTCCCCACCCTTAGGTTTGGGAAAGAAATGTCCACCAAGAGTCGCTTACAAGGTAGACCCTCCTCTTCCTCCAACTTCTTCCCTGTGTTCGACAACCTTTCTCCCATTGGCGTGAACTCAAGCCAATGTCTGTGCTCTGCAGTGTTCCCTCGTTTGTTTTGCTAGTGCTCCTATATTTTTGGTGTAAGCCCCTACCTCATTTCTATTGTCTTTACTGTTTCTTTGAGCATAGCTGCTTGCGTTGGCTAATACCCATCACTAATGATAATGACATAGAGCTTAACTGAGAGGACTTAAAGTCATGTTAATTGAAATATATCATGTTTAAGGAGGAAATTTGTCACTTTATGTCACTATTCCTTTGAATGATACGCTTTAGTTGGGGTTTGATTTTGTGGAGCAGTGTGTGTGCGTGTGTGTGTGTGTGTGTGTGTGTGTGTGTTTGTGTGTGTGTGTGTTTCTGTGTGCTCAGGTGTGTGTGTGTTTGTGTGTGGGTGCGTGAGTGCGTGCGTGCAGCTTCTGTTGCTTCTCTGTGGGAGTAATACTTTCTATGTGTGCTTTTCACTTTGTGAGTTTGTCTCTGCTGCCCATCCCCTGTCATTCCTTCTCTCATCTCATCTCATCTATCCACTGTCGGAGACATTTGTGTTTACCTGTGTGTTTGTTTGAGTGTCAGAATGTAAGTGCTGCACAGCGTTGACAAAATTATGTCAGTGTGAATTTTATTTGATCTTTTGCCGAATATTGTTTGAGATAAATGAAAAATAGACCAAATTTCCACCTGATATTAACGTGTGATCCAATCTCAATATCTTCTCTGAATTGATATTAATACAGGTGTCAGTGCACACAGAGCATTGTGATCATCATCATCAACATCTGGCTTACATTGTGATCAGATCTCAGCCAGGTGGAGGGCTGAGCCTTAATTAGTAGTATTTTTTAGGTAATTTTAGATATTGTAGACTGTATAAAAAGCACTGAATACATGCTTGAACAAAATCAAATATAATATCTTGACAAAATACTTCAATAACGATATTGCAACAATATTGTGAGGATGACTATTAGTACTAAAATATGAACACAGTCAGATTTCTGATCAATAATCATCAGTAATGTGGATATAATGACTAAGTGGGTAAAGGCAAGTATTAGAACAAGTAGAACTGTCTGGTAAGTTCAGAAATTGTCATCACTTTTCTGCAATGAGCCTTTATAACCAGGAAAGACAACACTTATGTAATATTACCATATCCAGAAACTACATACCATATCACAATAATGCTATTATATCAATATGTTGCCTTGCACTAGCCAGGAGTAAATTACATTTGTAGAATGTGACCTCATGCAAAATCAGTTCAATGAAGAAAAGGTCACTTACAGTATCTCAGCCTCTGCCTTGCCATCTCCATGTTTTCTTCAAAAAACTACAGACTTCTTTAAGAAATAAAAAATACGTTCGTACAGCAGCAGCATCTTGGGAGACTCTTGTGCTGGGGACCTCAGGCTTCCACTTTTTGGGAACAGTATGACAGTTAGATTACCATGAAAAGGTTCAATATTCATTTTGTTGTCAAGGAAAAGGTTTGTTTGTGACATTCAGAAAAGTGGGTTCATCATCTCACAATCTTTCTGTTTGTAATGATATGGAAGTGCATCTTTTTGGGCCAGTGTTTATTGCCTTCATGTTAGGTGTTAGTTAGATGTAATGTTAGTTGACAAGTCCAGCAGCTCCAGCTACCTAATAAGGCTTGTTGAGATCTACACACAATGTAAGCTTAATCAAGATGATAATACCAGGTGTAAATACAAAGGCCTGTGATCAGGTCTCATTAATACCAGGGTCATATAATGTCCATATGGGCACAATGTCGCACGTCCACAATTTTTCTGTCAGGCTGTAAAAAGATTTGTAATTAAGACCTGGTTAAGATACTCTATACTTGTCTTTTACAATTTCAGATGTTTCTGCTGTCTTTCTGAGTGACTGTAAAGCCTGTGGTTGTGTGTGTATGTACTATGTTCTAATTGAGTGTGTGACCACATGCAAATTAGCGTGGTTGTACGCGTATGTGTTTGCCCCTCAGCTCTCCATCCCCGTCTCATTCTGAATCTGGTCTTTCTTACTTTCTGCACTGCCACTGATAGCACATGTAGGTGAATGCTTTTTGTGTTCAGGGGAGCTCAACTCTTACAGCAACAATCCCACAGCATTCTGTAAGCATCTAGTGGTGTCATTAGTCTTACCTGAACCAAGTCTTCCTGCTAAGTCTGCCTAAGCTTGGTGGAATGGACACTCTTTTTTGCTAGCTGCCACTGTACATGTAGAGCATACCCAACTTTCCTCAACTCCAAGTTGATGATTGTTAGGATGGCAACCACAGAGTCGAGCTCCTGCGACTGTCGAGGCACCTTCATGGTTATGCGTTACATGCCTTCTCTCACCTTTATTTCGGTCAATGTCAGTCTTGCACCAGTGCACTTTGACATGCAGCGTAGTGCATACTGTAGCCAATAGCAGTGAATGTGAATGTCTAGTTTGTCTCCTTTGTACGTACTTGTAGAGAAGGCTTTTTGTGTGCTGAACTGAGACTCAGTAACATTTTACCAATATGGCCAAACTTGCACATATTCAATAAAACTTAGCAAAGCACATTCAAGGTACTTTATGCTAGGAGAGTGAATCAATAGAAAGTATTGGATCACAGCAGCACACAGATTGATTTCTCTGGGTGAATTGTATGTTTTGATTAGGCTATTTGTAATCACTCAGTGACCTAACATCTCTCTGTCACCACTCATCTCCTCTCCACAGCGCCTTGTCAAAATGAACATGCCCATCGCTGATGACAACACCGTCCACTTCACCTCCACCTTGATGGCCCTGATTCGCACAGCTCTGGAGATCAAACTGGCATCAGGTCAGAGAAACACACCACACCTTGTTAAAAAAGAAGAGAAGAAAAGTTTGTATAACAGACTAATGTAAAGGCCTTCTCTCTGGTTTTCAATCACTGGGACAAACAGATACATTTTTTTACACAATTTAAAAAATATCTTTGCCTACGGTGGTCACTGAAAATGTGAAAAATGTGAAAGCCATTCTCCAGAGCCGGTGTTTGGTTTGTCCGTTCTGGGCTACTGTAGAAACATGGCAGTGCAACATGGTGGACTCCCTCTGTAGATATAGAAGGCTCACTCTAAGGTAATGAAAACACAACGATTCTTAGTTTCAGGTGATTATACACTAATGAAAGCATAAATGTGAATGTCATGTTTATTTTCTGCCCCCAAATCGACTTTAATCCTGCACACCAGACTGAAGAGAAAAACTGACGCAATGCTTTCCTGAGCAAACTTAAACCTGAACCCATCTGATTTCTAAGGTGTGTCTAAGGTGTCTGGTTTAGACAGATTGTAGAGATGCATTTTAACCCAAATAACTGATACAATGAAGTAAAATGATAAATGACAAATTTCTCAATGTCAAACCACATTTTAATGTTATGTGAAATGTCAGAGTGACAGATGTGTTCAAAAAGCCAGCTGCTATTTATTGTTCTCAGAGCTGGAAATGGGCACATGTGACTCCCAGTTGGACTCATTAGAAGGTTTTGTGCTGTCTGCTGGATTCTCTTGCCTGGCTTCACTGCCTCTATCTGCACTTTTAATGAGGAATTCTCATTGTGCCTCGTCTCAGGAACAACTTATTACCGCTTTACTTGCTTTGTATTGTGAATTTAGAATGAACCACCTTTTTCTATCTCTTTGTAAAACACAGTAGATGGTGCTGTGACTGGCAGTTGATCCAAGTGTTTTAATAAGAGGTTAAAAGTCTCTCTCTCTCTGTGGATTTCCAGGAATGGTAGCCCAGCGATTATCTGATGCAGAGTTAAAGAAGGAGTTGTCCACAGTGTGGCCCAGCCTCTCTCAAAAGACCATGGACCTGCTGGTGACGCCACATAAACGTAAGCATCTCACCATTATCTACCTTCTGTGTTACACAATCGCCGAAATAGCTTTTTCTCCTTGTCACAGCCTGGGTGTTCAGGAGATGGAAAAGTGGGTGACACACTGTTTCAGATATTATGTAAAGTAACTTATTTATCAAAAGTAACTGAATTATGTACAGGACAACATCAGAAGGTACGGGATGTGTAATCATGGTGTCAGGAGTGTTTATTTTTATCACAGTGTGAAATCCTTCACTACAGGTATTTTCTTTCACTGTGGACTAACTTAATAATTAAACAATGATGTCTTAATGTGAAAGTTCAACTATAAATTTTCACACCCTAACTAACTCAGCTAGCTTAGCTCAAACTAGCTCATATTCATAAAGGAGAGTTCATCATAAAGTAAATCACCTGAACGCCTCTGAGTTATTACCATGGTGACAGTATGTAATGAGATATTATGGCTGCTTTTCTCTTATACAAGGTTCTTTGGAGCTGCCGTGTCAAAGCCATTGACTTATAACCTCATTTAAAAAAAAACATGTTTTTAATCATATCAGGTCACAGTTGAGGGCTGAAGCCAACACAGAAATGCTAAGATACAAGAGCCAAAGTCATGACGCCATGTCAGAGCTAGCCTCTGTAGGTTCTTTAACTGAATACACGTTTGTGAAAACTGAGACTGTAACTGAATGCAAATAAAGAAAAAGTGGTGTAACAGCCAAAACTAACAAACCAATTGCAAATATTAGCTAAAACTACCCTATTCTGAATTATAAACATAGAACTACAGCTAATGTTATGTAAACCATATATTTTCTATGTATCTCTCATGCAATTATCAAATATCTACTGTACATTTAACCAACATCAGAGACCTCTGGAGCATTTTTAAGATGCAAGAAATGTGATAAATGGCTTTTATTGTTGTGAGCAGAAGTAAAAGTGAAAGATTTCTACTTATAGCAGCCTGATAAATGGTGGCCTGGGTCAGTATTTGTGTGTCCATCAGCATAGTGCTTGTAAAGACAAGGATTACTGTGCAGTTGTGGGCTTTGCTATTGCTGCCACCTTTTGGTAAGAATTGTGTTCACCACCTAACTACGCAAAGGCATTTCCATTCAAATCTGTCCAAATGCTCATTTTGTTTACCCTAAAACTTTATTTTAAACATGGACTGGGAATTTATCTTATCACTCACTGTAAGAAGTTCCTTTTATTTAAACTAAACCACGAGGGAGACAGGCAGGCAAACAGAGATGGATTGACCAGAGAGGAATGAGTCAGCAGAATCTCCTCTCCTCCCCTCTCCTCCCCTCTCCTCTCCTCTCCTCTCCTCTCCCTCTCCTCTCCTCTCCTCTCCTCTCCTCTCCTCTCCTCTCCCCTCCTCACCCCTCTCCTCTCCTCTCCCTCCCTCTCCTCTCCCCTCCTCACCCCTCTCCTCTCCTCTCCTCTCCTCTCCTCTCCTCTCCTCTCCTCTCCTCTCATCTCTTCTCCTCTCCTCTCCTCTCCTCTCCTCTCCTCTCCTCTCCTCTCCCCTCCTCACCCCTCTCCTCTCCTCTCCTCTCCTCTCCTCTCCTCTCCTCTCCTCTCCTCTCCTCTCCTCTCCTCTCCTCTCCTCCCCTCCCCTCTCCTCTCCTCTCATCTCATCTCCTCTCCTCTCCTCTCCTCTCCCCTCCCCTCTCCTCTCCTCTACTCTCCTCTCCCCTACTCACCCCTCCCCTCCCCTCTCCTCTCCTCTCCTCTCCTCTCCTCTCCCCTCCTCACCCCTCCCCTCCCCTCCCCTCTCCTCTCATCTCCTCTCCTCTCCTCTCCTCTCCCCTCCCCTCCCCTCTCCTCTCATCTCATCTCCTCTCCTCTCCTCTCCTCTCCTCTCCTCTCCTCTCCTCTCCCCTCCCCTCCCCTCTCCTCTCCTCTACTCTCCTCTCATCTCATCTCCTCTCCTCTCCTCTCCTCTCCTCTCCCCTACTCACCCCTCCCCTCCCCTCTCCTCTCATCTCCTCTCCTCTCCTCTCCTCTCCCCTCCCCTCCCCTCTCCTCTCCTCTCCTCTCCTCTCCTCTCCTCTCCTCTCCTCTCCCCTCCCCTCTCCTCTCCTCTCCTCTCCTCTCATCTCATCTCCTCTCCTCTCCTCTACTCTCCTCTCCCCTACTCACCCCTCCCCTCCCCTCCCCTCTCCTCTCATCTCATCTCATCTCATCTCATCTCATCTCATCTCATCTCCTCTCCTCTCCTCTCCTCTCCTCTCCTCTCCCCTCCTCACCCCTCCCCTCCCCTCTCCTCTCCTCTCCTCTCCTCTCCCCTCCCCTCCTCACCCCTCCCCTCTCCTCTCCTCTCCTCTCCCCTCCTCACCCCTCCCCTCCCCTCCCCTCTCCTCTCCTCTCCTCTCCTCTCCTCTCCTCTCCCCTCCTCTCCTCTCCTCTCCTCTCCTCTCCTCTCCCTCCTCGCCCCTCCCCTCCCCTCCCCTCTCCTCTCCTCTCCTCTCCTCTCCTCTCCTCTCCTCTCCTCTCCTCTCCTTTTTCCTGTCTTCTTTCTTCACATAATTTCTTCTCAGCCAATGAACTGACAGTAGGAAAGGTTTATGCGGCCCTGATGATCTTCGACTACTACAAGCAGAACCGAGCGAAGAGGCTGCAGCTGCAGCAGCAACAGAGTGCGTCAGGCTCCCAGGTACAACATGCACACCAAACATGCCTGCACACTGCACACTACACACTACACATTATACATACATACATACACACACACACACATACATACACACACACAGACATGCACTGAAGCACACACACATTTGATGCAATACTGCAAACGTTTTTGCATGCAGCCACATAAATTATGCCTGTACACACTGATACACACTTTCACTGTTTGCCTGCTTGTATACACACATGCAAAGACGATACTTTTGTATCCACTAGTCATTAACTAGTGGATTACAAAATCTTTCTACTGCTTTCCCAATGGAATGTTGTCAGAGTAAAAGCACCGAGCTGATATGAAAGGCACATGTACCAGTCACAGCCAAAAGTGAATCTGCATTTGGCTGTTGCTGGGGTTTATTGCAACCTTGCACATCTACTGCACAGGTGCATGTTTGTTTCCGCACACAAACACTCACAAAGATAAGCACACATGTACTACATATAAGCATGACTGCAAGAAATGAATATTCTGGCCCAAGTCTCCACATCTGGGTTGGCACTGAGCCCCCGCTGTCAGACCTGGATCCAACAATATTCTGCCTGCTGCCTCTGAATGTCTTCAGCATGTTGCCATCCGTCTCTCCTCCACAGTGCCAGGTCAGGGCTCTGTTTAAGCCATTGCTGCCTCTGACTCACATGCAGGAGAACAATCTGATGTTAAACAGTGAAGAGCCCCCACAGACCAGACCTAGCTCCAACCCCCTCACCAATGGACGCACGCTGTAAGTTCAACACTTCAGGAAACCAAACTTAAGTCCACACATCAAGACTAAAAACTACATCCAATGTAAAAGAGTGACTTTACATAAATTGCGTGCAGCTCTGGCAGGAAGCAGGGCTTTGTAATGCTGAAACTGTACCAGCAGCAAGCGAGATGATGGCCACCAAGTACCAAACTATCACTTTAAGGTTGAAAATTGAATCCATTTTAGTGCCTGACCCTCTAAGTCCTCCTCCCTGAAGGACCAGTCTGCTCTGATTGGGTAGCTCTCACAGCAGGGTTCCACATCAGCTCTGGCAGTGTTTTTGTAACCACGGCTGTGCTATCGAATGCTTGTGGCAAGAAATTAAAAGATATTTAATGGAGGCAGGATATTTTACTGTGTTACAATAAACTTTGTCTAAAATGACATCAGTGCACTGAAACAGTAAACATCACTGGGAATGTAATAATTACAGTATGATTACTAGAAGAACCTTTTTCTGCATTATAATCTCAAAAATTTAGTATAATGCTGGACAACATATACACGTATACCGGTATATCTGTGATCAGGCCTCATCAGGCTGTACTTTCTACAATATGGGACCTTTAAGAATAAAGACTAAGACTGAGGATCAGAGTTGCTGAGAAAATGGCACTGCACAAATGTGCACTGCGGTTTTCATTGAATTTGCGGTTGGATTCTGTGTGTATTCAGTGCCTGATTTACAAAGATGGCAGCAGCAGAATGTAATCAACCTCTGTCAACGTGTCTCCCCCTATAGTTTACATGACCTTCTCTTAAACAATTTTGTGATGAAGAGAAAGACACATTCTGCAAACTCTCACACAAATAACACGCAAACTGCGACTCCAGTCTGCTGCATCTGTTTGATATATATACAGTACATGTGTACATGAAAACTACTGCTGTGACTGTACTGCCTGATCTATTTGTGTTTTGTCCACCACGTTTTCAATGATATCAGTATGTGTTGAATAATACTTCAATAATCCTCTCTTCTTCAGTAAACACCAAACAGATTTATATTTAATGACATGAAAAACAACAGGTTAAATTGTTCTCTGAACGATAGATAGATAGATAGATAGATAGATAGATAGATAGATAGATAGATAGACATAAATCTGCCTGAACAGTAGCAAAGTACTGTAGCTAGTGGTGAGCTAGTTCCCACCCTGATCTGGAATCTGGAAGGAGACCTTCTCAAATCACATCATGTTTAATACATGGGTGTTGATTCCACGTATGTCTGCCATACTGTATGTATATCTAGTGCATTTATTTTTATACTTATACTAACATATTGTATAATGGGTGAGAGATGGGCTAGGTCAAAGTCAACTGGGCTTTCTTTTAGATTCTTAAAAGCATTTCACCTCAAATCAGAAAAGCTTCTTCAGTTCTGACTGAACTGACTGTAGAATCAGAGGCTTTTAACCTCTTTGGATGTTCATATATATGCTGTAACACTTCCTTTTTATGTGCAGTGCACTACATTATTATGTATTATTTTATTGTTGAGTATTTTATTAGTTTATTCTATTTTTCCAGCATCATTATTTTATTGTGCTGTATTGTTTATCTTGTCTTTCCTGTATATAGCACTGTAAAATTATTGTTATTTTAAGTATGAGTAGTAGTAGTAGTAGTAGTAGTAGTAGTAGTACTAATCATAGTAGTAGTAGCATTGGTAGTCATAGTACTTGTGGTAGTAGCAGTAGTTGAGGTAGTAGTAGTAGTAGTAGTAGTAGTAGTAGCAGGGGTAGTTGAGGTAGTAGTAGTAGTAGTAGTAGTAGCAGTAGTAGTAGTAGTAGTAGTAGTAGTAGTAGAGGTAGTATCAGAATCAGAATCAGAAATACTTTATTATCCCTGAGGGGCAATTGTTTACGTTACAGCTGCTCCCATTCAAAGTTCATAATATACAGAAATAATAATAATAGTAATAATAATAATAATGATAATAATAATAATAATAATAATAATAATAATAATATTATATAAACAAGAACAACAAAAACAAAACAAAGATACAAGAAATGTACACTCCACTAGAATAAATATACATATTGGAGCAATGAATAATGCCAACGTTGAAAACTTTGTGTCTGACACTCAGAGCGAGGAATTGAACAGTTTGATGGTCACGGGCAGGAATGATTTCCTGTGGCGCTGTGGTGCATCTTGGTGTGATCAGTCTAGTACTGAATGTACTCCTGTGGCTGACCACCACGTCATGGAGTGGATGGGAGCCATTATCCAAAATGACATGTAACTTGGACAGCATCCATCCATTCTCTGACACCACGGAGTCCAGCTCCACTCCCACAACGTCACTGGCCTGCCGCCTTGCGAATCAGTCTGTTGAGTCTTTTTTGCGTTGGTTACCCTCAGCCTGCTGCCCCAGCACACAACAGCATAGAGTATAGCACTGGCCACCACAGACTCATAAAACATCCTGAGCATTGTCTGGCAGATGTTGAATGACCTCAGTCGTCTCAGAAAATAGAGACGACTCTGTCCCTTCCTGTAGAGGGCATTAGTGTTCTTAACCCAGTCCAGTTTATTATCAATGTGGACTCCCAGATACTTATAATCCTCCACAATGTCCACACTGACCCCCTGGATGGAAACAGGGGTCAACGGCACCTTGGTCCTCCTCAGGTCCACAACCAGTTCCTTGGTCTTTGTCACACTGAGCTGGATGGTTCTGCTCACACCATGTGACAAAGTCCACAGTAGTCCTGTACTCATCCTCAGCACCTTCACTGATACATCCAACTATTGCTGAGTCATCCAAGAACTTGTGGAGATGACAGGTCTCTGTGCAGTAGTTGAAATCTGTGGTGTAGAGGGTGAAGATGAAGGGAGAGAGGACAGTCCCCTGTGGGGCCCCGGTGTTGCTGACCACTCTATCTGATACACAGTGTTGTAAGCGCACATACTGTGGTCTGCCAGTCAGATAGTCAATAATCCAGGTCACAAGGGGGGAATCCACCTGCATCACTGTCCTCAACTCCAAGTTTGGGCTGATAGGTGAAGAGGGTCCAAGAGTGGTGTGACCAAGGGCCAGAGCTGCTCCAAGATGAGTCTCTCCAGGGTCTTCATTATGTGGGAGGTCAGTGCCACAGGTCTGTAGTCCTTGAAGCCACAGGGATGAGTCATCCTCGGCACAGGGACAAGGCAGGATGTCTTCCACATCACAGGGACCCTCTGTAGACTCAGGCTCATGCTGAATACATGGTGAAGTACTCCACATAGCTGGGGGGCACAGGCTTTGAGCACCTTGGGGCTGACACCATCAGGACCCGCAGCCTTGCCCGAGTGGAGTCTCACCAGCTGTCTCCTAACATGGTCAGCTGTGATGCTCACTGTAGAGGTGACAGCTAGGGGAGGGGGAGGTGTAGAGTCAATTGGTTGTAGTGTGTAGTGAGTTTGGAGACCAGGGGAGGAGGAGTGGGGGGGGATCTCACAGGAGGATGAAAGGCTGTAAGGAGGAGGAGGGGGTGGAGAAGGTGGTAGTTGGTAGACAACAGTGGGATTGATGGTGGTGTTATCAGGGGGTGCAGGGGTCTCAGTATCAAATCTGTTAAAAAACAGATTGAGTTTGCCGGCCCGGTCCATGCTGCTTTCAACTCCTCTATTGCCAGCTGACCTGAATCCAGTGGTGGTCCTCATTCCTCTCCAGACCTCTTTCGTGTTGTTCTGCTTAAGTTTCCACTCCAGCTTCCTCCTGTAGTTTTCTTTACCCTCCCTGATCTTCAGCTTTAGGTGTCCCTTATTATTCTCACCTCCTCCCTGTCGCCAGCTCTGAAAGCCCTCTTCTTTTCATTGAGGATTTCTTTAATGTCCTTTGTTACCCACGGCTTGTTATTTGGGCAACAATGCACAGTCTCAGCTGGAACAGTGGAGTCTACACAAAAGTTGATATGACACCTAGGTTCTTCTCTTCTCCGTAAGCCTCCGTTGTCTCAACCTTGCTCTTGGATTCCGCTGCTTTATTCCTCCCCTGCAGACTCTGTGTGTCCTTCTCCAGGGGTCCGTTTCACAAAGCAGGTTTAGTGGAAACTCTGAGTCTGTTAACCCTGAAATGAGGGAAACTCTGAGTTTTCCGTTTCACAAAGGGAGGTAACTCAAACCAGAGAAAGAGTGGTAACTCCAGCCTGTTTCACAGAGAGAGGTAACTTAAGCTCTCGGTCAGTTACCATGGTAACATACTCTATGAACCTAACCTGGTCGGGACCAGGTTTTTCTCAACAAACCTCGAGTTTCTCTCTGTCTCCGCCCTCTTTCAGCCACGCACGGTATTTGATTTCCTCATTCATTCAGTCAGCAGGCTAGTTTTGGCGTAATATAGTTCTGCCGTCTGCTTTTTGAGAAAATCACTGCAAAAATCAGTCAGTAGGCGACATTAGAAGTTATATTAGGTGGCGACTATTTTCACTACCATGGCATGTCCTTTTGATAATGATCCCGTGGATGAAGGTGCAGCATTACTGCGCAGAGAATTAAATATTCGTCGGGAGATGATTATCAGACCGCGCATAGATGTTCTTGCATTCCCAGACAATTATCTTTTTGAGCGGTACCGTTTCACGTCACAGTCCATCATTTACATACACAACCTAATCCGTCCTTACATTTCCAACATTACCAACCGAAGTCATGCTCTCACATCCCAGCAGATATTGTGTGTTGCGCTGCGTTTTATTTTTTTATTTTTATTTTTTTTGAATTGGGAGTTTTTTTATACAACGTCGGAGATGCAGAGCACTTGAGCAAGGCAACTGTATGCAGAGCGGTCAGAAAAGTGTGCCTCGCCCTGAAACGCCCAGTGGGGTGAAAAACGTAGCCCTTCTCTTCCCGTTGCCATGGTGACTCGTCGAAACGAGGCTCCATTGACGCTGTCTTTTTATACTTGTGGCGCACGCGCTTAACTCCAGGTGAAACTACTCCGAGTTGATCAAACTAACTCAAATCAGCTGTTCTGGAACCGAAAACTCAGAGTTTCCTATCTCAGAGTAGATCAACTCAGAGTTCAAGGTTAGACTCAGAGTTTGTTGAACCTGCTTTGTGAAACGGACCCCTGATCTCTTCGGGGATGTCTGTTGATCTGGTCGTAGAGGTAGTAGTAGTAGTAGTAGTCGTAGAGGTAGTAGTAGTAGTTGTCGTAGAGGTAGTAGTAGTGGTAGTAGTAATAGTAGTGGTAGTAGTAGTATTAGTCGTTGAGGTAGTAGTAGCAGTAGTACTTGTACTAGCACTAGTAGTAGTCGTTGAGGTAGTAGTAGTACTAGTACTAGTACTAGTAGTAGAATTAGATGAGGTAGTAGTAGTAGTAGTAGTAGTAGTAGTAGTAATAGTAGTAGTAGTTGAGTACATGGCATGTACAGTACTTTAAGTAAAATATCTCGAAGTGCAATTTTCCATGTTTGATAAACATTTTCAGCTTTTTTTTAAATCCCAGCTAAAAAATCCCCAAGATGTCTACCACAAGTTTACTTTCCATACAATAGGTTCTAAAAACAGTAAAGTTTGAAATGGCTGTGTTCTAGAAAATATTTTTAGAAATATTACTTCCAGAACGATGTGTAACTTCTTCTTATCATTATTGTTATTATTATTTTTATTGTTATTGTTATTATTATTATTATTATTATTATTAGTAGTAGTAGTAGTAGTAGTAGTAGTAGTAGTAGTGGTTGTAGGAGGAGGAGGAGGAGGAGTTGTATTAGTATTATTATTACAATGCTGAGCTGCGATTGCTGTAACACACAGGCCAGGTCATGATCCCATCAAAGCATCATCTTCCTGGGTGATGGAGAAACCCAAGGAGGCACCCCGAGCTAAGATTAAGAGAAACATGTCCAGGGGCCCTTCAGAGGACACACCAGACACTGCTGTTATCCAGGTACTGTATGTAATATATCTCCAACACATGCTCTAAATATGAATATTTAACAAGGTACTCATTGTTGCATAGATGTACATCCATTTTATATACAATTTATCCCAAGTATCTCTAGTTCTGACAAATTGTAACAGGCTAAGTCATGTTAGGTGCCAGAATGTTCTAAGGAGGTAAGATATCTGTTAAAAAAGTATTTAAATAAGTGTTATTGTAAACAACTGCTAACTGCAAATGGAAGGCACTCAGTAGAGCACATACAGTTATGGTCAAAAGTTTCCATCGACTTGTAAAGAACATGTTTAACATGTCAGTCTTCAGGTCCAAGGATTTCTACATCTCTAATGTTTCTGTGATGACTGAGTGGAGGATAGGGGTGGAGCCGAACCCGAATACAGTATTCGGAAAGGCACAAATAACGTGTTTTTTACAAATACTTATTTCGAACAAATACTTTAAAAAATATTTGTATTCGAGAACAAGAAAAGCATCATATCAAAAAGCTACGTTTCCTCATGAGGCCGCAGTACATGCCCGGATGAGTGAGTGAGTGACGTTCAGGAGTCGGGGGTGGGGGCGTCAAAACACCGCTGTTCCGACCCCCCCGCCCCCGCAGCTGTCCATGGTGCTGCTGAACCAGGTGACGTTGTTGACACTCTGCGTTGTGGCTTGTCTGTGAAACGCGCGCTGCTCAGGGACTGGGCAGATCTGTCCCACTTGCTTTGTCCCTCACTGCGTTGGGAGATCTTCCACAGAGTAAAAGAAATACACATTGTTTCTCTCCCCCGCTCCGCTCGAGCGCGGCTGAACGCGGCTTGAGCCCACTTCACGGGCGCGAGGCTGCTGCAGCCGGCGACCCTGCTGACAGCAGACCGGGGAGAAAAAAAAAATTCTTTGCTCAGTGCTTTGGTTGGGTTTTAGGCAATGAAGAAAGGAGTTGGTTAAGTTTAGTAAAAAGACCAGGTAGAGGCAAAAGCATAATGACCGTTAGCTATAGGCTACTATGTCATATTATTTACAGATCAAGTTTAGTTCTTGGAGCTCTGTGCATTAGAAAGAACAGTTCTTTTAAGTATTATTTGTTTTTATTCTGTCTGTTCAACGTCCTCCTACAAGGACGGGTGGTGGTGGGGTTCATAATGTTCACAATGATATTTTAGTAGTTGTTGGTTTAACCATGGATGAGGTAATGGCTGTTATGTTATTTTCTTTTCAATGACATTCCTTGTTACATGTTCATTGCTGGATTTATGGAAAAACATCAACCAATATTGCATATCCATAATTATTATAATGGATAATTAAAGAATACTCACACTATAACGAAAATTAGAAGTGTAACTCAAAAAAAAATTAGGTGCTTTTGATTGACATCCACAAGCTTCTGGTCGTCTTCTTGCAGAATTTTTGACCACTCCTCTTGACAGAATCGGTGAAGTTCAACTAAATTTGTTGGCTTCCTGGCACAGACTTGTTTCTTCAGCACAGTCCACATGTTCTCGATGGGGTTCAAGACTGGACTTTGGGAAGACCATTCCAAAACCTAAATTCTAAAAATACAATAAGACAAAATACAAAGTAGCAACTAAAGAGCTAAAACAAAGTGCAACAAAACCAAAGTACAAATCAAATGAGAACTCAAGGAACGAAAATAAGAAACATACCAATGGGAGACACGAGGAGACACTGGAAGAGACACTGGAGGAGAACACTGGGTGGCATCATGGGGGAAGAGAGAATAGTGACACAGGCGGACACTGGCTAACAGGAGCTAACAGAAACGAACACAGAGAAAGTCGGAGGAAGACGGAACCACACGGACAGAAAAGGGAACGGGACATCACGGAACGAACTGACGAAGACATGAGGGAGAACTAAGACTATATAAAGACACACTAATGACAGGACGAGGAACAGAGGTAGAGAGAGGAGGGACAAGGACAGTTGAGGGAAGGAATGGAAAAACACTGGGAGGAGGAACTGAAAAACTAGACACGACACATGAGGGCAACAATTTCAAAATAAAACAGGAAACCAGAGAACATAAACTGGGATCATAACACAGCTCATGTTGATGTAAAATACACTTGACTGTGGACACTGACACCTGTCTTCCAACAGCTTCTAATTCATTGTAGACTTGCTATTTGGTGGTTTTTTGTTGACTCTTGACCATCCTGACCAGTTTTCTCTCAGCAACAGGTGAAAGTTTGTGTTTTCTTCCTAATCATGGCAGTGACACAACTGTGCCATGCACTTTTCTAGGACTTTAAAAGTAATTGGTTAAAGTTTAAAATCACTTCTATATTTTAGGTAGCCAGTGTAGCGTTGCAAGGATGGGAGCAATATGGTCATGTCTCTGAACGAGCAAAGTTCTGACCGAGCTGGAGACGGGCGATAGTCTTTTGGCTGAGCAGCGTATACAGGGAGTTACAATAATCCAGGCATGATGAGATGAACGCATGGATTATTTCTGCTCGAGATATTAAGTGTTTAACTTCTGCAATGTTCCTAAGTTGGAGAAAGCATGATTGTACTATCTTGGTAATTTGTATGTCAAAACAAAGCTCAGAGTCAAAGATCACACCCAAACTGTGGGTGGAATGCTTGATGTTGGAGGACAGGTTCCCAAGATTCCTTTTTAAGTAGTATGTGTTTCATTCCTTCCATCACAGAAACACGAGAGCTGTAGAAATCATTGGAACTGAAGACTGACATGATATACATGTTCTTTAGATGTGGATGGAAACTTTTGACCACGACTGTACCTCCCCTAAATATATCTGTTTTAAGAGCTGTAACGGGTCAGGTTTGGACCCAATTGCAAGACACACTGGGAAGAGTTTGTAATGAGTCTTATTTCCCGAGACCAGCAGGCAGGCAGGAAACACAGGAGATATGCAGCTTGAAGGAAGAGCAGCCGAGCGAGCAGATACTCCGGAGCAGACCCGGTGACTGGGGAGGGAGTAACACTCAGAGTCTTTGGGTAGACGAAACCCTACGGAATTATGGCTGGAGACTCCTGTAGCTCAGCCGAGGCGGAAACAGGCAACCAGAAATCTGGCAGGACACAGACGAAACTCGTGGTCGGGAACAGAAGGCAAAGATCTTTACCAGGGCAGAGACGTGGCGGGGAGGTCAGGACAAAGCAGGAATCCGTCTGAGGCAAAACGCTGGAAAGTCCGTCATGAAGGCAAAGAACAATCTGGCGATGAGTGAGTGAACCGTAGGAGCTATTATAGTGGCTTGGTCGTCTGATGATGGCTCCTCCCCTTCTGAAGATGGGCCGTCTTCATCCGAGGGATCAAGGGGATTCCCCAGACCCACTGAGGTTCTTGTAGGTTGTTCGGGTGCTGCTGATGAAACTCTCTGATGAGACGGGAGTCCAGGATGTGCCGAGCTAGAACCCAGGACCTCTCTTCAGGTCCATAACCCTCCCAGTGGACCAGGTATTGGAGACTCCTTCCCCGCCGTCGGGAGCTGATGAGGTGACGAACAGAGTAGTCCAATGGCAATGATCGATGAATCGAGGGGACGGTGGAGGAGGAGCTGCAGGGACCTGGGGGCCCTGTCGGACCGGCTTGACCATTGAAACATGGAACGTAGGGTGACACCGCATAGACTGAGGGCGTTTGAGTCTCACCGCCACCGGATTGATGATCCTTTCTATGGCAAATGGACCTATTAACCTAGGTGTCAGTTTATTGGATTCCATCCATAGAGGAAGATCACAGGTGTCCAACCTGGTACATGGGTGCCTGGGAACGATGGCGGTTGGCAGAGGTGGCATAGCATTGAGTGGCACAGATGAGGGTCAACCATGCTTGGTACCCATGTTCACACTGGAACGGAGATAGCCCCATGGCGGAGCTGGTCAGCGTGTTGTGTGCGTATTCGTATATAAGTGCCGTCTCCATCTCCTGGTTTTTCCGTTCAGTCTGGCCATTGGACTGGGGTGGAAACAGAAGGATAGACTGACCGTAGCCCCGAGCTGCTCACAGAACTCCCTCCAGAAGACAGAGGCAAACTGGGGTCCTCGGTCTGCCACCACATCGACGAGGAGACAATGAATCTGGAAGATGTGGAGGAGGACCAATCTGGCAGTTTCCTTGGCAGAGGGGAGCTTGGGCAGGGGCACGAAGTGAGTCATTTTGCTGAAATGGTCCACAATGGTGAGGATGGTTGTGATGCTGTCAGATGGGGGCAGGCCGGCAGAGGTGAATCTCCGAGGACGGCTTTTAGGTTGATGATCCACCGAGTCCTGCCTCTTCTCCTGTCTCCGACCCTGGAAACGAAGATCTGATTGGATAGCCAGTCCGATCAGCTCGTCCAGCATTGGTGGTTTATCATGGGAGACCAGCTCATCTTTGATGTAATCTGCCAGGCCATGAAGAAAAGCGTTGCAGAGGGCCGAGGAGTTCCAGTCACTCCGACGGGCCTTGGTGCAAAAGTCTATGGAGAAATCAGCCACCGACTGGTTTCCCTGGCGTAGGCTCATCAGACCTTGTGCTGTCTCTGACCCATAATCTCCAAGACCAAAAAACCTTGTGGAGCTCCTGGGCAAATGTCTGGAAGGAGGCACAGGTGGGAGTCTGTCTCTCCCACTCTGCGGTTCCCCAGAGGTGAGCCCTCCCCGTCAGGTGATTTATAGCAAATGTTACCTTAGCATCCTCTGAGGCGAAGGTGTGGGGTTGCAGGTATAACAGCAGGGTACAGTTAGTCAGAAACGGACCACAGGTTTCAGGATCACCAGCATAGCATTCAGGGGTCCCCACACAGGGCTCAGGAGTGTACCTGGGCGGAGAGGCTGGGTTAGCGCCGTTATTAGCATCTGGGCAGCTAATGTGTCCAGCATCTGTGCTTGGTGGTAAGCTGCTGCTTCATGCCGCTGAAGAGCGCTTTCGATCCTCTCGAAGCAGTTAGCAGGCGGCGGGGTGTCTGCTGGGTCCAAGACTGGACAGATTGTACTGTTACTGGTCGGGTTTGGACCCAATTGCAAGACACACCGGGAAGAGTTTGTAATGAGTCTTATTTCCCGAGACCAGCAAGCAGGCAGGAAACACGGGAGATATGCAGCTTGAAGGAAGAGCAGCCGAGCGAACAGATAACTCCGGAGTAGCACTCTGAGTCTTAGGGGGGATGAAACCCACCAGAGTTATGGCTGCTCCTGTAGCTCAGCCGAGGCGGAAACAGGCAACCAGGAATCTGGCAGGACACAGACGAAACTTGTGGTCGGGAACAGAAGGCAAAGATCTTTACCAGGGCAGAGACGAGGCTGGCAGGTAGGAGCAGAGGTGAGGTGAGTGGAAAAGGACTGAAGGTGCAGACTGTGACAAGATCTATGCTTTATTTCCTGAGAAAGTAACCAAAATGTGGAAAAACGCCTGATCTCACAATGTCAAAGAAAGTGAGAAAAATTCCTGGATCAGTCTCTTTATCTGGATCAGCACATAAAAGTTAATGGGGTCCATTCTGGGCCGAGACCATTCCTACATCCAAGTTTTGAGGAAATCTGTTCAGTAGTTATCCTGCTGACCAACCAATCAACCAACCAACCAACCAACCAACCAACCAACCAACCAACAAACAGACAAACAGACAAACAGACAAACAAACAAAAATAAACAAACAAACGGACACAGGTGGAAACTGCATTTAAGCCAACAGTTTGCTTTGCTGAGTTCTTGAATAGTGGCTCGGGCTCAATTGCAGAGATAAGCAGGCCTTTGTTAGAAGAAGGGTGATCCTAGAGACCGGCCTTTATTTAGAATTACTTCTGTTTTCTATGTATGTCTTATCATATTTTAATTAGAAGGTTCCCGCATTTTTTAATCTTCTCCTGTTTTAATTTACTGTTACTGAATTCAATCTAATTCCACAGCGCTAATTCCACCAGTACAACAACAGATACAGAAAATGCTCAGTTCAGCTGTCATCATTGGGTTTTAGGTTGTTTAATGTCTTACTGTTGCGTTAGGAGAAGTAAAGATGAAAAGTAACAATTGGTCTAATGATGCTAATGGAATCATGTTTGTGTGCAGGAATCGGTGGAGATGAGGAAGATGGAGACCAGTGCCAGCAGTACAATCCCAGCCCCAGGCTCAGGTCTGGAGAACCAGGGCAGAGCTGCTTCTATGCCTCGACTCAATGCTGAGCTGCAGGTAACACCTCAGCTTTCACACCTGTGGTAATTCTGTAGCCTGATTTTGATTAAGTTGTAGTCTTAGTCATTAGATAAAAATGCGAATTATTTATAGTCACACTTCATTTGAATATTATGGTAGGTTTAGTCAACAAAAAACAAAGAACTTTATTGTAGTTAACGGTAAAATGTGAGTCTCATTTACAGTATGTTGTGGATTTTTGATTTTGATGTCTCGTTCTCATCTATTGTGAAATAGAAGGCACTGTATCTCTTTAAAGCAGACTGCAGTGGTTCACACACATCATTCTGCTCTACAGTAAATCAACACATTGACTCTACACAGTAAATACTGTTGTTCTTGCTTACTTGGTATTATCACTGCTTCCTGTCATCTTCACTCCAAAGCAGAAGCTGGATTCACTCACTTGTTCACTAAAAGTGTCTGGGTCTAGCTTGAGACGAGCAAAGTGATAATATTCCTTTAACAAATAGCAACTGTACATTGAAAAAAAACCTGAAACTGGGATAAGTACAGTCATTATCTATTTGATCTCATGTTGATGGAAAGTTCTTTTTGGAGCTTCAGTCCTGAAGAAAAAAAGTACGCTTTGAGTCAAGCATATAGTAGCAGCTAAATCAAAGAGATGGTTTAGTCAGCAGAGGACGCTGTTTTAGAAATCAGTAGCATAAAATGTATTATTCCAGATGGATAAGATTGCATTAAAACAGTAATTAGTTAATTTGTCCCTTAATCCGTACCGACAATATTTTTTCTTATTCGTAAACAGATATTGTTGAACATTTCCCCATACTTTTTGAGGTAGCTTCATTGTGGAAAAGTCTTGTGATAGTTCGAACCTGCAGTACACCTCTGATTTCCACGGGCAAGCACAAATATACCCTGTCTTTCTTTAACATGAGAGATGTTGAGTATAGTGCAGCATATCTGAACATTCTCAGTGAGTGATGGAAAACGTGCCTACATCACTGAGAATAAACCAAAACATTTTGCTTTTTCAGTGGAAATAACACAGACTGGGTGTTGTCTGTGTTATTGCCACTGAAAAAGCATGGAGGAGCTGGGAGTCACTATTCATCCAGTTAAGGCTTAAAACCTCTAAATGAATCTTCCACTAGAGCCTGAGAAATATAATAAGCTCCTCATTTCCTGAGTGATGTTGATGTTGATCGATTCATGCATTTAAAGTGCATTCCTTTCACAGCCCAGTTTGAAGAGCTGTTGTTGATCCTGCCCTCGCTGCAAAGGAGAGTTCTACGGTAATCAGATTACGTCCTGGCAGGCTGCCAGCTATTTGTCCAGTATCATTTTTCTCCTGCTGCCAACTGAAAAGATGATAGTGGCTCCAAATGACGTTGGGCCCCAGATTTACTGGTAGAGGAAGAAAGTAATTGGGTTATTGTAGAAGAGAGAGAATCTAGAGTGGGGGATTAATGAGAGGATGTAAGGAACGAGGGCGGGGGGTTGCCTTGTTGACTTGCTGTCTTATTTTTCTCACCTTTTGGAACAGAGGGCAGGAAATCCTTTAGCCAATTCAATTAATGCTGGCCTTTTGGAAATTGCTTGCTGCTGCTGAGTGTGATGGGAACTGAAGTGTGCAGTCTGAATTCTGGGACTCCAGCCTCAGTCACAGCAGTTTATCTTTCACTCTTGCTAGATTGCTTTTCTTTCGCTTAACTTGAGCTCAGCTTTGTGTTGTGGTGACACAGAGCAGTCTGGCCTCCTGCTATGTTCACAGTCAAGTAGAACAGAAAATAAAACCCACACTCGGTTCCTTTTACCTAGCTGATATGGGACATAAAGTTTAAGTTCACCTAAAAGTTAAAATTAGCCATCTTCTCACCCCCATGTTGATGGAAAGACACACACAAAACGTAGCCCACAAAACATTTCTGGAGCTTCACAGCAAATCAACATTGTAGTATTCTCCTAAACAAATGAAGTAGCCAGGACTTGTTTTAAAACTCGGGATGGAGAGTCCGTCGGAGAGGGGAGAAGTGTTGGAGGAGAGGTTGCTCACTGTGGCGCTGGTGGACCAGGTAGTGTGTGGAGGCTTGGGTTGAGCGTGAGGCGAGGGTGCCGCTAGAGAGGTGCTGAGAGCTGGGTTGCGGGTTGCGGAGCCACTGGTAGTTGGGATAGTAGGTGAACACTGGAGGTAGAACAAAAAGATAATCAGGTTTCCAAGTAGACATGAAGCCTGGCAGGCAAGAATCAGAGGAAATGGAGGCTTATATGTTCTTAGAGACACCTCTGAGAGTCACAGTCACACTCCAGGATGTGCTGAAAGAAGCACAGGGAGTGAGTGCTGGGAAGACACACATCACCCCTCTTGGGCTACTCCATCATTGCCTACATGAGTGTGGACGTGCCTCAGCAGAGATATAGAGTCCCTGGGCAGTATATTTCCCTGGAAACCACCGTGCAACTCTAAGAGGGCATTATTTTCAGTACATATGCACAAACAACAGTCAGAGCCTTTCTGTCAGAGGTGGTGACTCTCTTGTTCTACTGGGAGAACAATACAGTGACTCCTGAGTGTACCCACTCCCACCAGGTGCCTCCAGAGCAGGACAGAGTGCAGCCCCTCCCTAGGAGTTTGGCTCCAGACTCAGTGTTGTGCACAGAGGTGAGCCCACCTATTTCTAGTTGGTGCTGCTCCACCTTACACTCTAGTTCCCGCTCCTTCCCTGACAGAGAGCTGACATCCAACATCCCCAGAAGCAGTCTATAAATCTAGGCGTCAGCACGCCTAGGTCCCTGTCTTAACCTGCCGCCCATCTCACGATGACCAGTATCTATCCCTACAGATGGTCAGCAGCATCATGTAGTTTTTTCTAGCTGTTTTTTTTTAAATAATTAACTTATAATACCTGAAGCCACTATGTGTTGCATATGACAATTTCTGACTTTGGTGCTCACCAGTAGTTGTATCAAAGAAGACATCACGGAAGACAGCAATACATGCAACTGCAACCGCCCAACTAAATATCTATAGAGCATCAATTTCCAACAGGAATGTATCATTTTTATATAATAAAAAGGCTAACATTGTCTATAAATGATGTACAAAGTGCCTTTAAGTACAATATTTGAACACTTATATAACCACAAACAGTAACTATTACTGATCTTACTCTCTCTCTCTCTGCTCCTCTCCTGGTCATCTCCTTCTCTTGGTAACAGCGGAGCAACTCACGCCACTCTCCAGGGATCCATCTAGCTGTATGTACAAGCTATCACACAACATGTGTATGTACTTGATTGTGGTGTGACATTATGCAGATGTATCTGGTCCAGCTGGGTGTCCAATTAAATCCAGATATATTGGCATTGTCACATGGTTAATATCACCATACAACTAGTGTCATTCTGGATCGTGAGCATGGCTTTTGTATTGCACCGCCCCTCTGTGTAGGAAAACTTCCAACTTTCCAACTGATCCAGGTAAAACATGAGCAGAGTTTTTATGGTTAAAATTGAGATATAATAATAGAAAAACTGCATGCAGACCCTCAATGAAGGATTCTGTTATCATTATTCTCAGAGTTTGTTAATTTGTAGTCCACTATCCAGTTAGAGACTGGATAGTGGACTTTTTTTTTCTTCTTTAGCCAATCCTTCATCTAGCCTCTAACCCATGCCTTTAAAGGTATGTCATTTCTTCACTTTGTGTCCAGAAGTCTCACAGACACCTGTGAGTTAAGACATTTTTAACAAATGATTGTGAATAAAGGGAGTCTGTCTTAGCTCACCTTTAAATTAATCACTTCCCACTGATTTGAATGGAAGACCTGCTCCATCATCCTTCAGTAGACAATAACAATGCAGTGAAGTCAGAGCTGTAGGTGAAGTCTGGTGTTATATCAAAATTACAGGTACTGAAACCTTGTGTCAGGCATGATTCTCAGTGAGCCTCTCTGTTCCTCTCCATCCTCCCTCAGTGTGTTCCTGACACCAGTCCAATGAAGCGCTCAGCCTCCACTGTGGCCCCACAGCGGCCCCAAGAGGTCAACCTGAAGGACTACACCCTGGAGAAACCCAGCCAGGATCGACCACACCACCATCACCATCACCACCGCTGCCACCACCGTAGAGACAAAGATAGAGACCGAGACAGAGAGAAGAGGCAGAGGTCTTTGGATACACCTCTGAGTGGACAACCAGCCAGCTCTGCTGGTTAGTCAGCGCACACACACACACACACACACACACACACACACACACACACACACAGACACTGACACACCCAGGCACACACAGACAGAGTGTGTGACAGACAGTAGTGCCATCTGTTGGATATTTCATTCAAAAAAGGAAAGGACTTTTCTCATGCCCATTGCTTTCCTTAAGTCCTTAAAAAAGGTGGCTTCCTCATAAATTCCTCAAGTACCCCTCCAGAAGGCTTTTTTTTTGAAAGGTACACATAGAAGACAACAAAATAAACAAAAATAAAGCCCTGTAACTTCAGTAAAAATAATACGGAAAATAATAACAGGCAAATAAATACACAAGTGTTTAAATGCAACCATTACTTTTTTAATATTGATTTAATAAATACTATGCTCAGACCAAATCTGGTGTTGTTCAATTAATCTGTTTCTGTCACTACCAAAATTAGGATATGGAATAGACACTTGTCATCCTAGATTTCCTGTCAAACATAACGTCGATAGGCAGGTACTGTGAGGTAGATAGCCACATCAATATCTCTTCTTGGCAAGTTAGAGCTGTTTAAATGTAGACAGATTAGTTATGTACACAGGGCTGCGAAAAATACATATTTTTCACAAGCAAAATCCGCCATAAATGGCTTGTAGTTATTACACTGAGTGTAGGTAAAGTTCTCATCATGTAAGGTCCTAAAGATCCATATCCTTGAGCCTGAGGTTAATGTATTCTGGACTGATATCCTCACGAGCATACCATAAGTATGTTAACCCACGTTTATCAAAAATGGTTATTAAAGAAAATTTAGATTCCCATCACAGTGTTTGTTTACAATAACTTCTGGATTGAATACCCCTGCATTACGCACTGGCTTACATACAATTCTATTTTTCATGATCTTATCTTAAAGTGTATACATTTAAACACACATCTGATGCTTTCATATGTCATTAATGACAAAACTTTCACTAAGGATAGGTTGGAGATCTCATTTCTCTCAAAGGAAATGATGAGTTTAAATTCAGGGGCAGTTCTTCTTATGGGCAATATGGGCAGCCGCCCAGGGCGGCATTCGTGGAGGGGCGGCATGAGCGCCCGCAAAAAAAAAAGCAAGCAGACAGTCGTCCACAGTAACCGGCTCTGTAGCAGCCACCTCTGGGCTTATCTCATCTAGGTGGATCGACCCCGGTGCCGACCCGTACCGGCTGCTTTAAATTTGTTTGCATTCATTTCATCCTTCTTGTTCTTGTATTGCTCATTTACACGCCAAGTCAACTAAGTCATGTTGTCGTGTGGGGAGCGGGCAGCTGGGCGCCCTCTGTTTTGTACAGGTGCGTCTGCTGCTGCTGAGAAAGTCTCACATACAGAGGCTGTGGAAGAAGGGGGAGGGCGTTGGATAGGTGCACCTACTGGACCTCAGCTCTCCCTACTGGTGCGGGGGAGCGGTGAAGTGAGAATAATAATAGTAAAAAATAAACAATATAATAAAAAGGTAAGAAATAGAATTAGAATCGTATATACATAATATGTACAAATATAAACAGTGTAATTATAGACAGTGTGGGCAGTGTATTGTTTTTAATAAATAATAAATATGAGTATGAAAATTGCCCAGTGAGTGCAAACCAAAATGACAAATGAGTTATGTATACATTCATATTAGATTCATCTAATAGTGCACAACTAAGGCAATCAATAGGCTAAAGTCCATCACCGCCACTGTTTATATTAGTCAAAATTAGCAGTTACTCCAAAACTGCACTGTTAGGTAGATATCAAAGATGCCAGTAAAGCAACACATAAATTAAATAAGCACAGCAGAATGTCAGATAGGTTAGACCACTGTGTTTAACTTTAAATCT
Source organism: Pagrus pagrus (assembly GCF_965226575.1). Lineage (NCBI taxonomy): Eukaryota > Metazoa > Chordata > Actinopteri > Spariformes > Sparidae > Pagrus > Pagrus pagrus. The sequence continues at coordinate 31,340,818 of NC_140192.1, forward strand.
TTAAACATTATAGTTACAGCTGAAAATGACAACAGAAATAAACAAGATTGCTGATTTCACATATCTCTACAATGCAAATCAACTGCCAGTTATCTACCAGGAAGTGACTGTTGTTGTTAGCTCGACATCACAGTGACTCAATCTGTAGTCCACCAGATAACCCTTGTAAATAGTCCTTTTTACACTTTGGTTTCTGGGTTAAACAACTGAGTGGGTGGGGCCCTGCAGGCTCTCAGCTGTGATAATGATCAGCAATGCTCTCTGGGTCTGACACTGTAGCTCCATACACATGCTCTTTATTACTCAGATAAAAGAGACTGACAGACATGAACAGCCAACAACCTGGAAATTTATAGGCGGTCTCAGTCTGCAGGGTGAGGCTGTGGAGAAAGAAAAATGTCAGTGGAGAGGAGAAAAGCCCTTTGGTGTCTGAGTTCTCTTTTTAACTGGGCGCTGGTCCAAGAAGCAGCTATTCATGGAACTGTCACCATGTAGATAGTATGGATCAACTGGGTGATTTTTACAGGCTACATGTAACTAGTAAGTAGAATTTTGAACTGAATACCCTGGTCGCTGGTATTCAATTCCAAATCAAATCAAAGCCACTAGCCACAGTTAACTTCCACATTTTGGTTACAGTTCACCTATTTAAAGCATTTATCAGATGTAACTAATGTCATTACAAATGCTTTATGGATCAGTTATAGGTAGGGCTGCACAATTCCAGCCAGGGACCTTTGCTGCGTCTCTCTCCCCTCATTACTGACACGACTGACATGCCACTCTACAAAGAAGACAGGTGTGAATAATGAACTGAAATGATGGCTGAGTTCCATTTAGCTCATTCTTATTAAGACAAATCAATGCCTTGACAAGAAGACTGGCACTTAAAGCCTTCATGAGCCAAAGTCTTGACACCAAAAGACACAAATGTTAGAACCCTTATACTGTATTATCTTGAATACAGAAAAATCACCTTTCATGCTTTCATGCTGTACTGTCCCCCTCCACCGGTGCACCAGGAGAACCAGCATCTGACCCAGCTGCATCCAGAGAGCGAGCCCATGACCGTGGACGCTCCCATGAGAGGAAACACCACCACTCCTCGGCCGACAAGCAGCGCTACTACTCTTGTGACCGCTACTGCAGCCGGGAACACTGCCACACCAAATCTGCCACCGCTAGCTGTGCTGCCTCGCCCAGTGAGGGGCAGGAAACCAGCAACAAGCAGGTGGGAGGGCACAGGCCTATAGAACAGGACCAGACAGGGCTTTAGACCAGGTGAAGGGGATTCTGAACGGTTTTGAGTTCACATGACATGACAGCATCTTTGAATTCTCATATCATTCTAAACAGGATTAAAAAAAAAAACTTAGACCATAGGGCACTAAAACTCCAAAAGCCACTGCTGCTGCTCATAACAGTAATGAGAAAAGTATTCTTTTAGACACATGTGGAACTTAAAATGATAATCAGGCCTCTAGTTTCATTCCTTCGACCTTGAGACTACAAGGACAAAAACTGTTTGAATAAAAATAACATAACAACCATATGTGTTATTGCTTATTTGGTTCATTTTAAAATAATTTACTTGTCCTATTGAACTGAATGGAATTGAACTTATGAGTGAACTGAACAATAAAGATAGTAAAACATTTAAATTTATTACTGTATATGAATTATAGTATTCAGTTAGACTGAAAGAAAAATGTAATCATTATCCCTACGTGCCATAGAGCTCCATTGTTGTCCAAAAATTTACGAAAAGTCGATCATGTTCCTTTATTACCATGAACACACACCATATATACATACACCATCCTGCTGCCACAAATACTCACTAGACCACCAAATGGTGATTAATCCGCAGCTGAAAATAGTCCCCAACATGGCCCCCATGTCCTCCTTTTGGTTGATCAGATGTAGGAAATTAAACTTAAATAATGAGAAATGTGCTTGGTATTCATAAATATCCAACAGCAACTTACAAAACATATTTGGTTGATTTAGTACCTTTACAGTTAATTTAGCATACTGTTGTATATATTTTGTGATGTCAGTGAAATATATATGAATCTGCTAATTAAACATTAAGATGACTAATACAGCAGGTCAACATCATGGCACAGATAGTGTGTTGATTGTTGGAGTGTTTGTGTTTTACTGCGATCTCTCTGCATGCTCTTACAACTACCTCTCCTCTGTCTGCCTGTGGTGCAGCCTCTCATGGCCTTTCACTTCTTTTCCCACTTTCTCTTTTCATCATTTTCCATCCATTTTGTCTCTCTGTCACTGCCTTTCCATCAGCCCTTGTTCTTCCTTTCTGTCTTCTCTGTCTGTGTTCTCTCTATCTCATCTGTCCTTTTTGTGTCATCACATGTCACATTTTGGTGTCTTTCCTTTCCTTTCCTCCCTCCTGCGGCCCTGTCCCTGTTTCCTTCCCTTTTTCTTTTCTCTCTTACATATTTTCCTCATCGTTCTATCGTTTCAAATTGCTTGTCCAATTTTCATCTAGGGCAGTGGTTGGGTTAAAGGCAGCCCAGTGGCACTAAGCTCCAGTTCTAGCACGCCAAGCCGCGGACGTCGGCAGCTCCCCCAGACCCCCCTCACCCCGCGGCCTGGGGTGGCCTACAAGACTGCCAATTCCTCCCCCGTGCACTTTGTGTCCAGCCAGGCCTCTTTGAGTCCTGGCCGGCTGAGCCGCGGCCTTTCGGAGCACAATGCCCTCCGGCACAGCGGCTCCCGTCACTTCCCCTGCCCCGTCACTCGTATCAGCTCTGAGCCCTTCCTGGGCCAGGGCCATGACGAGGCCCTGGGCAGCCTGTACGGCAGCCTCCGGGACCAGCTGGACGTCTTCCAGGATGCGGCGTCAGTGACGCTCAGCCCTCGTGTCGGTCGTTCATCTCGGACCACACTGCCTCGCATGATGGGGGCCCTGCTTCCCGCTCCGCAGCAGAACCTTGGGGTGCCCAACGGGTACCACTTCAGCTTTGGGGGCAGCACCAGCCCAGGCTCTGGCGTCAGGGCACCCAGGTATTACCAGGAGGCAGAGGAGGACGAATGGTGCTAGCATGGCTTTAAACCAACCTTTTTAATGCATTTTTGAGGAATTGTGATGAGTTTTATCATCTTCTTTGAAGGCTTTAGTTTACATTGTCACTGTGTGTGTTTTATGCTGTATTTGAATCCTGACTTGGAGAGCAAAGGTTTGGGAGAGCATCTCAACAGGGAGGAAGCTGGAAGGGGGTTACATTTGAATGTGAACAAAAAAGCATCATCATTATCAAAGGGCAAGTAGCATCCTGAAACAGGAGAGAAGGCCTTCTGCCAACATCAGATGTCTTAACGTAGCTTGGTTTGCTTTGACTTCAGCATTGTGTTGACACCACCATACTGATCCTTAAACAGTAGTTATAAACAAAAAATATATATATAAGGATAATAATATCTCCACACTTTGGAAGAAAGGGGAGGATCCAATGAAATATTTGGATGCTGCTGTGTGGCATTCTCCAGTCTATATTCCAGGGAAACCCTTCCAATGCTGATATATTTGCTGTTTTGCTTGAAGGTGATTTGTTTCTGATAACTGAGCAGTAAAGTTTGATTCACCTTCAAGTGGAAAAAAGTTGCATTGCGCATGCTGCTTTGCTACAAACAGGATTCTTCAGGAGGAGTAGGGGAGAGTGGGAAGCTAATTTTGTAGCTTAACTTAAAGCTTCATTAATTGTTTTTTCTACCATTTGGAGGCACCACAACAGGCTTGAACATATCATCACCTAGTAAATGGTGGCCTAATTACACAGCAACACAAAGCAACAATAGCATTCACTTGGATTTGTGTCTAACCACTTGAGAATGTGATTCCAGTAGTGACTCTTTCCTTTCTACTAACTCCAGAGAAAAACATTTGGCTCTTTAGCTGCGAAATGCTCTGCTGTGTTCACTAGCTATTCTCTAACTGTGTCTGTGTGCAGTTTGTAGTGCTCACTGAGTTTATCGCTGCCTGCTGCTAACTGAAAGCCTCACAGCTTAAACGAACATGACACTCAAAGTGAGTTTTGCTCTCTTCATTAGCTGCGACGTCTTCGTTTTTATTATTACAGTCAACAACACAACATACTGTATAGTAGAGCATTTCATTTTTAGGCTCTGCTTAAAGACACTTATGGACAGTAGCTCAAGGTTTGAAGTGTGTTTGGGAGTCAGTATGGTTGTTTCAACGGAAGGTGATGGCACTGCAAGTCATACAAAACAGGTCAATAGTTCAGTGAAGTGATAGTTTCAAATGTTGGCAAACCTCAAAGACATTATGACACTGTACAAACAGCTGTGTTGTTCTTTAGTTTAGGACTCTACCATTCCATGATGATGCCTAATCCTTTATGACATTCCCTTTGTGTCAGTCGAACAGATGACGTGCTGTCACCCAGACGGCCATGATCGTTTTGTCTGTTTAAACGTTTCTTGCAAACTTCAAGAGAGAAGCAGCGCATGGTAGTAAAAAGTACGTGACTGACTGATTTGTTTTCTATAAAAATTTCCTTGTAGATGTTCTCTTTTCATTGTGTGCATTTTTTGTATGACATGAAAAAAAACAAAGTTGTGTTTTATGTGAACTGCTTACGGTTTGCCATCTTTTCAGGTCTAATGTTTCTTACAGACTTCTTTGCGATGTTTTAAGACAAAGTGCCTCTCCTTTTAGATATACTGTAGAAAAAGATGCAACGTCAAATGCATCCACACTTAAGTAGATGTTTGGTTCATTCTGTATGTAGCTCTGCAGGAAAACATGTTGTACAGGAAGCCTTATCTGCAAGCAGAGTAACAACACCTACCATCTGCTTAAAAGACAGGAATGGAAAAATGACCTTATGAAAGTCGATTATTTTTCTTGTTTTTGATAAACCATAAAATCATGTATGGATGAGGAAGAATCAACATTGTGAAAACGCTATGTGAGCATTTAACAACTATGAGAACTGCATCAATATATCAATCAAGTTACATTAATGCCAGTAACACAGTGTGCATGTCTAGATTGTAGATGTGGTCAGCTACCTGCTCTGACCACCTTGTAGAATTTCTTTCTTTTAGTTTTTTTGTATTTTTGGTGAGGGACTCGCAGTGTGAGCCATCAAGCTCCTGTGCTGTTTGGACTACAGAGTGTGTGTTGGTCAGCTGGAGCCTAAAGCGTGGAGGTTAAAGAGTGGACCCAGAGTAGCAAAGGGGGATCCAATCCAATGTATGTCTGTGTGTGTGTGTGTGTTTGTGTGTTAGAACTGAAACTAACACTGGTAAACATCAATTGTTGCAGATATATTTTGCATTTCTGGGAGCAGTTTGTTGTGATGGTATTTTTATTTTTATTTTTTTCATTCTCTCATGGATAGTTGGCAAAAAGTAATGTTGTAATGTCATGCCAAGATACTTCCAGCAGCTACTGTACCATTTCAAATGTTACAGTGATCTAATTCATTCCTCTAACAGGCTCTGGTGTCACAATGGAAGAGGTTTTTTCTTGAGCTGCTTAATATTCACACAGGCAGGAAAACTACTGTGAAAGAGGCAGAGTGACTTAACTTATCCCACATAGGAACAATTAGTGTTATTATATGTGTCCCAATTCCATACCACAGACTAACTCCAAGCTGGTGTAGTCACACTGGAAACAATTAAGTATTCTCAGATGTGTCAGTAAGCATACTAAATCTGCTAGACTTTTTGGTGTGATGTTGATGAACAGTGCAATGCATGAGAAACTTTTTTTGGAGGTTAGACGGCCTGATCACCATTGGTACAAAATGGCCCTCACAATGTTGTTAGAGGTGAGATGCACCGAACAGCAAAAGTTTTTGTTCCAGTGCACTTATTTATCAACATTGTGTGGAAACAAAGTCTTAGGAATAAAAATTGAATTTGGATTGCGCTCAATAATGTCTTTTAAAAAAGTTTTCATATTGGATACATACATACGCTGATATACATGTAATAGCCCTGTATTAACCCAATAATCACGATAAGTGTTGGCAAAGTACATTTCAGCCAAACCACAGATAATATAATACTTTAAGTTTCTTTAGGTTCAGTTTTCTATTTTTCTTCTTTTCTCACTCTGCTTATGCTCTGGTTAGCTTTAGGAATAAAAACCACTTGGTTAGGGTTAGGGAAACGTCATGTTTTTGAATAAAGCAAACGTTTGGTACAGATGTCAACACGGTACGTAATATAATTTATGACAGTCAGAAATTTGGACGCATCTGTGGTTTGCAGAAACGTTAACTGCTGACATCCTCTCCTCACGACTGGGCTGCCAATATCAGCAGATATATCAGCCAAGCTCTACTTTTAGTGTGTTGTAAGGACTTGGGACACAGCTAATGTGTCCACATACACACTTTTGATTGAAAGCAAGAAGTTGATGCCTTTTGTTTGGACTTGTTAAACCCTCTCTGTGTAAAGTAGGAAATCTCTTTAGAACTAAAGTACTGTGGACATTAAGGTGAGGCAGATTGAGAGAATCTTGTCCTGCATGTTCAACTCTACGAACAGCATTAAATACTGAAAGACTAAACCAATTTAAAATTCTGACCAAATGTCACATGGCTCTCTGAGACTGCAAAAGAATTTGCAAAAGAGAAATTACAACAAAAATCACAAAACAACTCCTGGAACTGTGCAAAACACCACAGACTGATGACTAACGGTGGTCAGAAGGGGATCTGATTTCTAGAAATACATCTTCACGACATCGATGAGTCTCAGAGCTGTGGAGGAGGGTCTGTTAATGCCTGAAACTGTACTCTGCTCTGAAATGGATATGTAAACAATATTTGTTATATGCAACTTGCTTGATACACATGACTGACATCAACATCCGATTGTCTTTTGTGAACTTGGATCTATTGCTGTGCTTTTACATCATAGCAACCTGCAACATGAGGGAGCGATTTTATCCTGTATGGCAGCTGATTGGCTAGAAGATATCTGTCGATGATTTCTTGGGTAATAGATGAAAAAAGGGGCCTTGTTTAACCACAGAGACACACACTACAGGGGCCAGACACAAGCTGAAAACACGAGAGTAGGGCTATGCAACAAGACAAACCCATTTCTCCATCCATTCTGTAGCTTTACATGCTGGTCTCTTCAGATTCAGGCTTCAGCATGATTGTGACCAAATGTTTTATAGAAAATGCTCTGACAAAAACATGCAAACAAAAAAAGACTTCAAATGCATAAAGGCACAAAGTGTAAACAAGAAACAGATTATTTAGAATATTTAGGAGTACAGCAACTTTATACGTATATTTGCATGCATAACATTTACCCACTTCGACAATGTCAATGACAGGCCCATGGCTCAAAATGGGAGGTGTGTCCTCTTAGGTCACAATAAAAAGGATTTCATGAAACAGCCTTTAATGTCAAAGTGATTCTTTTTGTCAAAGACAGGAACACATTCTTCTGCATTTTTAAAAAATGTGTCTATGTGGCAAAAAATAAAATAAAAAATATATAAAAATACCTGTACCTTTTGCAACTATGCGGCCTCTGTATTGCGTCAAAGGAAACATACATGTGCCCAAGCCTGGACCAATCGGCCACCAAACATCAAAGCGATCCATTCTCTGTCTCTGCGTACCATTGGCAGTGTAGATGTGGCTCTTTCTTGAGAAAATTCTAAATGTTTGCATGTTCTAACAATGTATGTGCATGTAGAAAACTTAGTACTTTTAGATACCATGTGTTATTTTGTTGTTGATTTTTAATATTTGATATAAACTGCGGGGTTTGTTGAAAAGACAAATTTCTATTAAAAACAGTATTGAACATTGTTGACAGTTCCACCCCATGCAGCAGAGCAGGAACATTCCTTTATTTGGGTCTTGGGATTCAGTGAAATGTTTGTTTGCCTGATTTTATGTTTCTTGGCCAGACTTTGAATTCTGCAGTTGTTTCTACATTAAACATTTTGTATGAAGCAAAGCTCCTTGAAATAAAAAAGAATGAAATGAAACTGCCTCTTATCTGCTAAATGACTTGAGTGTTGGCATGCAGCTGTGAATCTGCTAGATAACTATGAGAAGGATGTTGAGTCCACTGCTCTGAGTCTTGTTCAGCTCCACAAAAAAGGTTGAGGTAAGATTTGTTTGTCAAACTACTGTTTGAACATTGACGCTCGATCTATCTCTCATTTTTTCTTTCTGCAGGCAGGAAATTTATGGCTGATTAAACTTTAGTTAATAGTTATTTCACTGTCAGCAAACAATGAAATACTTTGTCAACCATTAATTAAGCAGTTGTAAAGGTTTATAAACATTAGTTGCAATTATCATGACCATCTAAATAATGTTTATAGATTATCTACATAGTATTTATTAACCATGTGCAAAGTATTATGAACATTAGTTGGAACCTGAAAATAAATAGTTTCTTAATAAATGGTTTATAATTATTTAATAGTTAACAGTGAAATAAGTATTAAATATAGTTTAATTAACTATAAATGTACCGTTTATTAATGATGGTTACTATAAAGCTGACAAGTCAAAATGTCTGTTGTGACAAAGGTGTTGGAGTTTATTTGTTTTCAAATTGAGTTAGAGTTGACTTTGTTTTCTTTAATAATTAATCCTAATGCAAGCAGACTTGACCTATTCATATGAATGTAGGTCTGTCAGGATTATGATAGCTACGGGCCCTCACTACTTACATACGTGGTACATTAACTATGTTCCACGTCAGATGTTTTTTGTCAGCAGGTTACACAAATCTCCTGAATAGATTTCCACCAAACTTAAATAGAGGCTGGGTCTCGGCCTAAAATAGACTAAAATTGGTGTGGAATCAGAAAGAATAATCATTCCAAAATTACAAATAAGAAAAGAGAAAACTAGACAAAAGGGAGAGTGAAATGAAATTGTGTATTACAATGACAAAGCAGTTTGAAAATAATAATTACATTAGATTTACTATAATGGAAAATAGTAAATCTCAATTTTAAGTTTAAATTAAATGTGTAAATGTGAAAGCTTAGAATATAATGTGTAATTGAAAATGACTACATATTAGAAGATTTGAAAGAAATGATTAGTTATTTTTTTAAGTCCTTGTGTTGTTTAACTATGCAAGTATAAATGAAAATAAGACATAATAGGGGTGAAGGTTAGTAGTCTAGACTATTCTTCTTTTCCAGTTCCATCTTCAGTATTCAACAGTGCGGTCAGTCAAATGAACTAACTGAACAGGTTACATCAAATAGTCACTATTTTCAGAATCACTGATTTGGCCCCTCTGTGTTTGTCAGCAGTGTTACATTCAGTATCAGATTCATGGTATGGCTTTTGTTTTGAAACTGGACCGGAAGTTAACTCTGCGGTCTTGCACGCTTGACCAACGAGATAAAGAAGGGGTCAGTCGATCAGCTGGTGATGGAGCGGGACAGCGGGGCCGGTGAGGACAGCAATGAGAGGTTTACTGGAACAAATATTTCAACGATGATACTTTAATGTTGTCGTGGGGACACACGAGGCCATGTTCTCACTAGGAAAAGTCCACTTTCTGCTGGTCTATATTGACATGCTGGCTCTGGACGGGATGCCTTTTTATGGAGACACGTTGAGTTTCCAGCGGACAGGTAGGTTCATTTACACCCTCTATAATAATGCAATAGTAGGCTGCCCGCAGTAGCACACTTCATTATTTCTACTGAATTCCCTTAAAGGAGCCCTCTGTAGTTTTATTGAAGAAATGTTAATGAGAAGAGAAAGATGTTCATTGGCTGAATTTTTTCTGCCTAGACAAACTGAATAAAGAAACTCTCTTTGTTTTCATGACTGAATAAACTGAATAAAGAAACTGACCTTAAAGGACAAAACAATTTATACTGTTTAACTTTGTTTATGTGTGGCGGACCCTGCCACCTTTCTATCTTCAAAGGGTGTTCTAGGACCTTATTTTCCTCTGAGAACAGCTCTTTTATTCACTTATGGAAAAAATAAATATTTCTGATTTTGTATTATTACCTCATTAATATTGTAAATATTAAAATTCTGGCTTTGAATATCTTCTCCAAAAGTACATCTTAAAGTGCCCCTTTAAGATTTATTAGAGTAGTTTTACTTGTTTATTGGAGGAGGTAAATGTCATGTTGGCCAAATTGGGTTTACAGGTCACATTGAGAATGAATGTCTGATGTATTAATTTATTCTTTAATTCATTTATTATTAATTTGTTTAATGTCATTCAATTCAGTGATCCTCACAAATGTTTTATTAACACGGTTAACGTGCAGACACTGTGCTGATTTGTGACATTGACTTGTAGTACCAGGTTCTTCCACTGAGAGCAGCTGTTGTACTAAAACACCATCTGCTCCTGTGGTAACCTGCCATCAAACTTTCTCAGAGAAGAAAGGCAGTACAGCACCACCTCTGTGAGCAGTCAGAGGGGGAGTTCTCTCAACATTTCTACCCGTATGTTGACAAAAATGATTACATTAAAGCTTAACCACAATGCTATTGCCCTTCCTCGCCCACAGCTGTCTCCAGACAGGTTTTTCTTTGGGATCAAACTCAGGCTCAGTCTGAGCATTTAACTGTTCAAGTTTCTGAAAGCTCCAGCTGTCTTTGCGTTGAATTTCTCTTTCCATGATCGCTCCTTGTGTTAAATCAGAAGGTGGAAAGACAAGATAACCACAAAAAATCACAGGTTGTTGAACAATCCTGCCTTCCTGCCCCTATCATCAAATGTTATTGATATTTCATATTGTAATACATCATTAGCGTTGTACTGTAAATACATTAATACTATTGGCTGAGTCAATAGTTTGATATGCTATTTGTTGTCTCAGGGCCCCAATGCTCCTCCAACAATTATGTCAATAATTTAAGAGAAATCAGGCAACTAAAAGAGAAACAAAAGTCAGGAGTGAGAAAGAAATCCATCACAGGAAATATAACTAGCAAGAAGTGTCTTTATATGAGTATTTTATGGAAACCCATTTCTGCCAATGTGATGGAAAAAAAGATCCTGTAAGTCATTATAATTCCACAAATGACTTAGTCTCTCAAATGAAGCAGCATTGGCTCTGGTTTGAGAAACAACCACAGAGAAAGGTCAGTCAACACTGTCTACTCATGTTACTGAGGATGTCAGACAAGCTGAGCTTGTGAAGTAGATTTTTCAATTAAGCAATCATTAACAGCAGTTTACAGTGGAAACACTATTTTTATTGTTTGTTGTGGATTGACAAAGGATGTATTAAAAGCAGAAGAGGGTCTGCGCTGGTACATGCAGTATCCTGACCACAAATAATTGACAACATAGCTCTGCCCACCTTCAGCCTGAGCAGTTGTATAAATATAGTTTGAGCTAAACTCACAACAGTGTCTTGGTCAGGAGGGATGGCAGGTTCATCTCCATCTACCATCAGCAATGTATGCTGATATAGCACTGTAATGAGGCTGTATGACAGAGCATTTTTTAAATTTAAGGTCCAGTGTGAAAGATTTGCTGGCATCTAGTGGCTGGAGTTGCAAACTGTAGCCAGCTGAACACCCCTCTTCACCCCTTCTAAGGTAAAGAAAACACAACAGTTCTTAGTTTCAGGTGACTGTACACTGCTGACAACAAATTTCTGAATATTACATTTTAGGGCTGCCTAATTAATCAAAATAGCAATATGTCAAAGTAATTTGATTTCTGCCCGCTGTACTACATGTCTGTCTCATCTTGGCAGAGCCACCAGCCATCATATAAGATGAATGAGAGCTAGTGGCTCTGCCAACGCCCAGCACTCTTTGGATCCAGCCTACGTCATGTTGATGGGACTGACCTTTCTCCCTTTGGCTCTTTGATAAGTAACATTATATGTGATAACAAGGACAAAAAATTATAAGCATTATTCAGCAGCCCTTAACTGAATCCAAAATATAATAGTCAATGATAATGAACATTGCACAGGAAAGAAAAGATCTGCTGTAAGAAATTGCAGTTATATAGATACTTCATGCACGTGTTCCTGGTACTGGTTAGTAAGTGTACAGTCTGTCAGTATTTTTAGCACTAGGCTGCACTGTATACAGTATCCCTCTGAAGCTTATAAAGGAATGAATAGAGGTATCCCTCCCAAGGGAATTCCCTCTTGGATGTGTGACATGCAGACAGTATGGCATTATCATCTCTGTTGCATCTGATGTAACGTTTGAAGCACACTGGGCAGAAAGCTGATCTGTGGGCTCTGTGTTCTCCTCATGTCACATCAAAGTGCCTCCCATCAAGCTCACTGACAGCAGGTCAGGGCAGCTGTCCAAGTCTGCTCTGAGCGTTGACGAGCAGATTGATGGCCAGTAATTAATGTCACTCACCTTTCAGAGCGGAGTGAACAGCACTGTATGTCTATCAGCTGATTGTGTGTTTGGACGACCCAGAATCACAAATAAAAAGTACTTAATGCAGCCAAGACAAGATGGACTGAAGAAACACAGCTCTGTGTTCATCCTGGATTAGGGAGAATTGGGGTTGGGCGATGTCTGCCAAATTGGGATATGATGATGTCCAAAGTGAAACATCGTGACGGACGATGATATCATTGCTGGGGGGAGAGCTGCCATAAAAGGCAGGAGTTGCTGACCAAGTTCTGTTTCTGACTGTATCAGAAAGGCTGTCCCATAGCAGAAAAGTCGACCAGCTCACCACTGTAGTCACCAATGCTTCCCACTGCTGCTCTGACAGCATCCTCCACCTATCTCACCCAGCCAAGAAATCTCAGGTTCTCAGCTACTGTTACAATCTCAAACAGGGGACTTAAAAGCAGCCACAGACTCAGGGGTAGATTGAAAAAGTTAAACAGTTACAGAGAATTAGTAGAGACTGGTTTGAGCTGAGAAACATGAAAAGATACATATTTCTGGAAGGCAACCAAACTATCTGACCGCGACTGTTGCGGTCCACAGTGTGGAGCAATGTGGCCCAAGCCCTTTGCCAAACTCCACGGCAGTGTCGAAGATGGGCCTGTACCGAAGGCACTGCAACTTCTCCCTCCTGTGCTGGAAACATGTGGTTGATAACCAAGGGCAGCCTCAAAAGGTGACATACCAGTAGCAACGGGCATATTCCACCCAGGAGAGATAGGAGCTTCAGGTGGCTGGATTCTGGGCTGCTACACAGTGGAGAACTGCTTCCAGGTCCTGATTGGCTCACTCACATTGCCCATTAGTCTGAGGGTGGAAACCAGTAGGCAAACTTACAGAGGCTACCAGAGCTAGGCAGAAGGCTTTCCAGACTTGTGAGATGAACTGAGGGCCCCGGTCTGAGACGATGTCGGAAGGGATACCATGGAGGCAAAACACATGCTGCACCATTAACTCAGAGCCATTAAGCCAGAGCAACAAAATTACCAGCCATAGAGAAACGCTCAACAATGGTGAGTATGATAGTGTTACCTTTAGATGGTGGTAGTGACAAAATCGGATGAGGAAATCCCGGAGCACATCATTTACTAGGGCCTGGAAGTAAGCAGGGGCGTTAGTCAAACCAAAGGGCATCACAAGATATTCAAAATGTCCAAGGGGTGTGTTGAAGGCTGTCTTCCACTCATAACCCCCTTTGATGCGGAGAAGATGATAAGCATTTCTCAGACCCAGGTTTGTGAAAATGGTGGCACCATGGAGCGGCTCAAAGGCAGAGGTAATTAATGGCAGGGGGTACTTGTTCTTAATAGTTAAAATAGGTATTAAGTCAACTTAATAGTTGTAAAGACCAGATGATATCCAGAGATGATCAGCTGCACAGGACAGGTTTAATGAGTGATGCGTGCTAGGAGTCTCCCATCCAGTGTGTTGGCGTTGAGAGGGTGGGTTAATGGTTCTGTCTTTATTCCTGCTTGGGAAACCAGAGTGACATCCATGAAATTCTCATCTGCCTCAGAATCCACTAGAGCTAGCACAAACAATTTCTCCAGATTCCAACACAGTGGCTTGAAATTGCATTTGTGGGAAAGGGGAAGAGGGCATCTTACTCACCAATACTCCTACAGCTACTGGTGAGCTCCCACTTTTGGTCGAAAGGAGCAGGTGGCAAGGAAATGGCTGGTTTGGCCACAGTAGAGGCACTCCCCAGCTCTCATCCTACGGAGGCGTTCCTGAGGTGTTAGGCGTGTTCGACTGAGCTGCATGGGATCCTCTTCTGGTTGACTGGGTGAGGAACTGGGTGGTGGGCATAAGGCCGGTGGACGGTAGGGAAGGGGCCTATGGGTGGTAAGTGTGGGCCGAACTGATGGTGAGGGAGAGGGTCGGCTAACTCTTTCCCTGCGACGTTCATGGAGACGGTTGTCTAACCTAACTGACAGTGATATAAGGGCTTCTAAAGTGTCAGTCTCGTCCCTAGTGGCCAACTCATCCTTAATATTATCATTAAGCCCATTGAGGAAAACCCCCTGCAGGGAGCTATCATTCCACTCTGACTCGGCAGCAATGATCCTGAACTCCACCGAATATTCGGCTACACTATGGAAGCCCTGTGTTAAACGAAGGAGACGATCAGAACTGGAAGTGTGGAGCCTGTCGCCTGTAGCTCTTCACCCAACAGCTCACTGAGGTCGCTATTTGTCCCATTACTCCCACAGACTGTATTAAACCGCTCTCTGACATATTTCAAAGCTGATGTTTGAACATCTGAGCTTGTCAGATGTTCAAACATCAACATATGAAGTCCCATCCCTTTCTCACGTTGGAATTGGGAGGCTGTGTGCAATGGTTTTTGGGACTGTCAGCTTTACTTGAAGCTGACCCTGACAACTAGTCCCTGTGTGAGAAATTCTTTGTTTTTTTGACAGTCCAAATATAAACCTTCCTGACTCAAATTTCTATCACTGTCACTTTGTTCTTTGGTCTCCAACCTGACGTCAGTGAATTGGCTTCCCAAACACAGGACAGGAGAGCTCAAATGGAAGCTATTGTATCTTTTGAGTAATGGCCCACAAGCCAATGTTAGAGACCAAAGCTGAACCAAGATGCTGAATTGAGCTTTAATTGATCTCTTGTGCTTCATAGATAGGTGCGAATGAATCACAAAAGTCACAGTTCAGATCGTATCACGGTTTGGAGTCATGGATTGGAGGATTTTATGGATCAGCAGAAGGAAAAAACTGTAAAGGGTTAAATATATTTTTAAATGCACTGCTTTAGCTTTGATGTTGCCGCCTGTTTGGTTGTTAATGTCTGTATTCACAACCAAACAGTAGGTGTGTTATAAATAGGGATGTAACAATACCAAAGACTCACAGTACAATATCATCACGATAAATAGTCACAATACGATATTTATCATTTATTGCAGTCAGATCACAGAGAAATCTCTTCGTTTTGGGCTCATACTGATGTGGTTCACGGTTATTTTTATTTGTGTTACCTGCGCGAGCAGACATGATTAAAAATGTATGACCCCACGATCAAACTCAGCCAGTAATGCAACGCAAATATTTTCTTTGTGTTTGGTCTGAACATGGCATTACACTGATTTTTGTGGCTTTGGTTGTCTGCTGGACAACGATGGGGGGAGATAGGTGTGGTCCGTGGGCCGATTATCTGTCCTCCCATGTCTCACCCCCCTGGGTGGCCTGGAAGTCCCTCTGTACAACCACAGGGAGGGAGGGATTGCTACTGGCTGCTGTATTGTTTTGCAATTGTTCATGGTCCAATGGCTACTTTTTAAACATGCTTCGGTTATGGCTGGCTAGTTTTATTTTACTAAAGAAGGAAAGCAGAAATACCTCAAGAAAACAGTAAAAACAAATTGTATATGAATAATAACTGCTGTACACATCACATTTATTATTAAAAAAGACGTGGCGTAAAAATAAACTAAACAGGAACATATTATGTCGAGGCTTTCTAACGCAGGAGACAGCTGTGGAAGAGTTAAAACATGAACTCACAACGTTTCTTTAGACTGGTAAGTAACATCTAACTGTCTGCTCACTGTAACATATCTTTGGTTAACTAATGACAACACTAACAGTTAGTTTGATGTGACTGTACTGTAGTGTTGCTGAAGCTGAGCCAAGTAAGCTATAATGTAAATGTGTACACAGTCGCTACAGATCATAAGACAGCAGTCTTATTTTAACCGGCTGTATTCTTGCTCTGCTGTCACTTATTAGTTGCCTTTATTTTTAACAGCTGACTTTGCAACTGTATAGACACAGTAGCAGACAGACTATCATCCTCCAATTCTTGTTATTGTAACAACTTGGCATTATAGTTATGAGATGAGGTGAGATTTGAGGTTATGTAACATTTTTGAGGACATTATGAGGTTTATTACATGTGTCTCACTGCAGCAATGCCACTGTTAGATATTCTGTAGAGTTAGTAAATCATGAACCTCTTGCTACAGGAAAGAACAAGGAGCAGCTCCATGAAGAAACAACCAGGCCTGCAGAGCTGGAAGATTCTTCTGTATCGAGCATTGGACCCAGTGATAGTAACAAGAAAGTCTGAAGTGGCTGAAGTTAAGAAGTCCTGACATCATCAGAGTGAAATAATGTATAAATCCTGCCTGTAATATTAAAATTAAAGATCCTACTAATCATATCAGGGCTTTACAAAAAACATTCAAAACACTACAGAGTCCACACTGCATATATCTGAGCCTGATCACATCACTGTTCACACAGTCTTGACATGTTCTAATAAAAACAATGTGTCTGAACTTAACTAACTGCTCTGCCACACCTTTGTCTTGTTAGGAGCAGAAATCCAGCCCAGTGATGAATTACCACCCTGCCCTTTATTCTCATCTGCAGCTGGTCTCATCAACAAGACCTCCCAGAGGACATCTGTCTCTATACATTACATCAGCTGACATCTTTGACCATCATGCCATGACATATACTCTCCGTACTGTGAACTTTTGCACATTCCATGATGAAGAGGTTTGCACAAAACTGTACAGTTTTGTGAGTATAAAACGTACATATTTGCTATAGTATTTGTTTTATGGTCCTTTTCCTTCCTCTACAAAAGGAGTGACATTTGTGTCTAGTATTGCGCTGATATTTTTGTACATTTTGTAAACTTTGTAATAAACATCAGAACATGAATGGCACTTTGTGTTGACAATAACTGAAATTAAACATTCCAACCTACTAGATAGGCTTTTGTGTCAGCTTTACTCAAGTGTGGGTTACAAGGGTTGTTCAGCATGCCTGCTTACACAGACCTGTTACACCAACAGAATGAGTTGTTCACAGAATGTATCAATGTATACCTCCAAAAGTTTTATTAAGCACTTATTGTGTAACAAAAGAATGCAACTGAGCAATGGTGAATATATGGGTAAATAAATACATACATAAAAGTTATTATTTCAGCCTTTACAATTTTAACAACTTGCAATAATGAATTTGCATAGAAACCCCTATTTGTTTGATGCAGGTGGCTGGTATTTTCAAATAGATCTTAATGTAGGTGAGCCCAAATTACCTATGATCACTGGTATCATAACCTGCAGCGTCAGGTGAAAAAGAAAATGTCACCATCCATTAGAATAGCTCAAGTATCTTTAGATTCCCCAAGGGTAATCTCTTTTTTGTGGAGAAAAGCTCAGCCACCTTCTGCCACCCTGGTTTGAAACAACTTCAGTTTTTTTGGCTATTGTCACCTCAAGGACCAGGAGCTTGTCGTTTTTCTGTGGTTTTGCTTGCCTCGACTGCATTACTGTTGTTAAACCATTGCTTGTTTCTTTGTTTATAAAACTGTCCCAGGGATACTGCTCCACCTTCAACATTTCACACTCAATAACTGTTGTCTGTATGTGATTTCTGAATCCCGTGTCCATAGATACATTTTTTCCTGGCAGAAATCGCTGTGGTTTTAGTACAGAGAACTTGGTCAGAATTATGGCACATTTTGGCACATTTTGTCACGATCTGTGCCTTTTAAAATTTCTCAGCTATATATTTATCTTATATGTTACCATAGGTGTTCAAAAAATAGCCCAATTCAAATAGTTGTTGAGATATTGCAACCATTTGGACCAAAGTGATGGATCCTTTTCCACACCAACATGGCCATTTATAGAGTTATGTTGCTAGCATGGCTAAAGAATAATATTTTCAAAGCTGCAGTCATACTGAAGCTTAGAATTGTTATTTATCTCTGAATTCCACTAAACTCAACAAAATCTAAGAGATCTGAGCCTCCCAGAGTCTTTTAATCACCAAGAGATCTGCCTTATCTACACTTTTTTTCTGACCTGAACAGATAAACAACATTTCAGCCAGTACACAAAAAGTCTGTAATCAAGTTCAGCAGCTCTCTAAACAAGAGGATATCCTGTCTTTGCTGCAGGGACACTTTGTATATGTTAAACATGAGTGATCTGTATTTAGTGATATGCTTGGTTACAGTTTTTGAAACCATATACCAGATAACAGCAAGAGGGCTCTATGCGCCTATGCCACTGTAGCCTTGATATGTGTGACTGATGACTCTCTTGATCTTTGGCTGTGTTGGCGGTGCCACAGCCTGGAATAAACATCTAAACACACTGATCTACAAGGATCAGCTCCTTGGTGATGAAATGGCATCGCAAGGTGAACAAAAAAGTCTATACTGCCATAAGGATTTGCATTGGAGTGTCTGTGTCCGGGGATATTGAGGTATCTGAGAAGGTATATTCCGGTCTGGTTTGGTTGATTTCACTCAGCTGTTAGTAAAACCTGCAATGGAACCCACTTCACTTAAGAGTGGCTCGCCCTGCAAAAAACATCTAATTTGGAAAGGTTTCATCAAGGTTGTATTACCAGGCCAGCCATTAACTGTCCCTGGACCCCAACCCTCCAAGGGCACCGATGCCTCAACACACCAGTCAAGTTACAGTTTACGTGTGTAGGACAGACCTGAGGTCAATGTAACCTTGACGTTTGACTAGGGATGCAAATTTGAAGCAATTTCTTTAATTGATAGTTGGCTGCCTTAACAGTCGATTATCAGTTAATCGTCATTAGTATATGAAATATGTTAGACCAATTAGAAAACATTTCTTATACCAGTATTTTGGATTTTATTTTTGATAATTTTGATAAGCAAGTATTTTGTAATTTTGGTCAAGATACTTGATTGTTGGTTAATACATTTTTAATCGGTTAACAGCAATTAATCGATTAATGAATAATCATTAACATCCCTACCATGGACCAGCAAAATCTAATCAGTCCATCCTTAAATCCAAGTGGACATTTGTGCCAAATTTGAAGAAATTCCCTCAATGCATTCCTGAGATATGAATATGAATATGAAAGCCAAACCCCAATGTCCACACTCAGACTCACATACTTTGACGCACATTCCTGGTGAATTCATGAAGGTTTCGGGCTGTGTTTTCTTGAGACCTGATTCTCTACTTAAATCACTCACAACAAAAACAGTAATATACTTTGGAAACAATATGGACCTTTTTCCCTGAAACCTCTGACTAAATATGTTTGTATTTGTGTTTATGTGTACTCCCAGTTTTTGTATTTTTTATAAGGCTGAAAAATTTCAAACATAAAATAAAGTACAAAAACTACAGTACAAGGTAAATTGAAATATCACAACATGCTGCTCCACTCTTATTTTACCATTTCGGCCCCTTGCAGACTCTCTCACTCAAACACTTACCAGGTGGCATCAGCTCAGTCCGAGAGGGCTCAGGGTTTAAGGCCTGAGGGGGGACATTGGGCTTGGGCCAATGCCTGTAACCAACCACAGAGTATACATTTTCCTGTTTACAATAGCATGCACATGCCCAGTGTACATGAATGGCTATGAGATATGGGTTTTCAGGTGTAAATAGATAATCTCTGTAACAGTGCTAAATGGCTAGTTCTGACAGAGAGTTTTTTTTTTAACTGTTCCCAAAATTACTAGGTATGTGTGGACTAGGCCTAAGTATGATGACCCCCTCTGCCTTGTCTGCCTGTCACTTGGTTTGTGTGGCTGCTTTCCTTGCAGCTGCTGGACATAGACATGGCAGGGAGTTATAAGTAACACTGGCAACACCTGGACACTGTGTGCCAGTGCTCTTAAAAAAAAGCCTGTTGTTACCTGCTCTCCCCCGTCTTCCACCCTGTTTGCCTTGATTGCATTTGATTTGTCTTTATCTTAATTTCCTTTTAGTTAAAAAAAAAGAAAAAAGTATTCTAGTTACTACTCTTGTATATTTTTGTCAGGCCCTGATCTGGGTTGTGACACCAAGCTTCAACAATTGCTGTAAGATATCGTAAGTGAATAAGGGTCTCTTTGTGAGCAGTGGAAAGAGCTTGTTAACCCCTTTGTTCCCAGTCATATCAGAGTTCGTATGTATGGAGCTCCTTGTATTCTACGAGACAGGAATGTGCTTTTCCTACTGCCAATTACCTGTGATCCCATCAGTCAGCAGGGAATCTGACCAGACTGACCCTGTCACTCACACTGACGCCAGGCACTACACTATTACAGCTATTGTTTCACTGGTGCTAAGAAGTTTGGCTGACCCTTCTTAAATTTTTGAGTAGGGCTGCAGCTATTAATTATTTTGGTAATCCTGTATTCTGCCGATTATTACTGCATGCCCCGAATTTTTGTTTTCATTAACTGACTTTTGCTTTATTTAAGAGCAATAGTAATATACAAAAAAGAAAGTAAGTCAGGTCTCTTAAATGATCAACCTATTGGTTTCCTGTTTTGAAAATCATTTTTATTGCTTAAATTGCAATAAAATCTGTCCCTGCAATTTTTTATAATATATATTGTTTCTAGAACAGCAGCAATAATATTTACTACAGCAAAGTTACCATAAACTCAATACAATCTCAGTGGAAACAGACCTCAAATGTAAATAAAATGATATTCCTGACATCAAAATACTGAGTGAAGTTTAGAAAGAATGAAGAACACAGACATCGGTCAGCATCAGTCCTCCTCCTCAGCTCAGGTGATTCACAGCCTACAGGTACCACTGGCAGAGGAAGAACTAAGCTAATCAGTTGCTTCATACAGACAGCTTTTGTTTAAGTGTACCACTATGTTGTTTGTAACATTTCTCTATGAGCTGAGCTAGCTCTCTGTGTAAAACAGGGGAAGTGGATGAGAGATATTTCCTCATGTTTAACAGATGTATTGATGAAGAATTGGCATTTTACTCATGAGGGTTTAAGCAAACTTCATCACCTGGTTCACTTCATTGTGTCCACTGCCGCCCAGTGCTGCCAGAAAGGGAAATGTGAAACTTGTACCAGAGGCTTAAAATTATCAATTTTGGAGAACATTATCATACGTGATTAATAACCACAAGAATAAATAGGCATCGATATGTAATATTACAAAATACCTGTTTAAACTATTTTTTGACATGCCTACAAATTCAGCTACATCAGGGTTTTTTTTAAAGCAAGCTGATGAAGCTGATGATGCATGGGGTGTCCATAACTCCATCAGTCTAACAACAGTCTTTGGTAATAGCCTGAAATTGCATTACATGACAGTTTGACTGGAAGCCTGGTAATATTCTACATTGAAAGAGTTAAGACCATAAAGTAAGCTGATTAAATAGATAGCTGGGTTTACTTGAGCATTTTAAACAACTCAACCTGAACAGAGCAGACCTTACTGCAAATGTTCAACTCCACCTCCAAGTGAAGCAGCAGAGAAAGAATGACAGCTGTGCTCACCAATCATGTTCATCATCAGAGCCAAAAGCAAGCATGATTGGCTGGAAAGAGTTCATGTAAATGCAGGATCCATAATTGCTCTCCTGATCATGTCAGGCAACAAATTAAAAAAAGGACAGCATAGACTCAAACCAATTACTAATATAAGCCTCACACAATGCTCAAATTATCATACGTCATGTTTTTTTTGGAATTTTTGATTGGGCAGAAGGCAAAATGATCTTACAAATACAATGATTATTGTACAATCTGGCCACATTGCCACCGCGCCTCTGCTCTGCTGTTTACCAACTCGCTCTATGTATGAGTATATGTATGTGGGGGAGCTCAGCAGAGGAGAGGCCACAACAATGTGATCATCAATTACATTAAAACATTAAAAAGTACTAATAAAAGAAGCATCAAGGAGCATACTACGGTATTTCATAATTTAGCCCTCGTGTCTGTTCAATACCGCATCACGTTGTGCAACAGAAATAACAATCTGTGCGAAAGTATAATTAACCTGGGTTAAAAGAAGCCTCAAGGCAATCAGCCCTAATCTGAAGCCATGACAATTATTAACTGTAGTTTTGTCCTGTCAATCATTTCCAACCTTTCAAACAAACTGTAGATTCTTTCTCGAGTGACACAGGTGATTTCATGCTTTATTTATATTTTCTTTTGTGCATAACTTACAATCACAATTACAAAATGAAAACAGACAAAGCTAGCATCAGTCTGTGGACAGATTCTTGTCAGCGTGATGGTGTCTCAATTGTGCAAGATGCAGTCAAGAATCTTCACAGGTGTGTAGTTAAGATCAAAATGAAGGCCGAGTTCGAAGATGGGTGTGATCCGACCCATCAATACTCAGTTCTGAGTACTAAGATACTGTATGTGTAGTCTGAGCAAGAGTGCCAGAACTAGCACGTAGGAAAGGGGTCATTGGCCAAGTTTGAAGATGGGTGTGGTCTGACCCATGAGTCCCAAGTACTCTTGGAATAGTGCAGTAATCACTATTACGTAGTCATGGGTCAGATGGTGTGATCCCATTGCAAGATGGTCTCTTGTTTGTGTCTGTTTAGTTGTTGTTGATTTGATATGAGATTGTTTTTGTGACACGTTTGACATCTCAAGAGTTTGAAATGAATCAAGTTGCAAGTGAAACACCTGAAACAAGCTGATTTAGAATGTTTAACAGATCCTTTTTAAATATTCTTGTGTTACTACATTATGTAACATAGGTCGATATCTCTATGTCTCTTTCTCTCTGTAATCTGTTTGCTTTTTTGGTCTTTTTATTGCAAAGCACTTTGTGATGTCTGCTATAGAAATAAATGTACTTGTTTGTAACTGCAGTGTTGCATAGTCTGTGATATTTCAGGCTAATACTGTAGGGGTGTTGGGTTTCTTTAACATGGGGTCACCTCTTCAGTTCTCAATATTATTCTTCTGGCAGGGGAAATGAGGAAATATTTTAGGATCAATCTCACTGAGGGCAGAGAATGTGGAGAATTTGGAAGTAAAAAGCTCTCATATGTTTTCTCTGGGCCATTAGGTTAGAGGTCATTAATGTGAGGGAATACAAAGCTGATGGTGAGATTGTGAATACAGCCTGATATAGCCCAGTGTTGCTCACATTACCTCTGTGGTGTGTATTTGGGGAAAAGCTCTCATTAATATAATCTTTTGATATTTAATGTATGTCCATCGGGGCTATGCAATACAGCTGAAAATGTTTCACAGTAAAATCTTTCATTTCAGTCAATACTGATAATTATTGATCATTTTAAAACAGTGTGTCTGTTTGTCTTCATTGTGCTTTTATAATTGACTTATTCATGTAATGATTGCTACTTAAACAACTCAAAGACCTGTCTGAGAATGACAATGAAACTACTACATTCCCACACTACTGTTGCTGCTGTTACTCCAATAGCTGAATGCTAAACATGGCTGCAGAGTCCACTCCATAAATGGCTTTCACTATATTTGCACTGAACCAAACAACTGTACTGGTAGGCTGGTCTCACGAAGCCAGATGTCTTCACACTTTCTTTTATCTCTGTGCTCACCTTTCATTCATTATTATTTTCCTCCTACTGTTGTCTTGTGTCACATGTTGATGGTGCAGCCGAACAACACACCAACACACCTGTTAAATGCTGTCTGCGTGTCTCTCATTGCACGCTCCATTTAAAAGCGATATGATAGGCTATTTATGAGCCATCCCAGGTACAAATATGAAACAGAGTCTTTGCTGGAATCCTCACCAAGCTGCCCTAGTTGAGGCAAAGTTAAACAAAACAGAAAGACTAAGGACAGGAAGGTAAACCTGCATGTGTTCAGTCTGAACATCTACCAACATAAGAGTTTTGTTTTCAAGTGAACTGCAGTGTTGCTCTCTGGCAGCTCCAGACACGCTGTAGCCATGAAACTGTCAGTTATTGGCTGGGCTCCTGGGACAGAGTTAAGTCCAAATTTACCTCTCATCTTCTCTCAACACATGGAGTCAAGATGCCAGTTTCTCTGATTCCACCTGCACACATCAAGTCTGTCTGCTTTGAAAAATAACACCTTTCCATCTGTGTTTCTGCGCCCTTCTCTCTCACACTGTACAGTAATGAACTCAAATATTTGTATGGCTTAGGAATGCTGTTCATGGTTCACAGCAGACCTTTCATCGCATTATCAGAGCCCAGTCATGTGTGACTGGGCTGGAGTCACAGTGGTGGAGGAGGGATGAGGAGAACAAATGCACTGAGTGATGAACTTGGTGTACAGGCCGACAGGTGACAGACATACTCTGACTAACATAGTCATAACATTGCAAGAAAAAAAAAAAATTTGTTAATGTGTTTGCTGTTTCCGGAATGTGTGTGTGTGTGTGTGTGCGTGTGTGCATGCATGCATGTGTGCGTGTGTGTATACACTAACCAGCCACTTCACTAGGTTCACCTGTACAATGTGGCACATTCAAAAAGCTGGCCATGATTTTCACTCTTACGAGGCTTTTTATTTTATAAACACCAGTTTTTGGTTTGTACAAGTGCACACAATGAAGGGGCTTGTGAGTGTATAAGTTTGTTAGTGTATATACACTCCCTGCAAAGGTCAGCACAAAGTGGCTCTAACCAGAATAGAAAAAGAAGTGGGCCCTGGTGCACAACGGAGCAAGAGGACAAGTACATCAGAGTCTCTGGTCTGAGAAAACAGACGCCTCACAGGTCCTGATCTGGCAGCTTCATTAAGTAGTACCCGCGACACACCAGTCCGAAGGTCGACAGTGAAGAGACAACTCCAGGATGCCGGCCTTCTATGCAGAGTAGCAATGAAAATGCCAAATCTCTCTGGGTGGAAAGATTAAGATGGGTAAAAGAACATAGACACTGGACAGAGGAAAACTAGAGGAGAGTGTTATGGACAGAAGAATCTAAGTTTGAGGTGTTCATCTTACAACAGAATAATGACCCTAAGCACAGTTCCAAACTACTGTATGCTGGAACTCATTGCTGTGGGAAGTGCTCAACCGTATAGTATGTCAGAAGTGCCCTTCAAGCTTATCCAACCTGCGGGAGGTGCTTCAGGAAGCATGGAGTGACATTACTTCAGATGGCCTCAACAAACTGACAGTTAATATGCCAAAGTGGCTGCAAATGGAGGATTCTTTAACAAAAGCAAAGTTTGAAAGACAAAATTATTTCAATAAAAATTAACATTTCTAACCTTGTCAATGTATTGACGATATTTCCGATTCATTGTGCAACTCATATGATTAATTAAAGTGTGAGTTTTCATGGACACAAACATTTTTGGGTGACCCCAAACTATATACATACATTTACAGCCATTTTATTTTTGTTGAGTTTACTAGTGTTATGGTGGGGTTTTTCTCTAGACCCAAATGCAGAGATCGGAGGCTGGAAATCAGGTTGAAAGGAATTTATTTCAGGACAGAGTTCTTGAGGGAAATAGTGGACGAGGAGGGCTGGCCGGCAGGCAGGCAGGGTTGTCTGGTGACAGCATGGAGGGAATTCAGGTGAGCCAGTGGAGCAGGAAGCAGAATGGAGAGGCGCTGGAGGTTCTGCACACGAGGCAAACAAAACACAACCATGAGACATAGCCCAGACAGGGAAAAAACACTGAGCATAAACACAAGAGAAATCTCAATACTAGAAAATACTTGACGAGCTAAACACAATAGCAAGCAGCACTGATATAATCACCATACGGGACGGAACGAGAGGGAGTGGAGACCAGGGTAAAATAGCAGAGGTTGATGATCTGCAGGTGATGATCTGCAGGTGTGCCTCTACGCTGCTGCAGACACCGCTGCCACGCCCACACACACACACACACACACACACACACACACACACACAAGGAAAGTAGCAGGTGAGGGAGAAGGGAGGGGGGAAGACAGACGGGGAAAACACAAAACTACAAAAACCCTGACTGCCACAGGAGAACCGTGACAACTAGGTTATCGTAGTGAACTCACCTTTCTTGTTCGTTAATAGACCAAGTTCTGTAGATTTTCTCTCAATTGAACACAGATGTAGACATCAGTTTTTTTCTGTGTACCCACTCAGTGGACTGAATGGTGATGATTTCTGGGAACCCTCTCTGCTGGCTACTGTAGGAATTTCCCACGGTCTGCTTTGTGTTCTATGTTGCTAGGAGCAAGTGGGAATTACAATTGGCTTTGAAGCAGAACAGTCATGCCAACATACAGAGGGTGCAATGTGACTGATGGACATATTGTCTCCATATCTTCACTGCAATCACTGAGATGTTTTGTGGATGCAGCTACATGCTGTTAGGCCTGCAGACTTGCTCACTGTTAAACTGCGGAGTTACTCAGCAGTGGCCGTGCAAGTGTTTCCTTTCTCCATGGCTGTTATAGTACTGTTCAGTTCCAGCTCATTCAGAGAGAAATGAATGGAGGCTGTAAACACTTCATTAACCCCTATTGTGGGTATGGGATTTCACGGCCATACCAAATAAATGACAGCATGAGCTCTGCATGAGTCTGCGGAATGTATTTGTTTTTTGTCTTTTTTAAAAATTTATTTTTTTATGCTCACACTGCAACAATACACGCAAAGATTGTGTGGATCTACAAATGTCGAGTCTCCACAGTATTAATTTTGGCTTTTATGTATTCTAATAAATCCCAGCCCTTCCCATGGATGCTGCCATTGTTGTGTGACATCAGACTGATGCTCCCTCATGAAGTCGCGTAAATGTGCTTAATTCATTTAATTTGCTTAATTGAACCTCCGAAATTGGGACCGGCACCTACCATATTTGATAGGATCTGGCACCTCCTTTGTCACTTTCAAAATCTGTGTACAATTTAATGTTATCTGTCCTGTCCTTCTTTTATTTCCTACTGAAGTTTCTCAAAAAATGCTTGATTTTGGAGGCATTTTAAATCTGATTTAAAAAAGAGATAGAGGGAGCAGTCATGTCACGCAGTGACAACCTAAAGGGTAATCAAAGGTGTGATTCTTGTGCACATAACGCAAGCTCTCAAGTAATAGGGTGTTTGTGCTGCGAAATGGTTAAGGTTAATTTAAGATGGGTGTGACGCTGTCCACAGTGCTGAAATGGATCTGAGGTGATCGATCAGACAGACAGACAAACAGAACATGTTAGTTTGGTTTCTTGGCTTGTTGTAGTTGTTAGTAGATCTTTCAGCCCTAATTCCATTTCGCCCATTATAGCCATCCACAAACAGAGAGGAAACGAGTCGACGGGGGTGAAGGGACAGTCAAGGAGAGAGATTGTGCAAACAGTAACATTAATCAGCTGTTACTTCGCACCTCTCCCTGCTGATTTTGAGTAATTATCTTGAATGCTCTGATTAATAAATGTCAATAAATAGTGCTCAGTTTGTAACAACAGTTGTAATGTATTTAACTGCTCGCCTCCAGTCGATGTCCTCCAGGGTTTTCCAGGCACCGTGGATTTTTGATGAGTTCCCTCACTTTTTCTGGCTAAATGGATGTGCCCAGAGAAGAATTCTGACTTTGAGTGGTGTTCCATTGTACTTTTTCAGTAGGAGATCAGAAGTTTTCCACGCAGCATTAATTCACCAGTTACCAACTCACTGTGTTGTTTTGGTGTCTCAACAGAGAAAGTGGATTTGTTGCAGCATTTCTCCCAGATGGTAGTCAATGCCACCGATGTGTCCCTATCAATGGACAGTCAGAGTTGTCCAACTCTCCGGATCAGCCTTTACGGCAGTCTCATGATGGCCACACAGCAGGCATTTGGACAAAGGTACTGTTTTTTTGCACTTTGTCTTCTTTGATTAAGGCTTTTCCACAGATGAATGCTAACAAGTCTGTGTGTGACAATGATGATGAGAATCCAAAATTTAAAGAATTAGTTCAGTGTTTTGGGAAATATGATTAGTCACTTTCTGTGTAGGAGGGACATAAAAAGATTGCTAGCACTTTCATTGTTTTCAGAGCTGGACTTGACATAGTTAGCCTAGCTTAGCATAAAGACTGGAAGCAAGGGGAAACAGCTGGCCTGGATTTGTCCACAGTTAGAAAATGCAACTCCTCTAATCTAGCAATTACTAGTTAACTTACTGCTTAACATTTCCTTGAATGTCTGTTGTTGTACACATCAAACAAACTGTCTTTTTGTTTAGGCTTAAAACATAAATAATTAAATCTGAAATCTAAATTTGTTGTCTGGAAGAAAATTAACTAAAATAAGCTGTCCGTTTGTTTGTTTTTTTGTTGGTTGGTTGGTTGGTTGGTCAGCAGGATGACACAAAAACTACAGAACCAATTTCCAATAAACTTGGATGGAGGATGGGTCTCCGCCCAGAATAGACCCCATTCACCTTTGGTTCTGATAAAGGGACGGATCCATTAATGTTTTCCTCACTTTCTTTAACATTGCTAGATAGGGCCTTATCCAACATGGATTTTGATGAAAAAAAATGGCCTATTTAGATGGCTGGTATCTATAAGTGAGTACGGTTTGATGTGGACCCAAATAAAAATCCAGATGTAGTGGATTGGGGTTAGGGTTAAATATGTTTTATTTGATATTAGATCAGGCTGATTAAATTACAGGGGACTCTAGCTTTGGTGGCGTTTCTATTGAGTGTCATTCTAGTTTTGAAAACAAAATAATTGCTATCATTTGTCAAGCCAAAAATGCCAGAAAATGTCATAGTTTAAGTTTTTATCAAATGACATATAGTAGTTTTGAATACCTTAAGACTGCTCAGACAAAAACCTTTCAGAACGTCCAAACAATCAATCAATTAATCAGGATTAATTCATACATTTTAATTGGCAGCTTATTGATAATTGAAATAATAGTTTGGAGCAGCACTAAAGGTGTTGGTAGGTGTTTTTCTGAACTTCAGACAGAGCCAGGCTGATTCCCCCTGCTTACAGTCTTTATACTAAGTTAGGCTTACCACATTCTGACTCGAGTACTGTACTTCACACACAGAGTCTGATTCCAATCTTATAATCTCACGTGTAGACAAAAAAAAGGCTTATTTCCCAGAATGTTGAACTGTTCCTTTATGAAATGCATTTAGATTCATGCAGATATTAACAGACAAATTGGACATAACCATGGTATCCATTCATTTCAATCTTTTAAAAACCCAGTGAGCAAAGAGTGGTCTAGATCACGTCTCTTAGATGTCATTTAAATCAAATCAAATCAAATTTTATTTGTATAGCCCAAATTCACAAATCACAGTTTGCCTCAGAGGGCTTTACAATCTGTACAGAGACGACACCCTCTGTCCTTCGACCCTCGATTCGAGTGAGGAAAAACTTGCCCCAAAAAAAAAAAAAAAAAAAAGCCCTTTTAACAGGGAAAAAAAAAAAAAATGCGGAAGAAACCTCAGGAAGAGCCACAGAGGAGGGATCCCTCTCCCAGGACGGACAGACGTGCAATAGATGTCGCATGTACAGAGCAGATCAACGAGATCACATTGTATACAATTATAATGGATGGTTGACAGGAATGAAAGTACATAAAGAGTTATTACAGCAATAATGATGAAATGCACATGGAAATGTGATTACTAGTGATAACAGTAGTAGTGATTAACGGTAAGGATAGTAGTGGAACGTATGTAACAGAGATATGACTAATATTAGCGACATCCAAGACGTCTAAAGACGTCCTCTGGGGAGCCAGAATGAAAGTTTTTTATACGTCTTTTCTGGACGTTGTATAGACTTTTATATATCATTTATCGACTAATTCTGGCTGTCAGTGGATGTCCAGATCATAGCCAGTATGAACGTCTATTCTCAACTAATTCTGGATGTCAGTGGATGTCTAGATTATGGCCTGACTATTGACATGGCCAGGCCATGATCTGAACGTCCATTGACAGCCAGAATTAGTCTATAAATGACGTTGAGGACGTCTTTTAGACGTCTTGGATGTTCATAAATGATGTCTAAAAGACGTGATCTAGACCACTCTTTGCTCACTGGGAAGAGACTATAGATTTCTGATATCTTCACGGTTTTTGTGGCGTGGCGAGTTGCATTGCCCTGCGAGAAGGCCTCTGCCATCAGGTAATGCAGTGGTGTTTGGATGCTCAGTGGTTTTAATGTTTTGGCTGATCAGTGTATTTCTTTTTTAGTTTTTACAGGCCCATGTGTCACCACTTCTTCCTATGTGTGAGTGTGCATGTTTTTCTGAGTGTGTGTATGTGTCTGCCCTGCAGGTTTTCTGATGAATTCAGCATGCTGATGGAGTTGCGCAGCTCTCAGAAGGAGGACAGCAGTGTGGTCACTCTGTTAAATGCCCAGCATCATATCCACCTGCAGCTTCGTCTTGGCCCACATTCCCTCACCTTCATCTCCACCCAACACAGAGAATACGAGTATGTCGGGATGCATGATCTGATATTGCTGTGTATGTGTTGTTCCTAGAACATTATCATTAAAGTTGCTCCAGGATAATTGCAACAGACCAATCAACATTTTATAATGACATGACTTGTTGCCTAAACCTAACCGAACTGCGACAGAAAACAGAATATATATATATATATATATATATAAAAAAAAGGTAAAAAAGAAAAACTAAGGTTAAAAATAAGTCAATAGTAAGTTCCACAAAGATCACAAACCCCACTCTCCTGGGTAAAAGTCTTGTGCTGTCTATCCTCACTCATTCAAATATAGGTTCCCAGTGGGCTCTCTGTGTGATGGACAGTGGCACCAGGTATCACTGGGTGTCTCCCCGCTCTGGCTGGAGGTTTATGTAGACTGTTCTCTGGTTGAGAGGGTGAACTGGGCCTATCCTTGGCAGAGCATCTCCACTGATGGCCTATTGATGATCGGAGGCAGCCTGGAGGGCTTCGAGACACCTTTTGATGTAAGGAAATGTATATCTGCTTTAGTGTTTGCTTGGTACTAATTGATGATTGTACAGATAGCTGAATGGATTCCTCAGACCCTTTTTTGCCACCTGGTGGCAGTAGAAAAGCTTGATTGTACTCTGTTTTCTGATTTCTAATTGTTGCTTTAAGTGTGAGGCAGTCACTTGATTCATATGCAGGAAAGATCTCATTTGAGTGGACACATGGCTGCATGCCCCCCCACCTCCTCCTGTGATACCCTGTCCTGTGAAATGAAGCCCAAAAAACAATTTAAAAAAGAAGAAAAAAGTTAAAGTCTTGCATTCAACATTTAATCACGTAAAAGTACAGAAGTATTAGAAAGAGAAAGTTTAAAAAGTAAAAGATCTCAATGGTCCCCATCAATGTTTTCTTTAAGTTAAGTTATCAGTTAATTGTTATTATCAATTAATGTTAACAGCATTGTTATGTCATAGTTGGCTGTGGTTGAACTCATTTGAACCCCTTAAAGTTGTTTTATCCTTTAATTCTTAAAAAACATCTTATAAACTCCTTGACCTGGCTGGTAACTGAAGCATGTAATGGAGTCTCCTTTTAAAATGTAGTTGAGTTGAAGGACAAAGTAGCATAAAATGGAAATACTTGAGTATAATAGAATATCAGCTTTGGACTTTATTACATTCCACCGCTGGTTTTTGTTGATGAAACGTCTCATCATGGCTAAACTACAGCATATCATGATAAGCCTTCTCAAAGTATCTCATCTGAACTTTCATTTCACTGTGCAAGAGTCTAATGCCACTGCTACCACCCACATTTCATCTTTGGTTGTGTTTCATGATCTGCTCTTTTAGTGTTGCAGTGAAAGAGTCTGCATCAAGTAATGTGACCTGAGCGAGTGTCCCTTTAATCCTTTGTCAAGACCAGACCAAGCAACCTGAGTGCTGTTGTCACTTGCCGACAGTCTGCATCCTCTTTATTTCTGGCTTAATTTTTGTTTGGCAGATCCAAGTGTAAGGGTCGCAGGGACAGACTGGGAAGATTTAAGCAGCAGTGATTCTGCATGGGCATTAATCATTGTCCTCACTCATCATTAGTGTCAAGTGGACAGAGTTGGTATATAGTGAGAGGGGAGTTAAAGGTATACAGTAGCTTCCTGTGGTTTATCTATGGATAACCTGTCACCTCTTCTTTGTCCTCAGGGTGCTGTGAGACAAATGACTTTTGTGATGGGCAATCCAGATGCTGCCAGAGACCATTGTGCTCTCCACCGGCCTGCCTGCAACCTAGCAACCTCTAATGCACTATGGGTAGGGAGTCAGGATAAACTTTGTTTCAACCTTTTCTTAACTATAATTTTTTCCTTGGGGAAAAAAAGAGTGCATTTTCAAACATGAAATTCCTTTCACATTTAGTACTACTCAACCTGTGAACACAGTTGTATGACCTCTTCTGTGGCTCTGGTCAAACTGTGTCAGGTCTGATGAAATTATGTGCAAAATTACAAAAATAAGAGCCAAGTTACAATATACTGGAATTTTCTTCAACTGTGTGAGGTGTCACTGCAGTTGGTGTCTCAAATTTGGATGTATGCAACTTTCCTGATGATACAGTTTACAAACAGCCCTAACCATTACATTTCATTCTGCATTCTTCTGTCTCCAGATATGTTTTAAGATGTATATAAAACACTGTACTATGGTTATAAATGGATTTTTTTTTCTGATATGGTGTTTCCACAAAAATCCCATCTACTCTTTCTTCCTCCTTAAATAATCCTGAATCTAGGAAAATGCAAATATGTGTTTAATTACTTCACAGGACATGTTTCCTATATTATTGAAACCTTCAACTGTAGGCACAAGAAGAAAAAGAAGATAAATATGTTTGAGTGGGGTTAGATTAACCTGTGTAGATGCTGCTTGAATCTACAGTTTTATCATTATCATTATCTTCTTCCTCTCTTTGATCATTCAGAACATGCATCCTGGCACCAGCCCCCATGAGTCATCTGACAGTATGGATGGGTCTGCAGATAAGGAGGTGATGCAGTGGGTGAGTCATCAGTAAGGACTGTGCACTGTTGACACGCAGTTGGTAGAATGAACAGTTTTCAACAACATTTCACAGACTTTGATTTAGGTTTTAATCGAGTTATCCTGTCTGAGTGATAGCTCATGTGGGGATAGTGGTGTTGGGTTTGTTCACATCATGTGCTTCTACAGTACATCTAATACTAGTGCACATATGTGAGAACTGCATTCTGGGAAGTTAATTATAATAGAAGTTAAACCCATTTTACTGATTTGTAGTTTGTACTTACAAAGCTCTGACTTTATACTTCCTCATGGAGAAATGGCTGTATTTCATTAGCAGCATGGAAACGATGCCTGTATCAGCACTGAGTGCATCACAGCAGCATGTCACGTGTGTGTTCATGCGCAAATGCTGAAGGATGTGTTGGCTCTGATCAACACTCCCTCAGGGAGGAGCATGGTTTGGCCCTGTGTTCATTCATAACTTCGTCTTCTGCTGCATCCTCAGTGCTGCCTCTATTCACCCTCAGATTATATTCGCCAACTTTCCATGCTCAACAGAGGTTGTAGGGTGGTGGAAGGCTAAAAGTTAGTGGTTAAGACGTCTCCGTGCATTGGGAAAATCCACCGCTAGAAAGTGGATGATTAAAGATCTGCTTGGACTGATCTATTTTTTGCCTTCATTGCATTTTGTACTCTCTTTAAAACATGATTGCTTCATCCAAAGGGGTGAATGTTTGATTTTTAAAATGCCAATGATTTGAAATACTTACTGATGTCTAATCATATGTTTATTTATTTTATCAACAAAACCAATTTAAATAGTGTTATTTTTCCTATTTTGTTCAGGTTATTGTTAACTTGATATAAACTTGCCCACCTTCAGAGAACTTGTCACACATTTTATATTGACATTGCTGTCCCTTTTATGTTTTTGGTTTTATCAAGCTATTCTTGGCAATGGTGCAAATCAATTGGCAATAACTGATCAATGGCAATATTGATTATTGTTTTATTTTTGCATCTGTTTGATGAAGTGATTTATTATGCATTACTTATAATTTTTAATGTTAGCAAACAGTGTCATACTTGCACATCCAGAGGACACAGGGCAACATTAGCAGTTGTTTTAAGTTGTGTTTGTCCAATATTCACTGTCTTGTCGCCCTATTTTGGTCTCCACCAACTCCTTCAAAAAATGTCCGGTTAACCATCTTGTCATGGTCATGTTGACCAGCTAGTCTCCAACTGTGTCTGTCTGCTGTTGCTACTGCTGAAAACACAGAAGATGTTGACTGTAGAAACTAAAAAGACAAAAAGAGACAGTGACCAAGTGAGACAAGAGACAAGAGTAAATTTCAGACTGACTTTTAGTCGTTGGCAACTTCGCTAAATAAAAGGCTGCAGACACATATCGCAATGGTTAGTCTGCACTGCATGGATAGGACAGGTAGCCAGTCATTCCTCCAGCATGGGTGTTTCCTCGCTCCCCATGTCGTTCAACGCTTCAAATGTCTTGATAATATTAGCCTTGACGTAGGCAGACACATCCTACTATGACTTGAACTCGTGTTTGGACCCACTGAATATGCAAGGGAGTATTTCAGGCCAGCCTCATGAAGCTGTTTCTTTACCAAGTTGAAAGCAGCTCTGTTCCGCACTAGGTCAGCGCTGAGGTCTGTGTAAAAGCTGATCTTCGTCCCATGGTATGTCAACTTTCCGGCATGCTCTGCCGATAGGCGCAGAATCAGTTCTTTAGTCCGTTAGCAATGCAGGCATGCAGTCATGGCTCATGTGGGCCCGTTTGGCTGGGGGCGTCACTGTGGCGTTTATACAATGTTTTGGCCAGAGATCCTGGGACTGGATATACATAGAGAGGATTCTCCTTTGCCAATAGACAGAGTGCATCGCATCCCTACATCTAACACAACGTCCAGAACAAGGCCAATAATCCTATCTCTTATGAAGTGATCGTGATAAAAACATTGGATAGACTGATACTGTGATAGAGGAAACCAGGAAGCGAAGATCTTAGAAAACAAACAAACAGAAGAAAATAAAACAGTTTACTTTTGATTATTAAAAAGATATATATATTACCCTCATGTAGGTAGGCTATTTAATTTATGTATGCTATTTGTTGTTATAGATTGCCTAGGCTGACATGAGATATAACCTACATATATTGTTTCTCCTTCTCTTCATCAGTGTTAGGCCAATTAAAAGAATGACACCTTTATATTCTGTATGAATACTTGAAATATGAATTATTCTTACTCAACTTAATTTTATAAAAGTGGCAGTAGGCTGAATATGCTTAATAATATTATTATGAAAGCAGCTTCACACTTAGGAAAGTGATGACTTATATGTATGACAAATTGAATGAATATCAAACATACTGTAGCTGGGAAAAGGACTTTGATGTTCACCAAGTTTTGTATAATAACCCAAAAATTACTAGATCAGATAAACACACAAAACGCATTTAATAAATTGCATCTGACTCTTAAAATCCATAGTAAATGTGGTGATTCAGGCACTTAGTTTGGATCCAAAATTTTGTATTTTTGTTGTTAGTTCCATGTCTTTTCAAAAGGTTGTATGCTGCACGCACCAAGTTCAAGTATAAATCTAAGAGCATCTATGAGCTAATCATCAACAAAGATTGTCTCCTTTTTGAGGATTGCTCAGATAGTGATGTCACATTTCAAGAGGCAGCAGGTCTGCACGCCAGCTGCAGTTCTTTAATCCGGAGGTATGTGACTGTTTGTGAAGCCCACCATGAGAAACCTGAAACAGGCATTAGTCCTTTTCTCTCATACACAGTCTTCTGTCAGTACATGGCCTGCCATCACAGTGTAGTAGTGATGTGGAGACATCAGTCAAGGTTTTTATGTTTTCACTAGATCCCCCCCATTCGTGGGTTCACTGGAAGGTGAATCCACCTGGACACACTTTACTCGTCTTTGAGGCTGTCCTGTAAATCTTTATGACATAAATTAATTCCATGCTTTGGTTATGGCTCATGGGTTATTGAAGGAACATATGGGATCTTAAAGTTGGACCATATTTAAGGACAAAATAAAGGGTTAAATAATAAATCTGATTAAATTCCTGGCGGTCAAAATCAGGATATTTAGAATATCCGGTGAGGAGAATGTGGCCCATACTGCTCCCTAAATAATGAATATAATGTCATTATAACAAATAAAACTGATTATAAGCCTTTTCCACAAAATATAAGGCGAGTGAAGAAATGTGAATGAAATTATGTGAATATAAATAGGAAGTCAAATGTATATTAAGTGTTGTGGGTTTGAATAATGTTTGGAATATATTCTTTAAACATGAGTTATCTGACAATGACATGAAATAAAAACAATAAAAACAGCATTTCTATTGCAGAAATGAGCCTCTGTCAGGTTTCATTTTTGTCGTTATTTTGCTTTTTAAATGTCCAAGTCTTGAATTATGTGAAAGATATTTGCACAAAAAAACAGTTAGCACAGTATGCATGTTTCTATTGCTTCCTTTTTGCCCATCTTGTGCACATCTTCTTTTGTGAATTATCTAAGTCAGAGGTTACAATCCTTCCTCAAACATTATGCCAAAATGCTCTTGGAGCCTTGCCAAGATTTGGTGAATTCAATATATGAATTATCTTTTTGTTAAGATGTATCAAAAGCAAATATCACGATCATGCTACTAGAGCTATGGAGACTCCATTGCTGACCAGTTGTGAGAGAATAAAAAAAAAATGGAACTCAAAGAAGTTCCCAATTTAATCTCAAAAACATTTGTATTTTTTTCTGTACAAAATACATACAAAGACAAATTTCATATCGTCAGTTTGGACCCAGTGTGCAGAAGCTTTACCAGAATAGTTTTTACACACACACACACACACACACACACACACACACACACTAATAGCTCTGTGAAGGTAATGTGCGTGTCCACACTAAACAATTTTAGCAAGTATAACATATACTGCTGTGTAATTTGTAATAGCTTTTCCTCTAACATAACAATCAGGTCAAAATGTCACTTTGTTAGATACACCCTCCGACATTTCCATCAGCCACAGCTGTACTTGACCTAAGATGGTACACGCTACACTGCATTGGTGTGGTTATGTGCCAGACAGAGCCTTAACTCTTTTTTTGACACTTTTCTTTTTTCTTTTTTTCACACATCACTTAGCCATCATGATGTTCCTGGCAATAAAGGTGAATGAAACCATGTGCAGGCTACAGTATTGCCAACCGTTTAAAGCTGTGGTTGGTAAGATTGTAGAAACCAGCATGAGCAAGCTACATTTTGAAAGTATGCAACAGAAAACACCCCACCCCCTTTCTCCAGGCTTGCCTTTAGAGCCACTCCTCTGAAACACATGAATGAACACACCCCAGTCAATCTTGCTAGCCAACTGGGAGATGTGTTAGCGGCTAGTTTGCCACGTTCAGCAAGCTCTTTTAGTTTTTTTTTTAGTTTGATAAACAAACAACTTTGTTGAATGCCAAAATGCCACAATCATGAACACATAGAATAGAATAGCCATCACAAACGTACTTCAGACTAAGACGGATACCCAGTGTGACAGTTACTCCTTGCTGCTGTAGTGGTGTGCTTTGTGCTAACTGGGTTGGCTTGGCTCAGGGGCTGTGTGCATTGTACTAAAGTTAGCTGCTGAACTAGGCTGTTGCTACTGCCACAGCTCTGTTCTATGGCTTAGAGGCTGTTTTA
The DNA here is from genome assembly GCF_965226575.1 of Pagrus pagrus. Taxonomy (NCBI): domain Eukaryota; kingdom Metazoa; phylum Chordata; class Actinopteri; order Spariformes; family Sparidae; genus Pagrus; species Pagrus pagrus. The sequence continues at coordinate 31,378,658 of NC_140192.1, forward strand.
CTCGGTTAGCAGCTGAATGACTTAGAATGAATGACTCATCGCTAATCATATCCAACTACCTCATGTCTCACTCTCATGTAAGAAAACACCAACATTATCATAATCAACTTGAACAACAAACAGCTATTTTTAGTACTCACAGCTGTCACGCTGTTGTGTTAGTAAGACATTTTGGCCGCACTTTCTCTGCCGTCCTTGTGCCAGTAGCTCACTTATAGCTTTGACAATACATCTGCCTAGCCTTGTAGACTCCTGTCCTGCCCAGTGACTGCAGGCAGGTACAGTATGTAGGTAGACAGACAGGTAGTCTGTCCAATTGTTTCACATGGGCTGAATAAGACGGTTTGATGGGCTCATACAGGGGGCCTGCAACAGCCACAGATCCTGGATGTTTTTTTCTTGGTTTTCAGGGCATTTGTTTTTTTTGATTGCTGCAGGAATGTTGAGAGATTTTCTACAAATAAAACAAAAAATGCTTCTATGATAACTTCCCAACCCTAGCTTTTATAGAAACTTTGTTTGTATGCACATCTTTTTAAAACTGCTGTCAGTTCCTGTACAGTAGTAATTAGATGATGGTTACATTCAGGCCACACAGAAACATTCATTCAGGATGTGAACTGTGAAGGCCCATTGTGACTTAGCCAAAGAAATTCAGAGCAGAAAAATGAAAAAGCCACAGGAAGTGTATTGCAAATCTGTGAGGATACAGTGTGCAGAGTGGTATGAGTCAAAGCTCTGAGCCCAGATGCTTTGTCAACTGCAACAGAGCAGAGGTTTAAAGTGGAGCCCATGTGCTGCACATGTACGATGTACCAGATGTCTGCGCTCTTTTTAATTGGCAGCATTTATCTATAATCTCAGACCTCAGATCATACTCTGTGGCCTGTAATTTGGTGAAACCAACTTCAGTTGAATACAGAGAGTGAGACAAGAAACATTACTACAACGTTACCAATCGCATAGTCCAATGTAAGCATCCGTTGATTCTGTGTCCTTCACAGCTGATGACTTAGTCTAGCTGCTGTTGACAGAGTTATCCTATAGAGCTAGTGTCTCTGACATAGTTAGACTGTATATATTTGTGATGGGACTTAAAGCAGTTTATTTGTTGAGAGATTTCACTTTTTCACACAATATATAGCCAACCAATGAAAGCCTCATTCAAGAGAAACACTCTTAATGTGATCCCCTCACTCTGGCTGTGACGGTATGACCACAGTTTCTCCTTCTTACCTCTGATACCACTGTTTAAACCTTTGAGGACCCTGTCACTCAGTGTGCTTTGATTTAGGCTGCTGTATTTCCCTCTGTAATTTTTGTATATAAATCAAATTACCCTCAGTAAGATCATCAGCAGATTGTTGCTGTGGTTTCAGGCTAGGAAGCCTCATATTACATGAAAGACTTCTGGAGATCACTGATAATCACTGACTATATATTATCATGGAAAACTGTCTAATTGTCTTTGATACGGGCTCATGTGGTAAAACTTGCTGAGAGCATGCAACTTCAGTGTGGCTTCCATCTGGAACATCAGGCACAGATACTTATCTAAGTAAGAAATGTAGGTCTGAGAAATGTATACATCTGAAATTGGAAAGTTAATGTAGTGACTAGGTGTGACTGTTTATAGTCTCGACAGCTATATCCAGAGGACAGGAGTCCTGCAGGCTTGAAGTAAGTGTAATCGTAGTGTCATGTCCACACTAACTTCTGCTTTGTAAGTCATTCTTTTCTCACTGAAGTCACAACGGTTTGCAGTTGCATCAACTCCATTTGTGCCACAGTGAATAAAGTCAACCATAGAACATTGTCACAGAGAGCAACATTTGATCTGGTGCAACATTGAGGTAAACTGAGAGAAAAAGCCACGAGCCTCAAGTAAGTTGAAGTTCACTTATGTGGCACTTAAATAGACGTTAACCACTAGTCTACCAGGAGGCCATGTTTTGGAAAAATTATGGTGTTAGGGCCCAGAAACATCAAACTGACATCGCAGAAGAAGTGGCGATGAAGGCTGGCCAAAAAGCTGCATCTGAACACACCGCAAAGACACGTGATGAAATAACTCTCCTCTGGAAACTGAAAGACTCAGGACTGTGGATACACAAACCATTGTGGTGATAACACAACATTTTTGACACCACTCTTGCTAGTATAGCCACTTCTAAAAGAAAAATATGTTTATAGTTGCAAATAAATATGGATAAAAAATTGCAAATGGCACTGGCTAAGAAGCAGAGGCAAAAAAATAAGGAGGAACAGCACTTAAAAAGGTCAAATCTGGCTGATGGCCGACTGTCATCCCTGTTTCAGGGCCCTAACTTCATCAATGTTCATATTCAGCTTCCTTTATATTTAAAGCAACATTATGTAGAAATTGTCATTTTGTGTGATTTGGCGCAACAAAACTCACAACATCAGAACAATGTGATGTGGTGAAAACTTGTATGTTTCAGTGAACATGTATGTAACGCTGTGATCCTACCCTCTCACTGAAGTTACATAGAGCAGCAACAAGAGACAGAGACACCATTCACCCTGAGGACACTGTACCATCAACATGACTCTGACGCTGTTTAAGTTAACAGCTGTAAAGTTTCTACAAGGAACTTACATTTTTTGTTGCTTCTGGTGGCCTGTGTGGACAAAAGTGGGAGCGTTTCCACCACCTAGCGTCAAAAGCAGGGGTCTCAAACTGCTGACTCCTGGGCCACTTATGGCCCCCCCTTCCCCTCCATCCGGCCCGCGACCTGATGCCAAATATAAAATGTAATCCAGCCCACAAAATTATCATTTATTGAATTTAATTATCATTTTTCATTATCATCAGGCTGCACACCTCCTCCACAACTCCTTCTCCCTCATTAACGTTATCAGGTTCTCCATTATCACCAAGTTTAAATCAGACATATTGCCCAATAGGCACTTGGCCATCGTCTTGTCAGTCAGCTCTCCTAACTCTCTCCATGCTAAAAGTTAAATGTGACTCCGCTGGCAGGTTGTAATTGCAGGTTGTAATTGCAGATACTGTAAGTATAAGTAAAATGGAGTAGGGGGCGGTGAGCTATTAATGCAATTTGCGTAACACCTGGAACACCAACTAGACAGCAAATCTAGTGCAAAGTTTAAATAAGTAATTTATAAAGATAAAACATTTGCACTGTTAAAACCTTATGTGCAAACATGTATAATTATTTTTATATTTTTGTTAGATATGAAGAAAATATGAGCAGAAGTGCTGCCTGTTGTCTGGCAAGAAATAAATACAAAAGTATTTAAGTAATTTAGTTCAGTTAATAAAGGAGAGGAAAAAAGAAAACTTGCGCTTTCTTTTAGTACTTGAACTGGAGGAGGTGTCCAGTAAACAATGTAGGTTTTGTAGATAATTGCCAGACTTTCTGGGGAAAACCTGGTCTCCAAAATCATGATAACCCAGAGTTGAGACCAGGCGGCAGAGCTGCAGTCCTACTCGCTCCTCTGCGCTTCTTTTAGAGCAGCTACCCACCCAAAACCCAATTGAGGCTATGTCTGTCCCCGACCACTTAAATCAATTAGAAAAAGAGTTTAAGCCAGATGACACTAATCAGTTAGCTAAACTTCAGGCATGTATTAAGGACATAAAAACCTGGAGACACATTATCTAATGATATAGCTACTCCTGCCTGTGTACTGCATGGCGGCTGTATTACCGAGCTGCTGCGGCTCACTTGCATGTTTGTGTTCACATAGGCTGCTGCAGCGCGGCTCCTGCCTGCCCTATCAGTTTACATGGAGTTTGCCTTTGATAGTTAGATCGATAAATATGATTTTCCTTTCCTCCGCTGGAAGAGTGAGAAAGCCTCCACATCACATACAAAGTCCTTAATAGTACTCTATTACCCCACTCAAATGCTGCACTCTCAGGATGCAGGGTTACTTGTGGTTCCTAGAGTCTCCAAATTGGAGGCAGAACCTTCAGCCATTAAGCTCCTCTCCTGTGGAACCATCTTCCAATATTGGTTCAGGAGGTAGACACCCTCTCTACGTTTAAGAGCAGACGTAGAACCTTCCTTTTTGATAAAGCCAATAGTTAGGGCCTGCACAGGCTCTTAGCTATGCTGCCATAGGCCTAGACTGCCGGGGGATTTCCCCAGAGTCTTGCAGGTTTCCATGGATGGTGGTCCTGCTGCTGTGGTCCTGCTTGACTTCTAGTATTATTATTATTATTATTATTATTATTATTACTATAATAATTATTATTATTTTACTTTAGTATTATTAATATTCATATCTCAATTAGTATAGCTGTTAGTACTGCTGTGGCCATTGTATAGATAGATAGTGGCCCTCCTTCGAGATGACAATACCAGTGGTGGCCCCAAGCTAATTTGAGTTTGAGTTTTGCTCTAAAGATGTTACACTGAGTGGAAACTTGTAGAACCCAAAAGCGGACACGACGCTGGATCAGAAGTGCAAGGCAATTTATTGGATTTAAACAAGGTTTCAGAAGGTGAGGGTAGAAGCTGTGCAGGCTTGAGTCTGGGTCCAAGAGGTGGAGGGGGTAGGAGAGGTAGCTCACGGTGGTGCTGGGGTGCTGCGTGATGGGTAGATGCTCAGGTGAGCGCAGGGCAGACTGTTTGCTGAGAGTTGGTTCGCTGAAGCGGAGTCACTGGTAGATGGGCACACAGACGATCACTGGAGGCTAAGCAAAGCAAAGTCAGATCTTGACACAGGAAACACAAAAACACTAGAGACAATCTAGGAGTCAATATACACAGAGCCACGTCTGGTTAACGAAATCATCTGGCAGCAGGTAGCGTGGAGATCAGGGCTTATCAGCAGGCACTGATTGCCAACCTGCTGCAGGTGCGTGTGTGTAATCACTCCAGAGACAGCAAACTCTGCCCAGCCCACAGTGCACCTCTGCAAGCAAAACAGTAAAGCAAAACCAAGCTCCGAAACACATGGAAATCCACCACAGAATGAGATCGTGACTAAAGATCTTCATCTAACTAGCATGTGCGTTTGTTTTGAATGTGATTGAAATAAAAACACAATGTATTTTTTAATATTATTTTTGTTTTGAACATAGCTGTTTGCAGGATGAAAAGTGATGAGGTCATGTATCTATTTGAGACTATGTGTGAGCAAAAGGCTGACTGTAATATAAAAATGGTGAAACTGAATTCTAATCATTGACAGGCATTAAGAATAAAAGCAAATAAGCAGTCTTCTCACTGATGGTCATGTTTGCTTTTGCAGAGTATGTAGAGGCATCAGTACTAAATTAAGACTCTTTCATAGCCAGTTAAATGTTCTGTGTACTTTGAGCATAGCTGGTCCACAAGTGTACAGATATTGTCATACTCTATATTACATGATACTGTCATAAACCCATTTTGGGGAATTTTTCCTGAATTTCTTTTTAAGTCGAAGGGTAAGACTGGAATCCGAATAAGCTTTATTGGCCAAGTATACAAGGAATTTGACTCAGGTTTTAAGATGCTATAATGTTACACACAGTTCTTAGAACAATTTACATGAAGATGGAGCATACAGGTAAAAACAAGGGAAACGAAGTTCAACAAAGATAGACATAGAACTATTAAAGACACTTCCTTAGTACAGTCATTTATTGTATTAGAATGTTTTGAAGACATCGGTTTAGTTACACCCCCTGCTTTAAATTCCATTTCTCCTTACCTTAATGTACAGTACAGGTGAAGACCTTTGATCCTGCAGTGGGTCATGGATGATTTGATTTTAACATACATGGAAAGAAGCCAGTGGGGAAAGAGTTTTTAAAATTCCTTTCCTTAGAGATAACAGTATGTCATGAGGCTTTGATGTGACAGCAGCAGTATCTTTACTGTGTTCACCAGATAAGCATCCATCCTCCTCAGGGCTTACTGGATAATTTGGGGTGTGGCAGCATTTAGTATAGTGTGTATGGCAACAGAGTCCTGGGTGTGTCTCTGTTGGCTCTATGAGGGACAGCTGGAGGAGGGAGAAAGCCTGCAGCTCCTGCTCTAACAGGACCAGTGGACTGCATATGGGCTCTGGACTCTGCTTGACTCGAGCACAGCTGCAGTGAGTGAGGGCATTCTGTAGACATGTGGATTACGTTAACCTCCGTGCTGTGCTGCCTTTATCTGCAGGACCCTCTCCACATGGGACTGACTGTGGATGGGCAACAGACAGATATGGTATGTACTGTGAGGGATGGGTCAGAGTGTTAACAGATAAGAAAATATAGGGATGCAGGTTTTAGTAGTGTGAATGAGTCAGAGACAGGCTTCCAGTGAACATCCTTCATTTGAGATATATTTCCTCTTTTCTTTTATGTCATCATTGTTGCACTGGCCACACTTGTTCCTGCCATGTAGGAGTTAATTTAGCTATTTTGTGATGATCCTTTGATACTCCAGCCAGTAGTGAACGCCCTGTACTCATAGAGGCCTGTTTGAATTGATCCATATAGGCCACTTTGTTCTCTGCCAGCACAGATGTACAATTGTAAGCCTTTTTTGTCTCTGATCAAATGTCCTCTGATGATCTTAAACAGCATGCACAGAGCAGGAGCATGTGAGCTGATGTGAAAACTTGGTGCCGGAAATTCTCCGTCCAAGCAAAACAACAATGTGAGGGCAACTCACAGACCTCAGATGCTGTTAACGGCTCTTGACTTCCCTGCTGACCTCACTCTGCACTGTGTGCACACATGTCCTTGTGGAGCCCTCCTCCAACAAAATTCTCAACATGGTGTTTCCACAAAACCACTGTGCTCGTTATGTATAGCTCCACATGATGGAATATGTTTACCTGTGTAGTTCAGCAGAGGTCATTCCTCTTACCTAGAAGTATAAATAATTTGATTCCTTGTTGCTCATACGCATACATATATTTGCATTACATTTGTGTCTTGACTTCTTAACCTTTCATCCTCTTGTAAAGCACTCTGAAAGGAGTAAAATATTACTTACTTACGTACAAGTTTAGTCTTAAATAAAACTGTCCTCTAGGTGCTGTATACTATATATGTATACTTTAATGCCATTATCTCGAAATCACAAGGTAAGTATTGCGTTATCTCAACATAAGGAAGCTCTTGTTCTCTTGGGGATGGGGGGGGGTAATATGATATGAAGGTATTTACATTATGGCTACTGTAAGGGATAGGTGTAACTGTTACAAGTAGCTTGTTTCCACACAGACTTATTACAGGGAGGCACTTTTGACAAGTAGCTGGATGGAGTGTTTGTTATGTCATTGTATGTAAGTCTGTGACAGATATGATAACAGTGTTAGCAGCTAAAAATGGTTAATCCTATAATAATAAGCAGATGTGTCACTGCCCAGAAGGCTACAACCTCCTGTTGGCACAGGGAAAGGAAACTACCAGCATCCATGGGTGTTCGGATGGTATAGGCTATAAAGTATGAAATAAAAGATAAAAAGATAAACAGATATTCAGTCTTTGATCAATAATGGGTACTCCTTGACATTTTCATCTTAAATCTGGCTGATCTAATAAACATTAGGCTAGAAGTAATAAAAGGAAACAACCTTTTGTTTTCTTGTGAAAACAGGTTAATTAAACACATCTTGAGTTAACAAGATAAATAAAGCCATTATAATGGGAAAATTATTTTTGTTATGTAAGGGAAAATGCCCAACAATGTGTCCTTTATCTGGAATTATTGGATGACGTGGTTATGGACACCTTGAAGGGCATTATTTCTCTTAAACCAGGGTCACTTGCCAAAGAAAATAAAATCAACACCATTATTTTTTTATTTTCATGCGTTATGGGATTTAAATATACATTTTTGTGCAAGCAATAATGTGTTTTTGTGTCAACACCTGAGAGTTTGACTAATAGCTGAAACAATCATTTAAATCCCTTAAAGTTCTATTGCAAGGGAGATGATGTTCATTGCTCCAGTAAATAGGACAAACCTTTGATAAGGCTTAGCAATGGGAGATAAACTAGTCCGCCCAGCTCATTGGATCCTTCGGCTAGGCTGTTAGCCAGATAGCTAACGTTATGCTAGCACGATTCAAAGTAAATTGCGCAACATTGCATATGGTTTACAAACAATAAATATAATTTAAAAAGTCTGTTTAACAACAGGAATAGCCAGCAATGTGATTGTCCCCAAATCAATATCAAGATTTTCATGAACAAATGTCTGGCCATGTGTACTGTCAGCCGCAGCCTGAAGTAGCAAGTACAAGGGTTACACCCCGCTTTTCCGAAACCCCGCTGTTCCGAAAATAGACTTCCATTCATCGTAATGGTGTGGTTTCCCATTTTTTCCAAAGACCCTGCTATTCCGAAAAGGCTATTGTGGAACCCCTGACCCTAACCCCTAACCCTAACCATATTGGGAAGTAATTGGAACTTGAAAGTCGGATTCGGAACAGCGGTGTGTCGGAGTGGGGTGTGTCGGAATGGAGGGGTTTCGCAATGGAGGTGTTTCGGAACGCCAAGCTGTTCCCAGTACAAGAGTAGTAGTAGAAGTAGAATGGGATGAGATGATCTCTTGTGTTCAGAGGGACGGTGTAGGCTACTTCCTGCAGCTTGTGTGAAACAAGCACCATCTTTTGGTGTTCAGAGGATGATGCACTACACTTGGTGTTGTTAAAACATACTCATACTTTTTTTCATTTAATACATTTCTTACGTTGAGGGGTCTGCATTCAACTGATGCCAGTGCCACTCATTTTAGATAAAGGCTGTAGTGCATTCATTTAAAATGGTGAACCTACAGTTTCCTTGGAACTACTTGAGGAGTTCCACAGGCGTCCGTATATCAAGTATATCGAGTTGCTTGACACCCTGCAGCCAATCACAGTCGAGACATTACAAAAATAATTGCGCATACGGCTGTTCAAGACTTCTATAGTTAACACTTGCGTGGTGTATTATGTGATATTTTTCTTTTTTTCCACAATTTCTTTATTGATTTTCCATTTTAATGAACATATATCATACACATAACAACAATTTAACACTCAAAAAAGAAACAGAAACCCTTCTAACCCACCCTCCTCCCACCCTCAATAAGATCTACGGTAAATAAAGTTTTGATAATAATATCAGGATGTGCATTACATATTGAGCCTGCATACATTCCAGTGAACATCAATATGCACAGACACATATATCCAATACAACATAGGTCCATAATTCGGTCCTCCTCTTCATCTCTATTTCTACTTCGCAGTACTAATACTCCAGCCATGGAACCACTATTGAGCCATTTTAAGGTCATAAAGGTGGTGGCAACAGATCTTGTCCAGTTCTAGGCTGCACATTCAGGTTATTCATGAAGGTTAGGAAAGATGACCACATCTTGTTAAAGTCCTCGACTTTTCCTCTTGCCATGTAAGTCAATTTTTCCAGTGCCAAATTAGATGACAGTGTGCAACAAACATATCTTAGCTTCAACTGGAACAACCTTTTCTGTGAGTTTAGAAATTAAGTCGAGAACCTCTTTCCAGAATATCTGTAGTTTTTGACAGCTCCACATACAATGTAGCAGGGTACCAACTTCTTCCATACATTTGGTGCAGTAGTCAGGAATGTGACATTTTTCATAGTTTGAGACTGACATTGTAGTGACTTCTAATCACCATCAATGTATTGTTGTCAGTTTATAAACATTCAGGTAAATAGATCTGTTACTTGCAAGTTACTTGCCTGAATATTAAAACTAGTGATTTCCCGGAATGCGAAGCTGCCGATCTATGACGACATGTCGGAATTTACGTAACTGTCACAACCCCTGCCCTTCCCACCAACCCAATATATGAAATGGGCAGCATGTATGATGAGAAGTTGAGTGGGTCCAGAATTGACTCTTGTGGCACACTGCATATTAAAGATGCTGATAACAAAAAGTGATCAGAACATCAAATTGTTTTTATGATGCTCCAGTTATGTTGCAAAATTGAACAGAATTGCCAATCAGATGAAAATGTATAAAACCTGGAGGAAGGTAAGATCCTGCATCATTCTTTAGAATCCTATAGAATTACAATGTATTTTGTGTCTGGGGCATTTCTCCTCACCTTCAGTGTGGTCATGGTCTTTCAGCTAGTGTTGTTTCAGGATTTGCTCTGTTTTTGATTCTCAGTTATTTCATACAGTGGCCCCCATCTGTCAGAGCAATAGTGATGAGCAGTGTGTGGAAGATTAGCTGGACAAATAGGCTCAGGTGCAGAGCGATCAAGTGTCTGCTTGCTGGGAGAGCTGCAGCAACAATGGCAGCTTGTCCAGGATAAAGGAGCATTGTGTGCTGTTGAATAAGGGGAATTTGTGTCTGCACTGCCTCAGTATTCTGCCACTCTTTAGGCCACTCAGCTGAGCAGCGCTATCTACTCATCTACTTTTGTATCAGATGGTCTTTGAAGTCCATCAGCTCCAGACCTGTGTTAGTGACCTGCTTCGAAAATCATGATGCTGCCAGATTCAAAAGTTCTATCAGCTCATTTGCATGGTGCCTTACTTTCTAGAACGTTATGATTTGAGCTTTAGCTTTTGAACAGCAATGACCTAAGTATCAGTCTTGTGTGCAAACCTGTCATTTGTCCTCATGGAAACTGGAAAGGGTTGGCCATCTAGAATGTCCTTTCAATTCATTGCATTCTGCCCATTATATGTTGATATTTCTTGTGTACAAGTGTATGTTTTAAGCCCGAAAATAAAAGATGAGAGGTTTAGTGGGTCACCACAAACATCAGAAATCATCCTCTGGTGACCATGAATATCCACAGGTAATGACAGTACCAAAAGCTTTCATGGACAAATATTGTTTAATTGAGAAAATTTTGATCTGATAATGCTGCAATAGAACCAAAATCATTAGGAACCGTCCTTTTTGGAATATGAATGTCCATCACAGGTTTCATGCCACTATAACCAGTAGTTTTCTGGATATTTTGCAGTAGATGAAATTGGGTGGACTGGCTGGGCTCTCAACTGGGGGGTTTTGGTTTCTGGCAGAGAAAGTGTGTAGACTGTGATCCCACTTTACCTCTGTTTATACCCTCCCCTTAAATACAGAGAGCCAGTTTACTGTACAAGGATTCAGTATTCACTGAACAAGGCAGCAGACAGTCTGGGTCCTTCTACTTGACTTTCCTGGTAGCACTGACACTGAGGCATGACTGGAGAGCAATATCTTTAATTACAGGATTGTAAGGGGATTTGATACAACCTACCTACTGCATCTGTTCCACAGCCTGTTTTCCAGAGTTACAAATGTAATGCTGTTGAAGACACAACTTTGTGATTGCAATTTCTTGCCTCTCTCCCCTCAGGATCACCTGTTAAAGAGAAACCCTCCAGACAACACAAATCAAGATGCTGGAGACAAAACTCATGGCTTTAAACTTGTTGATGAACCTCACATCATACACAGCAACAACAATGAAGACGGAAGAGTTCATGACATTGACTCCTCTTCAAACATCCAAATGTTTGATGAAAATATTGTTCAGAAAAGTGCAGCAGACTCAACTGTACATATTGTAGTCAATGTGACCATGCCTGCTACACTGACACAAATGTATGAGGAAGCTCATAACTGGGAGACAAACAGTCTTTTAAGAAACAATGAAGAAGAGCGGCATTCCAGTCTGCAGCAAAGGGAGTCACTACCATCTGTACCTGCTACTGGAACAAGGAACATTATCTATGGATCTGACCAAAGAATCTACCGAATCCACAAAGGTCCAACTGGTCCAATCGGACCACAGGGAAGAAGAGTAAGCATCTCTTTAGGATGAAATTAATCAGATACACATTAATCAAGGGAACATCATTTAATACAATTTAGTGCCTAAACTATTATAATTAAAGGGGCAAAGTATGAGATATGGCAAGAACTTTTGTTTGAAACATTCAAAAATGAATCAAAATTATCAACAGAATGTGAAGAAACTACAGTGTGATGTTCTGTCAAAGTCGTCTGAGTAGTGTGTTGAAGAGATGTCTGCTGAAGTTTGCATGCTAACCAGCTAGCTCCAGCCTGTCCTGTCTGCTAGTACGACTTTTTACCTCAAGAGGCAATAAACTGTTAGCCTTCGTAGTTTCAGCTGGGAGATATATGCCAGCTGTTAGTGTAATAAATTAACAGAATAAAACACGCAAATTGTCAAGAAAAGAGACATTTTTACATCTATTTTCTTTCCTAAACAGAAAAACACAATCGTACACCATTTTCTCTTTAACTGAAGTAAGACAAGCTTAATTGCCATGTTAAAACAATCACTAATTTCAAACTCAAGATAAAAAAATAAAACTCAATAGACAGTCTTGGTTTGTCTTTCACAATTACCTCTGGTTTGGTCCAAATAAATCCTCAGGTCACAAAGTAAGATGTGAAAAAATTTTGGCTCTCCATGCCATTTTCACCCACTGCTGATGTCCAACTCTCTCTCTCCTCTGTTCCTTCATGCCTCTCCTGTCCCCACCTGCTGTGTCTTCTCGTCAGAGTCATAGTCCTGGTCAGAGCCGCTGTAAATCACCTCCTTACCATATCCCCTGTCTTCAAACTGACCTCTGCTGGTCTCAGAGGCTGTGTTTGGCATCCAGCCTTTTTTAGGTGGGCATCATCACCCATGATGACTGCCTCTGTGATCCAAGGTCCCAGTCCAGACAAACTCTACGGCCACAGGCTCCAAGGCTAACTGAGCCATGAGCTAATTAGCTAACGGTAGCTAGCTACAGCCAAGGATAGCTAGCAAAGAGCAGCAGTTGTAGGTTACTCAGGTTATGTGCTGCCCCCTATGTTTTTGGAGCTATCTTTGAATTCTGGCCATGTTCTTCAAATGACACCTTTAGGAATACCCTCACATGGTATTGCCATTATCTTAGAGTATGAGGCTGGTGTTATTCTATATTGTTCTTCCTGTCAACATGAAAAGACCAAAAACAACAATGTGTCAGTCTGACTCACAGCTCTTTTTCATTTTCCTTCGCTGTCTGTGGCTCTTAACCCCAAACCCACTGGCTCTGTCCAAACCAACACCTTTAAAGCTCATGAATAAGCACGCTGTATCTCTCATTTGTTAAATCCACAGTCATGTGGAAATGGAAGAACAACAATTTGTGTTTTGTGTGAGAGTTGGCTTTCTCATCTCACTCTTGAATGTATTTTCCAGAAGGTTGAACTGTTTCTGTAAACTCTTTAACCTCTTTCAGAACTCTGCAGGGGAGCTGCAAACCTCACATTGGGTGGTACCAAAGTAGCTTCAGCAGTATAAACTGTTTCTCTTTTCAATTCAGCAAGTTTCCCCTGTGCGGCTTATGTAATTTCCCAAGTTAGCTCTCTTTAATGGGCCTGTATTTTGGTTAAAAGTAGAGGTTTTGGTCATTCTGTACAAATAGTATGGTTACATCAACCTACGTGAAGTTGACTCATACTGGTTTTGATTGAACTTGTAAAATTGCAGGGTAGAGAGATTGCTCTCAAAACACATTGCATTAATAACATGTTGGAGAGACCACGGACCTTTTCTTTGTAAGATCATCACACTGTGGATGAGCTCAGACAGCAGGCCAGCCAGTTGTCGCCAATAAGCTGTCTACATATGTTAAAAATAGTTCAATTCTATATTGTTCTTACAGGGATGTGCTGGGAGAGAAGGCTATTTTGGATTTAAAGGTGATAAGGTGAGATATGCATGAATGAAAATGATTTTTTTTCTGTTTTTAAGTAATCATAATGAGAATATGATGATATGAGAAGATATGCACCCTGTTCCAACAGTATAACAGGTAAAAATCAGATCCTCTCGTGTGCTCTAGATGTTACTCAGCAGAGTTATCCTGTTAACTCCTTTTACCCTGCTCTATGGACAAGGTCCCGTTTTTACTCTTTACATAATAATAACGATGGGTGAAGCAAACAGGACAAGAATGAGGTGTTAAGAGTCCTGCCCTACTTAGTTACTGTTGCTAGGACTAACAAGATGGACAAAAAGAAACATGGTGCCACCTGTTATGTTTAGCCAGATACCGCAGCATTTATTAGATTTCTGAGAGTCAGACAATATATCTTCAAGAAGCCGACAGCAAGGACTACAGTATGTGATGGAAGGATATATTAAAGGACATAAAGGAGGGTATTTATAGGAATGCCAGAGGAGGCACGGCTAGATAGCTTCAATTAGAGGAGGACACAAGCTCAACACACCTTTGCTTTAACTCCTTTTCACTTTCTACTGTATAAGGGTAAATCTCTGCACTGATGCTGATGCACAATATGTTACCATGGTTACTAAATAATTTTCATTACTATATTCCACATAAAGATTGTTTTGAAGATTTCTTTTTAGGCCTTTCCCATGAAAGGCAGATGAAGCTTTTGAATTCCCATCAAATCACATGTCCTCTATCATAAAGTCCACTGGTTAGTCTGCTTTGATTTTACATCATGAGCAAACCTCAACTAACCCCGCTTTTGAAGTGGTTTTCACACCAGCCCAAACAAACTGAACCAAACACCCAAACGCACAGGTCAGTTTGAAACATAGTCAGCAAATAACATATGAGAGCACCCACAGTGGTTTGCTGGGGTGTTTGGTTTTTACTTGGTTTGACCAAGGAACCAATTTTCCTGTTGGATTTAACTATAAAATATGTTTGCTTTTATCAATATTACAGTACATGAAATATGTGTTTTACTTAATACAAATCATTTGATATTTTCTCCTGCAGGGCTCTCATGGTATTCAAGGCCTGGACGGGAAGAAAGGAGATCCAGGACCTCCAGGACCTCCAGGACTCCCCACTCTCTACCTATGGAGGAACTCTGAGGAGGACTGGACTGCTTTTAGGGTAAATCTAAATGCAAACACCCACAAACCCTTGAGGATTTGGATAATGCTGTAACAGCAGTACTCCAGAGAGGTTGTCTCAGACCAACGTCCTCAATGTCCTCACCACACATAGTCTATTCCTGACTGCTAATGTCACCCTGTCTTAATACCACAATATTTCCAGCACACTTTCTATCATTGAAATCAATTGTTTTGTTAATGCAGTAACTATAAGAACTCTGAATTGGAACAATTCAGTGAACACACATAAATCAGCATGCTGATGCCAATGCCACAGCGTCAGCAGTCTGTAAGGCTCACAGGTTTGATGCTGCAACCTACAACATCCAACATCTCTTTCGAAAAAATTTTAGGTCCTGATGTCAGCATCAATAAGAATAAGAAATTGTCAATATAAAACATACACCAACTCTTGAAAGTGAACAGATTATGCAGCTGTTTGTGTACTTCTACTGTATGTTACTAATATTGGTGTGATTGTTGTGTCTCCAGTTTTAATGAACTAATGAACAGTTCAATTTCTTTATACTTTTTTAAAAGAGGAAAAAATGTAAAAATGCTTGAAGGTGGAGGATTAAAGCACTAGCAGTCAGTTGAACAGAGAAAACAAGAGTTCCTCCAGATTGTCTAAACCATTTGATTTGAAGATAGAGTGTAACTGAAATGTTGGTTATAGTCTGTCATTGCACAGCAAAACTGTGTGCACAACTAAAGTAAGAGTGGCTGGTCAAAGTTAAACCATTAATTTGGGCAAGAAACACTAAAATTGATGTCTGAAACTAAAAAAGTAAGACCCAAGTAGTCCTTTGATTTATGTGAAAATTATGAAAATGTGATTCACACTGACATTCAGATACACTACTTATGCAATGATTTAATATAGACAGTGACTACATAGAGAATTGAGCCTCTATTTTCAGGCAGGGCTGAGTAATCCTCTCCCAGTGTGTCGACAGTGTGTTTAGATGACCACAGCTCTATGTGCTCTCTCAGACTAATGAAAGCTGAAGTATCTGCCAAGAATTGTAACTGGAGCCCATCCAGACCTCATGCCTGGGTCAGGCCCTGCGTTTTGCTTTTTGACCAACCATACTGGCTGGGTCGAGCTGGCTGTGAAAGAACTCAGTGTTGCCTTCCCCTCGGAGTACACTGAAGGCTCTGACTGCTCCGTCCACAGAGACACAATGAGACTTAAGGGAGGTCCAGGCCTCTCTGCCAGGGTTTCACCTTGACGGGGTTGGCCAGGCTCCACTTTTACCCCTGCTGCAGCACCATCGCCAAGACAAATATGACATGAAGGAGCAGAGCTGGGTGGTGTAATAAGCCAGAAGGACTCCTGTGTGCTGCAGTTGACTAGCACTTCTCTTGATTCTCAGAGAACAGTGACAGTGAGCTCTGTGCCGTGTCACTTAACAACCATCAGAGCACTACAAGATGCACTGCATGGAGCTCTCAAAACTTTGTCACACAAACAAGTCTTTTGGCTCCATATGCAATCTCAAGTGTAACATGACATGTAGTGTGAAAGTCCAGTCCACCAACTGCATTAAGTAGCATTGTGCTCACTCTCAGCTATCCTACTTGAATGGCCATCTTTTGAGTCCATGTGCACTGTGCAGTAAAACAAATAAGGCTGCAACAGAAAAAAACCAATCCAATCCAACCTTGTGATGAGGAGCGGAGCTAGTAGCCGCTCAAAGTGAATTATGGTGTCAGAAGTTTTATTGATGGGGAATAATCTCCACAAGGGGGCAAACATTTATCAGTCAGTCAGTCCAACACTTTAGTCAAGATACATTAAAAAGATTTTTAAAAGTCTTGTTTTTCTCTAGTGCCACCACAAGGTGGACAATTTCAGTTTTGAGTGAAATATCTTTACGATAGTTGAATGGATTGCCACAAAATTGTGTGCATACATGTTTCCTAGACAGTGATTCCTAATGACTTTGGTGGTCCTCTGACTTTTCATCAAGTGCAACCAGCAGGCCACAGTTCTCATTTTTTAGATACTTTGATTTAAATATCTGCAAAACTAAGGACATTCCCATCAGCCTCAGCTGTACTTTGTGTTACTGCTAGTTAGCAAATGTTAACCTGCAAAAATACAAAGCTAAAATGAACAACATGAAAGACAGTAAACACCAGCAGGTTAACATTTTCATTGTGAGCATTTTCGCTTTGCTGTAGACTTTTTTTAGAATTTTACCATTTAATGTGAGATGTCAGTGCCCATATTTTAATAGTAAACTGTCATTACGATCAGATTTTACTACCTTGATTGCCTTTAATTATTATCTCCATTATATTTGTTGTAGTAGATCAGCAACTATCCTAATTGTGATTGCTTATTTTTCCAGAGATCAGCTGTCTATCAAATACTCAGAGCTGGCTGGCCGGTGAGTAGCTCTGCTTTCAGACTGGATCTGAGATGATGTGAGATGATCAATCAGAGCAGGTCACTGATTAATTTCCCTTGATTCTTCAGGTGATGCCAGGTCCTCCTGGATCCATGGGTGAAATGGGCAAACCTGGCCCTCCAGTGAGTTTAACTTCGCTTGTTATCACATAAGTAATTTTACATGATGACTTTCCCATGTTTGACCCTGCTTTATGTTGTCAAGTATTTTTTAAGGTTGTTATTAAAATGTATTCATCATTAAGGGTATTCCTGGAGATTCAGGGAACACAGGAATACCAGGACAGAGAGGAGACATGGTAAATGTTGAAATTGAAAACCCTTTCTTTAATATCAGTAGCTGCATTATGCATGGTGACCTAATATCATGTGACTGTATATGTGTGTGTTAGGGTAACCCTGGGCCAAAGGGTCTCCCTGGAAATAAAGGGAGGTGGGGCAGAAATGGCAGTCGAGGTTTGGATGGTCATCGTGGGCCACCAGGACCACCTGGACTACAGGTAAGAACTACCAGTTCTAGCATGAAGAGAAATCATTGCTCAGTGCTTTATTAATTAATTAATTAAATTTTTTTTTTACCCCATCAGGGTCCCAGAGGTTTTAAAGGAGAGGGGGCTTCAGCAGGGGAGAAAGGTGATGAGGTAAGCGTTTAGTTAAATCAAGTAACCAATGATTAATAATCCATTACTTATTATTAGTAGTAATATTTGTATTATTATTGCCATTGTTGTTATTGTTATTTTAATGTCATAGATTGTTTTGCCAAAAAATTTTTTTATTTATATACACCTTTTATTTATATTTTATTTATATTTAGAATTTGTATTTATACTATGTTATATATTTATATTATATACTATTATACTTCTATTCTGTAGGGTTGAGCGAGTACTGAGCTTTAACGAGTATCCAGTACAGATAATGTACTTCTGTGTACTAGTATCTGAGTAAAATGAATGAAGTGTATAAATATCTTGGTCTTTAAATAGTTCTCTTACTCTTGATCTGAAGCTCAGTTCTGAGGCTGTTCTGCAATTAGTTTTCAAATCAATATTAAACGCAGCAATTTCTGATCAACTCATATCCGTTTCAGGCTTAAATCAACACCTTCTTATCAGTCACACCCACTTCTGGGTTAAGACCCGCCCACAGATTACAGATACAGATAATAGATAATAGATAATAGTGAATTGCTTTTTAAAATGATTTAAATATACCGAAAACATCATAACAACAACTCTGAACTCTTCATTACTACTGAGAGTAACTCAGCCACCTTGTTTCCAATTGTCCCATCAGTGTGCACTGTGTATGCTGCATTAGCATGGAACTCCCGAGCAACCAAGTGATTGGGTATTCTCATTAAATAAGGGAAAGTTCATCAGGAGGGCAATATCCAGAAGACTTCACTCATTTACTAAACAATATGACAAGATTAATAAACAGTAATAAAAGGTACAATAATTTTCTTACAGACACACGTTATGTGAATACAATATAAAGTATACAGTGAATAATGAATGATTTCAGACCCAGCATAGCCTCTGCACTGCACTGAAATTAGGTGAGAGGTGAAGATCAACAGCTTGCTGCACCTCCAGAGCTCATTTTGTTTGCTAAAGATATTTGCTTCCCTCTTCACTGTCACAATTGAGTTCCACAGAGTTTACATCAGCCCTGGGGTGTTACAAGTCGGTTTGTAGCCAATATTTGCATCAAGCCACCTTATTAACAACCACTTCTCAGTGGCCAACAGACTGCACTGAGCAGCTCTGGGTATGAACTCAGTGAATGAAAAGAAGGATGTTGCTATAAAAAGCATTAAGTTTTGTTTTCTCTGTGTCCTGAACTGCAGGGTTTCACTGGTGAGCCTGGACCAAGTGGAGACCGAGGGAGGGCAGGGGAAAAGGTCAGTAGAAAAAGTAGATTTTGGCGAATATCAGCATCTTCTGCTGTGATCCTCTGTGTGCTGCAGATGCCATAGAGGTTTGACTGCATCCCCCTCTAGTGGCTGAAAATAAGTTCTAAACTTCAACCAAAGCTGCAGTATTTAAAAGTATTGCTGCCATCGCGACTGCCATCTCCACAACTGTGTGCATGTCATATTCTATTACATGTAACATTCATTTAATGTTTCATATTCAGCATGAAATGCTTTTTACTCAGTATAGATACAATCAAGTGGAATAAGTTTATCATTAAATATTCCTGGGTTAACATTACCTAATTAACTTTAGCCTTACTTAATTGAAACAGTGTCATTTTAAATGTACAGTTTCAGTATACATTGATAACAGAATGGTCGAAAATATCATGGAACAGTTGATTTAGTTTGAATGTTGTCTGTACTCTCCAGGGATCTAAAGGGGAGCCAGGAGAAGATGGACCTGTTGGCCCAACTGTAAGAGCGATGACTAGTTGATTGTATTTAAAGGGAAGTTTACTTGTCATGGGAAGTTACACCAAAGTCCTTTTTAGTTGAGTATTGCCACTTGGCAGCTATTTTGACAACTCCCCTCGGTAGTCGTGCCGGGCTTACAAGAGCAAGCCCCTATGAACGGGGAGAGAGCCAGGACTTCACTTTAAGTGGTTACCAGAACATAAAAACTGCATCGCCGGTCAAAACTAATAAATCTGATTCAAAGAACACTTAACGCCATGACCCCCAAATAATGTTTAAAAAGCTTTTTCCCACAGGTTGTACTTCTACGACACATGTGCATGGTTTCACAACACTAACTTCTTGTACAGCTCAATTCAGAATGACATGCCGTGACACTGTCACCTCATCTCATCAAAGCACTTGGACAAATGCAAGTTTAATGTCTAATGTATGAAAACCCTGACCTTTCTTGGTAATCATGTGCATTAGCTTGATATTCTCCTCTTCCGTGCCTAGAAGTTAGAAGTCCATCTGCACCCACACAAAAATCAGCTTGACACAATGTGTGCATTACAACCTGGGGACAAAGAGTTTGAAATACATAGGCATTTGCCCTCATGGATGTCATGAAAGATAGCATCATCTTGGAAAGTTTGTGATCTGAGCTCAAACGTTTTCTGCCCTTTTTCTGCTTCCTATCCACTTCACTATGTTCTCCTGGTATCTACTGTTGTGTAAATCAGTTTAAGATGGACTCATGCTAAATAATCAACTTGACTTGATGCAAACTTTAACTGAACTAACTGTGTTTATCAGGGTCCTTTAGGTAAAAGAGGCATTCAGGGGCTTCCTGGATCTCCAGGACCACAGGTTGGATGTTTCGTACACTGTATTGCTCTGATTTAGTCTTTATTCTCCTCACTGAAATGTCTCACTGTATTCATTTGTACTTTTTAATCAGGGAGACTCTGGACATGATGGAATGGAGGGTCCTCCAGGGCCAGTGGTGAGCTTGCGATAGTGCTTCTACTTGCCTCATAATGTTCTTAAGTGCTATCTGCTGCTAATGAGCTGCTTTTGATAAAGAGATGACAAGAAACACTCATTTAGTTGGACTTTTTTAGGGTGCACCAGGGGCTACAGGCAGTATAGGACCACCTGGACTGAATGGGTCTGAGGTGAATTCATATGCAAAGCTTCACCATATCCCCTTCAAATCATTTACATTTAAGTCAGTAAAGTAAAAAACAAATATGATTGTTTACAGAGTTTTCTTTGTTCTCTACAGGGGGATCAAGGTCCAACTGGTCTACGAGGTCGTAAAGGACCCCGAGTATGTTTTTCAATTCACCTATTAGACTTTACATAAAGTACTGATGGTCACTCAGCAGTGTAGTTATTTAATCTGCATCTTTAACAGGGACCATCAGGATTAGCAGGAGAGACAGGCTCACCCGGACCTAGAGGGACTCAGGTAAATTTCAAAAGAGTATGGCATCCTATGTATATATACATATACACACATTTACAAACATCAATCAAGCAAATAGAATGTTATAATGAGAGTGGTTATTTGCTATAGGACAATACCAGGCCTAACTATTAATAGAAATATAGATTGAATGTTTTTTTAAACCAAAAAACCTAGTCAGCAGTAACTACTGCGAGACTTGAGATGACAGGTCCTAACAACCCTTACTACTAAGGTATGGCAGCCAATACCTTACTAGGCCAATATAATAACTCAACAAACCACAATATCCAATTCCATCGTGCATATGTTGAAATTAAAAACCTGTGTCTTTCGGTTATGTGTTGTACCATTATCACATTAATTGAGGTTTGGCTTTATGGTTCAAAACACATATTCCCTCAGGAGAAATAATGCAGTTTATGTTCAAGTCACAGTTTCTTAAAATGTGTGTTTGCCAGGGTCAGCCCGGCAATGATGGCCTTCCTGGTCCAAAAGGGGATGTGGTAGGTTTTGATGCAATCATCTGCAGATGTATATTTGCTCAGTGGCCTGATTGAGTCAAGCTTGTACTGTATTGACACTGATTCCTTGGTTTTCTCTGACAGGGTGAAATAGGTCCCATGGGAACAAAGGGATTTCCTGGCATTGAAGGGCCCATGGTAAATAACATGAATCCATTACTCTAATGTTTAATTCCAGTTTTCAGTTACTCAGTTCAGATACTACTCTCTCAAACTTGTGTTCAACTGTTAGTAGAAACTTGTTTGAGAAAAGTTCCTGGCTTTTGGTGCGTTTCTTTGGATCTAGTGTGGTCTGCATGAGTTGTTGTTTTCTTAAGCGGGCAACTTAAATCACAAACATTTGGATTTTAGACAGAAGTTGGACTTGTTGGCTGTGAGACTTGACTTACTTAAATCTTGACTCCTAAAAAACTAGACTGGTCTCTAGACTTGTCAGGAAAAGTATCCATGTCCCAAGTTTTTACCTGGATAAATACTCCAACAATAATAAGAAACAGAATAGAAAACTGGCAGTCATTGCATGGCCTGAGATCCCAAATATTTAATTATTAGGACAATGCATTGAAGGGATTTTTGAACACTATTAACACAGCTTCGAAAGTAAACTGCTTAAGTGGATGTAATTTTAGCAGTCAGCATTCAGACCTGAAAGACTAAGAGCTTTACTTGCAAGACCGAAAAGGAACAACGACTTGAGACTTAAGACAAAACTTGAGAGTGGACTTGGTTATAACCTGAGTTTCCCTTCAACTTGGACTTGGACTTGTCTCAATTGACTAGAGATGACTTGAGATTTTCTTTAGCAACCTTGAGAACTTACCATACCAGGTCGATGGTGCGTCTGTGGCCCTAGTTGTTGCTGTATACCCCACAGTGGTAGCAGTAGTCAGCCTTTGTTGGCAGCTTTTTTATTTTGGCTGTTCAGTTAAGCGAATCAATGCATGAGAGGAGAAACAGATAAAGAAAGGGAGAGCTCCTTGAGCCTGTCACTGTAGAATCCAAGATTTCAATGTTCTTGCCCAGTACTTGAATACAGTTTTATTATCGTCTCCATACAACTGAATCAATTTAAACAAAAACAGCCATTCTGACAGCTGTAAATATCGAGTCAGTTTCAGACATTTTCCCTCTGTGCATTGTTCCAATACAAGCATGTCCATACTTCAGGGTTTCTCTGCTTGCTCTTTTAGGGGATGCCTGGAAGTCCTGGTCCAAAAGGATTTGTTGGCGGCACAGTAAGCAGCATAGTCTTCTGTTTCAATTAAATGTCTTCATTAACACTGAGGATTGAAATCAGTGATTATTAAAGCTGTATTAGTCGATTTCTGTCCATGAGGGAAGAACTTTATGTAACTTCCGTAACCCCGGTTCTCCGAGAAAATAATGAGTGAGATGTCTCACTATCGGATACGTCCCCTTGCATATTCACAGACGCACTGCTACCATTGTGCCAGTGGCTGGCAGTCATGGCATTTTTGTCAGGGCCCTGCATCTTATAAAAGACTGACACAGCATCAATTGTCATTCAAAACCTGCACATACGTATCTCCTCGCTTCACCCCAGCAGCAAGAAGGTCTGGTAAGACCGCCAGCCCTTCACACAGAAGTGTGTGGATGAGGCAGGTCCACGGAGATGCCCATGCTCAGGACGACATGAGCAAAGCTCAGA
This sequence comes from Pagrus pagrus, assembly GCF_965226575.1. Classification (NCBI taxonomy): domain Eukaryota; kingdom Metazoa; phylum Chordata; class Actinopteri; order Spariformes; family Sparidae; genus Pagrus; species Pagrus pagrus. The sequence goes on from NC_140192.1 coordinate 31,401,959, forward strand.
GATGTGACATCCAACTTATTAAACCTTGCAAAGGTGAGGCGCGATGACCAGCTAGCTGCAGAGCAGATATCCTGGATAGAGACTCCCCTAAACAGAGCCCAAGAGGTTTTAAGACCCCTGAAAGCCCTTGTTCATTCCACATAGGTATGCAGGGCAGGAACTGGGCACAACATTTGCACTATTGTCGCAGAGCCATGAGGAGGTGGCTGAAAAATTGTCATGTTGACTAGTAAACATGAATTGACCACTTTAGAGATGAAAGCCGCGTTAGGTATCAAGGTCACCCCAAGGTTACCAGGGGTGAACTGCATACAAGCAGGATGCATGGACACAGCACGTGAATATCACTCACATGCTTAGCTGTGACCAAGGCCAACAACAGAGCGACCTTAAGAAATATCACTTTCATGTTTATTTGTTGCAGTGACTCAAAAGGTCGACTGGTGAGGGCCTTCAGGACTACAGCCAAGTCCCAAGAGGGTGACATAGGTCTGGAGCTTGGTAACAGCCTCCAAAGACCTTTCATAAACCGCCAAACCAGGGGAATTTGACCCGTGTGCTTATCATCATTAGGTCCTGTAGAAAGGACAAGATTGAATCAACTGAACACTGAAAGGGAATTTCTTATGTCCCAGCATACCATTCCTCAAACACCTTCCACTAACCCTCATAAAGTAATCTGGTGAATAATGCTCTTGCGTTCTGAAATGACGCTCTGTGACAGTATCAAATTAACAAATTAACTCACGGGCCAGGCCCATACGGTGAGCCACTCCATGTGAGAGTGAAATACCTGCCTGCACTTCAGGAGAGGCAATGGGTTACTACAAAGGAACTGCTTCACCTCTACCAGCCAATGGAGCAGGAACAGACAATTCTTCCACATCTGAACAATGCCGGCGGAATCAAGGCCAGCGGACAAATGGGTATAGAGGAAGGCAAAAGCATCTACTCCCAGCAGCTCTGGTTGTGCAGGGAGTAAAACAGTGGGCATTGCGAGTTCTCCCTCGACACAAACAGGTCCACTGCTGCGCATATCTGATCCACTACAGCCAGATGCAGTGTCCACTCTGCATAAAGGGGATTCCCCCTGGACAGGAGGATTGCAACCTCATTCTGAATCCTGTGGAGGTGCAGCGCTCCACAGCATCAGCTCGCTTGCAGAGTGTTCATTTGCTGGGAACGCAGACACCCCCTGACATTTTGGTTACAATTTACTTAAGTCAATATAAACTTCTCAAGAGTCAATACAGACAATGCTCATGTCCACAAGAGCAACAAGTCTTTTGCATGTACGGGCGGGCGCTCAGCGCTGGCATAATGGTGTTAGTGTTTCTGTGATTATGTGAGGGGGAGTATCCCATAGTGAGACATCCAAACGACTGCTATGAAAGAGAAACAAGAACAATCTGACAGACACAGAGCAGTGATATACTGCCTCCTCAATCCCAATTTTAAGTAAAAACTATAGTGGGTTAAAAGATAAGTTGAACTGAATCAAGCTGAAATTGATGTGTGTCAAACTCACCCCTAGATTCCACCAGATACGTGTCCGGTCCAGCTCCGCTCTGTTACGGCTCTGCCACGGCAGCGGAGATGATAGAGTTCACTCTAGTCTATGTGTTAACTTCCACTGGCTCCTCTGCGTTGCGTATCTGCTCCGTCCCAGCTCTGACAGCCTTCCGGAGCAGATACGCAGGACTTCTATTTCTGCCGGTTGCCGGAGCACGACACAGCCATTCAGCTGAATTCAGAGCAGACAGGAAGTCAGACACTGAAACAACAACATAACATCCGTTCATTTTCATAATAAAACACTCCGTGTTGACGCCAAATAACAAATATCTCAAAAAAGAGCCAAGCACTTCTTCTAATCCTTCGGTTATGTCACGTGTGGTTATGTAATTATCGTGGGAAGTCCTCGGTCTCGTAACTCCAACTGTCCGGCGGTGCTGTGCCGCGCCGGACTCAAAGCGCAGCTGGTGGGGGTTGGTGGGAGCAAAACCGTACCAGAGCCGTATGCAACGCACATGCATCCAGTGGAATCTTTGGGTCTGACAGGGTAATGAAGGTACAATACAATGACAAGTACAAACACAATGTAATATTGATGTGCAGGGCTTCAGAGGAATGGATGGTGACAATGGAGAAGCTGGATCCAAAGGAGACAGAGTAAGACCAAATTGATGATTGAATGTAAAATCAAAGAAATTCAATATGTTTTGGGTTAGCTGAACTGCATTATTTAAGTGTTGTCTGTAAATTAAAGGAAAAGTTTACCCAAAAATTGAAATAGTTTTGCAGTCCACAAAACATTTCTGGAGCACCACAACAAAACAGTGTTGCAACATTTTCCTATAAAACTAAAGTAGACGGGGACTTGTTTTTAAAAATGAAAAACAACTGAGAAAAAAAATAAAAAAACATATAATGATTCCATACAGCTCTTCCAGCGTGATCAAAGTCTCCAGAAGCCCTGAGATACCAAATTGATTGAAAAGATGTTATTTACACCCTGGCCTCAGGTCAAGCTTCTACACCCACTTCAGACAGGGGGCATGCTATGTGGAGAGGGTTTAAATAACGTCTTTTCAAATCAACCTTCTGGAGACTTGGATCATAACGGATGAGCTGTGTGGAGCCCCTTTTTAAAAAAATATTTTCGCAGTTTAATGACAGTAAACAAAGAAGATCACAAAGAGTCCCACATATAACACCAAAAGCTCTGATAAGTAACTGTTCCCTTAGGGCCCACCAGGTGCTGCAGGGATCCAGGGTCGGCAGGGAGAGAGGGGTGAACATGGCAGCACAGGTCCTCCGGGGGTGAGAGGTCAACTTGGGCCCCAAGGAAAAAAGGTACTGATCCATATATCATCAGTAATCTCCTTTGCTTTAGTATAAAACAACACCTCAACACTACACTGGCAGTAACTGATGTTTATCAACCTTTGCAACTACATAAATAAATAGCTTATAAAGTATTTTATTGCTCGTTAATAGTCAAATAACTGTTGACTAAATTTTAACTGACTACAAATGTACCAGTTATTAATGATGGTTATTTTTGAAGTGTCACCAACTAAACTAGCTCTGTCACTTTATTTTTGATTGTGGTTATAATAAGAACACTTATAAGATTTCAACATTGTTGCATTTTATGCATTTGTGTATTTATGTTGTGGTTGTATGAGCACGTTCTGTGATAATTCTGTGTTCTGTCTAATTCTAATGTATGTTATGTCTCCTCAGGGTGAAGATGGAGAAACAGGTCTCCAGGGTGCGGTTGGGAAACAGGGGCCAAAGGTTAGAGGCTTTATTGCTGCTTGGTCAAGGGAAGCTAATAAACCAGAGCCATATGTGTCACAGCTTATTGTCCACAGGGACATTTATTACGCTGTATTGCACTCAGCAGACTGACAAAGCTTTTGAACACAGTGACGACGATCTAATTTATGAAGTTGTTTGTTTCCTTGTAAAAAGTGTCAGCAGCATGGCTGTACCAGGCTGTCTGCTTCTGTGTCTAAAGTGCTAAAGTCACCTGCCAACATTTAGCAGCTGTTTGAACACACTGTTTACACTGATTTCACCATTTACACTCAATTTATGAAAGAAGACAACATTTTATTGACGCTAAACATGTCAAATTTTACAAATACACTTAACAGTAATAAATATAGACCACTTCTTTGACACCTGTTGAGAAAGTCAACAGACTCCCTTAAAAAATGTCTCAATTTAGTGAGTTGTTGAGTTAGAAGAAACTTTATAAACTTTGTGAAACTCTGACTAATTCTTCACTATTTGGGCCTTCTTGTAAATTTGGCATCTGTTAAACATGAAATTATTTGCTTCTTTGTGTAAAAAACTTTGTGTCCTTCCCAGTGATGTGCATGTTTATTTGCATATAGAGTGGGGAAATAAGAGCCAATCACAGGTGGTCACTTTTATATCAGTTTTATTCTAAAGATGAATGTTTTTATTCATATTTAAGGGCAGCAGAAGCCCCCCTGGACAAAATGGGAATTTAGGACTCAAAGGACCAAGGGTAACTATTATCTGCACAGTAAAAACTCTCAATTGTTATTCAATATCAGTTTCTTGCAGATAAATTATGTATTGTTTTCAAAAGTTGTTTTTTTTGGTGTTCTTTTAATTGTCTGTCTGTCTGTCTGTCTTGTCTGTCTTTCTATCTATGTCTGTATTTCCAGGGTCGGACAGGACTCCCTGGCCTGTTTGGTCTACCTGGCATGCCGGTGAGAACAAACCCAATGAGCTAAAAGCTGGCTCATCAGGTCTGATAGTTACCTGCAGAAACTAAACTGTATTTGTGTATTTTTTGTGTGGATTGCTGTAGGGTTTCAAAGGCAGAGCTGGGATTGAGGGACCAGAAGGAAAGCCTGGTACACAGGTTCCCATTTTATAACTTTTCATCTCATATGATTCTGTTTTTGCTACATTCTACTTTGAACCAGCTCCATCAAGCCATGTCAACATTTTACCTCTAACATGTAGATACATTTTTAATGTCATCTGTCTTACGTGCAGGGTGTTCCTGGTTCTGTTGGCTCTCCTGGCCCTAATGGAGACAGAGTGAGTTGTTTTGTTTTTTTTTTAATCGAGCATGGTACAATCAATAAGGATACAGACACACAGCATTAAATAGTCTGGCTACAAGAGGATGCTATTTCACTGACATGTTTGTGATGTCTTCGTGACATTTTGCCTGTGAGCATCGGTGGTCTGTATTGTAAGACTTGTTACTTTATAAAAGTCTATTAACAGGCTCTCGTCAAAATAGTTACAGGGCAGTGTCTTGCTTTGTATGTTTTGTAAGCAAGTTCTTAATGGATATTAATGGCATCATTTTCATTGTCAAGCTGACAGGGCACCAAACCTGGAGGCTGCCTGTCAGCAGTTTTCAATACATTACACTGTTAGTCTGATAAAACCAGCTGATGATTGTGTCCAAATAAGTGTTTTCACCTTGCCTTCATAGGCTTCATTGTAATATTGACGCTGTGATGCAACAGTAACCTTTTGTTTGAGCAACATTATGTAGTCACTCGTGTTTTGTCCTATTTGGGACCCCCCATCGTAAACTCAGATACCATTTCTGGTATCAGAAATTTTCTGTAACAATTTGTCAGATGTAAAGAAATGTTATGTGCTAACTACAAAAACACAACTCAGCACGTCCCTCAAAACTTATGCACGCTCAGGTATTTTAGCGATGTAGCAGTCAAAGTTTGCCCAAGCGTTGTCCACATCTCAGAACAGTAACAGCACACCTTCCTGAACCGGAGACAAGAACACCTGGCTGTAACCTCTCACCGTCTAAACCTCTGTCTAAATGGGCTGACTTGGCTCATGATCAGAAGCTAACAACAAAAATACCAGGCTGAGGCTCTTGTTTCTTGTCTCTCGCTTGTTCATTGTCTCATTTTGTCTTCTTAGTTTTTCTCTGTCAATGTGCTCTTCGGTCTGTTCACCTCTGTCATGATGTCTGTAGAGACTGCTGAGCCCAATTCTGTTGCCCGCTCACCTGGCTCCAGCTCTGGTGCCCACTCTGACCCCAAACTTGAAAACCTCCTACCTCCTAACCTACCCTATTACAAGTCATGATACCATTCAAATGATTTTGAAGCTGTTTAGGTAAAAAATAATGTTACATAATGGGAACTAATATACTGTTGTGAGGAGGCTGTGAGAACTGACCACGTGACTTTGTTCAGCACTCTGTATTCAAGCAGGTTTTAGTGTGTACAAGTACAAAACTTTGTTTGGCACTTTGCTAATATTTCTGCATTTTGAAACTTCACATTGAAATGGAGCCAAATCATTCATATTTACGGCAAATTCTCTGATGGCAAAATATATAAGGCTTTTCAAATTTGTATATGATAACATTAAAGTCGCACAGCCTGAATAAATCAATTGTTTAAAATAGCTCTATGGTCTCTGAAGGGTTTTGCAGGTGTGGCTGGTGATCCAGGGAAGGCAGGTTCTCCAGGAGCTCTGGTAGGCCAACACTTCTCCCTTTAATCACCATATACATTTCCAAACAACTGAGCAAATTTGAAATTTTTAACATACTGAATGGAGTCATTTGTGACTTCTACAGGGTCCTCTTGGAAGTCCAGGTCAAAATGGGGTCCCTGGACCAGCTGGGGAGAGGGTGAGCAGATCACACTTCATAATTTCATTATATGACATGTTTCTGGTTGTGTGTGAGGAATATTGATTTCTGGCATTGAGGCCCAGTATGGGCTGTTCTATTTGAAAAAGATCAAATCAACACAATTAACATATAAGTGATTTTATTGTATTGTCTCTCTTTAGGGCTTCACAGGGCAAAAGGGGTTGATGGGCCCTCAGGGACCAGTGGGCATGTATGTGAGTAACTGTTACGAAGTGTGTACATGACCGTCAAGCTGACTAAATCAAAGTTGAGATGATACTTTTTCCTCTTTGATTTGAACTGTATTTCCTTTTCAAACTTTCCTGTGAAAAACCTTTATCTTTTGGGGATTTACTGAAGTAGTTCTTTACTCAGTATCTTTATCTTTACGTCTCTTTAAAGTTCCAGTGTGTAGTGGCATCTAGATGCAATGTTGCATCTGAACACCCTGCACCTCACTCTCCCCTTTGTTGGCTGTTAAAAACAAGAAAAATGCCCTCTGTGGGAACTTACAGTAGCTGTAACTTCTACCAAAAGATGACCAGGACATCACGTTTGAACCTTTTGTGTTTTACTGAATAACTGAGCATCATTACATTGACAAACACACAACATTGCACTGTTTTTTTACATCTCTATTATGTTAGCAAAACAGTTCTCACTAGATTTACTTCCTGCATTTTTTACGGCACTTCCTTGTGGCACTTGTAACACACACTGGTAAACTCAAAACATTACTGCCACCCTGTGGTCGGTGTAAGTTACTGTTCACAAATTATAATTCTTCATATAACAAATAAAATGATTCCACATTTATAATATGTAACCTTTATAACTGGAAAGTTTTAACTATTTGAATTACTGTATCAGCGAACTTAAAGGATAAGTACCGTTTTTTACAACCTGGACCTTATTTCTGGCAAAACATATGGTCATTTACTCACCCAGATAACTTTGGTGTCATTCGGCGTCGTTCGGACGAAATTAGATCCAGTGTAGCGGCGATATATCCATATAATGGGAGAGACGGGGCAGCGACACACAGCCTCTATATAACGCATTATCTGCCACGAAACTAGTTAATTTCATCAATATTTTGTTATGAAATGCTAGCGCTATTCCCCTCTGAGTCCGGGCTCGTCCGTTATCAACATCCGGGGTCAAACTAGCAGTAGCAGCTACAGGTAAACAAGCCGCGCTGTCGCGGGTGCGCGCGCAGCTCAGAGACGACATCTTCCAGGTCAGAGGTAGTAGATCAGCCTACAGACCCCGGATGTTGACAATAGACGAGCCCGGACTCAGAGGGGAATAGCACTAGCATTTCATAACAAAATATTGATGAAATTAACTAGTTTCGTGGCAGATAATGCGTTATATAGAGGCTGTGTGTCGCTGCCCCGTCTCTCCCATTATATGGATATATCGCCGCTACACTGGATCTAATTTCGTCCGAACGACGCCGAATGACACCAAAGTTATCTGGGTGAGTAAATGACCATATGTTTTGCCAGAAATAAGGTCCAGGTTGTAAAAAACGGTACTTATCCTTTAAGATACAACATCATGACACTCTCCCTGAGCGAGTAACAATCACAGGCCGCTGTCCCTGTGACAGTGCTGGTCCCACACTGTCATGTTGTGGGCTTTGTGGATGTGCGACTGCGGCAACAGCAGGCGGGTCCCCTGCCGTGGAGTCAGACACATAGGTTTCAGGTGTCTGAAGTAGGTGGCGTCTGTTCCTGATATATCTAGCATCTCCAGCCTTGACCTGGTAACTATTGGGTTGTGGTGCTGTTCCTAGCACTGTTGCCAGCCTGTCATGTCCTCTCTGCGTCTGCATTCTCACTGTCTGCCCAGGTCGCAGTGGAGCCAGCGGCCTAGCTGACTTGTCGTAGTAGGCTTTTCCTCTCTGTCTCGCTTGTGTCAGGGCCATTTGGACCTGTGTTTCCACTCTGGGTGAGTACCTGGCTTTGGTCATGGGAATGAAAGCCCTGGTGCGCCGAGAAAGCAGGCATTGAGCTGGCGATGGCAGCTTGTTCCTGGGCATGTTACGTAGGCTGAGGAGAGCTGCATCTATGTCCATTCCATCTCGTGCACATTTCTCCAGCAGGTGCTTTGCTGAGCGCACAGCCCTTTCAGCAAGCCCGTTGGACTGAGGGTACAGGGGACTGCTGGTGGCATGACAGAAGTCCCACTTGCGAGCAAATTCCTGGAACTCCCTACTTGTGAAGTAAGCAGCATTGTCTGTCATGAGTTGCTGTGGCACATTTGCCATTTAAGCTTGGCTACAAGTGTGGCACTTGTTGTGCCCGGGAGACGGTCTATCTCGAACCAGCCAGAGTAAGAGTCAACAAGCACAAGATGCTCCTTTCCCTCCCAGTCAAAAACATCTGCTGCAGTGAGGGACCACGGTAGATCAGAGATGTCATGTAGTTGAAGGGGCTCTTTAGGCTGGTGTGGCTTGAGAGCATTACAGGGGGCACACCTGGAAACTTGTCTTTCAACATCACTGTAGATGGTCGGCCAGAACAGTGTCTCCTTGGCCCTGCGCTTTGTGGCCTCGAGACCAGGGTGGCCCTGGTGCAGCTGTTGCATGTAGTAACGCTGGAGGGAGTGTGGAATGATGAACCGTTGTCCACGGAGGAGCAAGCCACTGTCGGTTGTGAGTTCCGCTCTCGTGGCGTAGAATGGCCTCAGGTAACGTGGAACCTCCCTATATGTGTCAGGCCAGCCTGCAGCAACGACCTCAGAGAGACGCCGGCACATAGGATCAGCCAACGTCTCACGCTTGAGTTCCTCAACCCTGTGTGAGGAGAGGACGTCCACCACCATGACCTCGTACTCCTCCATTTCCTCAGCCTGGTCAGTGGAGGGCAGATGTGCACGGGAGAGAGCATCAGCGACGTAGAGCTCCCTGCCCCTCTTGTAGATGACGCCGAGGTTGTAACGCTGAAGGCGGAGCATCATCCTTTGGATGCGTGCAGAGGCTGTGTGAAGTGGCTTTTTTAGTATGGTAATGAGTGGCTGATGGTCAGTCTCGACAGTCAGAGCCCGTCCATATATGTAGTGATGGAATTTCGTGCAAGCGTAGAGCTCTTTCTCAATCTGAGCGTAGCGTGACTCAGTCTCTGAGAGGGCCCTTGAAGCGAAAGCCACCGGCCTGTCGTTTTGGAGGCAGACAGCACCCAGTCCGTGCTGTGAGGCGTCAGCTGACAGTACAACAGGTTGGTGCACATCAAAGTACCGCAGCACTGGGGGACCTGCGATGAGTTCTTTGAGTTTGGTGAATGCCGCTGTGTGGTGCTCCAACCAGCACCAGTCTACATCCTGGTGCAACAGCTCGCGCAGGGGTGCTGTGGTCTCACTGTAGTCTGGTATGAACTTGGCCAAGTAGTTGGTCATGCCTAGAAACCTTTGGAGACTGCGCTTGTCCTCCGGCGGTGAAATCAGGCGGACGGCAGCGGTCTTGGCAGGGTTGGGTTTAACACCCTGGTTGGTGAGCAAGTGACCGACATAAGCAACCTCCGTGACCCTGAAACGGCACTTTTCAGGGTTCAGTCTGAGATTGACAGTCCGTATCCTGTCCATGACTTGGCGGAAACGTAGATCATGCTCCTCTCTGATCATGCGGCCCCACACCAAGATATCATCATCATCACAATTACACACGGCTGTCCTTCGAAAAGCTGCTCCATGCACCTTTGGAAAACCTCACTCCCCGTGGTGATGCCATAGGGCATTCGTAGGAAAGCATAGCGGCCCACAGGAGTCATGAAGGCGGTGAGTTTTGAGGACTCTTTGCTGAGCAGCACCTGCCAGAAACCACACTTAGCATCCAGAATGCTGAACATTTTGGCATCAGGCATGTCAGCGATCACCTCTTCCACAGTTTTCAACAGGTGGTGTGGTCTGAGGAGGGCTTTGTTGAGGTTGACGGGGTCGATGCATAGTCTGATGCTACCATCTCATTTGCTCGCAGCCACCATGGCTGAAACCCATTCAGTGGGCTCCTGAACCGGTGTGATGACTCCCAGTCGGGTCATTCTATGCAGTTCTGCCTCAATTCTGTCCTTCATGGCCAGTGGCACCCGTCTTGGAGCGCATATAGTGGGGTGCACGGTGTCATCCAGGCGCATGTGATACACCACAGGCAGTTTGCCGATGGTGCTGGTGTCAAATAGGTCCTTGTACTTCCTGCTGGACAACAGCATGCACCTCTGGTCCAAAAGTCACATAGCCGAGTCTGACACTGTCTCTGAGACCCAGCAATGGCTTGACGTGTCTGTCCACAACTTGGAATCGCAGCAAACCACAGCTAAAGTTTGTCTGCCGCACCAAGAGTCTGGATTATGTGACCTCCGTAGGCTACAAGATTTGCTCTTTTGCTGAGATTGATGTGAGCAGTAGGATCAATGTGCTGTAGAAGGGCCCTGGATATGACGTTGCATTTGGCCCCAGTGTCAATCTTCACAGTCAGTTGGCTGCCAGTGTTGCACGCAGACAATTCAGCAAACCTTTCATCTTGCTCATGCACATCCCTTGGCTTGTCTATGTTCTCACAGTAAAACATTTCTACAGTCTCGCAGCGAAACACATCAGTTGGCTCTTGCGTTGGCTGCGTGTCAAGTTCACTCACGTATGTGTATCTGCCCCGGCGTGCAGTGGGGGGCGGAACCTGCCCTGGCCTGTTGGCGGCAAACAGTTTGCCTGATCTGCAGTACCTTGAGAAATGGTTCATTTTTCCACATGTGTTGCAGCGCTTGTTGTGAGCTGGACACCTGTTTCGGTCAGGTGCGTGTTGGCCACCGCAGTTTGTGCATGGGTTGAATTGCACCATGCACACCTCTGCTTCCCTTTTTAGTTCTCTGTTGCCCTTCTCAGACTGTTCGTGGAGCATGCAGATCTCAATGGCCGAATTTAGTGTCAGTTTCTTTTCCTTCAAAAGCTGTGCACGGACAGTGTCACTTTGAAGTGAAGTCCGCAAAATCAAACGTGTCGAGTTTATCCAGTGCCTCCAGGCCGGCGAGGTTGACAAATGTGTAGGCTTTCACTTTCTTACTAGCCGTTGTTAGCCCGGCGTTACTATAGACGTGCCATTCCCGCTTGAACTTCTCCCAGTTGTGAGCGATATCCTCGTTAAAGACGAGCGGGTCGATCCAGCAGAGTGCTTGTGCCATCTTAGATTAAGTTCGGCTCACTTCTTACACCATGTAGATGTGCACTAATGAGGAAGACTGAAGACAGTCACGGTGTAACACCCGTTAGCTTTATTAGCCCAAAACTGAACAACAACAACCGCGCGTACCCAGCATTCCCCGCGTCCCTGACGTCATCACGCTGTAGCAGTAACCATAGCAGCTGTCAACACAGTCTACACTAACCCTCTGGTGTGGGCAGAAAACAGCTCCAATAAATACTCCCTTTTCCAGCAAGTCCAGAACTCGTTGAGAAGGCACTGGCGATATTTTCATCTCCGGGTCAGCTCCTCTCGGCTGGAGTTGGAGGTTTGGCTGGCAGCTTGAAAGGGCTTTGGCAGCAATGAGGAAAGTCACTTTCCAATCAGAAAGTGAGCTGGTGTCAGAGGCTGAGGTTCTTCCAGTTCATTGTAGACAAAAGTCAGTAGTCTTGAATTGATTGTTGCCTCTGCCTCTGCCAATAGACATGATCGCTCCTCAAATCTCAGTGAAGCTCTTCCCATCACCTTTTTCAAACATGTCTTCACTGACTGGACCAATCTCTCTCCCCACCCTCCTTGATCCAAGCTGCAACTCTGAATACAGTCTTCAGTTTACTTCAGTTTACTGCTGTTTAGTTCTCCAGTGTTAATAATGGATCTGGCAATTTTGTTTCACCAGAGCACCTCTTCTTTCAGGTTTGAGGCTGTCTGACCTCTTGTGGTGAGATCAGCTGGCTTAAGCTTTCCACTGCAATGTGACCAGGTTTCTGGTGCGGTCAGTGACTGTGTCTCAATCACTCTGTAAGCTACAAATGTTTTCCATCTTTGTGCTTAGCTGCAAATCCACTGGATAACTATCATGGAATTTGACCACCAGATTTGGTTCTGCTACATGTTCATTGCCTTCAGCAAGTTGTTTCCCATTCTAGCCACAACCAGAGCCCCCATTAACTCAAGACGTGGCAAGGTGAGTTTCTTAATGGGTGCTACTCTTGATTTGGACATGACTAGTCTGGTCACAGTTTTTCCCTCAGTTGTCTGTCCTTGGAGATACACTAGGCTTTCTCACTTGCATCGCTGAACACATGAAGAACGTGGCCTTGTCCATTTTGCACCTTGTCAGTTCCATGCTACCTGGGAATGACTCTCTGATGCAGCTGAAGTTACTCCGTGCACCATTGCTGCAACTTTTGAGGGAGCTCGTCTGGCAGTTTCTCGTCCCAGCTGATGCCCCTTATCCTGAAAGAGACATTTCACTCTTATTGCGAATGGTTTCAGAAATCCCATGGGGTCAAATATTTTAGCTGATGACCACAGGACACTCCTCTTTGTTTTCTCCTTTGCTCTAAAAATGTCCAATAGATGTTTGCGGTTGAAAACAAAGTTGTCTGTCTCTGGCCTCCATACTAGACCGAGCACCTTTAACACATAGCCATGTGCTTCAGGTTCCAGAGTCAAAATCAAAAAGTCAAAATCCCCTTGAAGCCGCTTGGCCTTCAATTCAGAGGAATTTGTGGTCCACTTACAGAGGTTCATGCTAGCAGTGGACAAGATCTCCCTCACACTTGTGGTTAGTGCATAAGAATCAACATCACTTGAGCTGTTTGGTATTTTTGTTTGGTATTTTTCCATGAGATTCCTGATTGTAGCTGCAAGCAGGAATGGACTTGAAGACACCACGCACGCCATTCTCTGTGTGCATGATTTGGTGTCCTCAGCATCAGGGGATCCTGGGAGCCACATGAACGTCAAGGCATCCCTGTCCTTCAGCAATAGATATCTGTAGGAAAGCCTTTGTGATGTCTGCCATGAATGCAATTGGATGCAGCCTGAATCTCACTAACATGTTTAGGAAGTCTGGGTTTAGGTTCGGCCTGGTCATTAGACAGTTGTTGAGAGAAGACAGCTGTCCTCGTGTGAGGAAGACAGCAACTGGCAACTTGGTTGTTGCCTTGTCCTCCCTAATCACAGCATGATGAGCAGGTACTACTTGACATTACTTTTCTCAGTTTCTACTGTGTGCTTAGCCTCTGGGATGTCTTCAAATATCCCTTGCTGAAGATAGTCCTCAATCACATCATTGTATCTCTTGTGCAGTGTCCAATCAGTTCTTAGTTTTCTTTTCAGCACCTTGAATCTTTTCTGGGCAAATCTCAGATTGTTTGGGAGTTCTGGTGCATCCTGTTTCCATGGTAACTCCACTTCATATCACCCTCTCTATTTCCGAGAATGAACATAACTGGTCTGAAACCTGTGTGGTTTCCTCATTGCCAATCTACATGCACAAAGCTTCACTCATGCTTGACATGGATAGTGGTCCCTGCACTGTCCAGCCGAAAATGGTTTCTATGGCAACCAGGGACTCTAATAGTTTTTCTACTTTTTACATACCAAAATCATGTTTGAACCTTTTACCTTTTACTTTTACTTCCTTGTGACACTTGTAACTCACTCAAAACATTACTGCCACCTTGTGGTTGGTGTTAAATTATAATTCCTCATACAACAAATTAAATGATTCCACATATATACTATGTTACCTTTATAACTGTATGTTTTTAACTATATGAATTACTGTATCAATGAACTAAAGATACAACACCCTCACAAGTGCCAGAGTTTGGTTCGTCTGCTCTGGGCTACTGGAAAAACATAACGGTGCAACATGGTGGACTCTGCTCCAAGGACATTGTATTACTGGACACAGCCTTGGAGGCAGAGCCCCGTTCATTTATATGAAAAGTGCTCGACTTCCCGGCTATGAAAATACCCAAATCTTCCATGTTGTGCGGCCCATAGAGTGTGTGCACTAGAGACTTCTGCAGAACGAGCCGGCTAACTTGAATGGGGATAAAATAATTTAATCATTGCTTTGTAGTTAAAACGTGGGATATGTATGTATTATGTTAAATACATTTTATTATTTTATGTCCACAGGGTTACCATGGAGCAGTAGGTCCGACTGGGAGACCAGGTCACATGGGGCAGAGGGTAAGGCTGATTCATGCCACAATGTTATAGAACAAACTAATGTAATAATGTAGTAATGTCTTCTGATTATTCATGGGCCGGAATGTAATGCATACATTTACTTAGTACTCAGTCACTATATTGTTTCCCTTCAATAACATGCACTGAAAACTAGTTTTTGCACATTTCCGCCAATGTTCTTAGAAAAAACAAGTGCTATCTCTTGCTAAAAAAATAATGTTTACATCTGTGCATTACTTATAGCAATAAGAATAATAATCATCAACCTCTTCCTTGGTAAAGAAAGAAATTATGACAGGTGTATTGTAATAAAAAAAATTATTGGTGTCCACTGATAAAATGCAATCTTATCTTAAGATGGATGACCCAGATATTCATAAAGTTTGTGATGAAGGTTGTTTCTTCATGCAAAATACACCTTTGGTTTAAAAGTCAATCAGGCTGCTTCATTTTGGGGGTTTAAGGTGAGTCATTTTTGACCCATAGGACAAGGGGAGTAAACAGAATGCAAAGACTTCATGAGGGTTAAATACTGGACAACCAATGTCAACTTACATACTTGTAAGGCCTGTGGTGTATAAACTATAATCTCATCAAAATCGCATATACAGTATAAATAACTTAGACCAGCAGCAAACTAAATTGAATTCAATATTTTTCCTGACAGCTACTGAATATTTGCTGCTATAAGAGTTTGGTTCGGTCAAGCTATCAGCCGTGCAGTGGTTAAGTTCATGTGTAAAGTCATTTGTTGAGTTGTGATTTTTAGTGTTTCTGTGACTGTTGTGCAGGGAGATGCTGGTGTCAGAGGGTCTCTTGGCTTCCCAGGAAAGACTGGACCTCCAGTGAGTATTTGGTCAAATTGAATGCATAGAATGCCCATTGTTCACCTTCAACTGAATACGCTGTTGAGGTGATCAGAAATTACAGAAATTGATTAACGTTTGTATTGAAACATGGTCTTCTCAGGGTCTGCAGGGCCCTCCTGGTGAGAGGGGGCCTGTGGGACCACAGGTGAGAACATTACTTTTCTGGACCCTAAAAAACTTACTGATCAGCATCACCATCCAGGATAATATAAGTTTATAACCTGACATTATTGCTGTTTGCTTAATCTTTCCTTAAGGGTCGGCAAGGAGAGGTGGGACCCAAAGGCATTGTGGGACTGCCAGTAAGTAGGTCTTTCACATAAGGTTATTTCAGGCTCAGTATAACCATCCTATCAGTACGGTAGCATGCTGAGTCCATTTATTTTCTCTCTGCTTGATTCCAACATTTATTTATCTCTCCCAGTGCATCTGTCTTTTTCCACTATTCCACAGTTGACACAGTAGCACTTCCAGTAAATCTGAATGAAAGTATGAATACAGATATTTTTAGTGAAATAAGGAGATATAGACACAGACACAGATGGTAGTTAGTGTTACAGCCCTGGTTAATTCCTCTTCTTTGGGAGGAGATCATGAACTAAGGTAGAATAAATCAAATCAAATCAAATCAAATTTTATTTGTATAGCCCAAATTCACAAATCACAGTTTGCCTCAGAGGGCTTTACAATCTGTACAGAGACGACACCCTCTGTCCTTCGACCCTCGATTCGAGTGAGGAAAAACTTGCCCCAAAAAAAAACCCTTTTACCAGGGAAAAAAAAATGTGGAAGAACCTCAGGAAGAGCCACAGAGGAGGGATCCCTCTCCCAGGACGGACAGACGTGCAATAGATGTCGCATGTACAGAGCAGATCAACGAGATCACAATGTATACAATATAATGGATGGTTGACAGGAATGAAAGCACATAAAGAGGCATCACAGCAACAACAATGAAATGCACATGGAAATGTGATTACTAGTGATAACAGTAGTAGTGGTTAACGGTAAGGATAGTATGTAGTAATGCATTACAATAATAGTAGTGGAACGTATGTAACAGAGATATGACTAATATTAGCAACAGTAGTGGTGGGTGTCAGGCAGGGCCATGGCAGTAGGCGCATCCATGATCAGGCAGGGTCATGGCAGTAGGCGCATCCACGATCAGGCAGGGCCATAGCAGTAGGCGCATCCACGATCCACGACCCGGGCGCGGCCAGGATCCATGGGAGCCTGTAGGACTAGAAAGCACAAGGACTCCGGGGAAGAATAAGATGGCTTCTATTAGAAATTGAGGTTTAGGGAGATTAAGTTTTGGTTTGGGTGCACTGAAAAAGTAAAACCCAACACTTAACACAATAATGAAACCTGAAATGCATTAAACATCACATCATGAGTTATGTACAGTAAAGTGCATTCTGAGATTTTTACACAACTTTTTTTTTTTGTTCTGTTTTAAATGGATTCAGGGCCCTCTAGGCCAGCCAGGACCAGAGGGTGGCATGGGGATCCCTGGTCCTTCAGGGAGCAAGGGGCCTCTGGGAACATCAGGGTCAGATGGACCGAGAGGGTTTCCAGTAAGTGGGTACTTCTCACCCTCCTCTCCATTGTGATGCTGCCTTCAGTAAAGAATGTACTGTATGCTATCATGAAATTTATCTTTGGCGTGAAATCACTTTTTTTTCTGATCAGGGAACAGCAGGAATTATTGGACTAGCAGGTCAGGCTGGAGAGAAAGGAGAGCAGGTAACTGGTTTTTGCATGGTCTTCATGCTTGAAGACATTGAATATTGGAATAAAATACTGTCTAACAAGAACTTCACTTGCAGAAATACTCTTTTATCAGCCTTCAAAAACTGAAATGAGTCCAGGCGTAGAGCAGGTAAAGTAATGTTAATGTGTGTTATTTAATGTCTTCAGGGAGCAGTGGGTCCTGCTGGTGATACTGGTCCTCCAGGTCTGAATGGGCAGCAGGTCAGTTATCTTACTGATGACACTTCACCAATCAGAGGACCATATAATGCATTCAGGCAGATATTAAATGTCATATACTCATACTAAAATATTGCAAAATATTTTCACCTCATTATCTTCAATATTTAAGAAATGCAATTTATAGTATAATACTAAAGGACCTTGCTATAAAGTCCACTAATTTATTGATAAGTATGACTGCGCTTGTCATGTCAGGGTCCTCCAGGGCCAGCTGGTGAAGAAGGATCTCCTGGATCAAAAGGTGACCAGGTCTGTGACATCATTACTGAATTGTATTTAAAACAAACAAACACATGAAAGAACCCATGCATAAAATATTAACATTTTATCAAAGAGTACATGAATGAAAGGCTGAAATGTAGTGTTTCAATGCCCTCTTTAATTGAACGTTTCTCCTGGACATTGGTCTGTATTTTCAGTTCCATTATATTTGCGTTGGAGGCTCACCTGCAGTCTCAGCACTAGCAGCCACAGCTCATCAATCACTGTCAGAGACACAACTGAAATGGCATACATATGTATGCACAAGCATATGAGTAGACAAGATGCAACAGAGAGAGCAGCGTTTGTTTATACAGGGTCACATTTTGGCCAATAAAGTAATTGTCATGAGAAGCAGAGAACAATCAGGAAGCCCAAACCTGGACTGCAGCCAGCATCACTGACAGGTGTGGTCTGAAGTGTGCTCTGCTGCAACTTTAACTACACCCAACGGTGATGTCATGGTGATGTCATGGTGTACTTACACACAAGAGTCTCTTAGACATCACTGCAGACAGGTTAAGTTATCCCTCTGCAGGTCATTGGTTAGTGTCAACTGTTGTTCAGCTACTCCCGTCGATGTGTGATGAAGCTATTGGCCTAAGGCCACGTTCAGACCAGCAAAAACCTTGAACCAGGCTCAACATTTTCTGTAACACAAGACATCATCAGATGACAAAGTCGGGTCAGTCCACACCTATCTTCAAACTCACCCTTAGTTTTGATCTCAACTAAACACCTGTGAAGAATGTCCAGCAGATCGTGTAACTCAGACAAAGTTGCAGACAATGTCAGACAACTGTCAAACACTGTGCTATTCTGAAACAGGGAGCGCTGGGCCCCCAGGGACAATCAGGGCACAAGGGACCAAAGGGAGAGCCAGGACCTCAGGGCTCCCACGGGCTGCAGGGTGAGCCTGGGCTGAAGGGCAAAGAGGTTAGATGTATTGTCATTCTATGCAACAAATTGATCTAGGTCTGCAACTTATGATGGGCTGGGCTGTTTGGCTACTTGCGGGGAGGCTGACGCTAGCATGATAGTGCTAACTCATGCTTTAGGAGTACTGTTTGGGACGGTACCTTTTGAGCTGATGGAAGAAGTTGGTGGTGTTTCCAGTTCTGCTGAGGACTGGCCACTGACACATTTTGCACCTAATGGTGGTCTGTCCTTTGTCAGACTTCAGGTAGCTGAACTATTTCCAAATAACCGAAGTGGTATGACCTTTCTTTGGTACAATTTCTTCGTTTTTGTCAGTTTCCTCGCACTCGGTTTCGCTCGTCAGACCGCTCATTTTCTTGTGTCGGCTACACACACAGGTGGTCACCATCATTCTGAGTTGTTGTGAGTGGGAGGGGCCGTAAACATGCATCAACCACATGCATTTGTTTCTCTGCTGTGCGATTGGCTGTTGATGTAATGTTTTCTAGGTAGAGGAAAACAGACTCAAAAATAACCATATCGAAAAAAAATGTCATAAATGAATCACCGTTATCGTGGAAAAATTTTATCATGGAAATGATCAAGATCATTTTATCGCCCAGCCCTATCTATAATGCATTTGAAAACTGTGAAAAATGCCCATAACAACAATGTCTGACTCCATGAAACATTATGTTTTGTCCAACCAGCCACAAATATATTAAGTCTACTATTATGTAAGAAGAAAAGCAGCAAATCCTGGAACTATTACATTTTTGCATGAAAATGACTTAAATGTTTAATCAATTATCAGATTCTTTGCTAATTCATTTTCTATCAATCCACTAATTGATTAATCGTTGTAGCTCAAATTTTATTCAGCCACTGGTTGTTGTGCTGCTGGTTCTTCCTTCATTTTCTTTCTTTTGCAGGGTGATGATGGAGAGCCTGGTGTTCCTGGGGACCTCGGTGCTAAAGGAACAAAGGTCATCTCAATGTTGTATTGTTAGCTGATGTAGCATTTTAGACTCAGATGCTCCACCTACAACTCTTTGTCATTTCAAAGTGAAAGCGAAAGTCAGTGCTAAAGTAGTCACTAAAATGACGTGTTTTCACAGGGAGATATGGGCAATCGTGGCCTATTGGGGTCAGATGGGCCTCCAGGAGTCCCAGGCACACAAGGACCAAGAGTGTCAAAAGGAGAAAAAGGTTATGCAGGTTTATTGGTAAATGAGCCTTAATACCTTTTTATCCATTAGCCTATCTGCCTGTATCATCATCTGTTTATCTACTGTACAATACCTGTCTGCCTCACTATGTATTTGTATTTTCAGGGTCAAGGAGGTCTGATGGGGAAGGTTGGACCATTAGGCTTATTGGGACTACAGGTGAGTAATGCAATTATTTTATTAAGCTTGACCCTGTAATTTTTTATTGAATGGTGTCAATTTTCATACTGGCATTTATCTCATTTTAAAATTAAAGTCCAACTGAAATTAAATCATTTTTTTTGTCTACTACAGAGTTCCTGTAAATGACTTATTATGTGTTCTGTGAGAAAAAAAAACACAAACAAAAGAAGAGAAATGTATAAGTATTTGTGTCATGATGCACCCTACATGCAAATGTCACATGGGAACCGTTAGATGCTGGTGTAGTCCTTACTCTAAATAGGAGAATAATAATGAAAACGTTGCCGTGGGGTTTTGTCTAGACCCAAAATGCAGAGACCAGAGGCTGGAAATCAGGTGAAAGGTATTTATTTCAGGACAGAATTCTTGTGGGAGTAGCAGACGAGGAGGGCAGGCAGACAGGCTAGGTTGTCTGGTGGCAGGGAAAAACACAAAACAACAACAACAAGAAAACAACTGCCACAGCAGCACTGTGACAGAAAAAGTATTAATGCATTTAAAAACATGTTTACATTATTTTTGACTATAACAAGGGAAGAGTAAATAACATTTCAGTTGAACTAAAAATCATTTATTGTGGTAGCTGCTGTTAAATGGTGACTGCTCTGACTGTGCATCTTTTTTCAGGGTTTCCCAGGTATTTTTGGGACTCCAGGACCTGATGGGCTACAAGGACAGAAGGTTCATAGTCTCACACTTTTAAGTTCAAGTTCAACTATATTTGTACCCAAAGTGCAATTGCTTTTGCAGCAAAGAGTACGACATAAAAAGAAACAAAAAACATGACATTAGAAATGCTTAACAGGACTCAATCAATACAAGCATAATCATCAGGACAGCAATAAAAAGGAACACGATGATGACTATCCTCCCATCCCTCTCAGTCAGGTTTGACCATCATAACACTTAATTAACAGTACATCGACGTAATCAGCTCAATCTTCAAGCGACAGCAAGGCTCTATTGTCCAAAAAGCATGCTCAAGATCAATTTGGATTTTTTCAAGTCTATCTTGTTTACAGTTGAGAGAGTTTATGCATAAACACCACATTATACACTATGATTATGTAACAGAGACTGCTCATTTACCTGAAACAAACACTGATGATATTCATATTCCCCCTCAGATGAGATTTGCATTCAAACATGTGCAGGTATAAAGTTCTTGGTTAGAAGTGATTATTGTGGTAATATGCATGGGCAAACCTGAAAATGAGCATAATATGTCACCTCTAAACCCAAGGTGCTCTCACAGTATGCAGTAAATCCAATAAAGTTCACAGTTTTAAAGAAACCAAATCACTCTCAGTAGAGTAGTAAAATGGATTAATGAGATGTATGTGGTGAATGGTATTCATTATACATTTTGATAAACTGGAATTGTCCTCTCTACAGGGAGACAGAGGTCCTGCTGGTTTGACTGGTGAGCCAGGGGCTCCAGGTTCTAAGGTACAGAGCACTTCTGCCAAATAATCATAGCTGTAATGTAAAGCAGCAGTCCACGTTTTGGCTTCATTACTTTCACTCTGTACACTGCCTAACTGCAGGGCATGGCAGGAAGCCAGGGTGTGAAAGGTGACCTGGGAAAGCTTGGACCAGTGGTAAGTGAAGTACAGTAAAGTATGACAAAGCCAAATGCCCAATGTCCCTTTGTGTTTTTATGTAAGCACAAACTAACAGAAACTAAAGAAAGAATTTCTTACATAAATATGCTACATAATTTTACCTAAACTCCACTAGCATGTCCTCACCCTACCAAGAGAAGCAGTAGCTCAGATCCTGGCAAATACAAAGCCCTCCCCCATCCCTACTTTGGTCAATCAGACCAGATTTCTCCAACTTATTCCCAGCTGATTAAAAGGGAAAACCCATCAGTGTGGACAGATGAAGCCACAGCCCCTCTACAGTATGGTTTTGAGTGCACAGACTGGCATGTTAGAGATGACACCACCCAGGAGAACCACACCAGTCTTGAAGAATGTACTGTACAACAGCAAATGTGTTAATGATGCAGTAACGGGCTGTCTTCCGGTATGAGACGCACAGGGTAGACGCATGTTAAGCTCGCTCCCACTAACGCACTTTTAATTACATTTTTAAGCCTCGGCTTTTTCAGCAACTGCCCTTCATACTGTTCGCACCTGGTTTATAAGGCTATACCAACCACCCAGCAATGTCCAAAAACAAGGGAAAAGACGCTGGAAAGGACAAAGAAACTGCAAACTGCTAGCATAACTATGGCTGAGATTAGCATGCTACTTGAGGACCACTGAGCGGCTCTGACAGCTAATTTTCAAGTCATCATTTGAGTCGCTGACATCCACACTGAATAGCATACACTCCACTGTTAAAGACCACGAACAGCGTATCAGTTCTCTGGAGGGTAATGCTACTGAGGTTGACCAGCTCCTTCAACAACTTGAAAATGCTCAAGGTGCGTTCACAGCGGACATTTTATTTTTGTTGCTGGCGACAAGTTTACATATTAAGTCAATGCAAACGAGCGATTGAGCAATTAGTCACTCAGGCGAAAAAACGCTGGGGCTCCGAGCGACAGTGACCGAGTGATGGAGCGAAAAATCTCTCAATTGCTCTGTCGCTCGAGATGAGAAACCCCAAGTCTCTGGCCGTCAGTCGCTTGTCGCTCAGTGCTGACTGGCTGCCGTAATCTATGTGTAACTTTGACAACTACTGAAACCATGGAAACGTAATACAACTCCACCGGTCCGGAAGAGCAAAGCCGGCATTACGTTGACACACACACACACACACACACACACACAGCCACTCACCGGCGCTTGTGGGACTTCCACAACAGGTACAATGTCAGCCATGCTGAACCAATACAAACGGGAAGAAATGAGCGCCTCCGAGCGACGTGAAATTCACTGGAATCAATTGAATGCCGTCATCAGAGCAATCTGTTGAATTGTGCCGACGAGCGACTGCAGCTGAGCGACAGAGCGAGTTTTTTCAAAAACTTCTTTTTCTCTCTCTCTGACTTACATTCCTGCCAGCTTATCCTCTTAAACCCATAGTAATTTCAGACCATGCCACGGTCATAGTTGGCATATGCCTTCCTGGTAGATCCCTGTCGCGGTCCCCCTGCCGCTTTAATTCGCTATTACTGCGTGAACCGGATTTTGTTAACACTATCAGCAGTTGCATAGACCTCTTCGTTTCCACTAATGTCGACCCAGCTGTGTCTGCAGCAACAGTTTGGGAGACATGCAAAGCCTATCTGTTAAATATTTTCAATGAAACATTGCAATGTGGCCTTCTCCCCACCACATTATGCCAGCCCACTATTTCTCTTATATTAAAAAAGGACAAAGATCCCCTTTACTGTAGCAATTTTCACCCCAACCTCTCTGCTGTGCGCGGATGTCAGGCTATTGGTTAAGATGTTGGCAAGACGTTTAGAATCTGTTCTGAGGACCATTATTTCCACTGACCAAACAGGGTTTATTAAAGATAGGCACTCTTCATAATGTCAGACGGTTATTTGATATATTATATTCACCCTCACCTCACCCTCATGTCCAGTCAGATGCGGGGTATCTTAAGGGGACATGCTGAGCACAAACTGGCCTTGTACGATGATGACCTCTTGTTGTTTGTCTCCGATCCAGACACATCTATCCCCCTTGTGCTGGCTATGCTGGAGGATTTTGGGCAAATTTCAGGTTACAAATTAAATTTTCAGAAAAGTGAGTTTATGCCCATTAATACTGCAGCTACAGTCTAACCCCTTGAACTAACTATTTAAACCATCTCTGAGTAATTTTAAATATTTAGGCATCTGTGTAACCAGGAACTTTTCAGATTTGTTCAAGTGTAATTTCTCCTCTCTGCTTGCTCGACTGACTGAAGATCTCCACCCCTAGGGGGCGCGCCCCCCAGTTTGAATACCACTGCTCTACAGAAACCCCAAGAAATGGGTGGGCTATCACTACCAAACTTTTTATGTAATTACTGGGCTGCCAATGTTTGGTCTATTTTGCACTGGTGTCACATGTAAAAACTGACTCAGATGCCTGAGGATGTCATTACAGTTTTTGGCTTCGGTTGCAAGCACCTGAATTGTCTTGATCTCAGGATTACCAACGAGTAATTCTGTTGGAGTGCTGGGTGTTAGATGTTATTCACGCTCCCAGAGAAACTTCGGTCCTCGCAGCCAGTTTGTTGAATGAATGTCTGAAGCACGAAGACCTTGGGATGTGTGATCGGCCGGGTTTTCTGCGGTGTCCACATAGTGCCACTGACTGGGATCACTGTTATCCCTTATCAACTGAACACGGTTCGCAACAAATATGTGGAACCTACGGGCATCATTGTTCATGTACCCAAGCACAACTTGTGAATCTGTCCAGGAAACCTCTTCATCAATCTTCAATCTTTGTCAAGTCTACATTTTAACATGACACTGGCTTTTGTAGAAACCACAGCTGCCGTGAGTTCTAGTCTCGGGATACTTGTGACCTTTGAGGGTGCAGCCCTTGCTTTCACCAGTGCGAGACTGCAATGGACCTCATCTTTGTCATTTTTGTACCTGAGGTAAGAACATGCACTGTATCCCACTCAGCTGGCATCCGAAAAATGGTGCCACTCTACTCTGACAATGTTAAGGAAGTCATATAAGTGGCAACATCTCGGAATTGAAACCTCTTTCAACTTGTGAAGACAATTTATCCACTCCTCCCACCGTGGCCTCATATCTTCTGGAAGTGGATCATCCCATCCGATGCCTCTGTGACACAGCTCTTGAAGGATATGCTTTCCAGTTAGGCTGAATGGAGCGATGAATCCAAGTGGGTCATAAAGAGAGGCAATGACAGACAGGCAACCACGCTGGGTTGAAGGCTGATCTTTCAAGCTGATGATGAGGACAATTGACTTGCTGTATGCCAACATTAAGGAGGCATACTCAGCGACACCCCTGCCCCCGCTAGGTAGATCAGACCACAACCTTGTCCAGCTACAACCACTGTACAAGCCAGTAGTACAGCGGCAGCCTGTAACAACCAGGTCCTTCAGGAAGTGGTCTACGACCGCGGGGGATGCCCTCAGAGACTGTTTCCAATCTACGGACTGGGCAGTACTACAGGGGGGGCACGAGGAGAATGACATCAACGGGATCACCACCTCTGTAACAGACTACCTTAACTTCTGCATGGACACAGTGGTTCCAGTGAAAAAAGTACACTGCTATGCAAACAACAAACCCTGGATTACCAGCGAGGTAAAGGCCGTCCTCAACAGGAAGAAGAGGCCTTTCTGGATGAAAGACCAGGAGGAAATGCAGAGGGCACAGTGTGAACTCAGGCTGGGTCTGAGGGATGCCAAGGAGGCGTACAGGAGGAAGCTGGAGAGCAGGCTACAACAAAACAACGTGCGTGAGGTGTGGAGGGGTCTGAAAACCATCACCGGCTACAAGCAGGCTACGGATGGAGCAGCTGAGGGGGACAGAGAAAGAGTCAACGAGTTTAACGTCTTCTTCAATCGTTTTAATGAGGTGCCTGCACTCCACCAGGTCCCTCCTCCTCCTCCCTCACCTCTCTCTCTCCCGCCCCCTCCAACCTACTCACCTACACCTACATCCCTCCACTCCTCCATGTGCCTCTCCTCCTTACCATCTTGCTCCTCTGCATCGCCTCCTCCCCCCCCCTCTTCTGCAGCCCTCCCTGCCATCACCGCAGCCCAGGTTAGTGGCATGCTGAGGAGATTACACCCAGGGAAGGCGGCAGGACCGGACAAAGTGTGCCCCAGGATGTTGAAGGCCTGCGCTGCTGAGCTAGGCGAGCCCCTGCAGCAGCTTTACAACCTGAGCCTACGCCTGGAGAGGGTGCCCACCTTGTGGAAAACATCATGTATTGTCCCAATACCGAAGGGGAGGAGCCCCAGTGACATCAGTGACTTCAGACCAGTGGCGCTCACCTCCCACCTCGTGAAGACACTAGAGCGGCTCATCCTCAACATCATCCGCCCCCAGGTTCAGCATGCCCAAGACCCTCTTCAGTTTGCCTATCGGGAGAGGGTGGGGGTTGAGGATGCTGTCCTCTTTCTCCTCCACAGAGCATACTCCTTCCTGGACAAGGGAAATGGCTCACTAAGAATCCTCTTCTTCGACTTCTCTAGTGCATTCAATACAATCCAGCCCGCTCTCCTGCAAGAAAAACTGACCAGAATGCACGTTGACCCCTCCATAGTGTCCTGGATCACTGATTACCTCACTGACAGACCACAGTTTGTCAGATTGAGAGTCCGTACATCAGACACAGTGACCAGCAGCACCGGAGCACCGCAAGGGACTGTACTCTCTCCTCTCCTCTTCACCCTGTACACAGCCGACTTCCAGTACAACACGGACACATGCCACATGCAAAAATTCTCAGATGACACTGCAATTGTGGGGTGTATCAGGGGGGGCAGTGATAGTGAGAATGAGTACAGAAGCACAGTGGAGGACTTTGTGAAGTGGTGTCGGCTGAACCAGCTGCAGATCAACACCATTAAAACAAAGGAGATGGTAGTCGACTACAGGAAGAAAAGTCCCCAACCCAAGCCAGTGTCCATCGAGGGGGTGGAGGTGGAGGTAGTCGGCTCCTACAAATACCTTGGCCTGCAGCTGGACAGCAAGCTGGACTGGACTGTGAACACAGACCACCTATACAGGAAGGGGCAGAGCAAGTGCTACTTCCTGAGAAAGTTGGCCTACTTCAACATCTGCAGGAAATTACTGCAGATGTTCTACCACTCTGTGGTAGCCAGCGTCTTGTTTTATGCTGTTGTGTGCTGGGGGGGGAACATCAAGAAGAGGGACAGCGGGAGACTGGACAGGCTGATCAGACGGGCCAGCTCTGTGGTGGGCCTGGAACAGGAGTCGGTGGTGGCAGTTGCAGAGAGAAGAACCATGGAAAAACTGCTGGCGATTACGGACAACACCAGCCACCCTCTGCACTCTGCCATCAGCTCTCAAAGGAGCAGATTTAGTGGCAGATTGCTGGCACTAACCTTCTCCACAGATAGACTGAGGAAGTCCTTTGTTCCCAGGGCAGTCAGACTGTACAATAGCAGGGGGGGGGAGGATGGTGGGACGCGCACAACATCTGCACTAACTGAAATTTTATGAATTGTATTTCTTTTATATGAGAGTGTGTGTGTGTGTGTGTATATATATGTGTACATATATATACACATATATGTAGGTGATAGTTTGTATATATGTGTATATATAGGTATATTTTATACTTTATTTTACTCTTTTATATTATTGCTACATCTGTCTGCATTAGCCAAGTATTTTTTTTTTCTTTCAGAATGTTTGGAGCAGCTGACAGATGAATTTCCTTCAGGATTAATAAAGTATTTATCTATCTATCTATGTTAAAGCTGAAAGTGTCCATTTTAATCGACCATTGAATGGCTTGTGCATGCTCTGATAGGGTTGGATCCAGTCCCAGAGGTTTGATGGTTGCTGCTCTTTCTGAGGGATCTAAGCAGGCGAGGGCTGCTTCCTCATTCAAGTTGAATTTATGAAGGCGTAGGCCTCCTCTTTTGCACAACTCCTGTGACTCAGTGATCAGTTTCTTGGCTTCCTCGACCGATGGGACACTGACTAGCCCGTCATCAACATAAAAGTTTTTCTCCACAAATGTTGATGCCAGTGGATAGGTAGCTTTGTGTTGCCGTGCCAGATGTTTCAAGCCAAAATTGGCACATCTTGGAGTCGAGGTGGCTCCGAAGAGATGAACCACCATCCTGTACTCCTGTGGTTCCTTCTCCAAATCTCCACCTTTCCACCTTTCAGATAATTCCGGGATTCAGGAGTGACGGAAGCTGATAAAACATTCTTTTGATATCACAGATAATCGCTACGGCCTCCTTCCTGAAGCGGCAAAGAACTCCTACCAGAGGATTGATTAGATCAGGCCCAGTTAGTAGAGTGTTGTTTCGAGAAACACCATGGAATTTGGCCGAACAGTCGAATACGACGCTCAGCTATTTCGGTTTTCTGGGGTGAAAGATGCCGTGATGCAGAAGGTACCACTCCGTCTCTCCCTCAGATGTTGTAGGGGCAGGCTCTGCATCACCCTTGTTAATTGTTTCTTCCATGAATGTTTTGTATTGATCATAATATTGTTTATTGGTCTTTAATTTTTTCTTCAGACACTGCAGGCGAACTGTGGCTAGTCTCTTGTTGTTTGGTAGGTTGGGTGGACTGTTGCCCTTAAAAGGGAGGGGCATCTCATAATGTCCGTCTTTCTTCTGCGTGATGTAGTCACTGAGGAACTGTATGTAATGAACATCATCCTGGGACACATATTTATCTTCGTAAGTTCTCTCGATGAAGTCTGATTCTAGGGCTTTAGAACATCTGTCTGCGATGGAATTGGCAGTTCTTTTACTGTGAGCCGATGCACAAAGCTCTGACTTCCTTGTCTGTCTAGGTGGGGGTTTGATGAGCCTACGATACTCCATCCTAGTTCTGATCTCTGTGCAAATGGTTGATTTTTGTCACGAATGATAACCTCAAG
This sequence comes from Pagrus pagrus, assembly GCF_965226575.1. Classification (NCBI taxonomy): domain Eukaryota; kingdom Metazoa; phylum Chordata; class Actinopteri; order Spariformes; family Sparidae; genus Pagrus; species Pagrus pagrus. Next base: position 31,430,299 of record NC_140192.1, read on the forward strand.
AGGAGCTAGTGCTGATGGACAGTCATATCCAATTAGGAGCCCTACATCACAGTCTTGAAGGGGTGGTAACTTTTCTGCCAAGTGTCTGAGAAGAGGCCACAGTAATGCTGTTTCCTTCGTTGGGACGTAAGACTTGTCCACTGGGATAAAGTCATGGCTGTAGGCCTGCTGTAGTTGGATGTGGTTCTTAGAGTGCAGTCCTCAAACTTGTAGACCATGGATGTTCTTGCTAGATATGATTGTGTCAATAGCCGTCATAGTACTAAGTTTCAGTTTTACTGGTTGGGCATCAACATTCAGTTTGTCAAGTACATCCTCTAAGGCAAATGTTGAGTCACTCTGTGTGTCCAGTATTGCATATGTAAGTACTTCTCTGTGTGGCTCTTGTACTGAAGACACAAGAACTGGGATGATACTTGAGGTAGCAGAAGCACGTTGTGTTGATGTATGGGATACGACCTTGTGCGTTTCCTGGCTTGCATGTTCTTCTGTGGAAGTGGAGCTATTCGTTGTTGCTTCCACAGATCTTTGTTTCCTGTCTTCGTGCAAGCAGGTTGGGTGACGATGGCTGCATATGTTGCATGTGTGATGCCTCTAACAATCTTTGGTCATGTGACCCTTTCTCAGGCACCCAAAGCAAAGCCAATTTTCATTGATGAATGCCTTTTTGTCTTCACCACTCTTCGCTGCGAAGGTGGGACACTTGGTGATGCTATGAGCTTCACTTTTAAAGATGGAGCAAGGTGATTTTGGTTTACTGCTGTCTTTTTCTTGTTTCTCCTGAGCGAAACTCTTTGTTTGTGTATTTGTGTTGAGAGCTTTGGCTCTCTTTGGTGATCTTTCATCTGTGGCCTTGAAATTTATCAACAATGGAGAAGCAATAGGATTATACAAGCTATCCGTGCCTCTTCTATGCCTCTAATCTATAAACCTTAAAGGGTCACCACCGATCATGGGTGGTTCAGGGACTGGCAAGCAGTTCATGCTTAATGACATGGTGATTGTATCTGTATTCATCTTTCTCACAGCATTCATACTTTTTGACTGTAAATAAATTCAAGCCACCAATTCAGTTTGACCTTAGCTTTTCAACAAACCCTAAATTATTTCACAGTTTTTAGATATTCTGGACATTATTCAAAGTTTTCACAGCCAGCATTGCGCATTTGGCGTCAGCTTCTCAACAGGGAGCATTCACAATCGCAAGTTTTTCAGGACTTGCCTTTCCTAGTTTATTAAGGGCTTCTACTGAGCAGAGGGTTTTTAGTTTTTTCCTAGTCTCCCTTGCTACCAGCTTCCAAGAGCCATAGGTCTTGTTAAATGCTTACTCACATTTTTTGGTGTCTTGGTCATGCATCTCTTGGCCTTTCCATGTTAGCTTTCTTTCGCGTGAGCTGGACCTGAATGGTGTGTCTTTAGGATTGTCTGTCTTCTCTGTCGGGAGTGACATCTTGTTTGTTTGTGCAGCTGCTTTAAGTCGAGTATAGCCTTTGATTGTCCTATGCCTGAATTTACACTTGTAAGCTATAGTTATCTTTTACCACAGAGTAATATTTATGTCAAGCATTAACAGATTATGGACATCCAAAAGGATTTTTAGCATAAAACAGTAACAACAAAATGTCAGAAATAAGCACTGCAAGCATTAATAGCTAAAGCTATAAGCACTTCACCCTTCAAACCTTTTCATAAATAGACATTTTATCAGTTATTATTCTACAAGCACATGGGCCAGTTTTCTTGAAATATTCACCAATAGTGTAAGGAACTGGGAAATAGCTCGCAAATTATTTTGAGCTCACAATACCATGTTATTATTTAACTCACTTCAGAATATGCTGTAGCTTGCGTGTGTAAAAATGGTAGTTTTTCAGCCTTTTGGCTCCTTGGCATCCAGTGTCTCTTTTTGCATCTGTGGTTGTACCTTAAGCATGCTGTCCGTTTTAAGTCTTGCCTGGGTGCAGGAGTTGGATGCAAGCAAAGTAAACTGGCTGGTATCAGGTTGGTAGTTGGACCTCGGATGTGATGGCGTCAGCTTCTCACCAGGGATGGCAGGGCTGGTGCAGGGATGAGTTTTCACTGTAGCGGCCCCTTGGATTTATTGATCAAGATGCAGAGAGTTTTAAACGGGTGTTGTTTATTTCTTCCTCTCAACGAGCACCATGCACCATAAGCACCGTGAAAACTACAGAATAAAAACAAAATGCTTCTTTGTAGTTTCACAAATAATTCACACATAAATCATGTTCACATATTAATCATGTTTACACCCAATACAAATCATTTTAACCAACTAATAACGATGAAATATGAATTGAAATGTGTTTTTTAAGCTATTGTGATAAGCGTATCACATGCTTCTTTTAAATGAAATACATATGTTGTAATTGTTCACAGAAAGAATATATTGCTTTTATCCTGATGACTTGCAATTAACTCATAAACAAATGAAGTAATGACATTCTCGTTTTTCTTAAACAAAATCCCATCTGATAATAATACACACTCCACATTTTTCATACCTCATTCAGCTCTCCAAGGGCGCTAATTGAAGAGTTTCCACCATCAGCTAGCATGCTCTCTAGCTCGACCCACACCTCACAGTTCGGAGCTTGTTCCTCTTACGATGCGGGAGCACAACATTGTGACGAGAGAGTAGCAGGAAGTTTAGCATCACAAAAACATCAGAAGAAGAAAACGGCGCACTTCAAAATAAAAGCGGAACAGACCACGAGGTGGAACTGTAGGACTACAATGTCTTGTTAACACATAAAAACAATACTGTGTAGGAGAATATTAATGCAATTTATCAGACATTTACATCACAACATCAACATCAACTTCCACCGTGGCTGCATATTGAGGATGCCTCATGTGGCTCTTCCTCTCTGTTTTCCCTTTTGTGCGCCCCCCTGACATTATAACTATTACCAGATTTGGACTCAATTGAAAGGCCATTTTGGGTTCCAGACGATTCCTCTTTCATCCCCTGTGTACTCTAACCCTCTGTTTACTCCCTCTATTAATGATAGGGCTTTTGCAGCCTAGGAGAACCGTGGGATCAAGTCTGTCAGTCATCTTTATATAGAGGGAATATTTGCATCTTTTGATCAGTTGGTTGGTGTATTGAAATTACAGAGAACCCACATTTTCAGATACTTGCAAATCATAAACTTTATTCGCGGTTGCTTCCTGGCTTCCCTGCTATTCCTCCTTCTACCTTGATTGACACCATTTTATTTTCAACATTAGGTGAAATTATCCTCCATAAATGGCACTGACCCTGAAAGACCAACTTAGCTGACTTCTTCCTTGTTAATGCTGATGTTGCGCTCATGCTACAGAATCATGACTCAAGACAACTGGTGATATTTTTGTGCGTCAGGGTTCTGCAGGAGTCAGAGGACTAGCAGGTAATCCTGGTCCAAAGGGTTTTTCTGGACCTGAGGGCCTGAGAGAAGAGCCTGGACAGAAAGGGGAGCCTGGAGAGGAGGTGAGAATCCTGACTATTCCAACTGCTTTGTCTGAAAGGGACTCCCATTAATAAGACCCTGAGATTGTAGCTCCATGCACAGAAGCACTATGATGTCTTATGAATCACTGATGGTAAATGTCTACCTGTTCGTTTGCAGGGTCCTGATGGCCTGCCAGGAAATAGAGGACCTCCAGGATTACCGGGACCAGAGGTAAGACCAGGACCCACTGCTGAAGGAGCACAGATTTGGAGCTTCCAGAGGACGTCCCACTAATATAGCATGTATATTTAGGGACTAAAGGGATGATTTACAACTGATAATGTAAAAAATGAGCAGCTGTGTGATGCCAGTGTCATCCAAAGATACAGTTGGTGGACAAACCTATATTAACAGAATGCTTGATGTGGTCGATCTGGTCCATTTTTCCATTCCATGGTGAATATTTAGTTTGAACTCTTAAGAAGGTTTTGTGAAACACTTACAGCTACATGCATTTTGATATGGAACTTATCAGAATGTAGAGTGAATCTGTTGAATGATATGGTTCACCTTTTTTTCTCTGTACAGTATTTTGTACAGGGATGCTAAAAGAGACTAACATTTAATACCGATGCAAAAAATACTCATTTTCAGGCAGGAATCAAATGGACTCATTGGACGTTTTGGCAACTGAATATGAAACAGTGTACCCTGAAATTTCTGTAAAATCTTCAAGATTGCACTATTACTACCAATACTACAAGTACAACATTGATTAAAATCTGCTTTCATGCAGACTGCTGTTTCTCTATCAATTCTTGGTGGTGCATCTAAGTCTGTTTTGGAGTGGGTGTTTGCAGAAGTAATACCATAATACCCACTCTAAAGCAGAGCTGATAAAATGTTGATATCTTTTATTCATATGAGAATTCACATGTGAAGGGATCTTGCTCACGTGTCTATGAGAGGCTAATGACTAATGTAACAAGTTTATGAATGAAATATCTGCGGATGGTGAAATTGTGGGTTGAGTGAAAGCATTTAAATATTAATATGCTAACGGAGCCCTAACCAAATTTCTCCTAAGCTCAAAAAATCTAATTCAGAGCCAAAGGGACAACAACTCATATTTCATAAGCAGGAATCCTGTAGGATGAAGGGATGGATACTTGTCTGAGCGTCGTTTGGAGAGTCAGCAAGCTGCTGTTGGTCGTCCTCCAGCGACCTTGGCTGTCCTCTAACTGCAGGGTGGCAGTCTCGATCCAATACCCAGCGGGTGGCACCGCTTGGGTTCACTGGGGGTAAAAGCGGAGCCGGTTCAGCCTGGCAAAAGAGTCTTTCTTTCGTTGGAAACCTCTCGCACAGTTTCTTAAACCGGTCGCCGTAACGTCTTTGTTAATGATGATGGTCTTGATGAAGAGGATGACGGTGATGATGATCTTCTTCAGTCACTTTGACTGGTGGTTCTTAGGCTCCGACTGATAAACTAATTTAACTTCTTCGCTAAAATAACTGGAGGATGCTTTGTCGGCCGATCGAGTTATCCTTAGTTAACTTAGTTTGAGAGGATTTCGAATTAAAGTTAACTTTTCTTAAGTCAGGTCACGATACTTAACTTGATTAAACAAATTAAAACAGAACTTTGTTCTGGAAGAAACTTAACAAAAGTTGAAGGTAAATTATTTCAGTCAATTTTCATCACAAAGAAATGAAATTAATATCAATTTTATGAACTTTGTTTCCTGATTAATAATATGTTAATTTCCAGAAGATTAGGTTCTGGCCTAATATTTATTCTTACTTTATTATAATATGGAAGGGAGTAGAAGACTCTACCCCAGGAATGTAAAAGGAGAGTCGGGTCATAAATCACCATGCTGTGTGTTTTCTTATCAGGCGAGGATGAGAGGATTTTAAGGGGGAGAATTTCACTCTGGGTATGTGTGTGTGTGTTAGCTAAACAGGAGAGATGAGGGAGTAAAAGGAAGAATTAAATGATAGCAGTTTTTAGTCTCATTTACAGATACAAAAGACATTCCATTATATATATATTTCAAAAGAAAGTTCTTCAGTCTCTGATGTTTTGCATCCGTGGATTCAATTGTTATCAATTGAACCTAGCTTGACCCTTAAAGGAAAGGGTGGGAGTGTCTCCAACACCTTTAGATGGGTGCGATAGAGGAAATAGCAGGTCTGTGAAGTCTTTATTCTTAAGAAAATAAAGTTTGTTTACCTCCCAGAGAAACAAGGCCTCAGTTCATAGTTCATAGAAGGGGCATGAACAGTCATGTGTTCCTACAGTGTTGTCTGGACACAAAATTCAGTCTGATAATTTACATTTACAGAGTGCACATACTCCTTTCAGATCTGATTTGAGAAAGAGATCAGACTTGCCTGCACCTGAACATACACTGTAGTACACTCTGTCATGGTACCAGCACTCACATTATCCTGCTGGGGGGCTGCAGGATAATGTGAGTGCTGATAATGTGCCCTGCCCCACTGCAAAAAAAAATGTTCAGGAATTGCCAGAGGAACATGACAAAAAGCTGAAGGCACCAACTTGGCCTCAAATTTTGTTAGATTCCAATCAGATCGAAGAACCATGTGGTGGTGATTACCTTCATCGAGTTATCAAGATAACCTGATGAAGGTAATCAAGATAACTCCTCATCAGGTTATTAAGATACCTGATGAAGATCTGAGTACTGAAAAGTTGTTATTAAAATTCATTGCAATTCTAATTATTAAAACACTATATTTTACAGCTTATACAGTTTACTATGAAATCCCTATAACAATGACACAAAGGTCATGAAGCTTGACAGCCTCCAGCAAACCCCACACTGTATTTGACACTGTGCTCCACTGGGTTGGATTCGGCACAAAACCAGTCCTTCACTGAATATGCCAGTAACTCACTGGCACTAGCACAAACATGCTAACATAACTTTAATACCAGTGCAGCCCGAACAAACACCCTGCTGTGTTTCTGTTCTCCAGGGTCTCATGGGTGAGATGGGACTTCAGGGTCCTGGTGGCCCTCCAGGACCTCAGGTCAGCACTGCCTCTTACTCCACACACACACACACGCACACACACACACACACGCACAGACAAACACACACACGTCACACAAGCATGTTTAGTATTACAATAAGATTCAACATTTTCGTCTCTTTTGCCTTCAGGGACCAAAAGGTAGACCTGGGCTGGAGGGAAGAAAAGGACAAAAAGGTCAAAAGGTCAGCTCACACATCTCTGTCCATACATATGCATATATTGATTGACTCAACATCATACAGTTTGCTTCTCGAACATAAATCATAGCATCTTAAACAAAAACACATCTTCAGTAAATCAAGAATAATATAACATCAAAGATAACATAATACGATGAAATGACATTGGTGATATTTTATATTACTCTTCTTGTCTATATTATTCTTATCATCAAGGGGGGGTGGGCTGCGTGTCTTTGTTCCCCCGCACCTTGGCACAAACACTGTGTAAGGCTGTGTGCTTTTGGTGTCCACTTTAATGTTGGACCACTTCTTTTTTATTCACCATGTCCGTCAGTTGCTACTCAATGTCTCTTTTTGCATTTGTAATGCCCACACTGTATCCACCAAACATTATTTTTGTATTAAGAACTTGTCAAGTTAGTTTTTGTAGCCTTTATCTTTGCAGTTGACATGATCATCTTTATGCAGTCAGTATGAATGAATATTAAGTAGGGGAGTTCACTCACTCTTTATAGGCAGCTATGGGTGTTACATGAAGCTTGCAAAAGCTGTTTCACATTTCAAGTTTGTGTTATGATTAAAAACATTTTTGTCTAACATATCTGTGTTTCGTCTGAACACAACCTTTTGACCTGAATCCTACGCACGCTATTTTTATTTATAAGAAAAGGCAGGCAGAGGGCAGGGTCTTAGTGATTATCGAGATAATTATTTGTCTATATGCATTGTTTTTTTAGAAAAATGCGTAGTGTACCTTTTAAGTGACATGTTGTTTACACTTAAAATATTTCTAGAATCTGACATTAAATGAATCTCCATTAATTGAATTTCAGGGAGACGATGGCAAAAGTGGACATCCAGGGAAGGATGGACGCATTGGGATGCGGGTAGAATGACACACCTGTCATCTATCATGAATATGAAATGTAATACTGCATTTTAAATGTTATGTTATTTCCTTCCTTTCCTTTGAAGGGGAAAAGAGGGAAAGCTGGAAATAGAGGCATAAGAGCAAGGCAAGGAGAAAAGGTCAGTTGTGGCCGTTTATTCTGACAATCTGTGTCAGCTGTGCTACAAATCTTGACTTTATTAATGCTTTTTTTTTAAATCAAGCCATGTCTCACATAAAAATCATTGTCCGTGGATTGATGAACCTATTAAGTCTCTCCAGAGAAACTGTCGAAAGGTAGAGCGCCTATGGAAATCAACTAAACTTTAAGTTCACAGGATTCATCTAGAAGGAATTGAGAGCCTCCTTAAATGACACCCTAAGAACTGCCAGAACCCGCTTCTTCTCTCAGTTAATATCTTTGAATAAGAAAAACCCCAAAATCCTGTTTGACACCATACACTCCATAGTGTCCCCTACCGCCCCTCAAATTCCCGTGTTTTCCCAAACAGACAGTAATGCACTCCACACTTTCTTTATTGAAAAGATCAGAGATATCAGGGGAAACACCTTACCACCATCTTGTTATGGGTCTGCCTGTGTGTTGTCACCCCCTCACACTTGGTCCTCATTTAACCGAGTAACATTACATGATGTCTCTACCCTTCTTGATAAAATGAAACCCTCCTCCTGTCCTACAGATGTCCTCCCTACAGCGCTGTTCAAAAAGTCTTTTAACTCTATTGGCCCTTGTATTGTTGATGTGTTTAATTTATCTCTTTAAACTGGAGTTGTTCCCTGTGTCTTTAAACATGCTGTTGTCGAAACAATGCTGAAAAAACCCAGTTTGGACCAATCACATCCTGAAAATTACAGGCCAATTTCTAAACTCCCCTTTGTGTCAAAAATCTTAGAAAAAGTGGTGGCAGAACAACTCACTATACATTTAGAAAACCATGACATCCTCGATAAATTCTAGTCTGGATTCCGTAAAAGGCATTCTACTGAATTTGCACTACTTACCTACAGTTTTACAGTAGTTCTCATCATATCTGTCAGGTAGAACCTTTAGTGTTTGTGCGAACCAGATTATGTCTGATACTACTGAACTCCCATGTGGGGTTCCCCAGGGCTCGGTCTTGGGACCAATCTTATTCCTTTTGTACATTCTTCCACTAGGAACAATAATCAGGTCCTATAACAATGTATCCTACCATTTTTATGCTGACGACATTCAGTTGTATTGTAAGTTTAAACCTACTGAGCTCCATAAACTGTCTTCCTTAACTGACTGCCTGACCAACATCAAAAAATGGTTAAACGACAACTACCTGAAGCTTAACTCTGATAAAACAGAAACATTGATTATTGCCCCGGATGACAAAATCCCTCAGCTCAGTCAGTACATTGGTGATGCTTTAGGCTCATCTCTTCAGCCAAACCTCAGAAACTTAGGTGTCATTTTCGATTCTGCAATGTCGCTAGAGCAGCACTCCAGACAATTGATCAGAAACTGCTTTTTCCACCTGAGGAACATTGCAAAATTAAGTGACATGGTGTCAAAAGCTGAACTTGAAATCGTTATTCACGCTTTTATCTCTTCTCGTCTTGACTACTGTAATAGCCTTTTTACCTGCATAAACAAAAAAGAGCTCAACCGTCTCCAGACTGTACAGAATGCAGCTGCACAGCTTTTAACTCACACTCACAAAAGAGCACACATCACCCCTGTTTTAGCTTCCCTGCATTGGTTACCAGTCCATTTTAGAATACATTTTAAGATCTTGGTCCTTACTTTTAGAGCCCTTCATGGCCAAGCACCCCCTTATATCTCTGACCTGATTACACTTCATGTACCTGCCCGTACTATGAGGTCTTCAGGTCAGAGATTGTTGGTGGTCCCTCACACCCACTTTAAGACCAGAGGTGACCGGTCCTTTCAGGCAGTGGCACCCAAACTGTGGAATGCCCTGCCTCTCTCTCTAAGATGCTCCGAATCTGTGGATTCTTTTAGGAAACAGTTGAAAACTTTTTTATTTAAGCAGGCTTTTAGTTAATGTCTTAAACTGTTTTATTCATTGTATTGTTATGTTTTTACTGTTGTATTTTATTTTATTTTATTGTGAAGCACTTTGTGATTTTTATCTGTGAAAAGTGCTATATAAATAAAAGTTACTTACTTACTTACTTACTTTTTTTCAACTCTAAAAATGACTCAAGGTTAATCAGAGTACTGAATTGAATCTAGTCTTGATGTTCTCTGGCCCTGCAGGGGAAGATGGGAGATTTGGGTGCATTTGGTCCTCCAGGGAGACGCGGGACATATGTAAGCTTTTAGCATCATTAGATTACTTTGAACTAGTGTGCTGTTAATCAATCTGATATTTAATTTGATCATAAGTGTTGCTTGCAATCTCTTCTTCACGCATTCTGTTTGGACAGCCTCAGTGTGAATGTTGTCACCTTGTATTTTTCATCCTGCTTCTTCCTTTTATTAAAATGAACTGCTGAGTACAACCATAATGAATAACATTCATCTCTACTCTTACAATCTTTTCTTTCAAAAGGGTGAAGCTGGTTCACGTGGAGAACAAGGTGGAATAGGTAGACCAGGCTTTAAGGTAGGCCTTTAGACTTCATTTTTTTTTCATCACCACTTAAAGTTTGCTGGAAGAGGTAGAAAAGATGTATTTTTTACTTAAGAATGTGGTGTCGTTGGATGGATCTAATCGCAGTGTGAAAACGACAACCTCACATGATTGCCTTCTGATCACAATGCACTCTGTGTGCATTTACACATGGAAAAGGGAATTCCAGTATTTTTAAACATGGGTGATGTCCAAAGTGCTTGTTTTTGCCAGAGTCAGAGAGAGGAGTTTGGATTTTACCTCGAGGAACTACCAGCAAGAATTTATTTCCATTCATTTAACCGATTTTGATCTAGACTACAACTGTAACTGTATTTTTAAACTCAGCATTAAGAATACCAGAATTTGCCTTAACATGCATTTCCTTATCCAGACCTTGACGTATAAATGTAAATGTGTGTCGTCTTTTCTTATCGTACCTCTGGTAATCTGAATAGAAATACTTGATGATGAATATTTAAAGTGGAGTTGGAAAGACGAAACAGAAATTGATCAATTGTCCCAGCTGAGGAGTTTCAATTTGTTTGTTTGTTTGTTTTATTTAATGTGACCTCAATGGAATTGTTTTAGTCACTGTATGTTTATGTAAAGTTTGAAATGGTCAGACAGGATATGAAATATGTGATTATCCGAGCATTGATATATAACGTAGCTGTTTCAGTGGTGATTAAGTTCCTGATGAATGCAAAATTAGGCAAATCATTATTATTATTTTCTTGTCTGGGGATCATACTATACATTGCACTCACTGCACATTACAGAACTTACAGTTCAGCTGATGGCACAATTCATTCCCACAATTCAGTAGTCATATGGCTTTCTGCATTAGAAAATCAAAAGGCTGCCAGCATTGTGCAAACATGGTCATAAAACAGTATATCATCAGCATACAGCTGGATGTCTACATCAGGACAGAAGGCTGATCATTACTGCAAAGACTGAATAAAAGTGGACTGATTGTAGTCTCCACCTGTATGGGCTGTTGTACACATTATGATTTTAAGAAAGTACACCGTGCATCTCTACCTATGCAGGGAGAACCTGGGGCCATGGGACCACCTGGTCATCCTGGTGGAGAAGGCTTAAAGGTGAGCTCTGGTATCAGTATAGTGTGTGGATTGCTGCTGCTTTATCTTGCAGTGCACATATATGCAGTTTATCTGTAGCAAGGTACAACAATGCATTAGCTTTCTGTGGGAACTAAGGTTATTTGGAAAGAACAAACAGATCCTGTTAATGTCTTCGGTCTATAATACTGACGGCGTTCTGCAGTATGGAATCATTGCATGGTACAGTTGCCTCTCTATTCAGCTAAAAGCTTGATTATCTCGACTGTAATAGATTGTGGGTCAAATGCCTGAGTAAAATTTTTACCCAGCATATACTAAAGACATTGTGTCTATGGCAGGTACCATAACATCGAGCCTTCTCATATTTTATGTGAAGAATATCAGCTTTTTTGCCATCAAACAGAAGATTTTGGGGCCCCTCAGGCTGTTCCTCCGTCTATCAATGTGGTTAATCAGAGCTTCTCAGTAGGCCTCAGTGTTCCTGTTTAGCCTAAGCACTGACTTTTAAAGTAAGTGATTACATTGACTGTGTGATGTACTATATGTAAGTATTTGTTTTGTTGTTTGGTTTAACGTAAAATAAAATAATATATTGATGTTTCAGGGAATGCAAGGCTCTATTGGAGAGGCAGGGCGAGCTGGTCAAAAAGGAGAGCAGGTGGACTAACCTAACATTATGCTCACATCATATACATCACATCAAACACAACCCTATTAGACCTCGTCACTGTGCTCACATCAGAATACACAATCCACTGTAAGAAATTACATTTTAATGTTCATTAGATCATTGCAATTATAATCATACTGCAGTATTGGCTGTTTCCTAGGGGGATATAGGTCCACCAGGTAGACAAGGTGCTCCTGGCCTGCCTGGGCTGCCTGTAAGTCATCTCTGATAACTGAAATAATGACTGCTGTGATGTTGGAAAGAATTAACTTCATTCTTAACATTTTCCTGTCTGCTTATCTGTTTTTTAGGGTTTGTTTGGACACAAGGTGGGTAAATCGGAAAGATGTGGTTGTTTCCTGAGAAATATGAAGAAAAACACAACAAGAGTAACAAACACATAACATTTGTAATCAGATGCTATTGGTGATCAACAGGGCATGAAAGGATTTACTGGAATACCAGGGTCTATTGGAGGGAGAGGCTTACCTGTGAGTATATGTACAAACAATGGACAAGGGAATAATGCAGTTTAGTGTAATTTAATATGTTTCTAGTACAGATTAATCCAAGTTTTATGTCACTGAATAACAGAAATGTGTTACATCTCACAGGTCATCTGTATTTACGGTTCACATTCTGTTTGATAGGGTCCACCTGGCCCACCTGGACCCCCAGGAACCTCCCTGAATGTCACAGTGACTCAACTGAAAGTAAGAGTGAATGGTAACTGCGTGTCTCAGAGACATTGTCCATTTGTGTGCACATGATTGCTGTCTCGCCTATTCTGCATATTGTTGGTTGTGCAGGTCCTCAGAGATTATCCCTACATGACGCAAGATGCAATTAAGCCGGTGAGCAGTGGGGGCAGTAAATTAAGGATGTGAAGAAAGTGAGCAGCAGACTTAAAAAAGACCAACCATGAAAAAAAAACTTCTCAAGAGAAACTATTAGAACTTGTCCACAATTAATTGCACTAGTGCGGGGCCCTTTTAAAACATGCTGTTCAGCACAGATTATCCGTCCGATATTTACACCCAACCAATGAGAGAGGCATCCTGAAGCAGCTGCCAAACAATAATAAACATTCTAGCCCTTGAGGTTAATGTTAACGAGCATGCTACTGTTGACAGAAATGTAAAATGTCACCTCCAGTTCTTGCCAAATAGAAAACCTGTGTTGACCTCGTGGGATTACGTGTGAGCCCAGCTTCATTGTGCTGAAGCCAGAGCACTGAAGCCACTTCCCCACTGCTGCACAGAGCAGTGTTTGCTGTTTATTCAAGATTAATTGATATTGAACGTGTCAAGTGTCCAAATTGTACCAAATTCAATACTGCTCTTCCTTAAGTGTGAAGTCAATCGGATGGAGGAGTGCTTGCTCAAAACGTGCATGTTCATTAGGAATTGAGTGCTTGGACTCCTTTATTGATGCTTGCAGCTTTCTCAATAGAACCAATTACAATGTTAATTTACAATGACGTCCAGGTAGAAAACCCTGAATCACACACTACCTTACATACAATTGCATTTTCTTCTTCAGCTCCATGTTGCTTGATTTCCAGGGCATATCAACTTTAGTTGTTTTTGGAGCTGGTTTATTCATTGTATTTATTTTAATATCTTTACCTGTTTCTGGATTGATTAGCAAGTCTTAAAGGTGTACTCCAACAATTTAGAATTGCACTTTCATAAAGCTGGGGGACTGAGACAATATAAAACAAATTCCATACATAACACTCAGAGTAGTATTCCAAGTAACAAATCAACACACCTTGATCTGTAAAATGTGCTCCTTGTAGTTTCTCAATTCATTATGTGACCTTATTCATGCATATTCTATATCCCTCTTTATTTTGCAATTAATATTTCAGGAGCTCATATACATGTCAGACAAGCCCAACTTCATCCTGGTCCGGACTCTGTTGGACTCCCTTCAGAGAGATCTGCACTGGTTCATAAACCCACCAGATGGCAGCAAACAACACCCAGCTACTACATGTCTGGAGCTGTGGCTCGCTCACCCCAACTCCACTAATGGTGAGAGTCACAGTCACTGATGCTCTGAAGAATTACAAGGATAAGGAAAGAATATAAACTGAAATAGCCATACATGTTTTATCATCAGAGTGTACCATGATCTGTAGGTATGAAATTCCTTCAGCAGGTCATGCTTATGTATTGTGAATATGCACAGGAGTACAGTATGTTGACAGCATGTTTTTAAGTTGCATCTTCTTTTAGGGATGTATTACATTGATCCTAACCAGGGTAGCCCAGCTGATGCTTTTCAAGTGTACTGTGACTTCACAGCAGAGCCAAAGACGTGTCTGTCTCCACTGCAGCCTCAGGTATCAACTACAGCCGATACACATTCATTCATTCGTTATAGCATTAAAAGCATAGTATCATTTAGATTTTTACTAATTGTTACACCCACTTCTAAGAAAATCTGTTGCTTACCTGTTATCTGTCACTTCCACTACACTTGTTTGCTGTCTTCCCAGGAGTTTAGCAGGAAGATAGAGAAATAAATACTGATTAAATGCGTGTGCTCCGTGTGGATGGATTATTTATGTTATATGCATGTATACATGTCTATATACATTATATACAGACATCATATACGTAACACTTCATAATAACCATTATGAATAAATGGTGAAAGTATAGTTAATTAAACTTAAGTCAATGGTTATTTCACTGTGAACAAACAATGAAATGCTTCATAAACCATTTATTAAGACATTGTTTATTGTTAAGGTGCAACTTATTTTTAGAAAACTTTTGCAATTGCTTAATAAATAAAGCATTTTATTGTTAACAGTCAAATAACTGTTACCTAAAATTTACTAGGACTATAGATTCAACATTTATTAATGATGGTTATAATAAAGTATTGTCCAGTAAATGACTACCTTAAAACTATAAAACCTGTTTACACATATTTCCAAAATAATTTTTCATCTTCCGATTTTAAAAATGGTTGTCAGAGATCTTTGAACCAAAGATATCATTTATTTTGTGTTCTCAGTTTAGAAATGTGTGCAATATGGATCCATACCAACACATCTAGTAATCATTTTTTTTTGCCAAATACTTAAGGTACACAATATAACATTTAAAAGTCCTGTGTGTAGGATTTAGGAGGATTTAAGGGAAGAAATTGAATATATGTTCGTAATTATGTTTTCATTAGTGTATAATCACCTGAAACTAAGAATTGTTGTGTTTCGTTACCTTAGAATGTCTGTCATGAGCCTGCCATGTTGCACTGTCATGTTACTACAGTAGCCAAGAACGGCCAAAACAAACACTGACTCTAGAGAGAGCCTTTTCGAGTTTTTAAGTGGCTCCCAGAGGAGAGGGTGAGACAAGGGGTGTTCAGTTGGCCATAATCTGCAACACATCTTGATCTGCAACCATGCCACTAAATCCTACTCACTGGCCCTTTAATAATATCTATTATGAAGTGTAGGGACTACCAGTCTTCACTGCAGTGACATTGTTTGTTAAGTCTGTGTCACACAGTAGTGTGAGGTTCTTTATAATACCAGCAAAGTAACTTCACTGTTAAGAAAGAGGCACCGAGAAAGTTTTAATAATTTATTAAAACTATTAAAACACCAATTAAAATATATTTTTTTTAAAACCCACATAAAATAGTGCATAAATTGAAGGTCCTATAGTCCAATATTCAAGGGCAGTGTTCAGTTCAACAAGAAAAATGGGGATTGGAGGTACTCAAGTCTACTTAAGGGGGAAGGGGAGGATGTAGAGACTCCAAACAAAAAACACACATGCAAAAAGATAAAAACATCAAATGAGTATAAAAAACATGCAATATAAATAAAGGACCAAGTGATAAAAGCTTACAATAAAAGATCTCACTCTGACATATGCTCAAAACCAAGGCCATGTTTGGTGATAATAGTTCAAACTGCTGATAACAGTTTGTAACTTAAGCTGAATGCACCTTTATTATTTGCAATTACACATCATATTAATGTGATACCACAGGTTCCAGTGAAAGCTTGGCTGAAGGATTCTGGCACAGATATGTCATTTCACTGGTTGAGCACAGTTGAAGATGGCTTCCAGGTGAGTGTCTGACCCAGATATTACTTTATTAGTCTGAAATGGACTGCACTTCTTTCTTTTTCTTTCTCTAAATCACATCTCCTGTGCAAACCCCGTACCTCCAGTTTGAGTATCCAGGAGCAGATGTGGTGCAGTGGAGGTTTCTGCGACTGAACAGCAGATTCTCCACTCAGAACATCACTTACTTCTGTCAGCCAGGAAACACACAGAGCCGCACAGAGAGGGAAGTCAAGTTCCTGGCTGACACTCGGAGGCAGAGTTACCTGGGGTCACTGCAAGACTGTGTGGTAAGTGATGATGATGGAGGTTTTATTTAAACAGCCCAAAATTACAATCACATTGCCTTGGTGGGCTTTGCAAGTCTGTACAGTGAACGACAACCTCTGTCCTCAGATCCTCGATTTGAGTGAGGAAAAACTTGGCATATTGAGAAAAAATAAAGGTGGTAGAAACCTCCGTAACAGCCACAGAGCAGGGATCCCTCTCCCAGGACGTGCAATAAATGTTGCCAGTACAGAACAGAACTAAAAAATCACAGTTTACAAATTTCATATGATATAAGGAAATTATATAAAATACATGTAAAGTGTGTGGATCCAGGAGGACGACTGAGGCATCGCCAAGTGGCGCCCGAACCACACGACCTCCTCTCCACCATGGTGACCTGGAAGAGGACAGGCCATACAAAAAAATTAGCAGTAAAAAGAAAACATCAGAATGAAGAGGCATCACATTTTACAGAAGTACAAATATGAGGAGATAATAAACAGAGGAGAGCAATGATCCAGCGGAGCCCAGGGTATGATGATCCAGATCTGTCAATATGTGAGGCAGCGGGAGCCAGAAGAGAGGGATGTTTCCAGGGGCCCGTGGTCCATCAGAAGGGGAGGAGGAGGAGGAGGAGGAGGAGAAGGAGAAGGCTATAGAGAGAGGACAGTGAGAAAGCGACACAGCTAGCAGCTTGAGGGAACAATTACAGTCCTTTAAATGGCACCTACTCCTGGCACAAAAAGTGAGTTATAATCCCTTTAGATACTATATAAGAAACAAAAACCACTGTTTTTTGTGGTGGAGTGTAGTGGATGAGTTCACGAGTCTCACAACCTGATAAAAAAGAAGCTGCTCAGCAGTGTGGTGGTCCTGCAGTGGATACTTCTGTATCTTTTGCCAGATGTTTCCTACTCACTGTATGTGCACTGGAGGCTTTACACCACACTTGTGTATGCTGAATATTGGATCAAGATTGGCTTCCAAACTGTTTGTGATGTCACAAATCATGCTCATAAGCCCATCTCTTCGAAACAGTTCACCCAAAAGTTAAAAACCCAGTCATTATCTCGTCCTCCCATGCTGATGGAAAGTCAGGTGAAGTTTCGTAGTCCACAAAACATTTCTGGAGCTTCACAGCAAAACAGCGTTGCAGGATTCTCCTAAACAACTGAAGTAGCTGGGGACTTGAAGGGAAAAAAACAAAAACAAACTCCACAAAGTTCATCCAGCCAAATTTAAGTCTCCGGAACCCCTGAAATCCCAAATTGATTTGAAAAGACATTACCTAAAGCCTTTTTCATAATCAAATCATAATTTTAGCTGCAAAGCTAAAAGAGTGAAGCATGCACAATATCGACTACCTATCAAGGGTGTAAATGAAGTCTTTGTATCATGTGTTTTTTAGGTATTACTCAAACACTATAGTATTGGACCAATTAAGATGTTGATATGATGATGACATATGAAAAGTTAAGGGATCAGCAAAGTTATTACAATTTGATATGATGGGGGTCATGAATGTGTGTTTCCTGATATTTCACTAAAAACTACCCTCTAGTGGCATTAGAGAACAGATCAGTGATCACCAAAGTCAGTAGGACCATGAAGGTCTGTGCAAAATGATATCCTAATCCAGTCAATAGACTGACATAGCCATCTGTAGAGCCTCACTGCTAGAGTGGCTAAAACAAACACGAAGACCAAGAAACAGGAATGATATTCACTTGTTATCTGAGTACTTTCAAACCCTTTCTCTTTTCCACAGCTGGAGTCAGGAGCCCACGAGTCAATATTTCAGTTTGAAAGTGAAGATCTCCTACTGCTGCCTCTCAGGGACCTGGCAGTATTTGGAAACAAAGAAGTAACCCAGAAGTTTGGCTTCACCATCGGACCAGCGTGCTTCAGCTAGGGATGCCACCTGTCTCTGAGCATGATTGCATCTCTGCACAGGGACACCATGTATTTCTGGCACTTATGGACTTATGGTCTTTATAGCGTGACATCATTTTATAGTTGCCATTGCTTTGTAGTTCACTGTTGTCCAACTTTTTTGCCAGCGTGCTGGCCAGCCAATCTATTGTGGATGTCTTTCAGCGATTTTGCTGCTCACAGTGGGAATTCTTGGTCAAAACTGACCAATCACAACCATTTTTCAAAACGACAAAACAATGAAGACAGAAGACACAAAGTAAAGTGACGATCCAGCAAGAGAAAGAGTTTCTCTCCCGTTATCACAGACTGTTTTCGGACACATTTTAGACCAGGGATATTATAAACCTGACATTCTTGACATTAACCATATTTTGTACATTTTGTTTGTGTCTTTTTGGAACTTTCCTATTTATGTACATGCTTAACATTAACTTAGTCATTTTAATTTTGATTCAGGTACATTTTGGCTTGATCATTGTGCTCAAGTGACAACATAGGTGGTGCTGGAAGCTGGGTGATGTAGTGACAACTCAATGGTCATGTAACAAAGCAAATATGATTGTTTCCTCTCCTGACTCTCCAGTTCTCTCTGTTACTATATAGGTGAGCAATGTTGAGCTGGTTTTCACTTGGTGAAATTCACATGTCAGAGTTTGCCAAAGTTAAACTCTTTTTATAAAGACCACATAATTTGACTTGTGGTGTTTGTTTTTTAATTATTTAACTGCATTTTTGAAAGATTAAATAGATTAAATAAAATTAAAATTAAAAATATTTTTTTTAAATAAAATTAAATTAAATATGAAATAGATCAGCTGGGCCAATGCATCTGCCAATGTTAGCAGTTTACATCCAAAATTAACAGCTGGGCACTGCAGCTTTTAGCAACACCTGAAAGACCAGAAGGAGCACATTGCAATGATTTCAGAATCTTTGATACACACTTATAACACCACACCTCACTGCTACAGCAGAGCTGCTGACAACTGTTGTTGCAAAACTCCTGGAACACATCTCAGAAAACAGCTGCCTTGTATTTACATTTGTTTTGTTCAGTAGGAATTTTTTGTCAATCCTGAGGTTAACTGTACAATATACACCGCATTACCTCATATTGAGATATTTCCAATACAGAGGAGATTGACGGAAAATATTTCAATCTTTTATTCATAGTTTATATTTATTTTCTGTCCCTGTCACTCTTTTTATTGAATAAAGTGACTATAGCGGTCTGACTTTGTACGCAATTCATTAATGATGTTTTGGACGCTGGACCATCAGGTACACTTTTTTTTGTCAAACTGTAGCTTCCATTTTATAAATGTGTCATCAGGAAGAGTCTACCAATCAGATTGTTGACTCTTCCCATGTGACGATGTGCTCGATTCTTTGGCTTCTTTTCTGTCAAGAGATTTGGATCCTCAGTATCTCAATCAAAGTCAATGAGACCTCCTTGGGTGTAAGAACTGTGTCCAAAATGTCACCTATTCGAACCTACACGTTCAATGTAACTATTGTAAATACACTGTGTGGCTGTTGTAGATATTTTTTAACCTAGTTTATTTGTCATTGCCTGTATTATTACTTCTGTCTTGTAATAATTCTGTTGGTTTACCGGTGTTAACAACATGTATTTATTCATTGTTGATATAAAAAAACATTGGTTAGTGCAACTTTAACCAATAAATGAAGGGATTTTGCTGTTTAGTTGTATATGTACCTGCATGGCTCTCTAGGTACCCTGTAAGGTTGAAGGGTGTATTCTGCCTGAGCTGTCCATGCTAAAACTCTGTTACTGCAAGTTACCTTTGATACTTTATGGTGCTTAACCATAAATTAAACTGATTGAAATGGATTTTGTTGCATATTGTTTCACTCACACAGTGTGAAGAAAAAACAGTGTTGATATTCTGTCAAATCCGATTATGTGCTTTGAGATGTCCTCGGAAGTTAGCATGCTAACTAGCTTGCCCCAGCCTGTCCTCTCTTGTAATACCATTTTGTACCGGCAAGAGGCGATCTGGCTTCTTTAGCCTGGTGTCCTTACCAAACAGAAAACACAACCGTACACATTCTGAATTCAAGTTTTTCTCTTTTACTCGACGAAGATGAGCTTAATCTCCTCGTTAACTCAAGCACTTTATTTAAACTGGACATAAACTAAACAGAAGCCTCTAAAACAGTCTTGGTTTATCTTTCCACAATCACCTCTGTTTTGGTCCAACTTAATCCTCAGTTCAAAGTAAGATGTGAAAATATTCCAGCTCTCCACACAGTTTTCATCTGCCGCCGATGTCCGACTCTCTCTCTCTCCTCTGCCGCTTCATGTCTCTCCTGTCCCTGCCTGCTGTGTCTTATCGTCCCCGGAATCATATTCCTGGTCAGAGCTGCTGTAAATCACCTTCGTACTGTATCCCCTGTCTTCAAACTGATCTCTGTCGATCTTTGAGACTGTGTTCAATCTCCAGACGTGTTCACTCTCAGACAGACACGTCCAGTTGAGGTGATCCCCATTGCCTGCGGTGCCTGCAACTGACTGAGCCATAAGCTAATTATCTAACGGTAGCTAGCTAGAGCCAAGGATAGCTAGCAAAAAGCAGCAGTTGTCGGTTACATTGGTGATATGCTGCCCCCTATGTTTTTGGAGCTACCTTTTAATATTAGCCAAATTTCACAAATTACACCTTTATCGTCATGACCACATACATCCTTTGCTCTGCACTTGGCTAGAGTCATAACCTCATCCTCAGCATGCTAATAAGTTACACACATAGTTAAAAACAGATATGATTCATGCCACTTGCGGAGACAGTGACAGCACTTTGTCACAGTCTTGTTCTTGTTCACAGTACAACTAACATCACTGCTGTATGAGAGCTGTTTTTTATGACCTGTTTATTATTTTCCCCGCTGGGGGCTTCTGTGACTTCAGTCGCTATGCAAGTATGGTAGTTGAACTCCCAGCAAGCTACTGCTGAATGTAGTTCAACTACTAGTTTAATTACATGTAGTTATGAAAGGAGGCAAAGACACACATCCCTGTCTACATCAGTGGAGCAGGTGAACAATTTCTCAGTTCCTGGGAAACATCACAAAGAACACTAGATAGAAATAGACACCATCCTGAATGGAGTCTCAATTGGCCTATGATGTGCATGTCCCACAACAAGAGGGCTCATTAACAGCTGATTAAAACTGCCCAGAACATGACTGATACCCGTCTACAGAGCATCAGTGAGGTGAGGTAAAGCGAGGTGCCTGTGCAGAGTCAAGTTATCAGGTTTGTTCAACTCCAGCCCAAGTTGAAAATGGCTTGGTACTAAAATCCTCAAAGGATGGAGAAAAAAAAAAAAAAAAAAAAAAAAAAAAAAATTATATGCACTTGTATGTTCTTACCCTTAGCACTTACATCATAGCACTTTTGTAATTTATGGTATCCTTGATAAATACCAGCTACTTTGCTCAGATGAGGGCTTGAAAATTGTTTCTATCTTTTCTTTTCTACTTTATCGAGGGCGATATGTTGTGGTTTCTTTCTTGTGACAAATGTACTTATTGTAAGTTGCTTTGGACAAAAGCGTCTGCTAAATGCCCTAAATGTAAATGTCTATATGTAGGTTGTACAGGACATCTCATTCCAACCTTTGTCATTCCAACATTTTATTTTTCTCAGCAGTTGGTTGGTTGATCATCAGGTTGAAAACCTTCAAAGAGCAAAGGACAAATTATACAAAGTATGATTTTCAAACCAACCAACATTTAAACATTTCCACTGTTATGTTTCACACATTTTATAGTGTACTCTTCAAATCAAAAGTGAATGAAGAATTCGTAAACTTCTATCAGCAGCATTTGTGCTTAATTAACACACATCAATGATCAAATCATTTTTTCAATTTAACATTCAGTCCCATCCAAAACTCTTGGAACAGTGAGGCGAGTCCTTTATTTTGGCTGTACACTTAAACATTTGGGTTTGACACCAATAGATGAATATGAGACTAGAGATCAGCATTTCAGCTTTCATTTCCAGGTATTTACATCTAGATCTGTTACAGATCTTAGAAGATAGCATCATATGTAATGGAACACTAAATGTGTAGGTGAGTAGAAGTATAGGACCAGGTAGACTTAAAATAGATTAGAGTGAATAATGTCTAATATTCAGTTGCAAATTCTTTGCTTGCAATAACTGCATCAAGCCTGCAACCCACTGACATCACCAAACCTTTGCATTTTTCTTTTGTGATGCTTTTCCAGGCTTTCACCACAGCCTCTTTCAGTTGTTGTTTTTTTCCGGGGGGAGTTTCTCCCTTCAGTCTCCTCTTTAGCAGGTAAAATTCATGCCCAATAGGGTTTAAGTCTGGAGATTGACTTGGCCAGTCTGAAACCGCCTACTTCTTTCCCCTGATGACCTCCGTGGTTGTGCTGGTAGTGTGTTTTGGGTCGTTGTCTTGCTGCATGATGAAGGATATCCCGATCAGTTTGGTTCCATCTCTCTTTAAATTGGCAGACAAAATGTTTCTGTACATGGCTGTGTTCATTTTGCTGCTGCCATCATGTGTTACATCATCAATGAAGATCAATGAGCCCTTCCCAGAAAAAGCCATGTAAGCTCAAGCCATGATATGACCTCCACCGTGTTTCACAGATGAGCTTGTGTGTTTGGGATTATGAGCAGATCCTTTTTTTTCTTCACACATTAGCCTTTCCATCCCCTTGGTAAAGGTTCATCTTTGTCTCATCAGTCAGATTGGTTTGCATCTTCTAGAGTAGCCTCTGTACTTCTAGTCTTCTGCGAACGGTGGATTGTGATACCTTCACTCCTGCCCTCTGGAGGTCGTTGGTGATGTCACTGACAGTTGTTTTAGGGTTTTTCCAGCTCTCACAATGTTTTGTCATCAATTGCTGATGTTTTCCTTCGTCTACCAGTTCGATTCTGTTGCTGAGTACACCAGTGGTGTCTTTCTTCTTCAGGACATTCAAAATGGTTGTGCTGGCTATGGCCAATGTTTGTGTAATAGCTCTGATTGACTTTCCATCTTCGCTCAGCTTCAAAATGGCTTGCTTTTCTCCCATACACAGCTCTCTGGTCTTCATGTTGGTTACACCTTGTTAACTATAACTGCAGTCTGCAAAGGCAAAACCCAAAGCTGAAACTGAGAGTAGACATTCAGCGCTATTTATTGTTTGAACAATCAATATGATAGGACACGTGGGCAGCAAAAATACCAATAATTTTGCACAGTTGAAAAATGGGTGGGTTCAAACAAAAGGTGCGTTAAAAGTGTTTTAACTGTTCTAGGTGTAAATACCTGGAAATGGATGCCGACAGAGCTCTAGTCTCATATTCATCTTTTGGTGTCAAACCAAAATGTTTTCAGTGTACAGCAAAGATAATGAAATTGGCCTTGCTGTTCCAATAGTTTTGGAGCTAATAGAGCCAATGAATGATGTTTCCTGCGGTGATTTAATATACTACTACTACACTACTACTACACTATCGTTTTGTTTTCTCAAGATCTCAAATTAATATTGTTATCTCGGGAAAACAAATTTTCTTATCTCGAGAAAATTATCCCGCTATCTCGGGAAAAAGGCAGTTGTTATTTCGAGATAATAACTCGAGATCTCGAGAAAACAAATGAAATTAACTCGTTATCACGAGAAAACGGAGGAAATAAAATGTATGAATGCATGGCCCTTTAAGGCTTCCGTACCAGCAGAAGCATTTAAAATATCATTTAATTTGAAGCATCATTCAGAAAACCGTGTATACTAGCTGTGACTGATATTTACGATAATTCAAGGAAGTCACTGAAGGCAGCATAGGTGCATCTGAGTCACAGTTGCTGTTGACAGTGAGCATCATTATACCCTGAGCTACAAGTGGATGACATTTTGTAGTTTTTATCGTCTCTGTGATAGTTCTAAGATAAGAACTACCGGCTCCGCGGCTTTCGGTACTGATGAAGTGTTTTTAAACATGAAGAGACCCCCGAGGCGGTCTCAATGACGCTGAGCTCACCACTCTGGAAACACTACACACTGCACGTCAACGTCAGCGTTGGATACGTAAAGGTAAAGTCAGTTACATATTTCAATTTTCTCGGCGCCAATTAAATCCTCATTTGAACAACTTTTGTCGTTTTACAAGGATTTATTTAGCTGTACGTTACTTACACTAAGCTCGAATGTTTACCCATGGTGTCTTAGGCCCCGAGCCATGCCTCGGTCCACAGTTGAGCTGTGAATCCGCCATAACGTCACATCGAGGCAAGGACACGGAGGCGAAGTCACTGTAGCATTCACAGCCGGGTTTACCTCTTGTGTGAAGGGTAAGTTAACGGTAGTCTGTAATAACTGCACATTATAATGTATGTCACACCTCCTGTTATATAAAGCTATTGGGACTGGATAAGTTAACGTTATGTATATTGATATTCCGTACACATCTAACGCTAGTCAACAATATTAATGACATTAGCCTGTTGATTAACTCTTGGCGGTGCATGGTGGCGTATGCAGATGTGATGTCAGCTGTATAGCTAGCTGTGCTGTGATATGCTGTGCTGCTAACCAGCAACATTTCTGCTAACACTGCCCCTGAAATGAAACAATACAAGGATTAGTCATGTTGGATTTATCTTCCTTGATGTTGGGTGTGCTATGCATTTAGGTGATCAGCGTGAGAACTAATAAGTAAGGTTTCTCCTGCAAAGCCAAATGTGTGTTAAGTGGAGCTGAACTCTCGTCTTCATATCTGACAATACGGTGTTCATATAATCACACTCCATCCACATGCAGCCAGCCTCACATGCTCAGTGTATCTTGTCCCTCTAGCTTCCTTGGAGCTGGGTTAATATCACCACACATGCCACCCCCATCCAGCTCTCCTCGTGCTCACAACACTGTTCAATGTGTCTCTTCCTCCAGGGCTGTGTTACAGACATGCATCCACCATCCCGACAGGACTATGTATCTATAAGCTTTGCTGGACAAGGAAGTGGAGGATACAATAACAGTAAGCAATGGAGGAGGCAGTCCTGCTGGAGGGTAAGTAACTTGAGTTGATTGTAAAGGTTTTTTCCTTTCTCCTGTGCTCTGGATTATCACCTTGTGCTGACTTTAGCTGCTGATACTTGCCAACATAACTGTGGAAAAATGTATCGCGGCGAGCTATTCTTTCCTTTGCAGTAATGTAGAGCCAGATGTTGGACCCATGATGACATTTTGCAAGGTGCACTGTGTAGCTTTACAGAAGAAATGTTAATCAGCAGAAGAAGACCTTCATTGACTGATTTTTTTTTGTTTTGTTTTAAATAAACAAACTGACCTTAAAGGACAACACAATGTCATACTGTTTTACTTTGTCTATCTGTGGTGGACCCTGCCACCTTTCTAACTTCAAACAGTGTTCTGTGACCTTATTTTCCTCTGAGAACAGCTTGTTTATTCATTTCTGGAGAAAATACATATATTGTGAGTTTGTATTATAACCTCATTAATATTGTAAAAATTTAAATTCCAAGTTTCAATTCCTTCTCCCAAACTACATAGTGCCCCTTTCAGAGTTAACTATCAACATAAGGGCTGTGTCAGACGGGAAAAGGAGTGACATTACATACTGCTCACCAAATATCATTGTTAAGCGTTCAAGCTTATGCTAATTTGTCATACCATCTATTAAACAAATAGGTGGAATGAGATATTTCATACTTGAGAAATTCCTTTTTTAAATTCTTTGACCTAAAATTGTAGAGTGGCATAGCATAGCTGTCTTTGAACTTCTGTTGGTTTGGTGTCGGCGGTGCCGCTCCAGATTCCTCTTTTAGACAGTGCTATACATACATATACACACCTGTCTTTCACCATTGTTAGAAGAAATTCCTCTACCCATTTTGAATGACAATTGTATGTTTTTGCCTTCTCCTGTGGAGCCTCTGCCATGCTAGCTACCTTGCAGACTGTCACCATGCAGTGCCATATATTGACGATGTCAATATGTCAATTTAATGTTTGCGACAGCCAACATACTCTTCTCTTAACTCATTGGTCACTTTAATGCAGCACTTGCTATGCTGAAAAAATGCATCTGAAACGAGAGAGAGAGGCTCTTGCAAAACTGAACATAAATCAGGCATTATTCATTTGTGTATTTATGTTTCCATTATTTATGTGGCTTTGATTTAAAAAAAAAAAAACATTTTAAAAAAATTAAAGAAGCTGCTGCCCTCATTGGAGGTGATCTGGTACTTTATTTCATTAATGTTACCAGTACTGCTTTTCAGACAGAAAGTGGGCATGAGTAGCAATGAGATGTATGATAACCTAGTCCTAGTACACAGTGTGGTATCAGCAGAACATAGCTGTCACTGGTTTCAAGTAGGAGAGGTCTCTGTTAGAAACTAGACCTCACCTGATCAGTGCACCACAGCAGCACTAAATATACTGCTCCCCTGCTTTGTAGCAGCACTAGACTTGAGTGATGAGACTGGCCAGTTGCTTGTTGATCCAGATAAAGCCCTGCACAGTTGGAACCATAGAAATTATTCAGGAACTCGATGGAAGCTGATGTAATTTTCAATCTCTCTCCCCTGTGCCTACAGAAATGGAAACAGCTGTCCAGGCTGCAGCGAAGCCTCATCCTCTTCATCCTCGTCCTCCTGTTTATTTGTGGAATTGCTTCTTATCCTTCTATTACTGAACACCTCAGCGGTAAAGCTCTCCCACATTAAACATCTACTATGATATCCCATCAGTCTGAGCCACTAGCATGCTATAAGAACCTCTTCGGAGCCGGAGTTGTTTAAGTTTGTAATTTTGTTAAAGATAAAGTAAAGACTTGTAACAATATTAATAATTAAGTAACCCTAGCCTACCACCCTTGAGCTGTGTTATTACATTACTTTTATACTTTCATATGAAATCTGTTCGTATGTGCCTTCAGGCCTTACAGAAGGAGAGCATGATACAGAGAGTAACAGCGACCTGAGGCCCGTCATCCCACATGTGCTGCCTGAGCCTGTGAAACAGGTCCAACCACCACTGCCCGAACAAACCTCACAGGTTCTTATATCTCTGCTTCTGTCCTTTGAGGGGTAGCTCAGGGTTTCCAAAGAGACTGGAGCGATTACATTTTAATGCTTCTGTCCCGGCGACAGCGGTGGATGGAGGCATTATGTTGTTGGGTTGTCTGTCTGTCCGTCCCATTCTTGTGAACACCACATCACAGAAACACCCTGAGGGAATTTCTTCAAATTTGCTACAAATGTCCACTACGACTAAAGCATGAACTGATTAGAATCTGGTGGCCAGAGGACAGTAGTCAAGGTTGCTGTTACCCCACAAAAAATGTAACTCAATTATAACTCAAGAATTCACATGATGCGGTTATTCTAGTTTGAAGGGTAGACAAGTTGTCTTTGTCAATTAGTGTTTTTACATTCAGTGTCAATGTTAATCAGGTGACTTATAGCAGAGGTGGGAATTGTGGAGTCATCAAGTCATCTCCATGCCATGTATTTGTTCTGCTCAGTCACTGAACCAGGTGCATTCACTAATTAGCTCACCTTCCTGGCTGAAGAGCTGTGCTGATCAGACTCAGCTGGTTTAGTGCATGAACAGAACAAATACATGGCATGGAGATGACTTGATGACTCCACAATTCCCACCCCTGACTTATAGTGATATTTTGTGTCTTTTGATGTGGGGTTGTGTGAGGTACTTATCCCTGGTCAGTGTGTTACCTGCAGTAGACAACTGTCATCTCGCCGTCGGTGTGGAGAAGCAGTGTGCAGATGCAGCTTCCAACTGTGCGCAGGAATACTGACGCTGTATGGTTGAGGGATATAGTGGCAAAGGAAAAGGCTTTTAACAGCAACGGAAAGCGCCAAAAATGTTGAAGAGAAAGCGTAAACTTAAAAGAATATCTGTATTTTAGGTTGGACTTATTTTAGGTGGCTAAAATACGTCTTGTTACAGTTTCAGCTGTACAAAGCCCTCCTGCCTACCGGTGTTGCAGATTGCAGGTCACTAAAAATACAAAAAAAAGTGCAAAATTCAGGTGATTATTAGTATTGAGAAAACTATTTTGCACATATTAGAGTTGTTAAAATGGGTCCAGAATTGGAGTTACGCCATAGGATAACAATGCTGACCATAACCCTTTTGGCATGAAGATAGTTGGGTATCAACACTGGACTATGGAAATAAAGTGTCGTGCTGAGCTGACTTCACCTTCACTGAAGACCACACACTCTGGTATTTCTCATATCCTGATGGCTAATTCCTCAAGCACTCTAACAATAAAATAAGATTAACTACTATAGTGCCTAACAACTTAACACTATAGTAGTTCAATAAACATCAAATACTAGTATATTAATTTTACGTGATTCAACATTTCTCCAACTCCCTACAACCTGAGCAAAGATGAATACTGCAAAGATGAAGACAGCCTAATCGCCACTAAAGATGGATTGCTAACAAAAGAAAGATGCAGTGCACACAGGTGTGAGCAAGATTTGTGATCTAAAATTGTGCTTGTTCCTCTTTTGAAGTAATACATCTGCGGCAAGCTGAACAGCTCAGTATTGTCAGCACTGGCAAGTAGTTGAGGCCCAGTGAATGTTGGAAGATAAACTGTGATTCTCACAATATTGTCATATATGCAGGCTAGTTCATCCACTTAAAAGCACATTATCTCATTCACTTCCAGTGGCAACTCCCCATACAGGGGATAGGTTTGGTTTCATGTGTCCATGTTTTGAAACATTTGCCTCTTCGATTCCTTTTTGAAACAGTGAAGGTGAATAGAGTTATGTTTGTGGTTCTCATGGCTTTGAAAAAATACTTCACAGGTTAGACGGTTCTGGTAATATATACAGCATTAGTTCTTTCAGAATTCCAAGCAAAATTGGTGTTGTAGCTGAAGTCTCCTGAGCCAAATTGATATTGAATCAGATCATCAGCAAGTTAAGAATGTGTGTATTACATTTATATATAATATGGATCTGCATTTCCCTCCTAATGGCATGCTTACATGAAGTGAGAATTTTGATGTTTAAGTGTCTTGTTTATGTCACCATTTGCCACAGAGGAAATTATCCATTAAGAGAGGACCGCCTTTCCTTCAGAATCGTCTTCAGAAGAAAGAAAACGTTTCAAATACAGTGGTCGAGGACAAAGCAGCTGACAATAAGAAAGAAGGGGAGGAGGAGGGGGTCATCAGGTGAGACTTGGAGTGTGATCAAAGTGAAAGTATATTTTTGGTTGTATGAATATTTTTGTATTATTTATTAATTGTCTGGCGACTTTCAGCTGGCGAGGGGCGGTGATTGACACTAACCAGGCCACGGAAGGCACGAAGGATGAGGAAAACAATGAGGATTCACTTGCCAACCAAAAAGCCAAACCATCGAAAGAGTCTGGTATCTGCTGTTTTATTTTCCGGTTCATGTGTGGATTATGAGTTATAATAATTGTAATAGTTCTCATTCAACACTTTTGACAAAATAAAAGCAACTGTAAGTGTGACCATTAAAGCTCTACTTGAGAGTCTATTTGTAAATTGAATAAGTGGAACATTTCAGTCTCTTGTTTCTGAATCACTTTGAAGACTTGGATGGGATAATTAACTGTCATCTTGTGTGTATTGTGTGTTCCAGCAATCAACTGGCTGGAGGCGGTGCGGGAAGCTTTCAGACATGCATGGAAGGGTTATAAAGACTTTGCTTGGGGCCATGATGAGCTCAGGCCCCTCTCCAAGTCCTACAGCGAGTGGTTTGGCCTAGGTTTGACGCTTATCGATGCCCTGGATACAATGTGGATCATGGGGCTTAAAGAAGGTAGATTGACCTGTGTGCCTTCTAACTTTGAACTTCAACCTCTTAATTAAGTCTTTGATTAAAAAGATTAAAAAGTAGGCAGCTTGCAGCGGATGAAAGCTGTAGTCAGATCTAGTGTTGCAGCAAAAAAAAAAAGTCAAAATCCCCTCAAAAAAAGCCTCTCCACCATGGATCAGTACGTTTTAGGATGTTCCAAGCACTCCTATGCCGTTTTTCCACCAGCACTTTTGGCTGCACCAAGTCCAACCGAGCCACGCTGATTTGCTTTTCCATCACCAGAGTAGGGCCAAGTCGTGGTCACCCCGCTTCCAAGCTGGCAGTGGTGACAACTCACAACTGTGACCAACCCATAACAAGCACCCATCTCCCCCTAAAACCAATATTCAACTCATGTCTGTGCAGGAATTCTGAGAGAAAGATGTTTTTAAAAGTCAGTGTGTTCAGCTCTGAGTACTTTCAAGCTTCTAACTGAACCTCTTTAGTTTCTGTCATCCTGTTTGTTCTTTCAAACAACGTTTCCTGTAATGCTGCTTCACAATAAAAGATTTTAAATGACTCAATAACGAGGGGCTTTTATTGTGAAGAAGTCATAGTAAATGGAAGGATGTTTGTAACTTAATTAGCAGAGTGACTTGATTAGCAGTGATTCTTCGATA
This sequence comes from Pagrus pagrus, assembly GCF_965226575.1. Taxonomy (NCBI): domain Eukaryota; kingdom Metazoa; phylum Chordata; class Actinopteri; order Spariformes; family Sparidae; genus Pagrus; species Pagrus pagrus. The sequence goes on from NC_140192.1 coordinate 31,461,083, forward strand.
GTACTGCGGGGATTGGGACAAGCGTGTCATTGGTTTAAGACACACCTTCAAGCAGGTAGCCCAGTTGTCATGGTAATGCAAAACCTCAGTCGCGCCGGGCTGCCGTGCCGAGTCAAACCGAGTAGAGCCAGGCCGGCAGATGTAATGGAAAAATGGCAATAGTTTCTCCATAATATTTCTAAATGACTCCTGTGTTACACTCTACCATTCATATTGCTCCAGAGTTTGATCAGAAATAGGCTTGCCGAGGTATATCTACCCCATGCAGCAGCGGGGCCAGCAGCAGAGTCGCAGCACAGAATAACAGGAGTCCCATTTCAAGTTCAAGCAGCTCTTTATTGTTCCATTACTTCCACAGACTGTATAAAACTACTCCCTGTCATATTTAAAATTGATCCACTGTCAGAAAATGCTGAAAATGGTTAGAAAATTACCATTGTTTTGCTCAGCAGACGCATTTTTGATGAAGGGAGTGCAAACTGAACACATTGTATTTCCTGTGACTAGCCTACTTCAAAATAAAAGTCAACTTGTGTTTCACTATTTAAATGCTTCTAATGTCAAGCTGCAGCAGTAAGAAATGTTCTGTTTTCATTAGCGGTAAATTAACACAGTGCTCTACAGATAGTGAGCGTCTTGTAAAACGACAGTGTACCTGGGATTATAGTCACAAGCTTATTAGTCAGTGGGAAAATGTCGCCACCGCAGCAGCCCTAATCAAAAGTAACGTGAAATGAGGATTGGGACAACAGTGAACACAAAAGAGATGGAAAAAACATTTCATCACAATTAGCTCAGTTTACATTTGATCTTATTTTAAACCAGTTACATTTATGAAATCATTTCAGATTATATTGGTTCATTCTTAAATGATCCTGTATTCATTCTCAAAAATATTGCGTTGCAGAATTTGAAGAAGCTAAGGCGTGGGTGGCCACAGAACTCACATTCAACAAGAATGTAGATGTCAACCTGTTTGAAAGCACCATCCGCATCCTAGGAGGCCTGCTGAGTACCTACCATCTGACTGGAGACACCCTGTTTCTAGACAAAGCTGTGAGTCAACATACATGGACTCATTTCTTTGCTTCTGTGTAAAAACACTATTAGAAGTTGACACCTACTTCCCTCAACCTCAACATGGGAGATTTTGTGTGATTTGAGCTGAATCAACTGCACGTTTCATCCTGTCTGCTGTCTGTGTGTGTAGTTCAGCCATTTACCTGCCAGCTACAGGGGGCGGCTGCATGGGGCAGCTGTAGCTTAGGAGGTGGAGTTCGAATCCCTGGCTCCCCCAGCTGCATGTCGAAGTGTCCTTGAGCAAGATACTGAACCCCAAATTGCTCCTGATGAGCAGTTGGCACCTTGCATGGCAGCCTTTGCCATTAGTGTATGAATGTGTGTGTGAATGGGTGAATGTGACAAGTGTTGTAAAGTACTTTGAGCGGTCCAGTAGACTGAAAAAGCGCTATAGAAATGCAAGTCCATTTACCATTTACCATTTACAGACCTGTAGCTCTCAGTAACAGAAGAGAGGCACATTAGGCGGGCCAGGAGTTTTTGTATTTATGTAAAGTCATTATACAGAATCTTACATCATGTCACGTTGGAAAACAGTTTCGGAGGCGTATCGGCAATGCTTACATATGCAAGGATACATTGTGCAAGCTTCTGATGCCCACACCCACATTGCTGTGTTACCATGGCCCTAGCCTGACTTACCGGATGTAGACTGCTGGTATAAAGCCTGTCATTGGGCTCCCATTTCCCTCCTTCCTTCCACTATTCCTCTGTTTTCATGACCCCTATCGCTATATGAAACAACAAACACCTGCACGCTAGCAACCTACATGCTGTAAATGGCAAGCTAATGTAACACTAATCTGCTCGCTATTGGCATGAATATCAACAAGCTAGTAGCTTTTACCTTCACTTGTGCTGGGATTGTCAAAGCAATATCAAAGCAATATCAGTTCAGTCAGACTGAAAATCTGAAAACAGCAAAAAAAAACCCTCAAGTGGCTGAGTACACAAGGCAAAGCTTTGTACCACCCATGATAATTTAAAAATCAAATTGAAGTCCGTCATGGTTTATGTGGTCACTTGTAGTTTTCATGCCTTTCAACTGCAGAATCCTGCATGTAATCTGTATTCTTCCTCTGCAGAAAGACATCGGCTCTAGGCTGATGCCAGCCTTCAACACCCCATCCAAGATCCCCTACTCTGATGTGAACATCGGGAAAGGCACAGCTCACCCCCCTCGCTGGACCTCAGACAGCACTGTGGCAGAGGTTACAAGCATCCAGCTGGAATTCAGAGAGCTCACCCGCCTCACCCAGGAACCACAGTACCAGGTAACTCACCAAACGATACAACCTCTCTGATGTCACTAAGGCTCGGCTTTCCTTTTGTAACAGTGCTAACACAGCTTGACGTCATTAGTTTTTTGTAAAATAATATTATGGCACTTCTAAACAGCACTGACGGATACCACTTCCCTCCTGCAGGGGCAGTTCCTAAAGATTGGTATTACTCAATTTACTCAAGTAATTATTTCAGTCCTAAGTTTAGTTGAAAGCAAAACCTAGGCTGCTTAAATAATGTGTGGCTGAGCTGAACAAGATAAATCTTTAGAAAGTTAATACTTTTAATGCAATAAGCTTTCCTCTGGCTACCCTCTAGCTAATGATTTTTTGCTCCCTTTATGGTAAGACTCAAGGAGTAGCTTAATTGTCTCGCCATTGTTTTATCCATCTATTGGTTTTGTGTGAAGTTAGGGTGTGGCATTAGCATTAAAAACAACCACACTGGGCTGCTTGTCTGGCTATAGACGGTAAAAAATGGTAGACCTTCTTGTGTAGACAGTGTATGCCAGCTTTTTCTAGTGTGATCCTGTATGCATTGATACTTACTGGATTTGTTATCAGCTGCTGCTTTCGTTGCCTTGCAGCAGCCATTGTCAACTCTTCCATCGGACTGTGGCTAGCTGTCAACTAAAGGATTATAAATTCGTGGGTCACAAGAGATGGGCCACATTCGAAGCCCCAAGAAGTCTTGTTAACATGGTATGTGACTTAGTCCACAGAGCTGGGGCATTATCCTTACAATCAAGTTTAGAGAAGACCAAAAAAAAAAAAAAAAAAAGATTTTATTAGCATGAGAATGTATTTGAGATGCTGTATGCCCGGTCTTGGTCTCTAGAACAGTCAAAACCCAATCTTAAATCAGCAGCACCTACCGTAGTCATGTTTGGTCTAATAATTGGCTACAGTACTTTTAAAAAACAACAAAAAAAAAATTAGAGTAAATTGTAGCATTATTTAAAAATTGCAAGTCAGGGGTAAATTATGAATATCAAAAGAATTGATAAGCATATTATGATTGCATAATCATAGTATGTAATTGTTATTAAAGTTGCAGTAAGATAATTGAAACCAGCAAGAAAGATTTGAAAGTATCCAACCGCGAAAAAAAAATGCAACCTCCTCATGGGCCTCCCTCGAAAACCAATCCCGAAACACAACAAACCCGGACTGCCCTGAAGCTGGCAGTTCATGAGAGCTGTCCCCCATAATAGCCTATATCATTGTAAACATGTGATTTAACTTAACAATATGCATTGAAAACACTAACTATAGAAAATATTGCGTCTTTGACTTTAATATGATCTGTTCCCCTCTTGAAAAAATAACTTGCAGTGGTTTGGTCCGATGCCTACCAACCCTGCACCTCAGCATGCATTAGTGCTCAGTTTGAGTGTCTGTTGAGCAGTCTCTGGGATAGTGTTGTTGGTGGAGGCTCTAGTAAAGAACTACTTTGCTAAAGTTAACTTAAATCAAAAGATGTGTCTAACATTTGTATTTGCTTCTACCACAGAAAAGAACATAACACATTTACAGATTTAGGAAGGCTGCATTTTGTTTTCCATTACCTCACTGTTCTGGCCACAGTATTCTTAGCGGCTGCGTCTTTTAACATGCTGGTACAACCCTGAAGTTATTTACCGTTCAAATATCCAGTATAGTTTAATAGTAGTCTTCAGCATTTTCTCTATATACATTTAATACAATAGTATTTTTGGATTTTGGTGTCCACTCAGGAATTGCTCTTGCTATGACAATTTGTTCTTCGGCTCAGGGGCTGTTTACTGTGAGTGCAACACATGGTTGTCAGTTTCAAACATCAGAGCATAATTTGAGACCTTAATGTGAGCAGTGGTTGTATAAAAAACAGTAACTCAGTATAGGCCTAGTTGACATCCATTCCTTAGCTGCTTCTTGTCACCTTCTAGCTAGAAGCTTCTCTACACCAGTTTAATAAACACAGGATTGCACTCCCAATTGCAAACCCCTATGTTACACCCCTATCCATGCAGGCACATTAATCGCTAGGAGATGTTGGTGAAACAAGGAGACAATCTCTCACTGGCTTCACAAACACTGTTCATTTTTTGGTTGGGGTATACATCCTGTTGGTGTTGCTGCCAGGATTTGTTTTTGCTTGCTAATTTGACTTTTCCAGAAAAGTCTTCTGCATGTGTGGGCAGAAAAAAGGGAGATCTTTCCCAAGACCTAGCAAAGGTGCATCACTTGCGTATAGGCGGAGAAATGGCCAGACGGATATTTTCGGTCATTATTAGAAGTAAAATTGTATTTATTTTTTCACTCTGTTTTTTGTTTTGAAGCTGGTCCAGTCATGTGTGAGATGACATGAGCCCCCTCCCTTCAGAACCACTGGACTGACCTGTTTATAGACACAGTGTGTGTGTGTGTGTGTGTGTGTGTGTGTGTGTGTGTGTGTGTGTGTGTGTGTGTGTGTGTGTGTGTGTGTGCGTGTGTGTGTCCGTGTGTTCTGACCAATTTTGGGGACAAACACCACAGTCAAGACTGCATTTGCATACAAAAGGTTGGATCCACTGGTCTAGAGTGTAGAGAATACTTTAAGCGGAATGTAAGAGCAGTATTAAGAGGACAGTGTAATAATGAATCATAATCTTCTAGTAGTTCAAATTCAGGGACAAGAGTTTCTCCTCAGACTGGCTATTTTTGCTACTAATACTATTGTTGTTTTGGAAGATGCACAACACTTGGTATTGATCTTTTTGAACAAACTATATGCACTTAGGTAGAAACATATTTCTGTTATCCATTTACTATCACAACATTGATTCAAGCATGTTTCCTGATGGTAGGGTCATACTATAGCTTTCTTAAGTCTTCATAAGCTTCCTAAACTAAGGTTTCCCTCAAGAAAAAGTGTTTTATGTAATTTATTTTGTGTTGATTGTTGACAGAATTGTGTTTCAGTGCAAATTGGTTCCATACCAATTTGTAAAATGTCATTTACATTTTCTAACAATATTTAGATATTTAAATACTTCAGAGCACAAGAAATTATTTTCTATTTCTTGGTGTTGTATGACTGAATGCAGTAAGGTGTTGTGAGATGATGTGTGTCGGAATTCTGAATATATATTGGCAGGGTATTTTTTATTTTTTTTATTAAATTGAAAATAAGAATAATATTTTTTTTTTGTTATGGTCAAATTCCTTTGAGTCCGTAACTAAATGTCATGAAATTCCCCACAGCTTAAGTCATCTGATCTCTGACCTTTGTGTTCCAGGTTGCGGTGGCTGAGGTTATGAAACAGGTCCACAAACTGGACGGGAAGCTGGATGGTCTTGTGCCCATGTTCATCAACACAAACAATGGACAGTTCACCCATCAAGGCATCTACACACTGGGAGCCAGAGCAGACAGCTACTATGAATACCTGCTGAAGCAGTGGATCCAGGGAGGCAAACAGGAGAGCCAGTAAGTCACACCAAAGCTAACCAGCATTCACTTTGACATGACCTTAAAGCACATATAGAGAATATAATTTCTTCCAAACTTAGATAGGCATCAAGCCAATTATCAGAGATAGGGTCAACAATCAGGGCCTCAAGTTGTGTCGGATGAAGATTTATGGCTCTATTTAGACAGTCTATGGAGCATGGTTTAAAGGGCAAGGGCACTCGTACGTTTAGTGCGCAATTCCATTTTGCTAGTTAAACGGTGGATAATCTGGGTGCAAAGTGCAACGCATGGCGCAAAGACATTGTATTAAGACTGAATTAGTCATGGGTGTGTTTTGGCCAAACATAAATCAAACCCATCTCCCATTCCCTTTGAGAGCCAGGTGCGCCAGGACCTGCAGCGTATTAAACCGTGGCACTTGTCTTCGCTGAGGGAAAGGGATGTGATCCTGGTTGCTGGACCCTCTGCCCTGCCGTTCACAATCATCTGTCCCATTAACAACTCTGTTCGACTGCATATGAAAAAATACACTGATATTTCACTGAGGAGAAGGAGCGCTGCTGCTCCCTCTGTGTGTCCACGGATCTCAGTCCATGGATCAACAGGCATAGGTCTTAAAAAATATGATCCTGATCAATAATGGGTGGGGTGAGAGTGGTGAAATGCGTCCTTAATGAGGAAAATGGATGGAAATGAAAACTGTGTAGAAATTGGCATTTTGTGTGATTTGGCGCCCCCCACAGTTTCTGAGTGCAACACCAGTGTGGTAAATACTCATGACGTCAGAACAATGTGATGTGGTGAAAACTTGTATGTTTCAGTGAACATGTATGTAACGCTGTGATCCTACCCTCTCACTGAAGTTACATAGAGCAGCAACAAGAGGCAGAGACACCATAGACCCTGTTACAAGACACTCTACTAGGACATGGCAAAATATACAATATATATATCATCATTATATCCACATTACTGATGATTATTTACCGAATATCCAAAGCGAGCAACACACCAAGCTGCCCAACTACGCGTGGCGGTGCGGCTACTATAGCTAGCAAACTTGGCGGCAGTGAGCTCTGATGGTCTCGTCAATGAATCCCCGGACACTCTATCAAGGAGCCAGCTGGTTTCGGAACTGGAGAATCAATGAGCCTCGCTTTGGAAAGACATGTCTTCATTAATCCAAGAGGTGGTTAAACCATTACAGACCTCGGTGGACGCACCCCACGAAACTGTGAAGAACTTTAACGGCTGCCTTGCTGCTGCAGAGTCCCTGGCTGGGGAAAACTTTGAATGCCTAACAAGCACCGAGAAAACAGTGAAGTTGCTGCAGGCCCAGAACAACTTCCTCAAAGACTGCCTCGAAGACCTTGAAAACAGGTCCCGTAGAGTCAACCTCCGGATAATAAACATCCCAGAGGGCAGTGAAAAATGCCAGGACCCGATCGAGTTCATATGTGGTCTGCTGAGGGAAAACCTTTGGCCCGGCGTCCTCTCCAAATCCCCGGAGCTTGAGAGAGCACATCGTTCCTTGCCCCTAAACCTGGACCAGTAGGTAACCCCAGGCTTTTTGTGATGCGTTTTCACCGTTTTCAAGAGAGGGAGAAGGTGCTTCATTGGGCCAGGCAAAATGAGCTTAAATACCGTGGAGCAATGATGCGAGTGTACCCGGACGTCAGCGCAGGCACTGCAAAGAAATGAGCTGCTTTCAACAAAATCAAGCAAGTCCTCTACCAGAAAGGTGTCAAGTTTAGAATTCTGTTTCCTGCACACCTGCAAGTTTCATATGGGGATGAAACTTTCACTTTTGAGACACCGGAGAACGCACACGCATTTTACAACAAGCAAGTGATGAACAAAGAGTAAGGCGCAGTATGTTGTTCCTGGCTGCCACCCAAGCCTGGGGTTTTCTTCCCCGTTTAATCAGATGAGGCGTCTGCTCCTGCTACTGTACACTACCCTATGGTCTTATTGTTCTGGGGACATCTTTAATGAGTGTTATGGTAACCATGGAAAGGGGTAAGCGCATGATCTGTGTTTACTCTTATCATGCTTCAGGAGAAATGTACATGGACTTATTTTGTTTTGCTTTGTTACTTTGGGGACTTGTTTACCCCTAACTGTAGAGTGCCGATGCCATAAATTATGTTACTTCCCATCAACACTCCGGCCAAAAATATACCCCAGACCTTTTTCCCTTTAAAATATGCTACAGACGGTTTTAAATATTTGGGGGTGTTTATTACTAATTCAATTAATTGACTTTTCTCCAAAAATGTCTCTCTTCTCTTTGAGAGGTGTAAACTAGACTTTGATAGGTGGGGTAGTCTCCCATTATCCCTAAGAGGATAAGAGTTAGCTTGGTTAAAATGGTTGTTTTACCCAAGTTTTTATATCTCTTTTCGCATATCCCCATCCTTATTAAGAAGTAATTTTTTAGATCACTTGATCAATTAATAAGTTCTTTCCTCTGGGGCAACAAAAATCCACACATCAGGAGATCAGTGCTACAGCTCCTCAAAGGTCTCGGTGGCTTAGCATTGCCCAATTCTTACAGTATTACTGGTCCTGTAATATTCATAAACTCTTATACTGGATTAACAACACAGCAGACGACATGCGCCTCGCATGGGTGGATAAAGAACTTGCATCCTCTAAACTCTATCTTCATTCCCTGGTTTGTTCTCAACTCCCTTTGACTGTCTCTAACTTTACCTAAAACCCAGTGGTAATTAACTTTAGAACTAGAATCTGGATTCAAATTAGGAAAAGTCTAGGCCTTCATAGGGCCTCGGACCTCTTCCCCACTGTAAACAATCACCTGTTTCCGCACTCTTGCTCTGATTCAACCTTTCGGACCCGGTTTGACAAAGGGATAACTAAATTTAAGGATCTTTACAAACAAGGGATTTTTATGTCCTTTTCTGAGCTCTCAAAGAAATTCGACTTACCTAATTCCCACCTATTTGGTTTTCCCTAGTCGTCCCCCAGAAACTCTGGTAGACTCTATATTGGCTCTTGATCCTGAACAAAGGCAGCTAATTTCTAGCAAGGCAAGGAAGGAACAGGAAAGGTGGGATAGTGAGGGAGCGAAAGAGAGATAGGGAAAAAACTGTTGATTTTGCTAATACAGTATGTGATAAAGCTTGAATAAAAGAAATATGGTAAAATAGCTCACCATAATACCGATATCACAATTTATACCTTGACCTGTACCATAGCAAAACCCAATATTATTTTTATTCTCTGACCTACTGGCCCACTAAGCTTTTAATCTGTTGCCTTGTTTATGCAATAACTATACAACTTGTCCCTTGTTGTTTAAGTGTTGTTATTGGTATGTTTCTCGTGTTTTTACTTTTTAATTTATATTTTATTGTTCTTTTGTATAGCACTTTGGTCAACTTATGCTGTATTTAAATGTACTCTAATGCCAACTTGTCACTGAAGTAACCAGTACCATCCATTTTATCATCAGGTTTGAATCTGAAATTGCACTAAATAGACTTGCTTTTCACTTTGACAACAAGTCCTCTGCCATTATCTTATCAGTCAACTCTCCTTAGTCTTTTCACATGACAGGTAAAATCTGATCAGGCTTTAATAAGAATGTTGCTATATAAACAATGCAAGGGACAGTCCACAGCAAATCCTCACATTTGACAAGCTGGAATCAGCAAATTCTTGACACGTTTTTCTTGGAAAATACTAAAACTAAACTTATAATTAAACATAAATAATAAATCCTAGCACATTTATTTTATGTCATTTTATTGATCTAGTGAGTGTTACAGCTGTAGTTCTATCCCTACCACATGCTGTATATTGATTTTAAAATGGACCAGTATTGACTTTATATTAAAACATTTTAATTTCAGCTGATGTCAAATGTAGAGATGGAAGTGATTATGTGGTTCTGTCAGCACTGGCAGCATTCTGTTGCTTTGGCTGTGTCAGTGGGACTGATTAAAGATTAATAAAGTGGAACAATCCCCTCCAGACACTCAGCACCGCTTGAGTGCATAGGCTTAGATTAAGCAGCTTTTAGTGTCTGAATTATTTGTTGGAAGTGTGTTTTTGTGTCACTTTAGGGTTTTGGCCTACATTAGCTGGCATGTACGTTAGGTTCAAAGAGGAATATATTTGATGTCTTAGCTTCAGGCTCTGAATTAATTGCAGAAATCATCTGCTGCATGTCTGCTCTGAAAAAAGTCTTAGTCTATATATCACATAGGAGAGTTTCATCCTCATTGATGGCATGCAAGTCTCCAAAGACTTATTTCTTCACTCTACCAGCTGTACTCACTATGGACTACCATATTTCCTCTAATACCGACTGGGCGCAAGGTGGCACACAGTGCAGCACAAGTGTCATTGCTAGTTTCAGGCCGACACAGTTGTCATTTTCACGGCCAGCGCCCACGTTGTGTAAATAGCAAATGTACTTGTGCCATGCTGTGCTCCCCTGAGCGTGTTGGTCTTAAAATGAGGTGTGGTCAGGTGCGCCACCAGAAGGTTGGGCTAGGTGGATTGCTATCTTGAGGCAGCAGAAAGCGACGGTGACATGGACCAACCATAAGCTAGTCTGAAGTCAAAGTCACAGTCTGTTTCCTTCAAGCAAAGCAGTTTATCATCTGTTCCTCGTGTGCAAATGTTATGTTAATGTAGTGATACCCATATTGTTCCTGCTGCTGGAGGATCTCTGCAAGTAATGTCATTCATATTTTCCTCATTGAGGATGTATTTCTCCACCCGTTACTGATCAGGATGATATTTTTTATGACCCGTCCTGGTTGATCCACGGACTGAGATCCATGCGCACACAGGGGGACGCAGCAGCGCTCCTCCTCCTCAATTCAATATCAGTGTATTTTTTCATATTTAGTCAAACAGAGTTGTTGATGGGACAGATGATTGTGAAATGGCAGGGCAGAGGGTCCAGCAGCTGAGGAGTATATCCCTTCCCTAAGCGAAGATGAGTGCTACTGTTTAATATGCTCCAGGTCCTGGCACACCTGGCTCTTAAAGGGAATGGGAGACAACACTCTGATTGGTTTGATTTATGTTCCGGCCAAAACACACCCATGACCAATTCAGAGTCTAAATACTACCACTTTGCACTGTGGGCTACACTTGGCGCCCAGATTATCCACCGTGCAGATAGCAAAATGGACTAGCACATGCCCTAAACGCACTAGCACCTTGCGCTTTACACTAAGCGCCATAGGCCGTTTATATAGGGCCCAATATCTCTTAACAGCAACAGCCGGATGGGATTAAAGAACGACAAAGCAAAGTGGATCAGAATGAATGAATCAAATGTCACCATTGTGTCAGTTTGAATGCAGTAGAATATACCGGGTACATTTATTTGTATGTAGTATGACGCAACATAAAAACAAAACACAATCTGCAAAATGCAAAATCAAAAGTAGGTCATGCCTAAATATTAACATTATGGCCACTACCTTGATAAATGATGAGGATGATAATAGGCCTGGGCGATAAACCGAAAATTTACCGATACCGAAATTTACGACGATAACCGACGTCATTTTGCCCATGTCGGTATATTCGGTGTGTAAAAAAAAAAAAAAAAAGTCGTTTTTGTCTTGTTTGGCTGTGTGTGTGTAGGTAGGCTACCGGTATAGTCATGTGTAACTGCTGCCAAAATGCAACCTCGGCTTATTTTGTGAATGAACATGAGTCAAACCTTTGTGTAAAAGCATAATTACGACGAAAAAGCCACTTTTAAGATTCACGGTAGTTTCGTTTCCAGGTCAAACTCATTTACAATGGAGGTGCACGGGGCAACTTTTCTGTAGCATCAAAATCGCTATTTTTAAAACACTAAGAAGACTCGACACAACATGAAACTCTGCTCGTAGTATCACCAGGGTCTCTACACATGAACACGAGCATTGAGAACATCGTTTGTGGACACAAAGTTTGCTAAAAAGAAGGTTTTTGAACAACTCACGTTAGCTTAGCCGTCCTGCCAGTCGAGATGCGTCGATCCCCGATCGCGACTGGCAGGACTGCTACTGCTAATGCTAACGTGAGTTGTTCAAAAACCTTCTTTTTAGCAAACTTTGTGTCCACAAACGATGTTCTCAATGCTCGTATTCAGGTGTAGGGACCCTGGTGATACTACGAGCAAATTTTCATGTTGTGTCGAGTCTTCTTAGTGTTTTAAAAATAGCGATTTTGATGCTACAGAAAAGTTGACCCGTGCACCTTCATTGTAAATGAGTTTGACCTGGAAACAAAACTACGGTGAATCTGAAAAGTGGCTTTTTCAGCTCTGGAGGAAACATTGGGTTTGTACTTATCGTTCATTTATCGTTATCGAGGTGAGTTGCTCAATATATCGTGATATTGATTTGAGGCCATATCGCCCAGCCCTAGATGATAATGAGGTCGTCTTTGCTGCCGTCAGTTTTCACAGATAGTCCACAAACTCTGAAAGACTCTGATGTTCAGTTCCAGTTTGTCCCAGGCAGCAATAAACGTCTTTTCCATTGCAATAATGTCCTTTTCTGAAATCCTTGTAGTGCCGACAGCCTTGCCACCATACTAAACTAATAAAACAACTTTGTAGATCAGGGTCTTTCTGGGCCATTGTGGTTTGACGTTGAAGTGAGAGTTTTTCTGGCCAAGCCCTGCTAGCTACAATCATCTTGTCTTTATCACTCACTAGATAGTATATCTCCAGTGCTTTATTTTTTAAATAATTTTTCTTGATATTAAGTTATGTTTGCCCCACTCTGAGTACCGAATAATCCACTCTGGAAGCCTTGTCTCTACGTCTAAGATAACTTTCTTCACCACCCCTGTAAGCCCTACTTCACTCTTCAGCTAACAGCAAATCACTCTTCTCTCAGGATAGAAAGCTGCACATCACATTGACCTGGGGTTTCCTCTATACCTATACTTCAAAACTCTGTCTTTGAATTTGAAATCAAATCTCCGTCTGAGTGCCATGCTCAAGTTTATTCTCCTCTCTGTCGGTCAAATGCAGCTACTGCTATCTATTGGCACTATTATGTTATGTATGTTAATAACTACAGTTGAGACATAAACACACATAGACCTGTGGTGACTGAAACAGGACGATAATATTTTAGATGTAGTCCAGCACAGCAAAGTGTTGAAAATAGCATGATTATATGTTGAATTTATTATACATATATTATATCATTATAATATGTACATTATACTTAATTGACATATGCATTTTATGAAATGCACCAGGAGTTTATCCACCCTTGTTTTTATCACAGACTGTATTTGGGGGCTAGCCTTTATTTGTTCAAGTCAATCGCACCCTTGACCATTATCGGAGGCCCAGCTTTTTACTGACTAATGGTTTTTATTTGAGGTAATATGATATGTCAGTGTGTGTTTGATTAATTTCCCCATTGATTGTTAAATATCTCTCTCTCTCTCTCTCTCTCTCTCTCTCTCTCTCTCTCTCTCTCTGTGATTTCAGGCTTTTGGAGGACTATCTGCAGGCAATAGAGGGTGTAAAGAAGAACCTGTTGCAGAAGTCTTCACCTAATGGCCTCACCTTTGTTGGAGAGCTCTCACATGGACAGTTTAGCCCTAAAATGGTCAGTAAACCTGTGTTTCCACAGCAGTACCTGGGTTAACTCCTCTACTTTGGACTGGACTGGGTGGACTTTTTTTCCGCTGCTCCGCTTACATTCACTGTCACTCCTTACACTCCGCCACTCTCTCTCTTTTGCTCGACCACACATTCTCCACAGACAGCACACATTTGTTGTTGTTTATATATTACAACAAGGAAATGAGCTTCACTTGAGAAAATGAAGACTGGGTCGGTTGCTGTTGACACTCGGCAAATTACTAATGTCTGTGGTGCTTAGTTTAGTGTTTGTCTATTGTTTTTTTCCAACCTACTGCAAAATATGACAACTACAGTAACTTAGAAATGCTAAAGGTATAAAATGCTACTTTACATTTAAAGCAAAGACAAAAGGCAAACATTTCTGAAAACTAGTTTGAAGTTCTTGGCTTTTGTGCCTATATGGATAACGAACTATAATCCATTTAAAGATGCATTACTCAAAATCAGTTAGGGATATTGGGATATTTTAGTGTGTCACTTGATTGTTTATTCTGTGATATGTCTGAATTTTTTTTTGTTTTGTGAATATTTTTGGTAGCTTACAATAATGCAACATATTTAATTTGACTTTCATTGCATATCCATGCACATGCATATATGCACCCAGTTAAAACAACAAAATATTGTTTCAGATATTTTTATTGAGAAGCAAACAGTATATCAAAAATACAACCATCTTGGTTTATGCAATGCTTCTTTGTTTTGTAACATAAGTAACAAAGATGTGCTACAAGTAAATAAATGCAAAACAATAGATGGGAGAAAAATAGAAACAAATACAAAAATAAGTAAATAAATAAAATAAAATAAAGTGATTAAGTAGTTGTCTCCCTCCCTGTCCCACCAAAATATTGACAAACCTCCTGAGCTGAGTGTAATTTGGTGAAAGTGATGATTGATAATATGGATTTTGGCATTCATCAAAGATGTTAAGATAACTGAAGCTGCAGAGATGAAACTATATTCAAACCAATTCATCATTAATTCATAAACTAATAATTGAGGTCAGTTTGAGGCACCAGAATGTATTTGTTAACACGGCTGGTTGTTTACTGTCTGTTCTTGTGGGCTTTTTAGGACCATCTAGTGTGTTTCCTGCCGGGCACTCTGGCTCTCGGTGCTCACAACGGCCTGCCTGCTGATCACATGGATCTCGCCAAACAGCTGATGGAGACCTGCTACCAGATGTACGTCCAGATGGAGACTGGCCTCAGTCCAGAGATCGTCCACTTCAACATGCATCAAGGAAGCACCAGAGACATTGATGTAAAGGTAGGTAGAGACAATGCTATCAAAGGGTGAACAGAGAGTGTCCCTACATAATCATGCAGTCTTGTCCTTTACCATCTTCAACTCTGATACAGTAGCTACAAAGTACTTTTGTGTCATTCTTGATAAGGGCATTACCTACATTTCTGAGGGGGGGTACATGTGACCCAAACATCCCACTGATCACATACTTAATTGTCTGAGGCTGTTAAGGAAAATGTTCTATATTAGAAATGCAGGAAAATGTGACAGAAAACCATCCTGTTAATGTTTAGGAACAGAGTGACTTAGGCAGATTTTTTTTACAATCAGATTAGGCTCATTATTTACTGTTTATGTCTCTGTTGTATTCTCTGTGATAGCTTGCTGACCGACACAACCTCCTGCGACCAGAGATGGTGGAGAGTCTCTTCTACCTGTATAGGTTAACCAAGGAGCACAAATACCAGGAGTGGGGCTATGAGATTCTCCAAAACTTTAACAAGTACACTAAGGTCAGTAAAATGGAGGCCGTTACATATTCCTGTTTGTAATTTTACTGTGTGGATTTAAGCTGCCTATCCCCAACAAGTTTCATAACAAACCGTAAATGTGTTTGACCTGAGGCTTGGAAAAGAGACAGCTTGCCAATCTATAGTAAAAGTGCTAGCTTGACTATTGTAGATATAATAAAACAGTTTGACATTTGACTAAAGGCAGTTTATTCAAAACACTTCAGCTGTGACTGTGCTCATTTACATCGTCAGTGTTAGGAAATATTACATTTTTGCACCCATATTGATAATTAGGGTAGGGTTTACTAAATGACCCCTTTTTTTGTTCTAAATTCTAGTGAATGGTTTGTGTGACATTGGACAAATTCTGTGTGTTTCCTTCAGGTTTCCTCTGGTGGCTACACCTCCATCAATAATGTGCGTGACCCGGATTACCCGAGCCCGCGAGACAAGATGGAGAGCTTCTTCCTGGGAGAGACCCTGAAGTATTTGTACCTGCTCTTCTCAAATGACTCCAACCTCATCAGCCTGGACCAGTATGTCTTCAACACAGAAGCTCATCCCCTGCCTATATGGCCTGCCACTGCGTGACACACAGGCACACACACACACACACACACACACACACACACACACACATACACACAAATTCACATAGGAATACATATGGCAGATAGAATTGCATGTATAAACACAACAAACATCTCAGGGTTGGTCTAATACCAAGATAATTCCTTCATCTCGTGTTTCAGTGAGTGAATGTTGTCCAAACAACAATCCTGAACACAGACCACTGATGGAAAAAGCCTACTTTTTACTGTTGGAATCAATTGTTTGCTATGTGCTGATAGCCATGGGAAAATGACAGGAGCTTAGTTCAGTTTGTGGCTGAGCTTTGTTTATTTATTTGACTGGTCATTTGAAAGAGTTAATGCTGGAGAAGCAGAGGAAGGCTTCTGTCCTCATCACCACCCAGCATTAGGAAAAACCTGATTGTGACTTGAATCAAAGATGTCTTAATAACGCATTATGTGGATGAAGAGGAGTGTCTGGTTGGACTGATACAAGTATTTGAAAGCTGATACTGATATTTTCAGTTAAAAGCTGCTCATAGCATATATTTGGTTACAGTTCTGCACATTCTATTTCTAACATCAATGACCATTTTTATGTCATAAACAAAAATCCCTCCAAAACTTTGAAGACTTACTTTTTCACCCCTGCATTGTATTCTTATGACAGTGGAAAGGTTTGTGACACAGTATTTAGCCCATTATGAAACAAAGCCTGTGTCTGCTCTGGACGTCTGACCTTACTGCTGGGAGTGACAGCAGGCTGGTTGCCTTCGTAGCAAAACGTTCCCTGACGGCAGCCAACAGCTGTCTGAACTGAAACCAACTCCTGCCTACTGCACCTACAACCTGACTGCTGTGCTGACACGTCTGAACATGGGTGTGACTCTTGCAGGGATATCAGATAAAGCTAATTCCTCATCACACTGTGTAATATATTCATTATGTGCTCTAGCTAGAGCTATTCTCAGATGCCCTCCCTTTTATGACTGTAAACAGGAAATAAAGCTGAGGCTTCCTGACAGGGCATGATCGTGCCCTCAGTCCATGTATTTGCTGTCTCATGCTGCGTTCATGTCACACAGGAAATGTGACTTCACTACATGAAAACCTCACGTCAGGTCAGCATGAAACACGGCTTGGAGTGTTCACACTGGAACATCATTAATGAATGAAACTGAGCACTCGACCAGTACATGTGGAAGCAGTTGTTACCCAACTCTGTAATAACAAAAATGTTTATTACAGACTTGGGTGATATTTGATATGACTAGATCGTAATTGACTGTGAAGGTATAGAATATGAACAGATTGTAAGGGTTGAAATATGCTTCATGAGAGGTTCTTTATAAAGTGATACCCAGTATTTAAATGGCGGAGCTGGTGCCCATTTGAACTACTGAAAATAGTGATGGGCAGTTTTTGTAGCCCCACGTCATATTTTACAAGCTGATATTGTATGTTTTACATGTCAAAGTAACTATAACTCCAACTGAGAGAAATGCAACAAATAAGTAGAAAAGTAGAGGCAATAAATAACATGGAATAGCATAAAATTAAAATATTGAATTACCCTAAAATTGTACGTTGAGTCATGTACTCAGACTTTCTACTATTGGCCTTTATGTAGCTATGACTGGTATCTGTTGGTAGCGCAAATCAAGGAGCAGGACTAATTTATGTCCGTATGAGATTTTTGCATTAACAAAGGCAGGACCTTGACTTGTCAGGTGTTTAATATGTGGCTGGAAAAGACAAACATGGACAGCCCTGTTTGGTAGTTCTATCTATAAATTGTCAATTCATCATCCAGAATGTTAACATCATGTTAAATGTAGATATCTCAATTTAATGTGACCTACACTGTGATTTGGTCCATGTTGCCCTCTAAGTTATATATTATTTCTGCTTTGCTTTTGCCTATCTTGTTTCATTGCTTTGATTCAAAACATAAAAATGCATAAATAAGTCTTTATCTATTCGGAGTCTGGGAGGCATTAATGAAGGCAAACCCTGAATCTTGAATCAACTTCTCCATTTTACACTCACTGGGCTGAGGTGTTGTTCAACAGTGTGGTGGTGACCGGTTGGTCATGTTACCCACAGTGTGAACATTTGACACATGGCTTGGTGATAAACTCTGATCTGTGAGGAATGACGTGTTACTGATAAACTCATACAATCCCACACAGCACTAAAGTCTGGCATGTATGGCTGGCTTAGAACTAATTAAAATGCACTTCCAACTTTTCCTGTTTAGTCCCGTGTGACACGAATGCAGCATCCGTCTGTACTCTGGACCCAGATGACCTTAGTCTGATCTATCAGATTTATTTATTAACTGTGAAGTTTTTGTATTATGAGAACAGCAACGGGTTCTTTGCATCATTGATTTTTGTTGTGAGCAGCTGCTCGTTTCACACAATGTTCATTTCTTTCTTCCCCTGTAGGGTGTCCAGTACATCGTTTTTTCTTTCAAGTGAGAGACTGCAGTTGTGAGATCATAAATCTAAATTTAACATAATATATTGATTTGTAGTGTATTTTTAAAGGTATACTAACAGTTATCCTGATACAGTGAGCTCTCCTTGTGTTTAGTTTTTGTAGCTTCAGAGTAGCTTGCAGTCATTCCTGTTAATATTACTAGTTTACATCATAGCTCTACTTGTAGTTGTTGATTTTAAAAATTTGTATTGAGACCAAACTCCTGTATATTCACTTTTATTTTTGTCCTTGGTGTTGTCTCACTCGTGCCTTTAATGTTGCTTCAGACAACATTCAAATGACAGCTGTTAACTGTCTGTAAATGTCCATTTCTATCCATTCAAGCTCTTTTTACATGTGCATACGTTGCTGATTTTCCGCAGCATACGGTCATTGTGATAACTGCAGATATGTCTATTTTTACAGTAGGACAACGATATAAGGATTGATGTATTTGCAGCAGTCCCTCAAAGCAATCATTAACCCTTTCATGCATGGTGTCCACTACAGTGGACAGATATTTGAAAGCCATTTTAACCATTAAAGTTGGTGTACGATGTCCCAATCAAGCCTCGTCCAAAATTCAAAGAACTCTGAGGGAAGACCAGATGAACCAAGTCCCTCTGGAATAACTGATGAATCCTCCAGTTGTCAGAAAACCAGATAGGTTAGAACATATTTTTTCAACTTAATAAGGTTTTAGAAATACTCGTATCCAGATTGTACTAGTCAATGGATGTTATGCACC
Organism: Pagrus pagrus; assembly: GCF_965226575.1. Classification (NCBI taxonomy): domain Eukaryota; kingdom Metazoa; phylum Chordata; class Actinopteri; order Spariformes; family Sparidae; genus Pagrus; species Pagrus pagrus. The sequence continues at coordinate 31,480,100 of NC_140192.1, forward strand.
AAAAGGTATGCTCTTATTCTTCTTCTTTCTTTTTTTTTTAAGATCAGTTTTCCTTTATTCAAAATGGTAAGGGACAGCTTTTCAGCTTGCCCCCCTCCTAGTGTTTTCCTGTGGTATTACTGTTGGTGGTGCTGTCGCAAACACAGAGTAAGCAACATGGCTACTGCTAGCAGTCTGGCTACTGTCCAATGCAAAAGCAAGCATAACAATCCCAGTTTGAGCTAGAAACCCTGATCTCAGTGGTGTGAAAAGGCAGAGTAAAACACTCAGTTGTATAAATAAGCAGGCAGGTTTTGTAGAAAGAATGCTGGTTTTGAAAGCGTTTCAAGACCCAGTGGTAAGAAGAAACCCTGTAGGGGGGACAGACTTTGACAACACCAGAGTGCTCTCCATCGAGTGCTCTTATTTTAACTAGGTTTCTGTCATGCTCCTTCACTTTCTTTGCCTCCTCCATCAGCAGGGTTCTTGTTCTTTTGCAGTGTAGAGTTTAGTTATCAGAATTAGCTTTATTGGCCAAGTAGGTGTGGTGGTTTACATTACACATAGACATACAGTTAGAAACGAGGACAAGAAGTTCTTCCAGTTGGAAATACTGACAGGGGAAAACAATGCTTCTTCCTGTTTTGGTTGTGCAGCGGCAGCCTCACCTCCTTTGTGTTGTAATTCTTCCTTAGTTTTTGCTGGAGAAATCCAGCCTGGTGGCAGACCAAAGAGCATAGTGAAAGCGAGGTTTGTAGGGATCTATAAGCAAAAAAGTTGTCTATTGCCAGTTTAATAATTCTATTTAAGTTTAAATAGTAACATAATTTTAAATAATCTTCAGATGTTATCTAAATAAAGTTTCAGTAGGCAGAATATACCCTTTGGAGGATAACATCCACTGGAATGGAAAGATGTGTTTTCAGTCACAAAAAAGATGTGCCAGAAAAATGTTATTAAAATCTGGATTGCAGTATTTCTAACCTCTGTTTAGTTAAAAAAATAAAAGGATTCAAGAGTTATTCCAGGATCTCTTTTTATACCATTGGTGCATAGTGTCCACTGCAGTGGACACTTGTGTTATTCTTTCAAAATCACATTTGTTTAAAAAAAAAAGTTATTGCCATGATTAAAGAGAATAAACAAAACATATTAAAACATGTTACTTTGTGCTTTACTAATTGATGCATGAAAGGGTTAAAGGGTTAAAACTTACATAATGCTAATCTCTAGCAGTGTTTAAATTTAAATCCTGCCTATAAGGGCTGTGTGATTCCTCCCTGGATGTATTTCAGCATAATGCCTGAGCCAAAGATGTCCTGAAGATCTAATCAACCCTGGTGTTTGAATTTGTTTAGGGTTTGAACGATGAAAAGCCATTTCCTCCAAAGCCACCTCTTTCAGGAAAAACTAACAAAGGAGATATTTTCAGTGCTTTTGATAACAATTCCATCAGTGTGCTGATGCTTATATTTGCATATTATAGCTGCAGCCACCAAGCAGACTGCTTTAAAAGGAGGCTGCACACAGATGCACTCAGCTGTGAAGATACAGAAATAGAGAGAATTCATTTGTTTGTTGTCATGACTTTTGTAGTGACACCACCACAATGGACATTAAAGTGTTCTTCAGCCAGAGTGGAACGATTCAAACCTCATTTAGTGCAAGAAAAATCCAGGTGGGATGCAGGTTTTACATCTCATCACATATTTGAACAGTTAAGCTTTGGGTCCATCTTGGAGCAGCTGGAGGCCCCATTAAATATCCATTCACAGGGCCCCTAAGGAATTATGGGTATTGAATTAGATTTTTTTTTTCCAGGGCTTTAGAAGTGAACATGCACTGCCATTTTGTAGAATACTCTGGGTCAGGTGATCTTTGGTTACAGAGTGACGAACTGTCAAGGAGCAACATGTTAAAACATACTTTTGGGAATTGCACACAAAGTACATTTGCAGATACTGTTGCAGGGACACATGAACTCTGATTGTAGACCCACATGTCCACGTTCCGTTGTAAAATGATTGTAAATAGAAGATTGCTGTACAAAGTTGAAGAATGATCTCTTTAATTTCTTGAATTTACAGAAATGGTTCATTTGTTTATTTTTTTCAAATTTGTCTTTGTCAAACACAAAATGTTTTGTTGATGTCACCTGGTGGAAAATAAATGCTGGATCGGCTTTAATTATGAAAAGAAAATATAGAAATTAAAGAGATTTCTTTTAACCGAAACAGAACATTTGTGTCCATTACTGACTAAAAACAAAGCAGCTCTGCAGAGCTCCACTTATAGTCTGGTTTAAGTGTTTGGTTTTATGGTGAAAGATGGAACAGAACACAGCGAGATCAGTGGAGCCACTGACTACCATCCATTTTCTGGAAGAGGTAGTGACAGACAGATGAAGCCAATAGTTAAGCAATAGTAAACTGGAGTCTGACTCCATGGATCCTCTAAGTGTGGGAGGTGTTTGTGTCTGGAGCTCTCACTAATGTGTGTTTGTACTGTACATGGTGATGATGATGACACCTTGTCTTGTGTTCACTCTGACTCAATTATACCTTTTAGCCAAATTCACACTACATTATACTAATACTCAAGTCTACACTGTAGAGCTGAATAATAAGTCAATCAAGACATTTAAGTGGTGACAATCAAATGATCACTGAGGTCAACATTTAATGGCTTCATAGCTTTAGGTTTCAAACTGTTAATTAGACTAAAACGCTTTCTGAATACATCAACTTAGACTTTAGAACATTGTTACAGGTGTTTCAGCTGTTTTCTGATGCATGCAGAATAGAGCTGTAACTGAATTATTTTCATTATCTATCAATCTGCCTGTTATGTTCACAATAAATGGATTCATTGTTTAGTCTATAAAATGTCTAAAAAACAATGTGAAAAGTCCAATGTGAAGTTAAATTGCTTCTTTTGGCCAGTCCAAAACCCAAACATGCTCCTTAATGACCAACACATATCCTCACATTTCAGAAGCTGAATTAATTTATTATGAAAAAAGTTGGCAATACATTTTAACATTGATAATCTTTGCCAAAAAAGAAGGAAAAAAGCAGCGCAAGCAAAATGTCACTTTATTTTGATGCTTCAAGATTTTCCTGGATCTCTCTCCTCTGTCCACTGAGAGCAGCTCCTCCATTCCTGCTGTGGATTTTATTGTGGGACGTTACTGCACATTGACAAAACTCAGATCAGGCAAATTCACTCAATTTTGGCTCTCCAAGCTGAACACATCTACACCCACTAACTACAGTTAGTGTGCAGAATGGAACTGTTACACCCAGGTGGACTCAATATTTTCTGTACAACTTCTCCGGAATTCTACTACAGTGATCTTAGAATGATTTGTGATTTGACAGGAAATGATAACAGCTGGTCTTGTGCAGTTCCAGTCTTGAACCAAACTGGACCTGTGCTTTAAGGTGTTGATCTGGTCCTCTCCATCTTCACCCAGTGTGCAATGAGGTCTGCTTCGGTCTTCCTGGCACTGATTACTGACACTGGATCAGCATCATTAGATCCTCTGCATATAAACACAGTAATGTCAGGTTAGATTTTAACAAACAATGACAACAACAACATGCAAGTCTCTCCAGGGGCCAGCAGGCTTCCGTACCTCAGATCCAGATGATGGGCTCCTCCAGAAATATTGACAGCTATGAGTGATGTGCTCAACGACTTGCGCACCTAAAGAGCAGAGAGCTGATTAAGCAAATGCACCTACCTCACAGTTTACTGAGGTGTACTCACCTGGTTTAATGTCTTACCCCTCCGTTTGCCCATGGGTCCAGATCTCCATTGGAGAAGATTATGTTGCTGGCTGTGGAGAGGGCTGAACACAAGGGCACAGCTCATTAGAAACAGGAACACAAGTCCAGACACATACAGCTTATGGGAATACTCAGGAACAAGTGGACTTGAATAAACATAACATAAAATGTTTATGAGGCTGATGTGGTAGTTAGCAGAAAATCATCACAAGGAGTCGATGTCTGTCCGTCTGTCTGTGACTGAAATGCGTTTTATTTGGAAGCAATTTGTGATGTGATTGACTTTAGCCTACTAGCTGCATTAGATGCAGCCCAGCCCCCCCCCCACCCCCCCACAGCAGACACCTCTTTACAAAACAGAGGGCGCCCAGCCACCCACTCCCCACGCGACAACATGACATCATTGACTTGACGTGTAAATGAGCAATACAAGAACCGGATGAAATGAATGCAAACACATTTCAGGCATCCGGTACGGGTCGGCACCGGGGTCGATCCACCTGGATGAGATAAGCCCAGAGGTGGCTGCTACAGAGCCAGTTACTGTGGACGACTGTCCGCTCGCTTTTTTAGTTTTTTTTGTTTTTTGCGGGTGCTCATGCCGCCCCTCCACAAATGCCACCCTGGGCGGCTGCCCATATTGCTCATAAGAGGAACCGCCCATGCCCATTACCTTTAATTTCTAGCTTAGACTTTGAGATCTGTCAGGGCAGTGTGGGGGCCCATAACTATTGAGTACTCACTGTCACCCCAGAATTGGGTTTTGAGCCAGTCTGGTCGTGGAACCACAGCCCAGCGTTTGGAGCAGTACAGCTCACGGTCTTTCTCAGTGAAGGCCAAGGGAGGAAACATGTCCGTTACATTGTTGCTCTCGTAGCACAGATCGATCTCTGTGCATGCCTGCAACCACAACAGAGGCAGGGGACGTGTCAGCGTGATGGACAGTTTGAAGATTAAGCACCATAGCTGAATGGGCTATATTTCTTTTGTCAGATTGAAATTCTGTTAGTCAAAAAAGGAAAAACAAACGATCGGTGATAGTAAATCTTTGAAAGGATGCACTTTCCCCACTGTTGCTCAGAAAGTTGCTCAGTTTAACCCATTTTTTCTCACCGTGTCAACAAACATGCTCATGCTCCAGTCGCGTGGCCTTCGTCAGAACAGGGAATAGAAGTCGTGTCAATTATATTCAGGGGTTTGCAGGTGGTTGGCTTAAAGTGATTAACTTCCTTATCTTTTCTTGACTATGTGACAATGACTGAAATAGGTGAAATGCTTCACACGATCTCAATTTAACAGTTCCAGCCGAGGTTACAGGTCCTGTGATACAAATTCTGTTATTTAACATGTGACCCTTTAAACCAATTGCGTACCGATTCCTGTATAAAGACTACTTGACCTCCATTTCCCTCCGTGCTCTGATGAAGGCCATGAGGCCGAAATGTTGGCCAGAATAAATTAGCGAAAATGAGATAAGCCAGCTGTGGCTACAGGCTCCCTTGGATCCTGGCCGCGCCCGGGTCGTGGATCATGGATGCGCCCACTGCTACGGCCCTGCCTGATCGTGGATGCGCCTACTGCCATGACCCTGCCTGACACCCACCACTACTGTCGCTAATATTAGTCACATCTCTGTTACATACGTTCCACTACTATTATTGTAATGCATTGCTACATACCATCCTTACCATTAATCACTACTACTGTTATTACTAGTAATCACATTTCCATGTGCATTTCATCATTATTGCTGTAATACATCTTTATGTACTTTCACTCCTGTCAACCATCGCTTATAATTGTATACATTGTGATCTCGTTGATCTGCTCTGTACATGCGACATCTATTGCACGTCTGTCCGTCCTGGGAGAGGGATCCCTCCTCTGTGACTCTCCCTGAGGTTTCTTCCGCATTTTTTTTTTCCCTGTTAAAAGGGCTTTTTTTGGGGCAAGTTTTTCCTCACTCGAATCGAGGGTCGAAGGACAGAGGGTGTCGTCTCTGTACAGATTGTAAAGCCCTCTGAGGCAAACTGTGATTTGTGAATTTGGGCTATACAAATAAAATTTGATTTGATTTGATTTGATTTGAAGATTTGTGTGTGCTAACCCTAAACCTTTGGGTATCCAGCAGCTGAAACAATCTGTTGTAACATTTGTTTTAATACTGTATACTGACACTTTCATTCTAATGGATATTCTTTTATAATTTGTCATTTTCCAGCCGTATTTCAAGTGAGAACTTTCCATTACGAATGTGTGTCGATTCAGCTGATACATCCAGGAAGAAGTCAGAATGAGACTATTCCTGTACTGAAGTTACAGGTTTCCTGTTCAGACGGTTATTGTGAAACTGATAAATATCCTTCCTCCGTTACATATCTTTGTTTGTCACATTTGAGAAAGCACTGCTGACTATGTGTATATATATTGGCTGATATATTGATATCAGAACTTTTTATCTCCTCGTACTGGTAGCGTTATCGGACCCAAAAATCGAGCATCGGTGTGGCTCTAGTAGAGATGTGGGGCTTATTACTGTGAGATTACTCACACACACTTTTAAATGACAAAGTACACCGAGTACAACACAAGCACAGTCGTTTAGCAGCTTCTGTCCAGTTGATCTGGGAAAATACTCACGCCGACGTGCACACATACCATGATGATTAACAGATGATTTGCATAAAAATACATAAGATCAATTATAAGATCCTTCAAGAACAGAGCTCATAATCAGCAGATGCATCTATTAGAAGTTCAGCTTTTGAAATGATGCTAAAGAGTCCATCCGAAAGCAGACAGAGATCGATTGCCCGCTTGTTTTGTCCTGCATCTCAGCGCGACTGCTGTGTTCACACCTGTCCAAGCAAACTGATCATCTGAAAGGGAAGTGCTCCCAATTTTGAAACACGTGCATCAAACAAGTCAGGCATGAATACACCCTTAGAGTTTACCGATACAAACTTGAAAAGATTATATGCTGACATTTTGATCAGATTACATACAAGTACTACAGTGCTGTGCAGTGTGTATGTGGGTGTTGGAATACCTGGTAGTCCCAGGCCAGGCTGTCAGAGCCCAGTCCACAGCCGGTGGGATCAGCACACTCCAGATACAGACTGTACAGGTCAAAACAGGTCAGCACCCCAGTAGAGTTGTACACTATTCCTGCAGGATACATCAAGAGAGATTATTTAGGTTCCTTGGAGATCAGGTAGATCCTGCTCAGCATCAGGTTTACAACATAAATAAAATTCACTTTCCGTTAGGGTCACAGAGATTTGGATTGTTGCCCAGCAAGTACTCAGTGATCTTAGGAGCTCACAGACTTTGACTATTCCACACAGTCACAAGTCCAGCATGAAGAAGCCAGGAGAACATAGGCAGAGCAGTGAGGTTACTAACACCAACAGAGGAACCGTTTCTACTGACTGTATACTCAAAGAACACAGGCACCTGGAACTAAGTGTATTTAATAAGGAATGTGAAGCTGGCCACTGCCCTCTAGTGTCTGCTGACATGAAATACACCCAAAATTGACTCACTTTTCATTTGCCAGCATCTCAAATATACACAATCCAGTCTGAAACAAAGTGGCAGCTTTCAGTAAGATCCAGTGTTTATTGTTTTACCTGCAGTGTTCCTCAGGTTAGTGAGCAGGTTGGGTCCACTCAGCATGGTTTCACAGGCCACCTGAAAAACACTCACATCACATTTCTCTTGTTAACATCTCACTCATGTCACTCTTGTCATATCCACTTATTTATGATTGTGTTATATATATTAATGGTACAGCTATTTGTGTTTTATTTATATCTATGTAACATATGATTTTATTTTGTGTACCCTGCAGACTTGTTGTTATTTGTTTGTGTCATTTCTACTGTAACTGTAGAACTGTATGCACCTTCATGTAAAACATCAGTATGTGCTGCAGCTACTGTACAAGGACCCACTTTCCCAGCCTAGATAATATCAATAACTTTGACGAGTAACATTTACTAAAACCTGACTGATACGAGATTGTTAATTTTCATCATATGAATCAGAGACTCAGACTCAATGTTGGGAAAGGGGTGTGGGGATGACTAACACTAAAACCTGGAAGTCAGTCACACTAGCAATATTTGGCAGTTTCAGAAAGACAACAATATACATTATTCTTTGATCAACTTGTTTAACAAACTATATGTACTTGTTAATGAAACAGTTATTTAATGCCTGTCACTGAATGGCACTAAAACTAAGCTTACTTTGTTTCACCATCATCATATTATTCATCTTATCCATACATGTACCACATACACTAATGGCCATGTATTGTGTTATAAAATGTATTCCCTCTTTCTTCAGGTGCTTTCAGAACAAATGCACATGCAGCCAGATCAACATAATAACCAACAAAAATCTCAGGTCCTTGTAGCTGCTTTTAGCACATAACTTCACTAAGGATCATTTATATTTGGTTCCTCTTGTTACTGTGTGCGCTCTCTGAAAAAGCTTTGCAACGGTGACACCATTTCTCAAAAAATATCTCTCTGTACTGGCATTTCTTGTTACTAATGGACCATCATATAAACCTCACCAACATCTGCAATAAGCTCATCAATATTTATATACATCTGGGCAATTTATCCTCTGAGCTCTAATACTTGGTTTGTAAGTCGAAATGCAAATGGCAGCCCTACTAGAGGTCCACAGCTGTTGTTTAAACCGCTGGTTTTATTTGGTCATTACAGCCTGGGAAAGCTGAACATAGAAAGTGTGGGCTCGGTAAGTTTCTCTTCTGCTTTTCAGAATAGTTTCAGCATATGTGATGTTGCATTTTAAAAGAAAGGCTGTGTGTACCTTGACAGGGTTGGCAGGCATGTTGCCCATGAAGTGAGTGCTGTAGGGGTAATCCAGCATGGCCATCAGAGTGAAGGCGTTCCTCAGCAGGCCGTTCAGCTGGTGGATGTCCTGAGCAGATGATGGAGGCTTACACAGGGAGAACTCGGACTGGATACGAATATAATCTGGAGACAGCACCAGAGTTACTACATCTCCATGACAACGTTTTCCTTTCAGACCAGAGAGCAATGCCTCCGAGGTCAGGAGACGTTCTTGACAAACAACCACTAAACACATTTAAGGTTGACTTGAGACAAATCCAAGTGCCATTGCTGCGTAAGCAACATAATGTAGTCAAACATGTATTTTCATTGTCACAGATTTACCTTGGTGCTCAGCTAACTCTTTCAGCTGATGGAAAGCTCCTCTTACAGCATCTGTGCATTCAGGGGCTACACTCTCAAAATCCTTTGAAAGAGAAACAAAGATCATTATCCAACCTGCACGTGTGAGGAAATTCACTAATTATTTTCTAAAGTGAACAAATTAAATACACTGTTTCCAAAACAGCTCTAACAGTTTCAGGGACAAACAATTCTCTGAAGATAGAAGAACAGATTCAGGACACTTCAGGCTGAATACAAAAAGAAGAGCATAGATGCACTTACAGCTGTGACATCTCTGAAAAACTGCCTGGAGTCTCCCAGCCCAGCAGTGGACAGTATGGGGGCACTGGCAGCCAGAGCTCCAGCCACAATGTTGGGATACTTGAGCCTCATATAGACTGACAGCATTCCCCCATAACTGCAGGAAGAGATGAGACGGCTGAACAGCAGGTACTCCAAGATGAGCAAATAAGAATAAATAAAGAATTTCTAACTTTTATTTTAGAAGAAATCTTGTGTCATGTCTGTCTTAAGCTGACTTGAGGAATAACTGGGTTACTGCCAATTTGGAAAATTATAATCAAATATCTGAAAGAAAGGAGACGTTCATCACTGAGTCATTCAGGACTTCATACGATTGAAAGAACAGGGAGAGAAGGGCTCAGATCACCCTCTGAAACCTGACACTGGAGCTCCTGTTAGATCTGGTATCTGATTCCAACCACAGTTAAACCTGGAAGTGTGAAGTATATTCAAAGTGTCAGAATAGCTGCAGTTTCAAGTTTGGCTTGATGGATTTCTTTGCAAAATGGCACAGGAGCGCATCTGAAATGATTAGTATATGTTGATAGGCATCTAGTAGAACCTTCTTTCAGACAATAGTTACCTGCACAACAGAGTAGGCTCTATTGAGCATGGTCTAATAAGGTCTGTCACACTTTGAGGACCATTCTAAATGTACTCCAGCAAGCTGAGACACTGTCCCTTTTTTGGGAGGGGCAATGAAACAAACATTTATTCAGAACCTCACAATAGAAACACCATGATTCTAAACACCTTTTAATCTAACAGCAAACTATAAAGTCTGTGTCGCTACCATTCCACGTGATAGCAACTGACTGTCACTTTGTGCATCATATTGATTGGTTTGACTTATGCCATGTGTATATGATACTGTTAGGTGCTCATATGTGTTGCATAATGGGCTTTATCTGTTTACAAAGTTCATCTAAAAAATTCTCGAGTAACAAAAATTTGACGGAATTCAACTCAAAATGACCCTAAAGTTTGATCAACACCTCTCTGAAACAGTTTCCACAAAGACTCAACATGGAGGTGGGATTTGTTCCAGGTCGAGCTGCAACAATGAATCGATGTCCACTTGTGAATGTGAATATGTTCTGTTTCATTCCTCCTCTTTGACTGTAAACTGAATGTTTTTGGGTTATGGACAAAACAAGACATTTGAGGACGTTGGGTTTTGAGAAACACTCATCAACATTTTTCAGAACTTTCTGACATTTTATAAACCAAACAACTATTTGATTATTTGTAAAAAAAAAAATAATCAAGAGATTATATAGAAAAGGTCAAATCATGGCTAGCTGCAGTCCTAATGGACGGACTGTTGTTCAGTGACTGGACTGCAGTGGTTCCTCACATAAATACTAGACACTGACTGTATATTAAGTATCCAGAGACTATGCCTCACTTCCTGTTTGTGCATCTTCTCTATAAAATTCATTTGTGCACCATGGCCAAAACATATCAAATGGAAGAAACCAGCAGGTTTAATGATTTCAGTCAAAGACTCAGAGGTGGAGTGTTGCTGCTCACTACAACCATTTCTTTTGGTTTATGTGTGAAACTTAGTGAGGTTTGAAACCTGCTCACTAACATCAACTCTAGTCTGATTTGATCACATATGAAGAGGTTATTTGTTCAAGGGGACACAAAAAGAAAGCCACAGCCAGTATCGGACTGATTATTCATATAAGAAATGAAAACTTGTGAGATGCTTAACAACAAGTCACACAAGTGACAAACTGTAAGAGCAGTGTCGGGCGAATGGATCCTACCTGCCTCCAAACACGATAACAGGGCAGTGTGTGGCTGCCAGCTGTTGTTTCAGCTCAGTGATCATGACAGCGTAGTCAGCGAGGGCCTGCTCCACTGTCAACAGGCTGATCTCAGGGATGTTGAAGGATTCTTTGCCAAACGGCAGGGATTTGCCATAGTACCTCTGGAGGGGGGGGGGGGGCAAAGGTGTTCAAGGTTAATTACATTTTTCAAAACAAAAGCAGGCAGAGTCAAAGCTGCAGTGTAGCCCTGCTCCAGTGAAGGACACTGTGCATCTGTACGGAGGTGAAGTGATCCAAATTCTTCCAAAATCATCTGTATAATGTGACTCTGACTTTCTGCCACATAAGCTGGTAGGTATGAATGTTTCATTATTGAATTTAGAATATTTTGACTCTGGTGCTAAACTTAAGACAGTTAACAACACAGCTGCAATGATTAGTCGACTGAAACAAAACTACATACTAAATCATTAGGGGGATTTTTCAAGCAAAAATGTCAAACACTTGCTGGTTCCAGCCTCTTCAATATAAAGATTTACAGTTTTTCTTTATGACAGTAAATAAAGGATCTTTGGGTTTTGGACTGTTTGGTGGCTAAAAGAAGACATTTGAAGGCATCACTTGGGGCTCCAGGAAATTGTGGTGAGCATTTGTGACATTTTTTTTTTATAGACTAAACAATTAATTGATTGATTGTGCAAACGATCATCAGATTAATTGATAATCAAAGCAGTCGTTTGTTCCAGCCCTAGTTAACGACCACAATCAAAAGCAGCATATTAAACACACTTGGCCTTTGTATGTTTGTACGTGTCTGAGAGAGGACGTGCAGCATAATGAAAGCTGCTGCACAAAAGACTGCATTTAAAGGATGCGCCTGGTGAGATTCTACTTCTTCTTGTCAACACATCCCAAGTGCAGAGTCAATGTATCCTCACAAAGTACTGTGTGTGTATTAATGCCTGATATATCTTCTTCCTCTGTGCAATAGTTTCCACAGTGTAGTCCCACACATGACGTCCTGCTGCTGTCAGGAAGACTATAAAGCAATATGCTGTAGGTTTATGAGCCATTATTTAACATTTATATCCTCAATAGGAACAGATGAAGTGTGAGAGCCACAGACAGGGTAAGTACTGACAGGCATATTGAGAGTTACACATTGCTGACTCTAAGAACAAAAAAACTTTAGTTGGGCTCTGTATCAGTATGTGACAGTTTTCAGTATACATTTTGACACAATATTCAAGTTTAGTTAATAAAATATGTGTTTCTAAAAAACCCTGTCTTTGTTTAACAAAATACAATCACATTTCTCAAATGTTACATATTGTGTAAAGCAGCCACACAATAAGTCTTCAGCAGTCCAAGTGATCTGGTCAAAGTACACAAGATCACAAATGCGATCAGACATTTTACGTTCCGTCATCCCTCTGTGCTACAGACACATGAGCTGTGACCCCAGGACGGGGCCGGATATGGATATCACATTGTTATTGTGAAGTAAGACAGTATGTGATCTTGGTTGGCTATCATTATATGGTGATATGTCAAAAGTGTTGTCTTTTCCTGCTTTTAAAGGCTCATTACAGTAAAGTGATGTCATGACTGTTCTACTTGTTCTAATACTCTCCTTTACCCACTTAGTCATTATAGCCATATAATATAGGAAGATTGCCAGGAAAATGTTTTTAAACTATGATAATTACATTTTTCTTTACTCCCATGATACTTTGCCTGGTGGTAAATCAGCCAGTGGGTCAGTCAGTCAGTTTCTACTATACTTTGTATTCATGTAGAAGATGGTAATCAATATGAAAAATAGAGAGAAGAAGAAAAAGAGTAATAATAATCATATATTAGTGATTCATTTGACGCGGACGGATGTGATCACTAAAAGCGGTTTTCACTGAAGATTGAAGATCCTCTTTTTCCCTCTAAATTACATTTAATAATGAAACCGCCTGCACTTTATTCTCTCCTTTATTGTTTTATAGTCCTGCAGTGTTTTTTTTTTTTATTTTGGTCTTGCAAGGTGTCCTTGGTGCTCTGAAAGGCCTGCAGTTACACCAGCTGATTAGAGTTTGTAAAGGTGGCTGGTTTTCTTGTTCTAGTGTCTGGTAGTGGAAACCACACTACCTTGTAAAAAAAACAATGCAATAATTGTTCTTGGAGGGTTGTGGGGAGTGAAAATCAGCTGATAGTATGAGTCAAACTTCATCCATCCATTTCCCATTTTCCTTTGTCACATGACCTGTAAACTCTACTCATAGATGATGACAGTACTGTTTCATGATGTGCACCAGTGTTTTCTTACATGTTCGGCAAATACGACCAAGGCTTCCTGCTGAGCAGCTAACTCTGTGATGAATCCAGAGTTGAGTGCAAACTCCCAGATGTCTCCCTCATTGCCAGTGTAGAAGAAAATAGGGCCGTGGCCTTTGTGCCAGTACTCATCTTAAAGAAGAGGGAAAACAGAGCACAATAGGTCATTTGCTCATATCTTCGTTAGGTTTAAAATGGGACACTGGTCTCACCTGTGATCAGGTAACGCTGACTGAATGTACAGTTCCCCATGCTGTTAAAGTTGAAGTGGTCCAGGGTCTGACTGAAGTACTTCTCTGTGAACTGGGGTCCTCTCTTCATTCCATCATGTTTTCGCCACTTTAAAAATAAATGTACAGGCTTCACACACCAGGCGTTTAAAATGAGAATATAACAGGAACGACACTACAAGTTCAGGGACCTGTCATAAGTAACGTCACACCAACCAAACTCCATTCAAGAAACTGGAGATGTATTATGCGGACAATGAGAACATGTAGTGCTATCCTCACTATAAACTTCGGCTTACAGCTGACTCAGCAGTTAGCACTGTTCACATTACTTTAGCGACACATATGTATTTCATCCAGCACTACACATATTTAACTAACTCTTCGTAAGTGATTTATATATTATCAATTATCATTAACATTCTCAATAATATTTTAAGTCCATTTTAGTGTCAGCAGCGGACACTGACCGACGAGAAGTAGAGCTTTGAATGGACTTTTCTCCAAAGCGGAACTGAGCTCTCACAAAAACAGTCACAGACGTTACAGAGGGCCTGGTTACCTGAGAAGTGCGGCCCCGCAGCCCCTGCACCGGCCACAGGCTCACTGTCACCGTCACGAACACTAAGATGCTCCACATGTTTCAATCACAGCGCTCGAAATACTACCTCACTTCACATAAAAATCTTCACCGCGCCTGCGCACATCGCATGTGTCACATGACTTATGTTATGATCTGTGCTGCGTTCAGTGCGTCTCGTAAATTCTGACATTCTGTTTTTATGCCTCCAATCAGCTGAAACAATAGAACAGAGAAATGAGACAAGCAAAGAGAGTGATTTGATTTGATGTTTTGTCTTGGGGAGTACTATGTGAAAAAAGCCTACATTACCCACAATGCAATTTAGCCACTGAGAGACATCACTTGAGGCAATTTACATTTATGACATGCAGCTTCCTCTGGAGCCACAAAAGGTTTTCCATGATGTGTTTCACATGTGCAGTCTACTCCCCAACACCTGTTAAAGTATTTTAATGTGTTAAATTGGTGTTCACCCTTTCATTAAGAGATATTGTCACTTGTACTTTCATTTCATGCTATGTAAACTGATATTTCATTACATTTCAGAGGCCTTTTTAGAACATAATTCATCCTGAAGTTCATGTGCTAAAAGTGCTCCATATAGATCATCTGTATACATAGACATAGTAAATATGTATGTATATATGTGGTGGTGGGGCTTTATTCTGAATCTCACTGTTGGGACAGGTCTAGCCAGGGAAAGCAGTGGAGAATGTTTACCTATTGCAGATGAGAACATCTATCATGTTAGTGAAAGCTGCTCCAGGCCTGACTCCTCCTCTATTCAATACCCAATCAGGGCCAGATTAGAGATTATATATGTCACCTGTGGGCCTATGCTAACTCTTTTCACTCCTATGCTCTGTCTGTGTTGTGGCAGGTCAAGTTTGGTATCGTGTACATAGTTAAAATGTTAAAAAAAGTCCTGTCCACCTTTTTGAGTGATCCATTGTGTTTATGTCCCATACCATAGATGGTATCATTTTATTATGCAGCATGGTGAGTCATGTTAAAGCCTTTTTAGCTGTATTAAAGCAATACTTTGTTCCCCTTAATGGTCTTTGTAACTTCCAGTTGGCTATTCAAATTCTTTCCTGCCCAGCAGCTTCAGTCACTTCCGATTTTATTATTTTGATGAATTCATTCAACATTTGGCTTATTGTGAAAACACATCTGATAAACCTAATAATCATAATACTAGTTACAAGAACCTTAAAGCTCGACTGAAGTTGCGGATCACATGAAACAAAAACTGAGTTGTCCAAACACCATACCTACTGTCAAGCATGGTGCTGGTAGTGTTATGCTGTGGGGCTTTTCTGCTGCCAGTGGATACTAGTTACTTTACAGACTAAAACATATCAACATCTTATAATATATACAATACACTATGAAAGTATTAAATAAAATCAAATATTTATTCAATATGACAGATTCAATGATAAAACACAATACAATAGATACAAATACAAAACAACATGCAAAATGTACTTATGGAATTTATCTCCATTAATACAAGATACAATATGAAATCATTCATATATTGTACTGCATAACATTAGCAAGTTCAGTTTAGCCTAATTCCTACTCTAACATTTGATCATTAAATTGGTGCCGATACATTACATCTTACATTTTTGAGTGCAGGGCTTTTATGCATAGTAGTATTCTCACATTGTTGTACTTTTACATTTACAGTTGAAAATGTATATCATGTCAGTCTTCGGTTCCAATTATTTCTACAGCGCTCATGTTTCTGTGATGAATGAGTGGAACACAAACTACTTTGGTTCAAGTTTGGTCCAATAATTAATTTATTATAGGTCTTCTGAAAATGTGACCAAATCTGCTGGATCAAAAATATACCCTACTGCATAGTAACTTGAATGGGAAAGTCTAAGGAGCTCAGCATTGATGTGAAAGAGCCCATTATCGATTTGAACAAGTCAGGAAAGTCACTTGGAGCCATTTCAAAGCAGTTACAGGTCCCAAGATCAACTATGTAACAACTGTTTGTGAGTATAAAGTGCATGGCACAGTTGTGTCACTGCCATGATCAGGAAGAAAACACAAACTTTCACCTGCTGCTGAGAGAAAACTGGTCAGGATGGTCAGGAGTCAACAAAAAACACCAAAAAGCAAGACTGCAATGAATTAGAAGCTAATGGAAGACAGCTGTCAGTGTCCACAGTCAAGTATGTTTTACATCAACATGAGCTGAGAGGCTGCTGTGTTAGAAAGAAGTTCTTGATCCAGACACTGCAACTTAAAGCTCGACTGAAGTTTGCTGCTGATCACAAACCTTCTGGAGGAAAACTCTGCGGTCACATGACAAAAACTGAGTTGTTTGGCCACAATGAGCAGCAGTATGTTTGGAGGAGAAGAGGGGAAGCCTTTAACCCCAAGAACACCATACCTACTGTCAAGCATTGTGCTGGTTGTATTAGGCTGTGGGGCTGTTTTGCTGCCAGTGGATCTGCTGCTCTAATGAAAGTAAATGGAATAATGAAGAAGGAGGATTATCTAAATTCTTCAGGAAAACCTAAAATCATCAGCAGAAGATTGGCTTTTGCAGTTGGGTGTTCCAACAGGACAATGATCCCAAACACATACAAAAGTGGTAAAGGAATGGATAAATCAGGCTAGAATTTAGGTTTTGGAACGGTCTTCCCAAAGTCCAGTCTTGAACCCCATCGAGAACATTCATTCATTCATTCGACCTTTATTTAAATCTTGAAAAAATCATTGAGGGCAAGCCCTCATTTTCAATGATGTCGAGAGCACACATAAAAAGAACAGAATAGGTACAAAAATGTGATAACAAACAAACAATGAACATAATCACAGAGCAAGTAAAAAGAATGGGTACATAACAATGATAACAGATAAGAAGCAATATGACAGAACAGCAACAAAACAAAAAAATGAAGTGCTGAAAATGATAAGAAACTGCAGCAAACGAACATGACAAAACACAAATAAAACTGAGGTGCATAAAGATAAATGGCAGACAAACATACAGGACAGCACATAGTAAAAAACAGTTACATTCAAATGTTAGAGTAGTTTGAAATCATAGTCTTAAACTGACCTATAGGTATAACTGTATCAAGTTTACATGTACATTGTAAATGTTCCAAGTGTATGGAGCACTGAAACTGAAAGCAGTTTTCCCTAATTTACCCAGGGAACTTGGAGCATTATACAATCACTAGAGTGTGTTGAATAGTGACTCTGTGACCAGTTTAATAAAGAGCTTGTCATGAGTCAGTGTCTTGTTCTTGTGTTTCCTGTTTTATTTTGTCATGTGTCTCTTCTTGCTTTTCAGTTCCTCCTGTGTTTTTCCCTCCCAGTGTTTTTCCACTCGTTCCCTCACCTGTCCTCTTCCCTCCTCACTCCACCTGTTCCTGATCCCCTCGTTAGTGTGTCTGTATATAGTCTTTGTTCTCCCTCATGTGTTTGTCAGTTCCTTCCGTGTTGTTCCGTGTTACTCCGTCTTGGTCTGCCTTCCCCCCGTGTTGCCACCTGGCATTCTGCCGCAGTGTTTCCTCCAGTGTTTCCTCGTGCCTCCTTTTTGGTATGTTTCTGATTTTGGTTTCTTGTTTCTTGTTTGATTTGAACTTTGCTTTTCTGTTGCACTTTGTTTAAGCTTTTTAGTTGCTACTTTGTTTTTTGTCCTTGTATCTGGACTCCTTGTTTTTTGTATATTCAGCGATTGTGTAATAAAGCTCGCTTTTTTGTTGAGTCGAGTCCTGTCCCAGCCCCTCGGTCGGAGGCCCAGCCGCGGGGTGGAGCCACTGGCAGATGCTGGCGGCCCGGTCGACATCTGCCAGTGGCTACACCCCTCGGCCCTGTCCCAGCCCCTCGGTCGGAGGCCCGGCTGAATTTGGTTCCTGCCAGTGTTTCCCCTCCTCCGGCTCATCCTTGCCACCCCGCCTCCAGTGGGTCCCAGCCTGCAGTGGGTTCCAGCCGTCGCCTATGGCCTCCCGCTAGGCCCCCAGAGGGATCGTCACTTTCACGGGTCATGACGTAAGGGGGCCGGAACTTCTGGTGACTGCCTCCCATGCGTGCAGCGCCGCCCCTCCCTAGACTCAGAACACGCGTTGTGCGTAGGGCCCCACGATCCGTGGGGGGCCCCATTTTGCGCAAGGGGACGCATTCTCTGCAAATACGCAAAGGATGCGCATCGCTGCCGTGAGGCGCGCTTAGAGCACCGAGTCAGCCCGAGGCAGGAGAGAAAAAAAAGAGACGAGTAATCTGACACCGCACACGTTGCCGCAATGACTGACAGCACGCAGCATCTGACCAATCAGCGGTCAGATGCGCCGACAGGCAGTTGGATGCAGGTGGAGAGATGGCCTCCAAGCGGCAATATGAATCGGGAGCAAGCAAAAGAAAGACAAAGTCAAAACAAGAGGAGGCTCGTGCTTCACTTGAAGGTGTGTATGTTGTGGCATGAACACCCCTGCTAGCCTGCTACTCATGAGACAGAAGAGAGGATAATTCTGTCTAGATGTGGACTGGAGATTAAATTTTCCAGCGGCCCTGATTATCATTTATTGAATGTCTTGTTTACTGCATCTACATTCACCTCTGTTGAAAAAGGAGCGGTTAATTGACCAGTTGGTGGTCGTATGTTGGCTCAGGTTTATAGCCTATCAATCTATGCTATCAATAGAAGTTTTGGGCTATTTTTATGGAGGTAAAATGTCGCCATCTCTTGGTGAATTTAATTCATAAGTCATATAAGATTAGATAAGAAAAATTAAGATAATCCTTTATTTGACCCACAATGGAGAAATGTAAAGCGTTGCAGCAGCAAACAGCAGTGTATGAATATAGAACCTAAGTACTAAATGTAAAAATAACTATATAAAAATATTTAAATATAGAAATATCATCAAAGCATAATGAATATTATTATTAGTTGTAGTCGTATTTGCATTAATTGCATTTTAACCTTTGTGAGGCTAGTATTTACATTAATTTCATTGTGTAATTTACCATTAAGACCAAAACAAATCTTAATAATCTGCTTGTATGATGGATTTCTTGTCATAACAGGGTCCATGCTGAAGTTTGTTACTAAGGGTGACACGGAGCCAGCGGCCAGTATGTCACAAGGGCCATCAGGCACCATGTCTACTGAAGCAGCCTGCATCTGTAAAAGGCTTGTTCCATTGTTGAAAGAGGCTGTTCATTTGATTTGTTCCTACTAATAAAGGTTGTAAACCTAAATGGCATTTTGTGATACAGTCATTTTGTAAAGGGGGGGCCTCAAAATAAAATTCTGCTTAGGGCCCCAATTTTGGCCAGGGGCGGCCCTGCATGCGTGTCTGCATTTGGGTCCTCACCTCGTCTAACATAGTGTAACAGAGCTGATGTATGATGGCGTGTTGCCCTTCAAGGCTTTAAAAAGAAACGGAAACCAATGGCTGTCACGTCTTACTGTTTAAGGTGCCCATCCAACTTTTTCATATAGAATATAATGATGAATGAAATAACAGTCACCAGTAATGAATCTGTACTTGAGTAAAGAATTTGAACTGGTAATCTGTTACTTCTGTAGAGGCTTATAGGGGGTTAGGCCACCAGGTGGCTGTACTACTTACCAGCAAAACACAACCTGTACAGCAGGTTGACCAAATAGTTTTCCAACATTTGCGTCAATCTCTCAGGGAATAATGCATGGATCTTCATGAGAAAAATCATGTATTTGGGTGGCTCTGAGTACAATTTTCATGTAGATCCAAATAAAAGTCCAGATCTAGTGGATTTAAATACGCACGTTTTATTTGATATTGGATTAGGCCCGATTGACTTAAAGGGGACTGTTTGGCCTAGCTGAGGTATGCGCTCTAAGTGCCATAAACATTATGGCTATTTCCTGTACATGCCTGAGTAAATGTATCCCTTATTCTCTAAATCCTGTGACTTCTGGAAAGTTCTGGAGTCATTTTCCTCTTGACTTCCTTCTCTGAAACATCCGTGTAAAGTGAGGTCAAAGGTCATTCTGAGAAGATGTCATTTAAATCATCACAGTAATTGTATTATGAGTTAAACTTTGGAGCAACTAGAGCTCACTACAGTATGTTGACATGATATGATGACTGTGTAAAGTTAGACCATGGAGTTTCTTAAGGACAGTCTCTGGGTCAAGTGTTGGCATATTTTTAGTTCCACCTCTCTGTACAGTCATGTAGTTGGGGTTCGACCACACAGGTCAACAGTGTGCCAGAAATTTAAGACATTTACAAAATGTAATCAATTGTCTACATTATTCTGTGATTTAACTTTTGACTTGACACTTGCAGTAAATCCTCAAACAACGCATCTGCTGTAAGAAATGTACTAGTTTGAACGCAAAACAAAATCTATCCTCATGGGGTTATCAGGTCCAACAGGTTTGACTGAATGCTGTGTGACTGGAAGTTGTAATTGTCATGCGTATGTGCCACACTGCCAGGTGAATTCCTGAGTGTATCTGTGTGGCTCGTTTTCCAGGAATGTGGATGGAGGACTTCCTTGTAGCAGCAGGGTGGAGACTCCTGAGGAGGCAGGTTTAACTCGCTCTCACTTCCCTGTTGGCACAGTGTGGAAGGCAGCAGGCACAGCTGGACACTGACTGAACTCTCAGCAGCCTCTCATTCAGCAGCACAAGGTGAGCATTGTGAATGAGTGGACAGGATTTATCAGGTTTCTCTGCTAAACTATTATTAAACTATTAACCTGTATGTACTGACCTGACTGACATGTGCACAGGGTAAGGTACAAGGAAGTATTCCAGTTAAATTGTGCAGAACGTTACTGATTAACGTCTGTGCAGTTTCTCTGTAGGTTTCTCTTTCCTTTTTACAGTTATTGTTTAAAGAAATAATAAATACAATTTAACAATTTGGTCATTAGGTTTAGATTAAGGCTTGGTGTAAGAATTTGTATGAATTAGTTGTTGATCCAGTCTACCTTCATGTCCCTCGCCCCTCCCTCTCACCGTTTTTCTTTTTCCTCCTTTGTCAAACTGTTTTATTTAAACTAACACTTAATCTATTGCCCTTTGCAGCAAAATATTGAGGTCAACTTTATTTTTCAGTCCATTTGTTTTCTGCTCTTTTGGAAAGTTACAAATTACATTTACTGTACTTAAATACAATTTTGAGCTACTTTTGAGTATTTTCTTTTGGTGTTGCGCATCTCAGAAGGAAATACTCCACATTCACTAGATGGCAGTCATTTAAAGTTACTTTGCAAATGAAATGTTCCATCCAAAACATCTCCTTATTATGAAATATGACAGATTCAAACTACAACAGTACAGAGACTTGATATGACTCCATCAGCTGTAATGTTAAAATGTGGTAATACACCAGTTATACTAATCCAGTTTGATGTTTAGTTTTTCTTTTACTTAAGTACGATTGTGATTTCAGGACTTTCATCTGTACTGACAGCCGTCAGTCAAAAACATAGCCTCGCCTTTCCAGGATTTCGATAGTCCAGTTTTCTATTTCAGATATAAATGTATATGTAACATGTATTTTTCATTTTTCTTAAAGTGTCTGTCAGCCTGATTCGGTACCTTTTTGTACTAAAATGTTCAGACAAATTCATCAATCCATACATGTAAAAACTGGGTCCATATTTATCAACTGTCTACGAATTACACCAAAGACAATGGAAAGAATCTTAACATATAATTTTTACAAATGCAAAAAAGATTATAGTTGCAAAAACATGTTATTTACATGTGAGTTTTATTTATATAACATCGTTCTGATCAAACGTGTCAAATGCAGACAATAAAGATGCATGGATGCATTATTAACCTCTTTTATTGTGTAAAAAGATTGTCAAATGTTCATATCAAATGCAAGAAATAGGCAAAAATTATCTGAATGATACTTTTTCTTAAGCTAAGTTATTTTCCACAATGACCATACTTTGTTCTCCAAACACATTGTCAGAAGGTGTGTGCTCATTGGTCTAGGATCTACTCTGAAACAAGTCAGACCTTTGGCGCTCTCTTCAGTTCAATAGCATTTTTAAGTTAAGAAATTTGATGAATAGCTTTTCATGTTTTTGAGTAGAGTGAATGATTTTTAATTTTATCTTTTCTAGTCCAAAAAACAAGTTTGTTAGCAGTTCGATAAACACATTTAGAGCACCTCTTAAAAAAGCAGAAGCAAAGAACAACCTCCTCTGTTTATTTATGTCTGTTATCCTTTGCTCTCCTGTCTCCACTGTCCAGAATGCTTTACACTGAGTTACTGCAGTTGTGGAATGAGGCAGTGCAGGCGGTGGATGCCAAGGACTGGCAAGGATCTCTGGCCATACTGGAGCAGATCAGTGAACCCACCTCTCGCACTCTGTTCAATGCTGCCTCAGCTCACCTGGCTCTGGGACAGCTGGAGCCGGCCCTGAGGGTCAGTGTGGTGGGGGGATGAAGGGTGACAATTCCTCACAATTATTTAAACGGGTCAAACTGTCGGACACCAGTGTTTTATTTAATTGCAACCCATGCAGTTGCTGGTCCGTTGTCTAATACAGGTTTTTAAGTTACAACCAGTGTGTGTTTTTTTTTTTTTTTTTCCTGTTTTTGGGGTGAACTGTCTGTTAAGATTTACAGCTTCAGACTTGACGGATTACTGTAAGAGCAGTTGTTTTTCAGAGAGTAACTGGTCAAACAGTCCATAGTAGTGGTCATGCTGACGAATCAAAAAGCATAAAAGAGAAATCAAGTGTCAGCAAAAAGTAAACCAAACCCCAAGCAGCTCCTTTTCAAACAAGACGGTAAATCTATGAGCTATGATCCACTGTACACCAGTCTGAGTATCACCATGGTTAAAAACGTACACGATTACATATTGTAATACTTCCATCTGTTTGTCCATCCTACCTTGTCTCTCCCCCACTGTTATTTCCAGGCTTTAGATCTCACCCTTGCCAAGGATGAACGTCTTGCTGTTGGTTTCTTCCAGAGAGGAGCAGTGATGATGCAGATTGACAGGTAGGGAGCAGCACCCTGTGCCCCTGTATAGTCTGTGCTTTCGTAAAGACAGATTATATAACTTTTGAAGCAGTCACAGATAATGAGGCTTAATTATGGAAAACAGTGCCCTATCATCCTGTAATTGCCACTATTGCTCCAAATGTCACATAAAATGCTATTGTTGCTTCCTTAAAGCTAGGGTCGGGAAGAAGTTTGTTATTTGTAGAAAATCATCCTGACGGCAATGAATAAATCAAATGCTCTGTCTAATAAAAGAAAAACATCCAGGATCTGTGGCTGTTGCAGGCCTCTAATGAGCCCATCCAATCATCTTGTTTGGCTTGTATGAAATGATTGGACAAGGCTACCTGCCTGTCTACCTACATACCAGCCTGCCAGCACTCATTGCACATGATCAGTCTTCCCGCAAGCGATGTATTGTTAAAGCTATCAGCGAGCTAGTGGCACTAGAATGGCAGAGAAAGTGCAGCAAAATACTAACAAGCTAGCTTGACAGTGGTGAAAACTAACAATAACCATCAATGTGCTGAGCCCCAAGTACACAGCTTCTGACCCTGTTGTTGAGTAGCTTGCTAACTCTGTAGCACAAAGCACACAGCCCTGAACGCAATAACAGAGCCACTGCAGCCGCAAAACACTCCTGTAGCGGCTATAATCAGCAAGTCTAAGTCTAGTCTAAAACGCTAAAAGAGCTTGCATGTGTCATTAATGTAGACGTAGCAAACAAGCTGTTAATACATCTCCCAGCTGGCCAACAAGAGCTGCAGGGCAGTCTGTAGTAAGGCAGTGTGTGTTCATATGCTTTGGAGAAGTGGGTGTGAAGGGGGGAGGTGGGAGGTGGGGTTTTTCTGTTGGATACTTTCAAAATTTGGCTTGCTTTTGCTGGTTCTTACGGTCTTACCGACCCCAGCTGCAAAGGAGCTTTTTTTTTTTTGTTGATTCGGCAGGCCGGCAGTGGTCTTTCTTTGCCAGCACTAAGTTTTATAAAGCTGACCAAAAAACACACCTTGCATTTAGGATAGATATAATGGGCAGGAGTGAATATATCTGGGCAGACCGTCCATGTAACGCCTATGTGTGGGAAATAATGGGTTATGTATCTATTTGTGACTATGTAAGACTAATAACTGCAATATGATGATGGTAAAATAAAGTAAACATTGTTTTACTGCCGTATAACCGGACTACAGAGCAGCCGCTCTCCTCAGGCTTTAAGACTCAATTCATCTTCAGCACTCCACCATAAAAAATAGTTTTAATTTTTGGAATCCAACCCGGTGATGGACAGTAAGAATAACTATGATAATTATACAGAAGTTGCCATCTTCTCGCTGAAGGTCTTTTTTGATTATGATTTGAATTTATTTATGATTTTAAATCCACAGGCTCGGTAGATGTGAGGTGTTATTCTCAGGTTGACTTTATTAGTTGACTTGGAAGTTAGACCATGGATGTATTAAGAAATGGCTTCACATTTTGGGAAATGCACTAAGGCTTATTTTAAATCCTGGTAACACTTGAGAAGATTGATACCACTTATTAGTACTGTGAATGTAAATGTGTTATGTGTGGACTATTAACTGGCCACAGCCACTTCCTGCACACCTTTCATCACTGTGAGGTTGCCAGGCAACCAGCAGAGACTCAAGGAAGTTACTGCGCCTGACGAAGAAAGTCAGACACATAACCTGTAAAACATTTAGTACTGTACATCTCTGTATGTCTGTCTGTCCAGGTTGGAAGAGGCTCTGTCAGACTGTATCTGGGCACAGAAGCACATGAGAGGAAACGTGGTCATTGATTACAAACAGCTGGGACTGCGATTCAAACTGTACAGCTGGCAGGTCAGACACTCAGCCTCACACACTACGCCACACACCTGCACTCACACAGCACGCTTCTTCTCACACATTAAAAGATCTATTCCCATGAGCTCAGAAACTACTGAGGAATGATAACAGAGCAAAATGTGCGGTGTCATCACCTGCATTGTGTAGTTCCAATGTCACACACACCCAGGAGGAACAAGGCTTCATTGATGAAGGCTGAGGAGGTTGCACAACACTGCATATTTCTCAAAGTACAGATAAGACATTCTGTGTGCCAGTGCAACAGCTACGCTATGGCTGAGTGCAGCTAACATGCTTACAGCCTTACAGTGTTTAAATGGGTGATGTGACCATCAGCCTGAAAAATCACATCACAACATCAGACACAATCGGCGTCATACACCTTTTGATACGATGAAAATGATGCAGTTTTGTTATGTAAATTACATGACAACCACACTGGTTGTCAGGGGAACCCAATCCAATAGGACTCCACAAATGCATGATGATGATAACAAAAGAGCTCAAAGGTGAAATAATGATTAGGACATTGCAGAATTGGTGTTCAATTGAGATTGGTGGTAAAGGACATCACTCTGCATACATTTCCCACAGTGACAGCTTCAAGTTCCCTTGAAATAGATACTTGAACCAACCTAAAAAATATCTACTTCCTGGAAAAGTGCATCTTCAGTGATGACCTCATCCTGCGTGTGAGAGCCCATACAGGTTGTGGCAAAAACGCACGTCCTCAATTTTAGCAGAAATTTTTGAAGAGGCAAAAACGATAAAGCAGAGGGATTAGAGGGAAATAAGACTGGATTCCCCGGTGACTTTTAGCATCTGTCAGAAAAGAGCTGGGACAGACTCACTTGGTGTCTACATTGCTTTGTTAGTTTGTACATTGGCTGTTTGGGGAGATTTATTAGACAATGATACTACAATTTCATTGAACACTTGGTCAAAATGTGCAAATTCACTCCAAACACAATTTGAATACATCTAAAACTTAGTTATTATTATTTTAATATTATTTTGTAAAATACTAGATATCTGTGTTCAGGAATCATCACTTGTATGATCAGTGAATGCTTTTTGATGCATTTTTCTCTGACTGACAGACAAGCTGCCCCTTCGTCTTCAGCTTGTAGTTGTTGGAATGTGTCCATCAGTGAGGAAAGCAGCTCAACAGAACAGCATTTAGGAATTATACAACAATTGAAACTGAACTGGAGCACTTACCCAAACATCACACAATTAAAAAAAAAAGGATCAATAATGCACCCCACTACATCTCTCTGACAATGTTATTCTTCAAGGTGGGAGAACTTGAGAAACTGGCACAGGTCTCTGGTTGTTTAAATCACACACGTCTCATCACCCTGATGAATACTTGAATAACAATGCTGCTTTTCAGCCTCAGTAGCAGGAAGCTGCTGATGGCTCCATCTTCCAGTGTCTTAAAACTACACTGCATGGAATTGTTTTTATTCCGAAAAGGAAGTAACTTTGTAAAGATTTTGGTTGAGTAATCATTTAATGATTGGTGCTGGCCTGCATACAGGCAGTTTATGGTCCTCAATGATTCAGTGAAATCTCTTTAAGCAGGTTTTTACACAGCAGTAAAGAAAACCTCAATATTCAGGGATGTAATGTCTAACAGTGATGTGTCCCCTAGGTGTTACATAATGCAGCAGCTGTGTACTGTCGGATGGGCCAGTGGGAGCAGGCCAGGGAGGTCCTGCAGTCAGCTTCCCAGGAGAGAGGAGGAGGTCGAGGGGGTAACATAGAGGTGGCTTTGGACAGCATCCTGGTGAGTGTCACAACTTTGAGAACAGACTGGGAGGGACACAAGATAAACCTTGGTGACAAATTTCCAAAGTCAATTGCGAGTGCACTGTTTATGTTGTCTGTTTGTTGTCGCCATACTTGAAGTCTAAAGGATAGAACGATGAGGATGGTCCTCCAAAGTAAATACAGTTTCTGTCCTTGTTTAGAGATGCAATGAAATGGAAACACCTGGTAAACAATGAATCATTGGCTGTGCTCCATTTGACTCTACTGGTGTGTTGTCTCACCTGCTGCTGCATATAGCACCAGATACATGGGCCAGAAGAGGCCATCGAACAGGAAAGGGGGGTTTGTCACTGTGTAGTTCCTAGAGCGCCTCCTCTTTTGCCTTCTTCATATAGATGAGAGCAACCCATCCAGGTACTTTGCCCTTGCCTCATGCCCCACTCCCTTTTGGGTGAAAACAGCCCTGCTAATTTGAGTGACAGTGAATGCAAATTCTGGGGTCTCTACCAAGCTGTTAGGAGCCGAATCTGATAGCCAAACAGGCAAACAATCATGTTATGTTGTAGTCGACCCATGTTCAGCGTTATTATAAGAAATTGCGGATGATGAGTGACCTTTCAGTCCCAGTCTCCATCAGTGGACAGACCTGACACACACAACTATGGGTTAAAAAAAGTTTCTTATCTCCTACAATTCACAATCTATTCACAAATGTCAAAAATCGATTTTTGATTGTTAATTAGTAGCTCGATGCTGACGGCTTATTGGTTAATGGCAGGTGGTATGAACCCTGGCTCCTCCTGGCCAAATTGTCCTTAAGCAAAATATTGAACCGCTGGCTGTTCCTGATGAGCGTGCAGAACACTTGCTGGTTTGTACGAATGTGTAAGCGAGTGAAGCACTTTGTCTGTAAAGGTAGAAAGCACTAAGTGCAATCCATTGGAATCCAAGATGTGGCTGATAACTCTGGAAGAAATCCAGTAAGTAGGCCTGCAGTTAAGGTTTTTATTCAATGCCGTGTATGAACCTTCAAGTTCAATGTAAAAAAATATTTTGAAACTTAAGGGCACTGGAAATCTGGTTCTGACTCGGCGTCTCTGAGTAACAAGGTGTCACAGTACTGCAGCACTTTCTGCCAGGGTTAGGAGTAGCTTTTGTTAGCAGCCTTGAGAGATTTCTCTTTGTGCTTTGTCTGTTTTCTTCCTACTGGTTTGAGGTGGGCAAAGCTCAATTAGTAGCTCCATACACTTGGAACATTTTACAACATACATTTAAACTTGATACAGTTATACCTATAGGTCAGTTTAAGACTATGATTTCAAACTACTCAGCATTTGAATGAAACTGTTTTAACTACGTGCTGTCCTGTGTGGTTGTCTGCCATTTATCTTTATGCACCTCAGTTTTATTGCTATTCTGTCATATTGCTTATGTTATCATTTTTATGTACCCATTCTGTTTACTTGCTCTGTGATTGTTTGTTGTTTTTATCACATTTCTGCACCTATTCTGGTTTTATTTGTGCTCTAAAGGTTGATTGAATAATTTTAAAGTGCCTCCACCAACCAGGAATTAGAACTATTTGAATCAAAATCTAATGATAGCTTCAGGGTCAGATGAGCAGAGTATATAAATGTTAAATTCAAATGATAACTAAGGATGTTTTTTTTGGACTGTAGCTTATTCAGTCATGATTAACGTTTAGGAACATTTGAAAAAACATTTGAGTTATTCAGTGACGACAAGTGGCCTGAAACTGTCACTAGTCTCTATTATTTACCATTGCTGCATTAACGGATGATTTAGGGGCCGTTTCACCAAATTCCCAACATGCTCATCAAACAAAAGAGAAATGTACCACATTTCAACCCACAAAGCAACGTCACAGGACCAAACAACAGTAATGTGGTAACTGGTAGTGTCTTTGGCAAATTGTATGAGGGGGAAAAAAATACCACATCCATACATGGAAAAGCGTCTGTCATCCTGTCTGACCTACCGACTCTTCGTCACATTTCTGCCTGGAAAAACAGCGTCTGTCCCCGGCAGCAGAGCCAGGCAGCTCCTGCAGATGAATGGTGGTGATTGTGATGCAATTTAGAGCAAAAAACTTTAGTGGGTCAGGATCTCAGACACAACACTTTATAACTGCATCCATATGATTATAAACAGTGGGATACATGTTTAGATTAACAGATGGCACCACATTGAAAAAAAACCACACGGATGTCAACGTCATGTGTATTGTCACTCCTCTTTTGGTTCCGCAGCACCGAACTTTATGCTTTATGGCGCTGCTTGGTTCAGTGTGAATAAAGGCAGGCCTTCTCTGTGGCGATAATGCGGAGTCTCTGTGTGCTAGAACAGATTCAGGTCAGCACAGGCTCCACAAGCACAGTACTGAAAGTTACTTTTATTGCTCTTTGTGAATTTTCTTTTATCATATTTTGGCCACATTCTGACTTAAAATTGTGATTTTATTCATCCAAAACAGCCACTTGGAAAAGTCAGTGCATATGTAATCGTAATTTGCAATGAAAAGGAACACTTTACTTTGAATTTCATAACAGAGGGGGGAAGTCCCAGCTCCTCTTCTGGTGCCTGAGGGTTCGGTTTTTCGTCCCAGGAAACAGGATGTGGAGCAGCTGCCGCAAAGAGACTTCCTGGGCAAGGCAAAGGTAGAGTATCCCTGTGGTGAATGTTGTGTCATGGCTGAATGTCTAGTAACTATTTGTAAGGCTAGTGGGGCGAGACAGGCAGGGATGGCAGCTGGTAAACTGTGCGGGGCCATGACATCTAAAGCTTGGAAGGGCCAGTCGATGTGGGTTAGTCTGAGCAGATAGGATGTAAATATAAGATCGGGTAAAACAGCTGAGAAACTGATTTTTACTTGGGTGAGCATAGAGTATGAGGGTAGTTAAGGCTACGTTAGTTCAGGGCTGGAGAGTGCTGTCATCTGTCAGAGGACTCGGTAGATTTATGACGGCACAGCCTGACACTCACTGCAAGGCCCAACTACTGGTCAAAACCTCATTTAATGAGTACTGGGCTTCCATAGCAATGCTCACCGAACTTCTGACACATTTCACTGTGTATAGATAGCTAGCTTTACTATGTCATGATATAAAATTGTATGTATCATGTGTACATTTTTGAAAATGCTGTTTTGTAATCGATTAAATACTTTTTTTATCAAGATTAAATTTGATTAAAACTCTTTTGAAATTGAATCCAAATGATTTGATTCCATCCAGAACAATATATGTGCCATTCAAACTCCTCATTCAACAATCTGCAACCTCTGACATAAGACACAATAATAAGACAGAATTCAGTAATGTATGATGTTCTCTTCTAGGTGATTTCCTCCATTATTCCTAATGATGATTTTGGAGGCTTTGAACCTCTGAGGCTGCAGGTGAGAATGACCAGTGTCAGTATGAATAAATATGTGGTTGTCACTCACTTCCTTTGCTAACTGTCACTGTCTTCTCCACAGAAACCTGGTTTCTACGAGCCCAAGATGGATGGAGCGGAGTGAGTATTATCACCAGTCATATAGAAATATTAGTAACCTGAGCTGATGAGACACTAATCCTCCTAGTGAATAACACATTATTGTAAAACAATGATTGTAGATGAATGACAGATTTTGTGTTTTCACTATCTGTTAGGGATTCTCGATACATGCGCATACGGACTCCTTACATGGCCCGGGGCCTGGGACAGCTGACTGTGCCAGGAGGGGCCATGGTGTTTTTATTCGGTGAGGAGGACAGGGATGGGATGGCAACTGTCATATATGATGGAGAGGTGAGGAGAGAGAGAACCTGAGCCAAAGATACAGTGTAAATGTTAAGTGGGTGTCCTGAGAAAAGTCCTTGTTTTTTCTTCTTGAGCTTTAAAACACCTTAGATACAATTACATTTTGGATTAGAAGAGTAAAGCTGTATTGAAGTTACTTTGTGGCCCTATGGGGGCAGAACAAGCTGGAAACACAACATTTACATGTTATGCCCTTATAAAGTGAACATGACGTATGGTGTATGCTGTATACACCTAGCAGACATGGAGCAATATTATCATGTATGTGGCATAAACAGAAACAGATAGTAGCTCTGTGTTACACTCCTACTACCTGCTCAACAGTAAATGGCAAACAGTCAGTCAGAGGCTAGCTGGTTAACACAGTGGAGCATGTAGCAGCTACAGAGCCAGAGATCTCTCTAGAGTCAGTGGAGACCAAAACAGAGCTAAAAAAGAGAGAATATTGGACTTCCGTCAAGTGGACACAAGCATACTCCAAATGAATGATCATGTTGAGCTGTGTGCTTTCAAATGAGTTCACCACAGGAACGTAAAAGGTGTCAGTGTTTTGTTCACAACGACTTTCTGTGGCCCCAATGCAGCCAAGGAAGTCAGTTATTGGAGTTTAATCAAATGGAATAATAATTAAATCTGCAAGCAGAGTTGATCGGGCCCTGGACCCACGTACGTCGGGCTGCGGTGCCGTCGGAGGGCTCGTGCCTAGACGTCTGCTTGCCCATTGCCTATCAAAAGGTTCCTACCTAAATGGGATACGTGTCACCCAAAACACAAAAATTGACATCTTCAGTGACTTCCTGTGTCCAGTGGGTGGTGCTATAGATATGACACAGTATTGATGCATAGACGTATTCAGGGAGAACCCCTCTACATGTGCGACCACTTTGGTGTAGATGGGGAAATCTCAGCTTTGAATCAAAATGGCCAACTTCCTGTTGGACTGAGGGTATGGGTCCGGGGGGGGTGCTATAGAGTCCCCAGGCCACACCCACACCCAATCAAGTTGAATTATAACATTTTTCACCAGATGTGACATGTATTCCAAGTTTGGTGAGTTTTGGGGTATGTTCAGGCCTCCAAAAAAACGCTTAATGTGCAGAATAATAAGTGTTCTTACAGATTCAATAGGTCCTCGCGCTAACAAGTGCTCGGGCCCTAATTAATTCTTGAAAAGTGTCCATGTGTAATTTATATGCAGTTATTCCTCCTCAGGTTTTTGAGGATTTGGTGTCTACAGCCTGGTGCCCCTGGTGGCACTTGACATACGTCTGCAAGTCTGTCTGATTT
This sequence comes from Pagrus pagrus, assembly GCF_965226575.1. Classification (NCBI taxonomy): domain Eukaryota; kingdom Metazoa; phylum Chordata; class Actinopteri; order Spariformes; family Sparidae; genus Pagrus; species Pagrus pagrus. Next base: position 31,512,050 of record NC_140192.1, read on the forward strand.
TGAGGTCTTTATCTTTCAGAGAGGACTTCTGCCAGTGTCCCTGCTCGAACCTGCTGATGTCAAGATGTCCAAAGGCAAAAAGGAGAATGTAATGTTTGTACATGCAACAGTCACTCAAACACTCAGTTTAACTGGCCAAATATGTGTACACAAAGAAGGAATTTGACTGTTTTTAAGTTGTTAATGTTACCAGTGATGGAATGCGACCAGTACATTTACTCAAGTGCTGTATTAAGTACAATTTTTTGAAGTACTTTATACTTCTACCCTACTGCATTTTGAAGACAAATATTGTACTTTTTACTCCACAACATTTGATAACTCTAGTTAATTACTTTTTAGATTACATGCTGCATCAGAGCCAGATACATGATGTTTGAATTAACGTATTTGATCAAAAATCCGATTTGAAAAAAAACTCAGCTGAAAAATGCTTATTGATTGGCCCATAGTATACAGTATATGCATACATGTATGTATTGTACGTACATATGTATAATTGACTTTGGTACTTCTGTACATTTAATATTGGATACTTTAAGACTTACTCAAGTACTATTTGTTAGTCACTTTTACCAAAGTAATATTTTAACACCATATCTTTACTTTTACTTAAGTATGAGTTTTGGTTACTTTATAAAACGCTGACTGTTCCAATAGAAATGGACATACAGCTGAACAAGGTAAACAAGACTGGGTATGTCTTGTTTACCTTGTGTGTGTGTGTGTATATATATATATATATATATATATATATATATATATATATATATATATATATATATATATATATATATATATATATATATATATATATATATATATATATATATATATATATATATATATATATACATATATATATGTGTATATATACATATATACATATATACATATATGTGTATATATACATATATATATGTATATGTGTAAAATAACGATGACCAACATGCAAAGAGAACAGACTGGATTATTGTAGTGTAAAACTGGATCGGCAGATTGAGCTTGAAGAGGAAGTACATCCTCTGCTGGGCCTTTTTGATGATGAGGTTGATGTTGGATGCCCCCATTATGGTCCTGGGAAACTATGACAGTGCTGTTGATGACAGGGGGCAGTGTTGGGGGGGCTCGTCCACAGCGTGTTTGTCTAAACACACTGGAGGGCCTTCCAATAATAGCTACACATTGTCATAAACAACCGAATAGGTTGATTGCCAATGATTCCAAAACAACGTATATCACTGGCATATCGCCAAAACATGACCACTGCGGTGTAGCAACAACAGTTGTACCCTTTTGGCTTCACAAGGGACAGTGTTCTCTGGGATTAAAGTCCCCTGCTTATGCATATTGCCCATCCACCTCCCTATGCAGACTTTGTCGCTCAGTATACTACTTCACCTGACTTCCACTAGAGGTCACTAGAGGTCACCACTTAACAGGATGCATAAATATGGGTCGTAATAGGCTGCTTTCACAGTTGACCTATATAGTCACTTTAGTCAGTGTATTTCTGAGAGGAAACACTGACCGTTAGAGCTTTAATGGTGGCACTTGAGATTGCTCAAAATTATACTCATGCTGAGCAGAGCTTGAGCTCTGCTTCACTCCAGAGACCAGGCAGCAAAACTGTGTCAGGGAAAATACAAGAAAATATTCTAACAAATTGTGCTATACAGCAGTTCAGCCATAGCATTTAGATTACTCTGTGGGGAGTTTCATTGACCTTTCTGTCTTGTCTTCATTCACAGAGAGTTCCCAGAGGGATCCCTCTCCCACCAGGACTCAAGCCACCCACTCGCCCACAGGCCCAGCCCAGCTCTGTAGCTCCTCCTCGTGGTAAAAGTCAATCACACTCCTCCTGGTCCTCCTACTCTACTTTCTCTCAGATCCTCCTGTTTCACATTCTTTCCTCTGATCTGCTCCAGTAAGCTCCTCTCTATTTTAACAGATCATTTCAGGGCCAGAGCAGTATTCTTTGTGTCTACTGTCTGGCACTGTGGCTGTACCAAATTGCTGCCTATGATTTGGGTGCTGCTGGAATTTCAGTTATTGTTGTTGAATTTGCTTTGAAAAGAAAAGCTGTTGAAGTAAAGGGCTGATACTGCCTTTAGTTTTGCAAAGGGCACAAAGACAGACATGTCAGATTGTAGGTCTGTAAGTGTGTCCACCCAACATTTTGTTTCACAGAAAGGCGTCTCCATTACGTGTGGCAAAGCTTTATTTGACAAGGCCTTTATCTGTCAGTGATTTCTTCGTAGTACTCTGGGAAGAGCTTTGTAATTTAGTACTAACTAAAGCAAGCAAGCAAATCAAAGTTCTTAAGCAGCTGATGAAGTTTCAATGTTCTGCTCACTGTAGAGTACCTGACCAGGTGTGAATGACTCATTGATTTGAGACACAGCCTGGAAGCGAGTGCACCAACAATGTTACCTAAAATAATTCCTCATCAGCAGCTTGTTGGCTTTAACAAAAAACTGACCCTGATGACGACCACAAGCCATAACCTGTTGGTGTAAAATGAGTGTTGCTGGAGTTTTGACCTCTTTAGACTTTCTTTCCTTCTCTGTGCACCTTGGAAGTATACTGTAGGGAAGCTGTGCCTGAAACGCCTCCTCTGCTTAAAAATAAAAAGAGTTCATCTTACCTGTGCATTTGTTTACAAGCTGTCTGATTACAATATCGTTACAAGTAGAAATAATGTCCCAAACTGAATATAAGACTCAAGATGTAATAGTATGATTGGTTCTAATTATTTTCAGTCTGTCTTAAAACTACAGTCAGGTGCCCATATGAACACTGAAACATGTTGTAGGCTACCTGCTGTGATGTCCTGTTCATAATTTGATTTCAATGTAAGTGTTTTGGGTAACAAAAAAGCAAAGCCAAAGTACATACCATTTTAGTTTGGCTAAAGTTGATAAGAGGCTCCAGCTGTCTGTGGTAGACAAATCAAGTGGTTATCTATTGAAGAAACTCTGTCCAGGGACCCAGAAGGGGGGATGTTCTAGTCTTTCAATGGTTGGTATGAATAGGGGAAATGATTACAGCAAACGATAGCAGTTCCAATGTATTTATGTTCTTGTGAGTATTGTTTGAAGACGGACTTGAAAAAATGTGAACCTTTCCTTTAAGTACTGCTCCTGTTAAAGCTGCTGAGGGTGTAAAGAAAACAGCAACTTCTTTAGAATCACTAGCCGCTTTTAGTTAGAAAATGCGCCACATTTGCAGCCAGGTAAAGGCTGCAATCTGCCGTCTTGTCTGTGAAACGGAGATGTAATATTCCTCCTTTGCAAAAAAGCCGCCACTGGGGTAGGCGTAAACATGTGACGTGACGTGAAGCACGAAGTTGGGTGTGAACAGTGACGTCGCACAACAGTGCATGTCATCGACACCTCCGCCCATGTCACGCAATTGCCAGGACATCGACGACTTGGATTTACAAAGCAATGGAGGCGGCAAAAAGTGTACCCTCCGAGGCGTCATATTGGCGGACCAAAGCAGACCCCCAATATGCCGCGCTCTGTCTAAATTTGCGGACCTAGCCGCGAAAAGGACAGCCAAATTGGCGGCTTGCTGTCCAGTATAAAAACGGCTATTGTTGTTTGTCTTTTGTTTTCACAGTGGATCAGACTCAGAACATCTACAAGTCTAACCTTCCATTAGTATTGTACTGTATGTGCTCACACTGTACCTGTGCTGTTTTCCCTGCAGTACGTATTACCTCAGACACTCCACCTCCATCCTACACTACTGCCACCCACGCACTGCTGCCAGCCTCAGAGCCTCCGAGGTACACAGCCAACACAGCCAGCGACCAGGTATTATCTCCCTCTCGCCACAATCATCCGTGTAAGCTGAAAGGTTTACATTACAATTACATCAAAGATCTTTTTCACACATTCAGCTCATGATACACACACACACACACCCTGATCTAAATATAGAAGGATTGTGTGGACTTGTGAAGAAACTGCTTTGTAAGGTTGAACTTAGCAGAGGAAATGCTGATGTGTCCCGATTAAGTCACTTTGACACTCAGGGGAGGCAGAGGTAGTCAGCGTTTGGATATAAATATTCTTTTGTGTCTCTGCATGCCACTGTGACCTGAAAAGATTCATTCTTATGTGAAATAACTAATGGACTTCCTGTTCCACATTTGCCATGAAATAAAAGCTTCTCTCTGTCGAGGTTATACAGGAAGCCTTATCCTCAAATTGATGAGGATGACACGATAATATCTTCCTGTTAGTCATTGATTTGTTCATTTCTAATGGGCTGGTGACCCAATGGGAGCCACCGACTGCACCCACACAACTAACCAACACACTCGTGCACACCACCCAGAGGAGTTGTAGGATGTCTAAACCATGACCATTTCTAATTTGAAAATTTCATTATAGAAATACTACAGGCAGCAGTTTGTCTCCAAAATCCTCTCACAACTGCATTTGTCACTTTGATCGTAAAGGTGACACTACTTTTTAGAGCAGGGAAGCCCAAAGTGGGGCTCATGGGCCAAAGCTGGCCTGCCATAAGGTTTGATTCGTTGGGAGGTGAAAACACTCTTCAAAGATGTTGGATCCCTAATGATTAATTATTTTTTACAGTGTGAGCATGGCGGGCAGCGTGACAAGTCAGTCAAGTCAGGGTCACACCTGAGAGGCAAGTGGGGGAAAAAAGCAACCGGCATAAAAGTTATAAACATGAGGGAAAAGAATTGAGGCAATGGATCAGCAGAATGTTTTTCTCACTTGCCTCTCAGGGATTCTGAATACACATTAGGTGCCTCTGTAGGACCAGGGTCCACCAGTGAGTTTAAGTTTAGTTTTCCCTTCCAAGGGAAAATGTTTGGGTCACCCTGCTACAGTGTAAAGGTATATGTTCACAATATAGTTTAGAGCTGACTATATAGTATATAAATGAGAGAATATTACAGATCCAATACAAACTGACAGAAGGGCTTGAGAGAAAATGGAGCAATTACAAATCTGTGTGATACTTCAGCACCACAGATTAATCAATACAGAGACAGTTAGGCTGCTGATCTGTCAGAGCCATAGTAGAGGCCATCGATTCTTGTTTTAAGGTCGCAAGCTGAGCTTGAACTTGGGACATTGCAGTTGCATGGTGTGCATTCTACAAGAGAAGAAAACTATGGTAGTCATAAGTTGTTGTTGTTTTTTTTTTTTATTAATCTGGAAATGTAGCCAGAAAAAGAAAACATTAAAGTGGTTACCTTGCCCTTTACATTATGCTGCTGTATATTGGGGTTGGGTAAGACCCAAAAACATTTGGGCAGGCCCTGTCCCAGTAAAATATGTGAAGTAACTTCTACCACTAAAAATCTGACTACTGTTGCTTCTAGCACTGAAATTCCTCTTGGTACTAGCATTACAAGTACTTATCAATCGTAGGGGCAGGAGTAATGATAGCACTAGTAACTAAAATAAGATCTATCTGAAAAGTGTTTGTACTGACTGGACAAGATCTGTATTTTAAATAAAAGCTGTATTCCTGTTCTTTCTTCCCAGAATGCTGGTGGATCTCAGGGAGCAGAGACGGGCTCTGTGGTAGTGAAGGTCCACTACATATACACTGTGGCTCTGTCTGTCCCTCTGGACACACCGTACGATAAACTGAAGGAACAAATTGCACAGAAATTGGGCCAGCCAGTGTCTCAGCTGCGCCTCAGGTAACCACAGGCCTGCCAACCCACTTCTGTCTCCTTGAATTTCAACAAGTGATGCTTCATTTCTAAAAATATGCTTTTCTTTGTCCACTCCACCCTGTGGGTCCAGTGTCTGTTGAGAGACAAAGGACATTGAGACTGCAGATATGCACACAGATATGAGTGCACTCCATGACAGCAGTGATAAACAATAGCACAAGCATCGTCGTGGGAAAAAACACAAAAGCATTACATGACATCTAAAGCTTGATAACAAGACCAGTTCACTTTTCTGGCTGCCAAAATAAGAATCGGAGCTGACAACAACCAATAACAAGCTTCAAAGCCTTGCTCTGATGATTGTAATCATCTGTTCTCTCAAGATAAATTGTTTTTTTTCTATCCTGTGTCAACCCATGTTTGCCCCCATGATGCTTTCAGTTCCCCATCTATTCCCCTGCTACTACTCCCCCTCACCACTCCCCTCCATGTCTTCCTTCATCAGGCATAAGCAGCATGGCTCCAGGGTGCTGATACCTCTGGGTGGGGAGGACGAGCCAGGCTACACCGTGCAAGAGGTGGCTGAGGCTGGTAGAGCCACCCTGTGGTGCCAGGTGAGGATTTTATTTCACACCTGCACATGCCTCATTGATTCAAACTGGACAGAATGCCTCGGGAGGTTGCACTTGTCCTCACACGAGATTTTCCCCCTTCAACGAAAAGGTTTGTTATAGGAATCCTTTCCATAGTGTTGTCAGACACTTTAATAACAACCACAGTGGACAAAGCCAGTTCACCTTTAGTAGATGGAACTTTGATGGTCAGTTGCCCCAAAAGATTGCATTACAGCCTGAGTTGTGGCTGCAGGCTGGGACAATCTGGTGGAGTCATTTCAAAACTTGTTGGACCTATTCTTCATTTACAAAACCAAATATGCAAACATAGGCCCAGGTTTAAAAACAGTCACCCCGCCATAAGGTTCCAACGATGAACTTTAGCTGCTAAGGGAGCAGGTATGTAAGAACATGTATCCCAATCAGAACGGGTCTTATTTGAAGTTAAGGCAACATTGCAATGATCACTGGCTCTCCATAAACCCACATATGGCCCACCCATTACAAACTGAGAAATGCCCATGTATGGCAGGATCAGATTAAAAGGAACATCTGTTGAATATGAGATTCAGCTACCTCCCTCCTCTTGGACGTTTGGTTGGTTGTATCCAGTGATGCTCCTCATGCCTCTCATTCCCCTCATTGTGCTATCATGCTTCAGGCTGAGGACCCCCTGGCCAACCGTACCATCCTTTACCAGATGGTGGCACTGTATGACTACACTGCCCAGGGCTCAGAGGACCTGGAGTTCAGTGAAGGAGACACTATCGACATCCTGGGTGAAGGTGAGGCCTTGGGTTATCTTCATACTGAATGACTTGTCAGTGGAGTCTAGTGGCCACTTTCATTTAAGATGTTTTCACACAGCTTCGTCCTCTGTTCAGATGGCAGTCTCACTGCCTCGTTATGTTTCTCTCTTTCACCCTCTGACAGTTAATGACGAGTGGCTGGAGGGACACTGTGCAGGAAGTATCGGCATCTTTCCCAGCTGCTTTGCCTACAGGGAGAACATGGACGTCACCCAGAGCCTCGAGTTATAAAGGCAGGCGTGTTCCTGTGCAGTCATCTCTAATAAGCCTACGAACCTGTGAATGGCTGCTGTTTACAGCCTCAGAGCAACTGAAAGGCACCCATATAGGGACAAACGGTGCACTCACTAATGACTGTCATGCTTTCAAATGTTTCTTCTAATATGGTTTCATTGTAGTGCTGTTGTCGTGGCTCAGAGTATGTTTATATTAAACCTGCTGTACTTTTTCTGTCCTGTGGTATAACTCTGATAATCCTGTTGAATGAACCAGGGTTTCAATAATGCTGGTCTGGCAACCTTAAACTGTATTGAGGTTGTTCGATATCAGAGGGTCTAATATTGTATCCTGATACATTTTCTTAATGAAGATGTTGAAACTTTTAAATCAATATGTACCTAATGATTAAATTAAAAAACATATTGTGAATTTACCAGTGATGCATCAATTGTAGTAAATTATTAGGAAACATGTTATTTACAGTAGTAAATGCAGTCATTTACACACACTGCATATAAAAGTGTTTATCTGATGGTTTTACAACATGGAATGAAAATATAAAGGTCTGTGCTATTTATATACATTGGTTAAATCTAACATTACAGATCGTATAAATAGGTTATTAGTATGACACAGATCACTGAGGTCTGTCATGATGCAATACTGATGCACTGTGAGCATGGCTGTGACCAGAATTTTAGGAATACTGAGGTTGAGTTCAAATTCCCAAAGGTACCCCTTACCTAACTCAGAATATGTAGAACTGACACCAAAAAGCTTTTTTTGTTCTTCGTTATAATTTAGATTTTTCATATTTAATGATTCAGTGAACTGTTACATATTCTGGACACTTCATTTAATTAAGCTGTAAATGCTGTCATGAATATTTTGGTGGACGAGTGCTGAATCCTTTAATGGCCTAAATGTAGCCAAATGTTATTCTGAGTCTAAAAATAGTGGAATCAGCATATAAAATACCCACCATGTGTTGCTTTTAAAGATGAATGTAAGATTGCTGCATTGAAATGTCAAAAAACAACTCGACCTTTATTCTACATGTTGTTCAGTTGTGTTCTTACATTATCCCAAATGTTTACAACAATGTTCAAACCAGAAAAAAGTTTACTCAAGTTAACAGTGCATTTCATTTGGTCGTATGTTGCTCTAATTTCCAGGAGAGGGTCAGAGAGTGAGGAAGGAAGTCAGCAAACGACACTCAAAGCAACTTAGGGTTAGTAACAATGAAACATTTGTGCCCGAGTCACATCAGATTGATTTTCACCAGCAATGAGGGTAATTTGATGTTGTGTTTACCATCAGTGAAGCACATTTTTCACAAGTGTTTGTTCACCTCATACAGCCAGATGACTGTACTGTACAGCCTTAAGCTAGCAAGCCACAGCACACTGAGGGAAATGACCACAAAGTTTTCAAGAGTAAAGTATAGTTTAAGAGTTTTTAATTGTCAGGTAATTTATAAAATGATTAGCTGTGTACAGCTAAGGTGTGAAAAAGCATTTCAAATAGATTGAAAAAGATGAGGATTATTGGGAGACACAACTGATACAGTATAGGAACATTTTCTGGACTTAAGACTTTTATGAAGAGCTACAGGGGATATTGTTAATCTTCCTGTCACACGCTCTCTGCAAAAACTATCCTGGAGAGGAGGGCTACAGTGAGGGAGGCCAATAAGATGCCCACAGCAGCTTTGAATTAACTGTCTTCTGAGACTGAGCTGGGATAAACTGTGCATACTGGAACAGTGGGCCATAATCTTCACTTCTTCACTAATTCATAAGAGAGTCAAAAACAGAGGTATTCAAAGAAACTCACCATGTCTTTGCAAGAGTTTGCCACCAGGCGTGAGGCAGAGTGAGATGTCTGAGTGGAGGAAGGCTTAATGGTCTCAACAGAATAAATCTGAGCTTTTTAGACTTTTGAGGCAAACAGGTCTGAAGGTGGTCATGTGGCAGGTATACTGGTGCATGTAGGTTAGGTCAGATGTTACAGTTACCTATATTCTCTCTCGTGAACTGTTTTGTTATTGTACACATCTATGGTGGATGCATGTATATTTTATCTTGTTGCTGTAAAGGAGGAAAAGTGAGTTTGCAGCCATTTTTTCATTTAGGGGATATCTGTGTCCAGACATTAAATGTCTCTTCAGAATCCTGTGGGGGGGCCCTGATGCTAGGTCCATGGTTTTTCAAACGTTTATGGCATCAGTCTTTGGTCACTATGGACACGGCTTTCTCATGAGTATGCAAGTTGGTGGCAGCATCATACTGCAGGGCCTACCAGACTTCAGAAGATAAAGTGTAAAGTGAATGAAGCCGAGCACAGGGGAATTTAGCAGATAAAACTTGTTCTGTGCTTCCTTCATATTAAAGTGCATGGGAAATTAATACAGTTGGATTAAGCAGCTGTTTTGAAACCAAAGCACTGATGATGGCTTTGTGTCTGCCACCAAAATAAAACCCCAAAACAAATCATCTTCAGGCAGTGCCAATTCACAGTTATGGAAAAATAAAAAAAATCTAAAATCACATGCCACTAAATCCTGAGAAAAGATAAATCAGAATCAGAATCAGATTTATTGCCAAGAGGGATTTTACACCGATGAGGAATTTTTCTTGGTGAATAAGGTGCATTGAAGACAATAAACAATAAACAAACAAACAGTGACTATAATATATACAATATAAACAATATAAACACACAGAGGCAAAAAGTGTGGGATGGCTGATAAATAAAGACGGAAGATAAAATAGAGAAGATATTAAAAATACAGGATGCACAAATTCCACATTAATGTAATGCAAAGATTCAAGGGCAGAGGTGGGTTTGATTGCCAGAGTGCGAGAGTGCAAGAGACAGTGTCAGTGTCAGTGGGGGTGGGGGACCCGGGACTTGTTGAGGATCCCAACTACAGAGGGGAAAAAACTGTTCATGTGGTGGGCGGTTTTGGTCCTGATGGACCGCAGCCTCCTGCCAGAGGGCAGAGTGTCAAATGGTCTGTGACCGGGATGGGAGGGGTCGGCCACAATCCTACCTGCACGCCTGCACGCCTCAGTAGTGGCCAAGTCCACTACTATCTCCACTGTCTTTAGAGCATTAAGCTCCAGGTTGTTCTGGCTGCACCAGGTCACCAGATGGTCAATCTCCCACCTGTAGGCGGACTCATCCCCGCCAGAGATGAGCCCAATGAGCGTGGCGTCATCCGCGAACTTCAGGAGCTTGACGGACTGGTGACTGGAGGTGCAACCGCTGGTGTAAAGTGGAGCAGTGACTGACTTCATTTATTCAGAGTTATAAATTAGACAAAGACCAAGGTCAGCAGATATTCTCTAATGTGTCTGTATGTAAACACATCACTTTCACACTTTAATATCTGGCACATTATAATCACTTTTAAAATAAGAACAGCTACTGAATCAATGTGGCACTTCCTCAGACTAAAGTATATTTAGTATTATACCTTGCCAATACAGCATGAATTCAGACACCTTTAACATTCTACTTACCCTAACCCTACCCTGGGTGGTAGACTAAAGATAGCAGTCCAAGTCTCTGTATATTAAGCTGAGACCTTGACTCCCTCAGAACTGTGGGAAGTTCACTGGCTTGGGCATTAATTGCCAGCGATGGAAATGTCAGGTGCTTTTAACTGTTGTCACAAATGGTAGATGTAAAAAGCAGCAAGGTGGGGGCACCTGAGCCACTGACAGCTTCATTCAAATGGCTTATGAAACAGTGGCCTCTAATTACTGCTCTACTCTCCCAATGCACAGAATCAACACCCACCTGCCCTGCCTCAGAGCCTACCAGTGAGGACTATGACTGCTCTCACTCTGTATGTAAAGCTAGCAGTCATCAAATGACTGCTCTGAACAGAGAGGCAACATACCTGAGTGCTTGATGTTGTGCTTTCACCATTTACACCACAATTATTAAGGAATATAACATATTGACTGTAAACATGTAACATTTTATAAATCCAGTAAACAGTAACTAATATAGTATATATGTAGTAACTTTGGAGAAAGAAGAAAGTGGAAAAAGTCACCAGATTCCCTTACAAAAAAAGCTCAATTTTGAGACTTTCAAATCAAATCAAATCAAATCAAATTTGATTTGTATAGCCCAAATTCACAAATCACAGTTTGCCTCAGAGGGCTTTACAATCTGTACAGAGACGACACCCTCTGTCCTTCGACCCTCGATTCGAGTGAGGAAAAACTTGCCCCATAAAAAAGGCCCTTTTAACAGGGAAAAAAATGCGGAAGAAACCTCAGGAAGAGCCACAGAGGAGGGATCCCTCTCCCAGGACGGACAGACGTGCAATAGATGTCGCATGTACAGAGCAGATCAACGAGATCACAATGTATACAATTATAATAGATGGTTGACAGGAATGAAAGTACATAAAGAGGTATTACAGCAATAATAATGAAATGCACATAATGGAAATGTGACTACTAGTAATAACAGTAGTAGTGGTTAACGGTAAGGATAGTATGTAGTAATGCATTACAATAATAGTAGTGAAATGTATGTAACAGAGATATGACTAATATTAGCAACAGTAGTGGTGGGTTATAATGATATAATTGTATACATTGTGATCTCGTTGATCTGCTCTGTACATGCGACATCTATTGCACGTCTGTCCGTCCTGGGAGAGGGATCCCTCCTCTGTGGCTCTTCCTGAGGTTTCTTCCGCATTTTTTTTACCCTGTTAAAAGGGCTTTTTTTTGGGGGGCAAGTTTTTCCTCACTCGAATCGAGGGTCGAAGGACAGAGGGTGTCGTCTCTGTACAGATTGTAAAGCCCTCTGAGGCAAGCTGTGATTTGTGAATTTGGGCTATACAAATAAAATTTGATTTGATTTGATTTGATTTGTCAGGCAGGGCCATGGCAGTAGGCGCATCCACGATCCACGACCCGGGCGCGGCCAGGATCCATGAGAGCCTGTAGGACTAGAAAGCACAAGGACTCCGGGGAAGAAGTGAAGTCAGTGACATGCAGAGATGGGGCATGTATACAGGCATAATGTATACAGATGGAGAGGAGAGGAGGAGAGAGAAGCTCAGTGTGTCACTTGTCCCCCGGACTGGGCCTATAGCAGCATAACTAAGAGCTGGTCCAAGACAGGCCTGGGCCAGCCCTAACTATAAACTCTATCGAAAAGGAAGGTCTTAAGTCTACTCTTAAAGGTAGAGAGGGTGTCCGCCTCCCGGACCAAAACAGGAAGATGGTTCCACAGAAGAGGAGCTTGGTAACTGAAGGCTCTGGCTCCCATTCTGCTTTTGGAGACTTTAGGAACTACAAGTAATCCTGCGTTCTGGGAGCGTAATGCTCTAGTTGGGTAATAGGGTAGTACGAGCTCCTTGAGATATGATGGTGCCTGACCATTAACAGCTTTGTAAGTGAGGAGAAGGATTTTAAACTCTATTCTTGATTTTACAGGGAGCCAGTGCAGAGAGGCCAATACAGGAGTAATATGATCTCTTTTCTTAGTTCCTGTTAGTACAAGTGCTGCAGCATTCTGGACCAGCTGGAGACTCTTTAGAGACTTGTTAGGGCAGCCTGATAATAGACAATTACAATAGTCCAACCTGGAAGTGACAAATGCATGGACTAGCTTTTCTGCGTCTTTTTGAGACAGGATGGGCCTGATTTTTGCAATGTTACGTAGATGAAAAAATGCAGACCTTGAAATTTGTTTTATGTGGGAGTTGAAGGACATATCTTGATCAAAGATAACTCCCAGATTCCTGACGGTGGTGCTGGAGGCCAAGTTAATGCCATCCAAACTAGCTATATCATTAGATAATGCATCTCTAAGGTGTTTAGGACCAAGTACTATAACTTCGGTTTTATCTGAATTTAACAGCAGAAAATTGCAGGTCATCCAGGCTTTATTGATAAGTATAACTGGGTATCATCTGCGTAACAATGAAAGTTTATGGAGTGTTTCCGAATTATATTTCCTAGAGGGAGCATATATAAGGTGAATAGTATGGGTCCAAGCACGGAGCCTTGAGGAACACCATGACTAACCTTGGTATACTTAAACCAGTTTAATGCGGGTCCTTTAATGCCAATTAAGTGTTCCAGTCTCTGTAGTAGAATATGATGATCAATGGTATCAAATGCAGCACTAAGATCTAGCAAGACCAGGACAGAGACAAGTCCTTTGTCAGAAGCGATTAGGAGGTCATTTGTAACTTTCACCAGTGCCGTCTCTGTGCTATGATGTGCTCTAAAACTTGATTGAAAATCCTCATATAAACTATTGTTATGAAGAAAGTCACATAGCTGGTTGGCGACTGCTTTCTCAAGGATCTTGGAGAGGAAAGGGAGGTTGGATATAGGTCTATAGTTGGCTAAAGCTTCTGGATCAAGATTAGGCTTTTTAAGGAGCGGTCTAATTACAGCTAGTTTAAAGGACTGTGGTACGTATCCTGTTAATAGAGACAGGTTGATCATTTCTAGTAGAGATGAGCTAATTAAAGGTAAAGTTTCTTTCAGCAACCTAGTTGGGATGGGGTCTAGGAGACAAGTTGTTGGTCTAGATGAAGAGATCATCGAAGTTAGTTGGTGGAGGTCAGTGGGAGAGAAGCAGTCTAAATATAAGTCAGAATTTGCAACTGTTTCTGAGGTTCCTGTGTTTAAAGATACAATAGTGCCAGTTGAGGGCAAGCGATGATGGATTTTGTCTCTAATAGTTAAAATTTTATCCTTAAAGAAACTCATGAAGTCATTACTACTGAGCGTTGTAGGAATACATGGTTCAGTAGAGCTTTGACTTTCTGTCAGCCTGGCTACAGTGCTGAAAAGAAACCTGGTGTTGTTTTTATTTTCCTCTATTAATGACGAGTAATAGCTTGCTCTGGCATTGCGGAGGGCCTTCCTATATATTTTAAGGCTGTCTTTCCAGGCTAAGCGAGATTCTTCCAAATTGGTGGAACGCCATTTCCTTTCAAATTTTCGTAATGTTTGCTTCAATTTGCGGGTATCCAAATTATACCAAGGTGCCAACCTCCTGTGTTTTATGGGTTTCTTTTTCAGAGGGGCAATAGAGTCCAGTGTTGTTCGCAATGAGCCTGCAGTGCTATCAACAAGATGATCAATTTGTGAGGAACTGAGGTTAGCGGAGGAGTCCTCTATTATATTAAGACATGGCATTGAATTAAGTGCCAGCGGTATAATTTGCTTAAATTTAGCTACAGCACTATCAGATAGACATCTAGTGAAGGAGTTTTTGCCTAATGGTGTGTAGTCCAGTAATAGAACTTCAAAAGTTATTAAGTGATGGTCTGATAAAAGAGGATTCTGTGGAGAAACTGTTAGATTTTCAATCTCGATACCAAAAGCTAGAACAAGGTCAAGGGTGTGGTCAAAACAGTGAGTTGGTTTATGTACACACTGAGAGAAGCCAATAGAGTCTAATAATGAGATAAATGCAGTACTAAGGCTATCATTACGACATCCACATGAATATTAAAATCACCTACAATAATTACTTTATCTGATTTGAGGACTAGACTTGATAAAAACTCAGAGAATTCAGATAAAAATTTACTGGCTGTAAAGTTTTCCACGTTGGATGTGAAAGACTAAGAACAAGGCTTTCAAATGAGTTACAATTTAATTTAGGTTTAGGATTGATTGACAGACTTAAGTCATAAATAGCTGCAACACCACCTCCTCAGCTGGAGCCTTGAGGAATGTGAGTATTAATATGACTAGGGGGAGTGGATTCATTCAGGCTGACATATTCTTCAGGATGCAGCCAGGTTTCAGTAAGACAGAATAAATCAATATTACAATCTGAAATTAAGTCATTTACTAATACAGCTTTCGATGACAGGGATCTGATGTTTAGGGAGTCCACATTTAATTCTCTTGCCTTGTTTTGAAATTGCAGAGTTGCTGTTAATTTTCATTAGATTTTCATGCACAACTCCTCTTCTGCTGACTTTTGATTTGATTAATTTAGGTGGTCGGGGGTCGGGGGGCGGTTGAATGATGACATGCGGCTAAACATGTCATCACTGGTTAGATTTTAGACTTTGCATGAGGAGAAACTGTATGTAAAATGCTGAATACGACACATTCTTAACTATTTGGGCATACTTGTTCATTCAGCAAACATTAAACATGATTATATTCCTGAGATCTGGTCAGATCAGTGAGATCTGGGCCCGTATTTATCAAGCTTCTTAGAATTACTCCTAAGAACCCTGCTAAGAGTTGACTTATGAGTAAAAAAATTCTTTGCTGAAAGCTGCACTTAAAAGTTAGTTATCAAGCATCTTACTCACACTTTCAACGAAGTGTAGGACTGAATCTTAAGTGTCACTCTCAGAGCTGAATTACGACAGTACTATGTGCCGTAAATGGAATTTTAGGTGACGTCACTTCCGTGTCCATGGAAATGACCAATCACGGAAGGGAATCCCTTGTCTAAGAATAAAGAAATATCTTAAAAATATTTAAATGGACAATGGGAGTGTATATTTTGAATAATCTACAAAATAATACAGAACATAATGGCAATGAATCAAAAATAAATGTTTCCTTATCTTTCTAATTCATTAATTAGGCAACTAACTTGAAGCTGGTGTCGGTGGCTCTATACTAGCCTACTGCAGCCACATGCAGAAATCAACATGGAATCGAAAAGAAAACCCAATTGGCGAGAGGAGGAGATACTGTTATTAGTGGAGCAAGTCGAGGAAAGGAAGCTCATCATTAAAATTCAGCCCAACGCTTACCAGACATGATAAAAAACAGGCATGGGAAGACATAGCGAATCAACTGTACGCTTCTCAAGCCTTCTGCCATTGGTCACCAGCTGACTGCGAGAAGAAGTGTTATAACGTTCTCTCGAAAAGCAGAACTGAAATCGCAGCTTTCAAGGCCTGCTCCATGCGCACTGGTATGTAGTGCTTCTTTTTCATTTGCTTGCATGCCACCCTATTCGCTCATATCTAATTCATTTTTATATTCTTATGCAGGCGGAGGACCACCTGGCAAAGACTTGAGCGCAGTTGCAGAAGTTGTGCAGCGCATACTTGGAGAAGATAACCCCAGCATCTCTGGGTTGGACGGCGGCCAGGATCCAGCTGCGATGAAGTTTGAGTTGCTTTCAAAAGGGTGAGTTTACAAATGATTCCTGTTACAACTCTATAGGGATATTGCAGTGCAGCCTAGGTGCGTTTTGGTGAGAGATACGTGCGTAAATTGTTGTTGGATATTTGCCAGGCTACTGTTCAGTAAATGTCTTAAATGTGTGTTTGTTCAAGTTATAACCATAACAACGATAGAACCATTTCTGGTATTTCAGCCATATTCTTTATTTTTCAGTTTGGCGCGCACTCTCCCTGTGCTTTTGACGCGGTGCAGCCAGGCCCAAGCACTTCGTGTGAGGCAACGGGCATCAATCAAGTGGTGGGTGAAAAAGAAAAAAAGAAAAAATCAACTTAAGTTGAATTGCTGAATTATCCGGGGTGTAGTTGGGAAGTCAATGAAGCGCATGACGAGGTGAGGAGCAGTAAGGGCCATTATTGTTTCCATAACAATTCTGCAAATTGATGGTTGTGATGGCCCCAAATCATCAGCGTTACACTGTTGCATTTTCCCAGTGGCGAGATATCGAAGCATTGTGATGACCTTTAGTTCTGCTGTGAAAGCTCTGCTGCATGATGTTGCTGATGACATGACGTCCCTTATTAAATCTGCGTACGTCTCTCTCGCCTCAGTGCCATCCCCTGCTGGCAACTCCTAACCACTTAGGACACCTCTGGAGGTCTCTTAAATATCTGGGGGAGTAGGAGTGATTCTTAGACTTAAGAAAGTTGATAAATAGCTTTTATTCTTAAGTTTGAGAGTAGGACTAAATTTCACAAATTCTCAGGACTTAAGAGTAAAATGGCACTCTAAGACACTTGATAAATACGGCCCCTGATCTAAAGTGTACTCAAGACGCATGTCAAGACGTGTTTAAGATGGTGTGAATTGACAGGCTTGAAACTGGATCACTGAGGACCAGGGTTCGAGTTACATGGGAGCCAATGGGAGCTCCCTTAAGGAGGGGTCTGAGCTCCCATAAACGCAATAAAATTATACATCTGTGGGGGCCCAAATACATTACCAACATCCATTATTTTTAATCTCTAATAATGCATTTTTCAGTGTGATGAATAATATTTATGTTAACGATATAAACAGTCTGAAAGAAACATGTTTTTCAAATGAACTATGCACCATATGTCATGAATGTCAGAGACAATGGACCTCATTCACCAATATCTTCTTAAGAATCTTCTTAGATTCTTTCTTAAGTTGTTCTTAAGAGGTTCCTTAAGAAAACCCTACGTCAGATTCATCAACGCGTTCGTAAGCCTCAGAATTGTTTGCAGCTGTGTTACTACATTGATGAATGCCACCTCCTCGTAAATTGAGAGCGCGTGCAAGGTGAGTCTAATTAACATAGGATTAGCATAGGTAACCGCCCATTAATGCCCATAAAAGAAACTGCAGGGCCGTGTAGACGCTGATGCCGTAGTACAGAGCAAACAGCAACAAAATGCCAAAAGCAAAAAATAAATCAGTTGGAGCGCAGCAGGTGAAGCGAAAAAAAAAACTTTAAACGTGTGAAAGATGTGCAGTGAAACCGGTCTGTCTTTTTTTTTTTTTTTTTAAAGTGAATTAGACTGTTAGACTGAAATTGTGATATTAATGCATTTTCTTCACGAGCGGGCAATAAATTGCGCTCGAACATGAACAGCGCGCCTGCAGTCTGGTCCCATCATTGCGTCAGGACGCACATCCTCACGGTGTTGTGGCTGAGGGGGAAGTGACACACCACGCTTTATAGCGATGTTGTGCAGGACACAGCAGGCCATGATTATCCTACAGACCTGTAATGGTGAGGGAGAGTCATAAGTTAAGATGCAAGGTGTTTGAATAAACGTGACCTTAGTCTAAGCAGATTTTATAATAAAATAAATCAAATCATCAGTTGTCTTACCTTCTCCGGTTTGTACAGCAATTTGCCACCCGCTGTGTCCAAACACATCCAGCGCCCCTTTAAAATGCAGATGGTGCGTTCGATGGTGGAGCGAGTGTGCGCATGCATCTGGCTGAATAAAATCTCCTGTGGAGTCTGAGGGTTGGTCATCAACCAGGGAGCCAGGGCATATCCTCAATCCCCTAATAAAATAAATCAAGATAAAATCAAATAAAAAGACACTTTTATCGGAAATTATAATTACATTATAAAAGATACGTACCATGAGCCATGTGTCACCAGCTGCTCCTTGTTCAAGGTGTGTTCCCACGGAGCTGAAAAATATAGGAGTCGTGTGCTGCTCGTGGGAACCGGGAGACCATGTTCAGTAGGTGGTTATTTGAGTCGCAGATAAGTTGTACGTTTATCGAATGGTATTGCTTGCGGTTGAGGTATGGGAAGGGGTCTGGAGAGGGTGCCTTAATGCGTACGTGCGTAATTGATGGCATGGTTTCCAATTGACTTGATTAATGTTTAATCATTGGCACATTTAATTTATTTTAAAATTTTTGACCAAGAATATGAAATGAATAAATAAATAAATATGACAGAATTATCACTGTAATGTTGTATTTTATTGAACTGCACAAGAGAAGAAAACACAACCATGGCAACATGTCGGCACTGAAATGTGCGTAAGAGTACTCCTGAGTGTTCTTAGGATTTGTTCTTACCTAAGAATAAATCCTGGATAAGAAAAAATTCATGAATGCCACAATCTTCGTAAAATCTTCGTAAGTGGGACTTAAGAACAAATTTGTTCTTAAGAACAGTTCATGAATGAGGCCCAATGTGTTTTTTGACATTGTTGAACTGTTCCTCTGTCGGAGTGCTGACTCCTCTGTCGGATCTCCATGAAGCGACGCACCGAGTGATTTTTTACTTTCTCGGGGATTTTGCTGTTTGTTCACCGGGACATGATGTGGACACCGACGGAGGACGAGAAGATCGGAGTTGGGCTGAACGGTTAAAGATCAACTACTTATCTTTATTGGCGTCTGGGGGAGCGGACGAAGAAAGGAGTGGTTTGAATCGTGTGGACTATCTGTCAGCGCCACAGACGACGAACTATTTGCTCAGCAGTAGTTGTCAGCGGATGTGTTCATCGGCTCCTGTTGTGGCGATTAACTTCAACGGGCGACCTGTCAGGTTGCGTATGAGGATTAGCAAACAAGCTAGCTGCCTCTGCTGCTAACCTGCTAACATCACTGCTGGCCTGCCTCTGCTGCTGCTGGTCTGTTAAAGCCTCTGCTGCTAACCTGCTAACCTGCTAACATCACTGCTGGCCTGCCTCTGCTGCTGCTGCTGCTGGGCTGTCAAAGCCTCCGCTGCTAACCTGCTAACCTGATAACATCACTGCTGGCCTGCCTCTGCTGCCGCTGCTGCTGGGCTGTTAGAGCCTCTGCTGCTGCTGCTGCTGGGCTGTTAAAGTCTCCGCTGCTAACCTGCTAACCTGCTAACATCACTGTTGGCCTGCCTCTGCTGCTGCTGGGCTGTTAAAGCCTCTCCTGTTAACCTGCTAACATCACTGCTGGCTTGCCTCTGCTGCTGCTGGGCTGTTAAAGCCTCTCCTGTTAACCTGCTAGCATCACTGCTGGCCTGCCTCTGCTGCTGCTGGGCTGTTAAAGCCTCTCCTGTTAACCTGCTAACATCACTGCTGGCCTGCCTCTGCTGCTGCTGGGCTGTCAAAGCCTCCGCTGCTAACCTGCTAACCTGATAACATCACTGCTGGCCTGCCTCTGCTGCTGCTGCTGCTGGGCTGTTAGAGCCTCTGCTGCTGCTGCTGCTGGGCTGTTAAAGTCTCCGCTGCTAACCTGCTAACCTGCTAACATCACTGTTGGCCTGCCTCTGCTGCTGCTGGGCTGTTAAAGCCTCACCTGTTAACCTGCTAACATCACTGCTGGCCTGCCTCTGCTGCTGCTGGGCTGTTAAAGCCTCTCTTGTTAACCTGCTAACATCACTGCTGGCCTGCCTCTGCTGCTGCTGGGCTGTTAAAGCCTCTCCTGCTAACCTGCTAACATCACTGCTGGCCTGCCTCTGCTGCTGCTGGGCTGTTAAAGCCTTTCCTGCTAACATCACTGCTGCCCTGGCCATGGCCAAAGCAGACACGCTCTACCTTACTGTTGTGCTCCTCATCATAATCTCCTCCTCTCACTGTACATGCAAGCACTCTCCCTGCTACGTTCTGCGCATATCACTGCCCACCTCAGTAACATCAAGCGACTATGTATTTGATAGAGACTCTAATTTTATGATAACCAGATTACTTGGGCTTCCTTTGAATGGAACCAGGTTTCTTATTTTACCTCTTATGGCATGTCATATAATGAGATCACTACAAAGAATGACTTTGCTGCCTTCTGGCATTATTGTGCAATCTAAAAAGAAACCATATGGCTTTCTGTCACCTTTGTGTCGGGCCCTGATTGTCTTACTTTTAATTTTGTCTGGAAATGTTCATGTGCACCCTGGTCCGGCTGTTACTTCCAACCCTAATCTTGTTACTGACCTTGGCCCTGATGCCAACCTGGGTCCGATAGACATCAGTTTCACTGACTTTTGCTCCCGTAAAGCTCTGGGTTTTCTTCATATAAATTCCAGAAGCCTACTACCCAAGATTGATCAGCTAAAAGTCTGGACACGTAGTTCCAATCCTGATATATTAGTTGTCACCGAATCATGGCTAAAAAAATCTGTGCCTGACTCTGCTGTTGATATCACGGGTTATAATGTTTTTCGACAAGATGGCGGGGTGGCGGGGTTGCTATTTTTGTTAAAGAACATCTTCACTCCTCCATTGTCCTTAGAAAATCCATCCCCAAACAGCTTGACCTACTTATTCTCAACATTAAGCTGACTATGAATTCCACAATGACAGTTTCTGGGTGCTATCGTCCCCCCTCGGCCCCCTTTTGCACCTTGCCCACCCTCAGCTCCCTCCTGGCCCCATACACCAAAGCTGAATTTGTCCTGATGGGGGATCTCAATTGGGACATGCTCAAACCCCCCGCCCAAGTCCTAAACCAATGGGACTCTCTTAGATCATTGCCACTCCCACCCGTTATGATCCCAAAAACCCGGATAAGGCTACTCTTATTGACGTCATTCTCACTAATAACCCGGACAGATACTGCACTGGTGTCTTCTGCAACGACCTTAGTGACCACTGCTTCACTGCCTGTATTCGGAATGGAAGCATAATGAAACGCCCTACCATCATTACCCAGAGACGTCTGTTCAAAAATTTTAATGATCAAGCCTTTCTCCATGATCTAGCTGAGGTCAGCTGGGACAGACTCAGCCTGATCCCTGATATTAACAATGCATGGACCTTTTTTTTATGACTCCTTTACTGAAATAATAAACAAACATGCCCCCATCAAAAAGATGAGGCTAAGGAACAGATGCAGCCCATGGTTTAATCATGACCTTGCTGAACAGCTTCGTCTAAAAAACTCCACCTGGCGCAGAGCTCGTAAATCAAAATCCTCTGTTGACTGGTTATCCTTCAGACGAATCAGAAACAAATGCACCCAATCCATCCGCAAAGCCAAAACTGACTACTTTCAAGAGCAGTTTAAAGTGTGTGGCTCTAACCCACGAAAGTTTTGGAAGACAGTTAAAGACATGGAGGGTAAAACTGCACCATCCCAACTTCCTTCCTCTCTCATGTGGGAAGGAAACATTGTATCTGATAACAAACGTATGATTGATATTTTTAACCAGCATTTTGTTCAAATTTCCACTCCATCTGTTTCTGTAACACCTCAGGACCCCTCCCCCAACCTCTCTCCTCTGAGCTCTCCTGACCTAGTCCCCGCCCATAGCTTCTCCCTGCAGGATGTCTCTGTGAGGGAGGTTTTTGAAACCCTGAGCAAGCTTGACCCCAAAAAACCACTTGGGCCAGACGGTCTGGACCCCTTTTTCCTTAAAGTTGCAGCCCCTATTATTGCAGAACCCATCACCTACCTTTGCAACTTATCCATACAGTTAGCTGAACTTCCATCTGCCTGGAAGACGGCCTCAGTACACCCCCTATTTAAAGGCGGAGATCAAGCTGACCCCAACTGCTACCGTCCTATTTCTATTTTACCATGCATAGCAAAAGTACTGGAGAGACTGATCTGCAAACAGCTGGTTCGCTTCCTGAACACCAACAATATTTTGTCTGATTTTCAATCTGGGTTTCGTGCAGGCCACAGCTGTGAGACTGCGACGCTCAAAGTACTTAATGACATCATCAGTGCTCTGGATTCCAAGCAATACTGTGTGGCCGTCTTCATCGACCTGGCTAAGGCCTTTGACAACGTTGTACATAAACAGCTTTTGGTTCGCCTCAACTCCATCGGTGCTTCAAACAGCTCGTTAGCCTGGTTCGAGAACTATCTCACTGGACGCACCCAATTTGTGAAATCTGACTGTATTTCTTCACAACCCCTGTCTATCTTAAATGGTGTTCCACAGGGCTCAATCTTAGCCCCAGTCCTATTCTCAATTTACATAAATGATATAGTTAAATCAGCTGCCAACTCATCTATTCACTTGTATGCTGACGACACAGTGCTCTATGCCACCGGCCCCTCCCATGCAATCGCCCTGGAAACACGTACAGTCTGGTTTCTCTGCCCTCGGCCTATCCATAAACTCCAGCAAAACCAAGGTCATGTGGTTTGGTCGAAAGCACGCTGTCCAAGATGGTACCATTCTGGCCGCTGACGACCATAAACTTGACCTGGTATCCGCTTATAAATATCTGGGAGTCTGGATAGATAGCAGCCTGTCATTCACTGAGCACTTATCCTCTCTGCAGTCAAAAGTGAAAGCCAGACTCAGTTTTCTTTACCGTAACCGCTCCTCGTTCACTGCCACTGCCAAACGCTCCCTGGTCCAGCTTACTGTACTTCCACTTTTTGATTACGGTGACGTCATATATAGATCTGCCTGCAAAGGAGCACTCGAACGGCTCAACGTTCTATATCACTCCGCCATTCGATTTGCTACCAACGCCCCGTACAGGACCCATCACTGTGACCTCTACACCCTGACAAACTGGCCCCCCCTGGAAACCAGGCGCAACATTCACTGGCTGATGCTGGTATTCAAAACCCTCCTAGGTCTTACTCCTCCCTACCTAACCCAGCTTCTGCATCTGCGCTCTCCCCCTATACACAACACCCGTTCTGCCCCTCTCATCCTGTTAAATGCCCCAAGGGCGCACTCTTCCCTGGGCCGTTCCTCCTTTCAGGTTGCCGACAGCTGGAATCAACTCCAAAAATCCTTAAAGTTACAAACTCTTACTTCTGTCAACTCCTTCAAACATGTCATAACTAAATCCATAAAGTATACCTGCAGCTGTCCCAGCCAAAGCTCTCTCTGATCCTGTTACCTCACTAACCTCACTAACACCGTCTGTTACTGTTGTTGTTTTGTTACTGTCTCATCTATGGTTGTCTAGTATCACTGTTTTTACTTTTAGTATCTCTGTCCTTACATAACTTGTTGTATGTCACTGTA
The DNA here is from genome assembly GCF_965226575.1 of Pagrus pagrus. NCBI lineage: Eukaryota > Metazoa > Chordata > Actinopteri > Spariformes > Sparidae > Pagrus > Pagrus pagrus. The sequence goes on from NC_140192.1 coordinate 31,535,959, forward strand.
CGTCAAACTAACTGTCATTCTGTGGTATGTCATTGTATTATGTTGGCTTATTGTTTTTATTCTTTCTTCTTTTGTGTCACTGCTGTTGTATGTGCTTTTATTGTTACTCCCCCTCTCCCTTCCCCTTAGGAGGTCTTTCACCTCCTACCAGGCCATTGCCTTAATAAGAATGTATTCTTAGCAATTTTTGCCTGGTAAAATAAAGGTTTACTACTTACTACTACCACGGCACAGGTTCAGAGTTGCTGTGTGATGCACTGAAAAATAGTCTGCAGGCTGCGGGGAAGGATGAACATTTTCTCTGAAGAAAAACTAATCAGCATAGCCACAGACAGGGCTGCTGCTCTCACCGGGAGACAGGCTGGAACAGGATCTCGCTCAACTTCGGGCAGTTTAGTTTAGTTTAGAATTAGCAGTGAATGACTCATAAAAGGCGGTTGCAGGCCGTTATCAGTTAGAGTTTTCCCTCTCAACACTATTCTCAGTCGTCGAAAAACACATGGGAATTTGAGAAAACAGCTGCGGAACTGAACATGCAGATGAATAGTTTACAATAAGATGGGTGTCCAGCAGTTTCAACACTGTCAAAGCTGTGCTGAAGGATTTCCCAGCACAACACTTTAAATCCACAAGTGACGATGGCTCACGTCCTGGTGTAGAGAAGACTGAGTACACCAGTTTACGTAAGCATCTGACATCTACAGTATTCCTCAGTGATTTAGCAACAATAAAAGATATGTTACATGAACTGCAAAGTCTCTCCCAGAAATTACAGAAATGTGACATGTCCCTGGTTGATGCAAGCCGCCACATCCACCAAACGATTGAGGTGCTCTCTACCATGAAGGACTAAGGGAAAAAAAGAATTGAAAGTCAATGAAGGCATAACCAGCGGCAAGTTAAAAGGGGTTGAACTCACTGAAACTCTTCTGGCCGAAAAACCAGACAGAACTTGTTCTGTTCGGAGAGCGTTAGTTGGGGAAGTTTTCTAAACTTCTTGGAGTCGGCAAGTGAAGCTGTCAGTGAGTTCAGAGAATGGAAATTACAAGGCAAGAAACATCAAGATAGAACCCTGTAAAGACTTATAGTTGCCACCAGTGCCTTTCTTCCGACTTCTGCAGAGTGCAAGAGAGGCTTTTCTGCATGTAGTGACACTGACTGTAAGACCAGGAACCGGCTGTGAGCCAGGAGCCATAATGCATAGTTTTATGGACCTAAACGGACCTCCTATCGACAGATTTGACCCTCTCCCATTCGTCCTGTCTTGGATAAAGAAAGGACACCAGACCTCAACATGATGGGTTCCAGGACAGCAGTCTGATGAAAACAGACCACTTTGGTATTGTCTGTGTAACGGTAAGAGGATGACCTTTTACTTTTATTTGGGCTCTTGTGTTATGTGGTGTGCACCATCATACCTTTTTATATTTCAATTACAATCATTGTTGTTGCAGTTTCCTTGATACAATTGTTTAGTTGGTTTCTGTGTGTGTGTGTGTGTGTGTGTGTGTGTGTTAAAGTGTTGTACTTAGACACTTGACCATGTAATAAGCAGTTAAGTCTCTTTTTTTGTCTCGCTCACTCTCTTGGAAAGCACATCCATTAGGTAATTAATAATTTATCAATCTCCACCCCTAATGTTACTTAGGTTAGAGACCCCCACAAAGCTCAGATTATAACTTGACAAGGATCAGGAAGGATGGAAAAACCAAACGTGAACAGTCTCTCTCTTTCTCTATGAGAATGCACCTGTTAGCCCATAAATCTATCTCCACCCCAATATTATTTTTGGTAAGGTTAGTTAATTTAGAGACCCCCACAAAGCTCACATTATCACTCGAACCCTGCCAGCAAGAACTTATTTCTAAACTCATTACTGAATATTTACAATGACAATCTAGATGAGGCAACAAATATAACTGATCACCATGCAAGATTTTAGAGTAAGACTTCTTGTACTCTGGTTACAAAATGGATCTTAATATGATCCAAACAGGTCTCTCTTTGTAGGAGAGAACAACAGCCTTAGCCTGTCAGTGGTAAAAACAAATACTTTCAGTGGATGTAACTTTGATGGCCCCAATACATTAGGTTGCTGTCATTGCAGCCATGTTGTGGCTGCCAGCTGAGGAGATCTACTGGACCGATTACCGATTCCAACACTTTTGATAAGTGTGAATCATTTACACCCCAAACATGTTAATATAGGGGTCCACGTTAATACCAGAATTCCCCTTTAACCCTGTGGTGGTGCTAGAGAGAAAGTCAGGGAATCACCAAAATCAGTAGAATTCATCATCTGGGGACCATAATCTCTGTATAAAATTTCATGTTCATGTTTCATTTCATGTTCATGTATAATATTTCAGTGTAGACCAAACTGGTGGACTGACCATCATAATCGTAACCATAGAACCCATGGCTAATGACATTATGGACATCCATTATTAAAGGTGACATATTATGCTCATTTCTGCTTGTTGACATGGGTCCTTGATGTCTAAATGAAATGATAGTAACATGCTTTGGTTGAAAAAACCAAAGGATTGAGCACAGCAGGGTTCTTTACAAACCAGTTTCACAGCCCTGCTCTAAGCGGCCGGTTTGAGTGCCTTTCTCTTTAATGCTAATGAGCTACTGCGTGCGCCGCCCACTTCTTCCTGCCGGCCGGAAGACGTGAGGACGGCATCGCGTGACCATGGCAACGAGCAATACACAACGCGAAGCAACCTTTCTATGTCCATGCCTGCATATCCTCCTGAGAACCAAGGGAAAAAAGTGTCTTACAATTTCTGTTTTTGTGATTTCCTATCTATTTGGGCCTAAAAAAACAACTTACAATTTTAATTTTTTTGAATATATTTTTTATTTTAATTTCACAGCATGTCCACTGTAGAGGACAACAGGACGATATCTGTGTGAAAATAGAACTGAATTTAGAAAATAAGAAAAAAGGAGAAGGTTATATCTTTAGGCTGGATTGCACCAACAAGGTTTAACTTTAAAATCAGATTAAATCATGGTTTAAGTTTAAAAAAAAAAAAACAGATTAAATTTAAACCTCTCTTTAAACCTCAGTTTAATTTTTACTCTAAACCAAGTTTAAATTTAATTCTGTTGCACCAGAACTTAAACTGTGATCGAGAATTAATTTTAAACTGACAGTTGGGAAGGTTTAACTTTAACAATGGCTGTATTTTTGAGGTGGATAGAGCAAAATAATGAAGTTCCTCGAAGAAAACTGAGAGACAGGCTCAATCCTCTTGAATTTTACGATGAAGAGGAATTTTTGGTGAGATACCGGTTTACCAAGGAAACAGTTTTGGAGCTGAACAGGAAGACTGGACCAACTGTCAAACATGGCAGTGACAGAAATGCAGCTGTACCACCAATGCTACTACTCCTGGTTGCCCTGAGGTTCTACGCTACTGGCTGTTTCCAGAGGGTGGATGGAGACCTGTTCGGTCTACACAACTCAACTGTTTGCCGTATTGTCAGCAGAGTGTCTCGGGCCATTGCATCTCTGAAGAACCACTACATCCGATTCTCTCCAACAGTGGAAACAGCTGCTGGTTTCTACAGGCGAGCTGGATTTCCAGGGGTGCTGGGTGCTATTGATTGCACACATATCCCGATACAGAATCCTGGTGGTGTGAATGGAGAGCTTTTCCGCAACCGTAAGGGATACTGCTCCATCAATGTTCAAGTGGTGTGTGATCAAAAATCTGAAATAACCAACATTGTAGCACGTTGGCCAGGATCAACTCATGACAGCAGGATCTTTGACAACAGTCAGCTTTGTGCCATCCTCGAGAACCAAGCTTATGAGGGCCATCTCCTTGGGGATAATGGTTATCCATGCCGCTCATACCTGATGACTCCACTTCTGAACCCTCAAACACCAGCAGAGAGAAGGTACAACTCCCGTCACATTGCAGCCAGAGGAGTGATAGAACGACTCTTTGGAGCATGGAAAAGAAGGTTTCCCTGCATTAAAGATGGACTGCGCACAAAGCTGGACACCACCTTGACCGTCATTGTCGCAGTTGCAGTTCTCTACAACTTTGGAAAGAGGCGTGGAGATGAGCTACACTTTGAAGCAGATGAGGACCTACATGAGGACATAGAGGACAGAGAGGATGACCAGGAGCACAATGCCAATCCAAGTGGGAATGCTGTGAGGCAAACTCTAATAACAGAACCACTTTTCTGAATAATTATATAAATACATGTTTTTGTAAATAATTGCTGACATTGTGGTGAAAAGTCAATTTCCACATAATAATTGAATTACTGCCAACTATGTCTGGTTGAATACTGCTTTAAGCAATATCAATAAACTAATAGTAGCTTGACCTGTCAATAAGTGTCTTTTTCAAACTGTGAAGCACAGAGAAGATGCACATTGAAGAAAAGTAAAAATATAAATTTTATTTGTAAATATTTCAGTGCAGATAGCTATACATTTTTTTTATTACCATTCATTTTACAATAGGGGTAGGCTACATGTTAAATCAGTGAAAAATATTCTCATTTTCTGATAAAAAAGTGGCATCAAGGGTGAAACTATCGGTAAGCATCTTCTTTTTTTTCAGCAGCAACACTTCCTTCTGCAGCTTTAATACTTCTTTCTGTAGTATGGCATTTTCGATTTCCATTTCAATCTTCTCTTTCTCTAAAACCAAAATTTCCTGGTGTGTCACGTAGGGTCGCTTGTTTCTCCTGCAGCTGTTCAAATCAGATGAGGAGGATGATGACAATACAAAAGAGGAAGCTGCACCGTCTTGCAGATGCTCCTCTTGCTGCACTGGCCGCAGTGTTAAAATGATCTCTATCAAAACAAAAAACAAAATATATGGCGAAAAAACAAATTAATTGGATAGGACAAATAATAACTGATTATTGACTGAGGTCAGTAAAGCGTGACTGGATTTCTTACCATCTTCCCCGGGTGAGTCTGAAGTGAGCTGGTCCAAGATGCCGTCGTCGTCATACGGATTTTGCAGTGGCTCCATCTGCTGCGGGATGAGGGAATTGATTTTCTCCACCAGTGAATCATATTTCTTTGGCGGAGGACCTCCTCCTGTGATGAACATCTCTCGTCTCACAGTCGCCGCATCTTTTTTGGCTTTCGTTTTTAAGTTTTTCCAGCAAGCTTTAAGCTGAGCAACGTCTCTTTTCTCCTTCACTCCAGTCGATCCGTTAAAACTGTCAGCCAGTTGCTGCCAAGCAGTATCTTTCTTTTTCACCGTGCTGTTGTCCGTTTTCTTGTCTTCTATAATTTCCCCATATTGATCCATTAATTCAGTCAGCAAGTTTTTCTCGAAGGAAGAAAAGTTTGAACTCCTCTGCCGAGCCATAGTAACGTTGCCGATCTGACGTTAGGCTAACGTTTTTGCTGGCTAGCAACAATATAACGTTTAATCGGAAAAGCACCCGTTGAAACAGTCTCGCTCTTTTTTTATATAAATCCGGGTTCCTGACAGCACGCTTCCGATGTAGCCTATATATTTAATTGCATATTTAATTATTAATTTCAATATCCACAATTATCCCTATTGATTTAAATCAGTTTAAACTAAGTTTAAATTCAGATAAATTGAGTTTTATTAAACTGAGATTAATTTTAAATGGTGCAACAGAGCTCTGCTTAATTTTAAACTTGGATTAACTCATTTTAAACCTAGTTTTAGTAATCTCTGATTAGGGCTAATCTAAGATTAAGTTAAACCTTGTTGGTGCAATCCAGCCTTAGAGTGATATTCACCCAAGAACACATTCAATTTGAACAAAAACAATAAAATTCTGTATCACTCTTCTGTTACTTGTTGCTTGAAAGGACAAAATGTAAGTAATAATACATTACAATGTAATGTAAAATATGTATTCAGTTCAACAGAGAACTATAAGACATAGAACATAAGTAGTTCTGCTTTTCTTCTTCCTCTGGACATTTTAGCTGTGATAATCCTGGAAGCATGTTTTCTTTTTGGTTATGCAGAGGAACATCTTGCATTTGGTGCACTTGATGTATGTCTTCCCATTGCAGCCCGTGTTCCTGCATCTTTCTGCATGTTTGATGTCCATCATCTCTGGCATGTGCCGGGCTCCTAGTCTGCGTACAGATGGCTCTGGTTGTGGCATCCTTGTTTTGGTTGGTGGCTGATACTCTTCCTCACTGTCTTCACTGCTGTCATCAAATGAAGGACTATCCAGCAGCTCTTCAGCCAGGTGCAACTTGAAGTCTAAGTACTGCTGGGTGTTCTTAGCTGGTCGATTCAGCGCTTTGCTGTCAGACTTGTACTGGATCCAAGCGTTTGTGATCGCAACATCAAAGAAATGCATCATCACACGTGACGTCCACTTCTTGGTCCTGGTTGACATGCGGTAGAAACTCAGCATTCGGTCACAGAGGTCTACGCCACCCATGTTGTCATTATACTCCCTGATTACTGCTGGCCGTCTCACCTGGACATGACCTTTGTCTTTTTTGGACCATCTGCTACAGATATCCTCTGGATCTTTCCCATAGACAGTGGAGGCCATCAGAACTGGTTTATTATCAAACCATTTTGTCACTGCCAGCTCAGGCCTCCTCCGGACCACCGTCACTGAAGCCCCTCTCCCTTCTTTTCTCAGCTGCTTATCTTCTGGCAGCTGGCATTGCTTTGGAACCCTGTTCTTCATAATGGTTCCAGTCGCTGGAAGACCCTTTGAGAGCAAAGCGTCCATGAGATCGATCGTTGTGAAATATCGATCAAAGAACACATACGTTCCTGTAGGAACTGACTCAACCATTCGCAAGACCGCTGCAGCTCCAACTCCCAGTCTTTGGCCCCTGAATGTGTTCTTGCCCTGATAGACCTCGAAATCCAGGACCAGACCATTTGGGGAGGCAAGCACAAAAACCTTTAGGCCAGTAGGGTTTGGCTTTCCTGGCACATACTGCCTAACTGGGCAGCGGCCTGTGAACGGGATGATTTGTTCATCAACACACAATTGCCACTCCTTGGAAGGCTGAGACAACCTTGCCTCACACGTTCAAGCAATGGTCTGACTCTCCAGAGAATGTCTGACTCCTTTGCGTCTTCAGTTACATCCAGGTCATTCACAATCTTTAGTGAGCTCCTCAGCTTGTAAAACCTATCCCTTGTCATTTTCCTGCTAATAACTGGCACTTTAGTTTTTTTAGCCCAAAACATTTTGACTCTGGGATAGTCAAGGCAGGCCATGTGTACTGATATGCCAAAGAAAATCTTCATTTCTTGGGCAGTAGTATTCAGTGACACTCCTGTAGTTTGCAGCTGTCTTTGGTTTGTAAAAGCTGCTAGATCATCAAAGATTTTGTCATCTATGTACTGTGAAAAGTACTGGATTGGACTCCAGTATTCACGGCTTTTGGGGTCATCTTGATAGGCAGGAAGCCCAGGTAGCACAGGTGTGAATCTGTTATGATGGATGGAAAAAAACACACAAATAAATTCAAGTTAATAAAATGAGAAACAGTTAATTTTTTTCACAAATATTTGGATTAATGCAGTAATTTCAGTGTCATGGACGTGATATGACTCCCTATTGACCAACTTTATAAGCATATTTTTAGGTAACTTGCATATATTTAACAGCATTTACACATAGCACAAATACTACAATAATCTAACATGATAATAAAATTTAATATATTAGCATGAAACTAAATAAAACATACAAGTTAGTCCTGGCCCACAGAGCACGACGACTGTCCTGCCTCTGACTCTGTCTCATCAGATTCTCCTGCATCTTCTTCCTCTCCTTCTTCATCATTATCTTCTCCTATCACAGGCTGATACTCATCCTCCTCATCCTTTTCCTCATCTGAAAGCTCCAAATCTGAATCTCCCTTTATTATCCGGTATAGAATCCTCTCTGCTTCACTTCTTTCTTCTACAACAATGTGCAGTCATTAAGTACATTAAAATAGTCCTGGCGTCCACTACAGTTGACATTCATTAAATGACTGTTATTTCAAAACAGAAATAATGAAACTGTTTTCAGATGTAAAAATATTGTTATTAACATGTTTATGAACAAGAATATATATAATTATCATGGTAAAAATAGCAATAAATAAAGAATATTTGACTTACCTCTCCTCTTTCCATAAAATGTGGTTGTTGGTATGCCAGCCATCTTGATAGAGGAAAAAAGTAAAGTTCCCAGCATGCAATCCGATCACATGACACATCACTGGAAAGCCCAGGATGTCCTCTACAGAATACTTTAGGGCTTGATAGGGTAACTCCAAATACTTAAGGAAGATACAGGTGAACAGAATGTCCATTATAAAGGACATAAATGAATGGGCCGGGTCTCAGGAGGATAAAACTGATAGTAGCACAGCAGACATGTAGCAGGTAGCCCCTGTCTCCAGCTCCAAAACAAAGTAGTGACTGCTTTACTGCAGATAACGTTTTGGTGCTCTCAGGTCTGGTCTCTCATGCCAGCAGCTAACGCTACAGGCTGTAGCATTAGCTGTACCGTTAGCTGTAGCCTACAGCTAACGCTACGGCTAACGCTACACACGTATTACATGTATACCAACACACAGGAAGTTGTTCGACTGCCAAGTTACTCCTGGGCATCTAATACACTGTCCTTTAGCACAACATGCTAATAAATTAACGTAGCTCACTGGCCATGAATAACAGACCATTTCATTCCGTCTCCTCTGTGTGTTACGGCGGAACAGTAGCTCACCGGCCGCTAACAACTGAGACCATTTCATACCGTCTCCTCCACATGTTCAAAGTTGATAACTTCACATGTAACGTTAGTTCAGCCTCATATTTACATCGACACTTAGCATTAGCTCGTGTGCTAAATGGCCAAAGTAACACAAACTATACTGTTAAATAAATACTTACATCACCTGTGGCGTTGCCAGAGTTGTACTGACCCTGGTTGCTGAAACAGTCCGGCGTGAAGTGACTGGCACAGACCATAACGCTTTTGCTCACTAAAGCTGGGACGTTTCTCTGATGAATAAAAAGTAGCCACTTCGCTCTGATATCCTCTTTGGTAGGGAGGCGATGTAGCGAAACATGAGGATCCGTGCATCCGGTTGTACATGGTAGCGGTCAGGCTGTCGCGTACAAGTAAGCAAGAACGAGAAAATGGTGGATCCCCGTTCAGGTAGCTGGCGTAGTGTGGGAGGAGATACCCAGCGCGAGGGCTGGAGTATTCAAATCACCCGGACTGTTACGTAACAATCCGGGTGAAATCCAAACGGCTCGTTTAGAGACTCAATTCCTGACTCCGGTAGTTTACAAAACATTGACTTAGTTGTTGAAAATCACTCTTAAGGGGTGGGGAGGCACTCCAGATACGCAAATATACATACTAAAGCAAGGAAAAAGTGAGTTTTGCATAATATGTCCCCTTTAATACACCTGGGGTTGTAAGAGGATCATGGTTCAAAAAAGGAACCACCCACCCATGCCCAGAGTCCAGATACTGGTGGTGGCTGATGACTCTTCTGAGAAAGATAGGCTGATGAAATGATGAAGCTGGTGACTCTGTGAAGACTGGGCAGTGATGGGGAGGCAGAGGGCATGCGCAAAACTGCCGCATGAATGCCTCAAGGCAGGACGCAATTGTATTTAAAAAGACAGCAGCAAGATGATAGGCTAAAAGTGAAGGATTGGATGGATGTGCCCGGCTGATGCGAGCAGTTGGAATTAATTGACGGCCTCAGATAATGACAGACAATTATGAGTGAGCATGAGTGAGAGGAGTGAATGATAGGATGGTGTGAGAAAGGACTGAGCATGTGAAAGAGTCGTCTTCCTTCGCGAAAGTTTCATGTCTTATGTAAAGCACTCAATTTCCTTGTTCATGAAAGGTGCTGTACAAATACACGTACCTTCCCTAATATACTGTACATGTACTGTATCTCAATAATGCACTAATGATAACAACAAATACAAACAAATGAAAAAATCTGAACATACAGAGACCGCTCTATGAAATAATCCTTATACAGTGTTTGTGAAAAGTCAGTCTTTGTGTGTGGCTGAGAGAAAAAAATAGAGAGGGAGAGAGAGAGAGATAATTCATGTAATCTTTAAGGCTGTAACCACCCTCTGTTATTTAATAGGCATTAATGTATTTCCCGCCCCACTGACAGCTCTGGAATTTATAAAGTAATGTCTGCATACTTTGTGTAACACCTCACAGAAATAATACGCTCCCACGGCTTCTTTAACAAGCAGATATGGGACAGTGTTTGTGTTTGAGGGAGGGGTGCACATTCCATGCTAAAAATACATTTAAATTCTGTCTCATAAAAACACAAATGAGGCTTGGAAGCAATAAATTGAATGTACCACACCCCCTAACATCTGCTCCCAATGGTCAGGCACCTTGCGTATTACCTCTCTGTTGTGCTTTGTGAATGAGAGGCAAATTGAAAAGCATTTTCGCCTCTATGTGCTGTTATGGTACAAACCTAGGGCAGGTGTGGTTATTAGCAATTAATGATTACCAATAGTAATTATTAAAATTAATAATCAAAATGATTTATCAAATCAATAACACGGAGCACCACCCTGGAATCAGGGACCAATAACCAGACCAATAACAGTGTCAAAAGAAGGGTTCACTTAAAAAAAATATTATGTCAAGATATTTAAAATTAAAAGAACAGTGAAGGAAATGAATCCAAGCACTGACCATCACAAACAGCAGTTACCACAAAGCATATGCACGAATAATGACAGAAAACTGCTTTGTACAATATAACAGAATTTATGAATGTTAGCAAATTGATCAATAATCAGCAATACTTCAATCAACAAACATCTATCATTCAACCACAGCAGCTTAACTATGAAACTAAAACACTAAGACAAACCAAGCAACAACCAACAAGCATGCGGTGTGTGTGTGTGTGTGTGTGTGTGTGTGTGTATGAGAGAGAGTCAGAGAGACAAAGAGGGAGAGAGAGCCAAGGTGGCCGAAGTGATCTCTTGAAAGATTACGTCATGGAGTGTTTAAGATGGCGGACGTGGCCACGTCACACCAGCTCTGTCCAAACAACAGCACATCCGAGCCAAGCCTTCCCAGCCCACCTGCAGTAAGCCTTCCCAGCACACCAGCTCTGAAGTCAGGGGTCCCAGCTTTCGCCACTCCAGTTCCGGTGTCGGGGGTCCCAGCCTTCGCTACTACAGTTCTGGCGTCAGGGGTCCCGGCCAACATCCTCCAGTGTTTCTCCGTCGGTGGCCCAGCCAACATCCTCCTGCTCGTCCTCCAGAGGGCTTCCGCCTTCGCCTCAGCTCAGCTTCCATAGGGCCTTTGCCCTTGGTCACAAACTCCTGGTCAACCCCTGGACTGACTCTTTGTTTCTTATCCCGTCTGCCTCCTCAGTGTTTTGCATTTCGGTTCTCACCTTTTTGCCACAATGTAAAGTGATATTGAACGTCCAATCACAAGTGTCGTCCCATCGTTTAGGTGATCTGAAATGTTGTGTTTTCTTAAATGTGTTTGTATTTTCTGAAATGTCTGTGTATTTTGACCCTCTAGGCCACCGTACATTTCCTATCTAGCATTTGTTTGCATTAAAAATAACAGATTTTTAAAAATTCCACACAGTCAGTCAGTGAATGGAAGACTGGCTGCACTTTATCAGAGCCTGAAGGGGACCATGTTGATGCATGGTGAAAAGTGTCATTCATGTGTCTTTGGTCTCCTCAGCAGCATCCTGGTGCGGCAGGAATTTTTTCATGGGACTCTCATTATGTGAATGGGCCAGATGGGGAAATCGTTACTGTCATGAGGGACAGACAACTCTTGGCGCCTAAAAATAGATGTAGATAAATATAGCCTTAGGCTCTAGTTATGACAAGGAGTCTGAGGGAGGCATTTGCTATAATGCAGCATGATCAGCTTAAAGGCTGACAGGCAGACACCTACTGACATCTGCATGAACCGCACACACACACACACACACACACACACACACACACACACACACACACAGAGCAATCATATGCTTTGAAATTGTCCAGATAATGACAGGCATCCCACGCAGGGATTCGCTTGCTTCTGTGCCAGAAACTGTAATAAAACCTGTAAATTCTGATTTCACCGCTTTGTTTTCACTTTACACTCCTGCTATTCCTGCTTCCACTCAACAATGTATGACATCAACTAATGCCCTGCCAAAAATAACCATTTAAATAAGGGTTAGAAGTGTTGTCAGTTTCTAAGCAACACATACACACAAGGCGCGCACACACACACCTGCGTCATTTCCTTTACGCAGAGGGTCTGAGAGCATCCAGTTGAGCTCTGCCTGCCAGTTGCGCGCAGAGAATGCTCTGACACACTCTGGAGTTTGTTCTGTGGACGGAATGAACATGGAGGAGGCTGTGTATTATTTTTAAGGTACCGTTTTATTATTTACAGTAACAGATAAAGAGAGCGTGCAACAGATTTAAATCCGCGAGCTTTCCGACATTACACCGGACACTGAATAGCTGAGGTTCGTCCCGCTGAAGGCAGCCTCTGTTGTACTTGGCATAAAAAAAGACAGCGAAACGCAAGGAACATTTATGCTTTGTACAGTGCAAGAAGAACGCAGGCACCGGGTGAGAAATGGTTTATTTCGGGCTGACACAACGTGTGCGGCGCACCGCAGCGCCGTTACGCGCGTAGATCAGCGGTTACCTGTTGAAGTTGCCCGATGCGCGGTGAGCTTTGTCACGTTTTGCTTTCAAACGGGAGGATCGAGTTGAAGATCGCTTTAACAAATGCCCGATCCGTCCTCCGGTCTGTATGATGCTCTGGTTCCTCGTTATGTTGTAGGATGAGCGCTGATCTGGAGCGCGTTTCGCTCAACACATCGGTGAACTCGACCGGCTCGGGCGGCCGTGCGCTCTCGGCAAACGTCAGGCGGCTCCACAACGCTCTCAACCTGCTGCTCAGCGACCTGGAGAGAGAGCAGTTCATCCACTGTCTCAATGTGTACCACGCTAAGCGCAACGTCTACGACCTGGTCCAAACTCTCAAAGTGATTCTCAACACGCCCGGTAAACGACAGCTGCTGCCCATGCTGCGCCTGGTCATCCCGAGGTCCGACCAGCTGCTGTTCGACCAGTACACGTCCGAGGGACTCTACCTGAAGACAGACCTGCTCCCCAGCAACGGCAGCGCGGAGGGCTTTGGAGACGACGGCGACTCAACTCTGCAGAAATATGTCAGCTCCGTCCACGAGCAGCCCCTCGCCTCGGGCTGTCCGGACGGGTTCTCCGCCGCCGCGGAGCTGTCGGCCTCCATGGCGCAGCCGTTCTTTGAGAGCCCTTTTGGAGAAGTGCGCCAAGTCACCCTGACGCGGTCCAGGAGCCACGAGGGTCTGGGTTTCAGCATCCGTGGGGGATCGGAGCACGGCGTGGGCATCTACGTGTCCCTGGTGGAGCCGGGCTCGTCGGCCGAGAGAGAAGGACTGAGGGTCGGGGACCAGATCGTGGCCGTGAACGAGTTCATGTTTGAAAATGTCACTCACATAGAGGCGGTGAAGGTAGGTCTTATGCATGGTTGCGCGTGCATGACTTTGAGTGCTCATAATAGTTTCTTCTAAAACAACCTCAGGGTAACAAGAGGAATAGTCCACTGACTCTGTGTGTGTGTGTGTGTGTGTGTGTGTGTGTGTGTGTAGGCTACATGTGTGCAGATGTAAACACTATGCTCCAGGCACAGAGAACATGCATCAGAAGCACTGGGCCATGCAGTGCTGCCCTACAAAACAAGTGTAGTTTGTGGCAGCGCTGCCTCCTCCGTGGCCCTCAGGTCCGTTGGAAGCTGCCTCCAGTCCGGCCTCTGCCTTTTTATGAATTCTTCTACACCACTTGACTGGAGCTTAAAGCACTGTGCACAACCAACCAAGATGAACTCAAATGTTCAGAAACAGATGGAATGAAGAACACTGATTTTAAAAGAGGACAACATCAGCGATGGTGTACAACAACTTTCGTCATGTTTTCATGTCACACAGGTCATAATTGCTGATGAATTGACATTATACTGCACTTGCAGACAGTAGAGGTCGCAGTCAGTATTCTGCTTCCTGTATGAAGTGAATCACTTGTTAGAGGGTCAAACATGGAATTAGTTCACCGAAACATATTTTTACACTTAAAGGAAGAGTTCACCCAAAAATGAAAATCCAGTCATCATCTGGTCCCCCCATGCTGATAGAAAGTCAGGTGAAGTTTCCTAGTCCACAAAACATTTGGAGCGTCACAGTTACAGCATTGCAGCATTCTCCTAAACAACGGAAGTAGCTGGGGACTTGTTTTAAAATTGAAAAAACAACCAAGAGAACATCAGCTGGCTCCGTACTCTGTTGTAATCCAAGTCTCCAGAAGCCCCGATATCACAAGCTTACGTTTGAATAGCTGAGACTTTACAGACTAAATGATTAATCAAATGATTGCAAGAATAAGCAACAGATTAGTTCTGGCCCTGCTGTAGAAAGCCTCTCAAAACAAATGACACATACAGTAAAGCCATAAGAGGTGAGACAAGAGAATAGATTTATATTGTTAAGATTCCACAGTTTGAATTGTGTCTGAACTTGTGCTGCTCCCCCTGTAAGCAAACATGATGATGGTCTGTACTGCAGACACAGCTATGGCTTCATGGTGATGTGTTGGAGACATTCAGCTAAACAGCAGTAACACCTGTCACCTGCAGCCCTTCATTCAGCCCACTCACTGTGACTACACCTCCTTTTACTCTTCCTCCATGGAATATAGAGCTGATCTACTGACCAAGAACTGATGTCGTACAACATCTATCAAACTCAATGGACTTGCTTTTATATAGTGGTTTTCTAGCCTACCGACTAAGTGCTTTGTCACATTCATCCATACATTTCAGGGCTAGCAGGCTAACAGCAGCATTCCACAAGATGAGACTTATACATACATCTTTCAGTAGCACTTTGCCTCACTGCAAGAAGGTCCTAAATTTGATCCGGGCTGGGGCAGGGCCTTTCTGTGACGAGGTTGCATGTTCTCTACATGCTCACGTATGTTTCCCCCATCATCAAAAACACCTAAATAGGTTGATTCTGAGGTCAGTCGCGTTGACCTCGGGTCATGTACGGGTGCTTGTAGGTTGGCAGTCACTGTTCCTGCAGAGAACTTGTTTCACTATGTTGTAGATGTCGACCGATTAATCAGTTTGGCTGATTAATCAGCACGGATAGGACCTTTTACAAACTATTGATATGGGCTGAAATTGGCTCCAATAATTGCCAATGGCTGCGCAGCCTCCACCGCCCACGCCACCATCGTAGCACCATTTTACATGGAGGATACTCTGAGTCAGTCATCATCATTTGAGGCCACTCCATTAGATATGCAGCAGCCATAGACAGACTTTTATTAATGTCTTGTTTTTCAATGTAGAGCAACGTCACATCAGAGATATTTTTTTCATAAAGTAATTTCTCCACTCCATGAAATACCTTCCAAGCATTACTCTGGCCATAGGGTTTGAAAATATGGGCTAACATTAAATCTTCGCATTCCCGTCGCAACGTTAAACATTGGAACAGCCGATTTTACTGGAGGCTGACAAGTGTGGCATTCAAGTCATATCTAGTCTCATATAGCCAGACCTCTCTCATCTGACCCGTTTTTAGTTTATCGAGTCTCGATTATATAACGTGACACCATCACCTGTGCAAGATAGGGACTGGGCACTGAGAGCAGCCAGGCAGGCAGGAACAGAAACCATTCTGTTAACATCACTTCATACTGAACTTATCAATGTGGTGTTCTTTCTTCCAAATAATCCAACCACGTAACTATCCATCCATTCATGAAATGAAATGGCACACTTGAGCATCCTCCAGACCCAGGGACTATGCACGAACATTAATGGTTTGTAAGAGTGGCATTTAACAATGTAACGGGACGAGCAACAGAAGTAATCCTGGCCGGTTCAGCCACAGTCAGCTCGTCGTCCGTTGTAAAGAGAACAGATTCCAACAATGTAGACCACTAAATCACACGTTTCCAAAGATTGTTCAATTTCAACAATGTTACATTTAAAATATGAATATTAATTTCCATGTTGTACCCATCCAGCTTTCACCAACAAAAGATAATCGGCATTTTATTTATATATAAATATTTTAAATATAATATTTATTAATCGGCTACTGACTTTTTCCTTTTTTTCCAACTATCGTTATTATATCGGCCTTTAAAAATCCACTATTGGTCGACCTCTACTATGTTGTACATTGTATGTGATAAAGTAAAGATTCTTCTTCTTCTAAATACTTTAATTTCATCACCCTCTGTCATTTTGCTTGCACTCACAATGATGTTTATTTCATAAAACTGCACCCAGCAGATCAGGGATATTTTAGGAGCTGTCTTGTGTTTGTGTGTATGTAGAAAACTGTATGCATTCTGTTATCGTGTCATCAAATTTAGTTTTAACTTCATATTTTGAATGTGTATCAAAAATAATGTCTCAATTTGCTGAAATGTGGGGACGTGAGGACCCACTAATGGCATGACTGTCTTCTCAGGAACTGGCCTGTTCATGATGAAACCTGAGAGCTGCATTATCTGATGCATCATCAGTGTTTGTTAGCATGTTAGATTGGTTTGGCTGGATATGAAGTTTTATATTTTTTTGCTGGGCAGTTAACGCTGCCTGTGTGGACTTCTGGCTCTCAACACATTTCAAAATGAAAATAAGTAAATAATAATATTATAAATAAATGAGTATATGTTTATGCTGCTCCCAAGAATGTGAGTTTGAAGGATAGCATATCTATCTATATCTAGATAGCAAATCTAGATATTTTGCAAGTGCACTACATTTGGATACCAGGCCTGGGGAAACGGGGCACAAAAATCTCATAAACAGGAAAGGGTTAGGTAAAAGGTACAGGCAGACGAGCAGGTACAGATCAGGGAGAATCTGACCAGGAGCGGTCGGAGATGGGCTGGTATAAATACTGAATGGGACACAGGTGAGCAGATGGATGTGGGAGTCAGGTGACTGGGAGAGGTGGAAAAGTGTGAGGGTATCTGGTGGACAGGTAGAGACCGTTGTGACAGTAAAAGCTTTGGTTTGTCTGACGTGGCCTGGCTGTGATTGACAGATACTGTTATTTACAGAGTGCCTGCTTTTTTCATCTCCTCTTGTTGTGCTGTTTGCCTGAATGTCCATGTTGATATGACTTTGATTGTTGTGCTTGTGCAAATATGACGCGAGAGAGGGAAAAACATGTGGGAGGACAGACACTTAACAGAATAGATGAGGCAAAGGTTTCATGGCAGCAAACTCAATGTGTTCCTCAGCTTTTGCTACGTTTAAAAATATCCCCCATGAAGTGTTGTTTTATTATTCCGGACATTAATGTTTTATTTGCAGCATGTTTGTCTGATGGAGTGAACAAATTAAGATGCAAGTGTGTCTGAATGACCTTGCAAACTTTCTTCACTTAGTCAGTCTCTAATACACGCCAGCAATTTTCAAAGAGAAACAACACCTTTTTTTGAGGCTGAATGGCTCAGGCCTTGGGCGACGTCTTATTTAAGAGCAAATAAAGAGGCTTTTTCACCTGCCGATACAAGGCTTTATTGAATCAGGCCAGCATGAGGAGAAAAACAAGCTGAACAGCTCCTTTTCCCTGACAGCACACTTACATCTTATTTTGTTCACGCCATCAGACAAACAGGCAGCCCCAGATATTTGTCACATAGGGAGTTGCTGTTTAGCTGTCAGCATTCTTTTGAGTTTTGTATTTACGTTATCCCAAATGTTTCCGACAATGTTCAAACTCAGAGAAAGCCACAAGTTTACACAAAGTAATGGTTTGTTTCATCTGGGCGCCTGTCACTAAATAAGACTAAATGTAACATAAATAAAACTTTATAACATTACCTCTTCCATGACATTTTCTATTTTTTTTCAGCAGCAATAGTGGTTATTTAATGGTGTGTTCAACACCAGCAAAGGGAATTTTCACTTTGCGAGATTGTTTGTGTTAATTTGCATTAGGTTGATTTATGGTTGCACGTAGGCTCTACTGGATTGCCAGCTGTGCGTTCCCCTTTTAACACACTAACTCATTCGGCTCACCGCTGTGTCTCTGGGCTAGAGAGAGCAGACAGGCAGAGTGTCAGCAGGGAGGGCTGCCTCTCTATACAGACATTTTGAACAACTTGGTTTTGGCAAGCCAGTGTTTGCCACCGGGCTGCTCGTGGAGGGACAGCCTGCCTTTCAGTCATCCAGCTTTTCCGCTGTCTCTCACCCAGAGACTCTCTGTAATGAGAAGGGGCTCCGGAGGAGAAGCAGGGTGATGTGTTTATTGGGGAAACTACAGGACACGAGGAACGATATAAACACCACCAACAAGCACCGAGGGAGAAGCCGGATAATGCGATGCCCCCAAGCAGACCAGTCACAGTTGTTGCAGTCTGCGTTGCTGCAACGTGCAGTTACATCCTGGGGAGGTACACATCAGGCTACAGTGCAGGCTAGATTATAGGTACAGCGTAGGTACGTGATCGATTCAACGCAGATGCATAACCCAAGCTTTACTTGCCCCAAATAGGGGTGAGTAAACGACTCTGGATCAGAACAGAATCAAAAGTGACTCAGGGTGTTTATTCCTCCAGAAGGTCTTCCTATGCACCAGACTCTCGCATCCAGAGCTGGCTGGTATCCAGCAGCTGAGCAGAAGCTCTGTCTCCCTGCTCCATCCAGGTCTCTCCACAGATTACTCAGCAGACGTCTTTTGTTTTCCTCACCATAGACTACTTCTGGGTGAAAATACAGAAGCCTCCCTTCGTGGCTTCTTGCCTGTTCACTTTGCAATAAGTTTATGATTTATTTCTCCTCTTTATGCACTTTTGTACAGCTTTTGTGAAGAAACATGTCCAAGAGTTCCTGCAGAAAACTTGCATCAGCCAGACATCTGAAAACAGCTGCTCCAACTTTACCTCTGGAAAAATAAAGTTAAACAATATCCATAAGCTCCTCAAAAATCATTTTCATGTTAATTAATCTTCAGAAGTCTTCAAGCTCCGTCTTAAACCATACCCTCTCCACGGTTAACAATATGATGATGTAGTCAATTTTACTCAATTTGTTTAAAGTACAAGAACGCATGCAATGAAAGTTTGTTGATTAATTATGAGAAGCTTGCTAGTGAAGACAAGTAATGTGGGTTATAGGGCTTAATTACTGCACAGCACTTTCATATGCACTCCGTGGAGGATGGAGAAACTGTGCTACAATGATGCTATTGTTTTCAGCCTTATGATAACCAATTTCACATATGATATGAGTTTATATGGTAACTGCCATATACATCTATAAACATCTACTGTTTGTATGAGACGTACTGTATACAATTCGGCATAGAGCTAATTTGATCCAACCCCAGTATAGTGTGAGGCAATGTGTTAATTTATTGATATCATGACATGAAACTATATATTTTTAGTTATCAATACATGATGATTTGTATCAGTGTTTTCTTTTCCTGGTTTTAAAGGCTGCATTACAGTGAATTGATGCCATTTTTAGACTAACAAGACTGATCTACTTGTTCTAATACTTGTCCTTACCCACTCATTCATTATATCCACATTATGGATGATTATTGATCAGAAATCTCACTGTGGTGATATTTTGTCAAGTACCAAGGCTCATCCCTTTTTAGTCATCCCTAAAAAAAATACTGTGACATTTGATTTTGTCACCCAGTGCGAGCATTTATTAAGCACTTTTGAGGAGATTCCAGAATCTGTACGTAATACAGAAAGAATGCAAATACTAATTTTTCAAAATGTGTAACTATTCCTTTAAGGTAATGGGACATGTTTACAATGTCACTTTATCTGAAATGGCCCCAGACAGACAGTTAAATACTCTTTTTCTTCTTCTCTGTAAACAAATGAATACAATATTGCCCAGCTTTGTTTCGACTAAGAGAGTATGTGCTTACAGCTTATCCATAATTACAGTTCTCTTGGGAAGTGAGCTGTTCATTGTTAGACTCCATTAATATTGAGAGGGATGTGAATGTAGCTGATACTCTCAGCTCCTGTTAAAGACGGGGGCTCTCCCCTAATTGCATGTCCACATCCCTGCTCTCATCGAGCTGAGTAATTCATAAAAGCGTTTAATGAAGCTGCTAATGTTTATGACATGACACATACTACATTAAGAAAGGCCTACTACTTGGCCCCCTTCTGAAACCATACTATCACAAAAAATTCATTTCCATCCAGCTGTTTTTGTTTCCAGTTCACACATGACAAAGCTGCGTGGGAAAAGGCAAAACAAATGAAGTTTATGCTTGGTTGCAACATGTCCTCACTCCCAACTCCTCGTAACATACGTTACATAAGTTACAACGTAAATAACAAATCACTGTTGATTCTTGGTCACAAAAAGGACATGAAACACGGTCTTCATAAGTGTCCAGTGTATGACCCGACCAACCCCCCCGACCTCCGCTCACTCTGATTTTCTTGCTCTTTATACCACTGCACTCAAGGTGGAGAGTATGGTGGTGCCATTACAACTGGGCCAGAAGGCTGCAAAGCCAGTGGCAAGCGTTAGTTCAAGTTCAGGTACAGGTGGCAGGAAAGCAAAGATGTGGGAGTCAGGTGACTGGGAGAGGTGGAAAAGTGTGAGGGTATCTGGTGGACAGGCAGAGACCGATGTGACCGTAAAAGCGTTGGTTTGTCTGACGTGGCCTGACTGTGATTGACAGATGCTGTAATTTACAGAGAGTGCCTGCTATTGTCATCTCGTCTTGTTGTGCTGTTTGCCTGAATGTCCACGTTGATATGACTTTGATTGTTGTGCTTGTGTAACAGACATATGACGTGAGAGAGGGAAAAACACGTGGGAGGACAGATACTTGTACTTGAAAGATATCTAAAAGATACTTGCAGTCCTCAGTTGTTGCTGTGTTTAAAAATATCCCCCAATGATGTGTTGTTTTATTATCCGAGACATCAAAGTTTTATTTGCAGCATGTATCAGGGCTGTCTAAGGAACTATTTTTTATGACCTTGCAAGCTCCAGGACCACATCCCTGTTCTCATCAAGAGCTGAGTAATTCATTACAGCTTTTAATAAGGCTGCTAACATTTAAGGCCTGCTCCACCAAGGCACTTCCCCTCGTATGAAGCGTGACTTCAAAGCTGTTTACCAGCAGGGTGGTAAAGGTCACGGTAGGTAGCTGCATACACAGAGGACCTCATTTGTGAAGATAAGTGTATTTAATCTAGATTTAGTCCGGCAGTTCTGTAAGAACAGTGTTGTGAAGAATTACTTGTGGGAAATTTAATGAGTTGACTTGCCCTGAACACAGTAGGAACAAGATAGGCTTTATTAAAAGTTAGTTAATAGAATACTTTCAAGTTATTGTGGGCGAAGGACATTGTTTTATTTTATTTTATTTTATATTTGGGTTTCTACTCATATGATCTGGTTATAGTGACATCACAGTTTTACAGATAATAAGAGTCCTGATGTGAGATTTACATTATGACTGCCATTTGTTTCTGCATTAAAAGTCCTATTCATTTTTCCCATAGACAACTGGCCTATAGTTTGTGTGCACACATTTGTGTGTTGAGGACCAGTGTGTAGGATTTAGTGGCATCTAGTGGTGAGGTGAGGTTGAGGTGAACCAACTGAATACACCTCGTATGTCCTGCTGTATAGGAGTACAGTGACTAATCCGGAGGAAATTAATCAAATTTGACAAGGTTAACTTGAATCAATATCAATCAATTCTAATCAATTTCAGATCAATTTAGTCAATCTCATAACTGAAGTAATTTCTTCTACACACAGTTACCATTGGTTCTCCACATTAAAACAAACCTCCACAGACAATGGCATACAGTTAAATATATTTATTTGGCTAAATAGTTCAGAGTACATAAATGAAAAGGCAAATTAAACAAATGACAAGATTAACAGGTAACAGAAGGATGCTGAGTCTGTAATGACTAATGTAACAAGTTTATGAATGAAATATCTGCGGATGGTGAAATTGCGGGTTGAGTGAAAGCATTTAAATATTAAGAGAATAATTTAATGCTAACGGAGCCCTAACCGTATTTCTCCTAAGCTCAAAGAGAATCTAATTCAGAGCCAAAGGGACACCAACTCATATTTCATAATTGGGAATCCTGTAGAATGAAGGAATGGATACTTGTCTGAGCGTCATTTGGAGAGTCAGCAAGCTGCGGTTGGTCGTCCTCCAGCGGAATCTTCTGGTGCACCGGAACTTCTCATAAGCTGCCTCTCTTTTTTTTCCATGTCAGGTTCTCTGGGTGATTCACAATGGCCCTAAATAATCAGCTTTACCAGGGGGCACTATGTGACACTTGCCCTTTTCACACAGAGACTCTGCATTATCTTTGCAGCGAAGGCTTGCCAACTCTCTGCATTTGTTTGTTCACACAGAACCAAGCAGCTCCGGCGTAAAGCCGCACCAGTGTGTCGATTCATACAGCACGCCGGCGCTGCGGATCCAAAAGAGGTGTGATGGTACACATCATGATGTTGACGTCTGTGTGGTTTTGTGAACATGTTTCCCCCAGTGCCCTGTTAATCTAAACATGTACCCGCTGACTGTTTATAATCATACTGATGCTGTTATGATGTGTTGTGATTGGGATCCTGACCCACCATGCATCCCGGAAAGTGTCAAAGTTAAGTTTTCTGCTCTAAATTACATAATTACATGATTGGCATCAGTAAACAGGACGCTGTCTGACTCTCTCACTCGTGGGGAGGGTGCTGTTTTCTGGGGGAAAGTTCACTGAAGTTTCGGTCGGGAAGGCTGTTTTTTCAAAACTAACTACAACAACACAATAGTGGAAGGAGACAAACATAGTGAGTTAAAGTTTTTTGCCGGGGACAGGTGCTGTTTTTCTGGCAGAAATGTGATGAAGTTGGTTGGACAGACAGGATGATTGTCCTCATAAAAGTTGCCGACACGCCCCTGCTCCGGGCCTGCAGCGTATCCATTCACACAGATGCTGGCTCTCCTCTGCTGCGGCTCTGATACTACCTCCGCATCAGAGCCACAGCGAAATTTCCCCCCCTCTCCGTATCTGAAACTTTCACACAGAGGATGATGTGATAAGAGAATGATTCCTGCACTCAAAGGGCAATGTGAATGGGTCTACTGAGACAGGCAGAAGCTCAAAAAGCAGGCTGGAATCAGAGAGGCACTGATGATGGCTGGACCGCTGAGCTGGAAGCACATAAGATGATCTTGTGTAGAATTACTTATACATTATTTTATGTATTACTGATTATTATTAATCTATAATATTATTTATAATTGATTCATTAATTATTATAAATTATACATATATTATGAATTATGAGACAGAGTCCAACTTTTTATAATTTTGTTACTTTTCATGTGAACAACTTCCATCCAGATGAAAAATGTTAACCTCATTTATATGATTCGTGGTTGTGTTGGAACTGTTTGTATTTGCATTTGCAGCAGCATTGTCAGGCCTCTAGAGGGCATAGTTAGTTTATTTATGTGTTTTCTCCATAGTCTGTATCAGCCAATACCTAGTTACAGAAAGTGAGGTAACAGGAAGTTGCTCTTCTTCTGCGCCGTACTGAGAGAAATGTTTTTAGCACTCAGATGCTAACTCTTCCTCCAACTTTCCTCTCCCTGTACTCATCGAATACAATGCCATCCCTAATAACAGGGAAGAAATACCTACCCCTGAGGCTGCACATCACCACCACCATCTGAGGTCAATCGCTGCTGAGATACCGCCCCTCGACCCAGATGTTGACATCCTCCTGCTCATTGGACGGAACCTTATGAGAGCTCACAAGGTGAGAAAACAATTGAATGGCAGACACAATGACCCATGTGCACAGAAGCTTGACCTGGGCTGGGTTGTCATCGGCGATGTGTGCCTCGGCAGCGCTCACAAGCCAACTAAAGTGAGTGCTCTAAAAACACGTGTTAGATAACGGACACCCCAGCTTTCTCAACCCCTGTGACAACCGTTTCAGTGTGAAAGAGAATTTCAGCCTCTCCTCAACAGCAGCAACCTCCAAACCCACATTCCAAGCCCACTGCAGAGAATCTAGGAGAGACTGTCTTTTGCCGCACTGTTACCGACAACCAGCCCGCACCTTCTGTTGAAGACACGATCTTTCTAAAGAAGATGGAAGGAGTCTTCAAAGATGAAACTAACAGCTGAGTTGCACCATTACCATTTAGGAGACCCAGGCGTCAGCTCCCTGACAACAGACCCTATGCTTACAAGCAGCTTATGTCTCTTCGCCACACGCTTGACAAGAAGGAAGACATGAGAGCATACTTTGTCGAGATCAAAATGATTGATAACAAACATGCAGAGCTTGCACCACCTTGTGATAAGGATAAAGGGAGATGGTATCTTCCCACTTTTGGCGTCTACCACCGTTTGATGGATTGTCCCTCAACAACGTGCTGCTTAAGGGGCCCGACTTGAACAACACCCTTTTGGGCATGCTCCTCCGGTTTCGAAAGGAACCGGTTGCCATAACAGCTGACATTGAACACGTTTTACTGTTTTGTTGTTTGTGAAGACCACAGAGATTTCCTTCGTTTTCTCTGGTATGAAGACAACGATCTCAGCAAGGATGTGGTAGACTACCGCATGAGTCCATGTCTTTGGAAATAGTCCCTCTCCAGCAGTGGCAATCTTCGAGCTGAGAATGGTAGTATGGGAGGCAGAAGTGGTATATGGCAGTGATGCACGACACTTCATAGAACAGGACTTTTACGTTGATGATGCCCTGAAATCCTTTCCAACTGAAGCTGAGGCTGTCGATGTCCTGCAGAGAGCTCAAAAGATGCTCACTCTCTCTGATCTGTGTCTCCATAACATCGCCTCCAATAGAGTGGAGGTGATGAACGCCTTTTCCCCAGAAGACAGGGCCAAGGAAATGAAAGATCTGGATCTCTCTACCGATGAGCTTCCTGTCCAGCGCAGCTTGAGGGTGAGTTGGAACATCATGTCTGATACATTGACTTTCCATGTTCCATAGAGCCAGAAGCCCTTCACTCGCCGTGGGGTGCTTTCCGTTGCAAACAGCCGGTTTGATTCTCTAGGCTTCCTTGCTCCTGTAACTATCAAAGGAAGACTTTTTCTCAGACAGCTCTCCAACAGTGACCTTGAGTGGGATAGCCCCCTACCCCCTGACATGTATGATGGCTGGAGAAGCTGGCAAGAGTTGCTGCAGGATCTTCATGCACTGCATATCCCTCGCACACGTCTCCTCCATTTCACAAGCCAAGTGTATTGAGCTTTGTATGTTCTCAGATTCTTCAGTCAGAGCTATAGCTGCAGCAGCCTATCTGAAAGTGACACATGGAGATGGACACAGTGAAGTCGGCTTCATCATGGGTAAGGCCAAGCTGGATCCAGTACCAGAGCTCACCATTCCCAGACTGGAGCTCTACGCCGCGGTGCTCGCTGTGGTGTTGTCAGAGCTCCTCACACAAGAACTTGACATGAAAATAGACAAAACTACATTCTACACTGACAGTAAAGTGTGTTAGGATACATAAACAATCAGCACAGAAGATTTCACGTATATGTAAACAATCGTGTACAGAGAATCAAGCAATCTTCCCTACCAGACCAATGGAGATATGTCTCAACAGAGCACAACCCAACCGATCATGGCTCTCGGTCTGTAGCAGCAGGGAAGCTCACCAGCACCACGTGGTTATGTGGTCCAGCGTTTCTTTTACAGTCTGAGAGCACAACACCTGAGAAAGGCCCATTTGAACTCATCGACCCAGAGTCAGATGTTGAAATTTACTCTAATGTGACAGTGCTTGCGACCACAGTGTCTACAAATCATTTGGGTTCAGCATGCTTTGAGCACTTCTCTAAGTGGACATCCCTCATCAAAGCAGTAGCTCACCTTCGTCACATCTCTCACAGCTTGATCAAATCTAGAGAAGACACCAGTTGTGCAGGCTGGCACCTCTGCAAGACAAGTCTCACAGATGAAGCTTTAAGTCAAGCAGAACACACAGTGATCAGATGTGTCCAGCACGAAGTGTATTCAGAAGAAATGAAATGCATCATGGCAAAACGAGATCTGTCCTCCAACAGTTCTCTTCACAAGCTTCATCCAGTGATTGATGAAAATGGCCTTCTGCGGGTTGGAGGACGCCTTGCAGAGTCAAAGTTGTCAAGTCATGAAGCCAACCCTCTTCTAAACCAGGCAAGCATTACATTGCTACACTGCTCATCCGTCATCATCATGTGGCTGTAAAGCATCAAGGAAGGCACTTTACTGAGGGAGCTGTCAGAGCAAGTGGCTTGTGGATAGTAGGAGCCAGGAGGTGTATTAGCAGCATTATCCATAGATGTGTGACTTGCAGGAAGCTACGAGGCAGAGAGGAGCAGCAAATCATGGCACTTTGCATCAATGCACTTTGCAGATTCTTTGCGATCAGAGGTACTGCTAAGCAGTTGAGGGCAGACTGTGGGACCAACTTCGTTGGTGCATCCAGGGAGCTGAAGCTGGATCCTCCAAAGCCTGGTGAGGTGAGTGTAGACAATTACCTCCTCAATCAGAGATGTTCATGAGTGTTCAGTCCTCCCCACTCATCCCACACGGGTGGCACGTGGGAGCGCATGATAGGAATTGCACGACACATCCTGGATTCAATGCTCTTACATGCAAGCCACTCCAAGCTGACTCATGAGGTTCTGATAACACTGATGGCTGAAGTTACAGCTATAATTAATGCAAGACCTTTAGTGCCTGTCTCCTCTGACCCAGAAGCTCCTCTGATCCTAACCCCCTCAACTCTACTCACCCAGAAGTTTGGTGCACTCTCACCTCCCCCGGGAGACTTCACCAAAGCTGACATGTTTAAACATCAGTGAAAGAGAGTTCAAGTACTTGCTGACACTTTCTGGGTTCGATGGCAGAAGGAATACCTCAACATGCTCCAGAGTCGTCAAAAGTGGCAGCTCAGCAGGCCAAACATGAAGGAAGGAGACATTGTTCTTTTGAAGGACAAGCAACTGAAAAGAAATGAATGGCCAACAGGAGTCATAGTGAAGGCTCTCCCAAGTAAAGATGGAGTTGTCAGGAAGCTGGAGGTCAAGATTACCCACAACAAGACTAAAAAGACCTTCCTCAGACCCATTTCAGAGTGTATCTCCAGGAGATTAGATTATGTAAATTTGTTATTGTGGCATTTTTAAAATAATGCCAGGCAGGGAGTGTGTTGGAACTGTTTGTATTTGCATTTGCAGTAGCATTGTCGGGCCTCTAGAGGGCATAGTTTGTTTATTTATGTGTTTTCCCCATAGTCTGTATCAGCCAATACCTAGTTACAGGAAGTGAGGTAACAGGAAGTTGCTCTTCTTCTGCTCCATACTGAGAGAAATGTTTTTAGCGCTCAGATGCTAACTCTTCCTCCAGCTGTTTGTTTGCAGCCCTCGTAGTGGCAATATAAGTGAGTGAACTATTATTTATCATTGTTAGAGTGCAAACTGTTTGTGGCATTTGGCACAATCTGTAATTTTGTTAGTACAACGATCGAGATCCGATCGCAGACTCTGCTCTGCCGTAGATCTGTAAATACTAGATCCGCCATCTCCATCGTTACACGTCAACTCGTTTAAATGACAAAGTATTTTGCATCGATTGTTAATCAATGCTTTTCTGTACTTTATGTCTATTTTCAGTTTCACACTTTTTGGCATTAAATCCTGTCCAACCACAACTCTTGCCTGTTCCTTGGAGGATGCAATGTCAGAGAGAGTTTAGCTGGCTGTGAATCCCAGTATATGACAGGAGTCAGACTGGGTGTAGCAGTACAGTGGCGTTAAAACCATGAAAACACAGAATTTTACGGGAAATGGTGGAAGCTGTGGGGTGCAGTCAGGGGGAAGTAAGTACAGCAGGCTTTGAGTGTAGCCGTTCACAGCAAACACTTTTGTCTTTTAAAGGTATAGTTGGTAATCCTGTTAAGAAACACTTTTTGTTATACTGGGTGAAATGGTCTTCCCATCCTGAGAGTAGTCCATACATAATGTGTTCAGAAAAAGGAACGAAATAAGTCAGACCTCTGTGGCAGCTGCAGTCCTGTAAAAACTCTGACCAATCCCTCCCTCTCGGTCCGAGTTGAAAGAACCAATCAGATGCCTTCATGTCTGTCCTGCCTGCACCCCCCTCTGTCCCCCCCTCCTCCCTGCGCGCACTCATCACGTGTCACTGTTGCCGGATATATTCAGCACACTGCATATGGAGTTAGCAGGAGATCCACACTCCAGGTCAGAAGGTGGCGGTAATGCACAGCTAACAGTTGTTTGCCAACAGCCATAAAACAACAGTAGAAGAAGAAGAGTAAGCACAGTTAGCAAGAGACAACAATGGCAGAGGAAATGCAGCCAAAGGTAGCACTTCCAGAAGTGATGCAGAGGTTGCTGTCTTTCTGTTGGACAGGTAATTAGTTGTTTTGCTTCGGGGGGATTTGTTATTTTCATGAAATATGTAACGTTAGCCAACTTAGCTACTTTTGTAGCTTGTATTAGCCCAATGCTAACGGCTCTCCTCTGTCCTGCTGACGGACTGTCTGATTCAAGTTTGTGGGGGCGGGGCTTTGGACGGAGCACTGACGGGAGTCAGTTTAGTCTACAGTAGGGGTGTAACAATACACAAAAATCACGGTTCGATACGTACCTCGGTTTTGAGGTCACGGTTCGGTTCATTACGAGAACAAAATGCAAAACATAAATTTGCTTGTTGTTTATTCTGAACTTTTGTAAACCAACAATTTATTGTAACATGTAACAAAATATGAAAATAAAATAAAAAAATAGAATACTGTTGTAAAGTGCTGCCTGGTAATAAGTTAAATACATTATTTTCACTGTCTCTTTAAGTCCCTCTGCCAGGTTTGCACTGGTGTGTTGTTCATACGGGCGGAGTTGCTAGGGAGCGGCTGCTTGATTGCCAAAGTCAGCTGCGTTTGCACTAAGGTAATTTTTTTTCTTGTAGCAGTGATATTCACACTCGGGTGGTGCCGTTTCAAGTGCCGCAGCACAACGCAGAAATTCAGCCGAATTTAGCACAGAGCAGACAGGAAGTCTGACATGAAACAACAACAATACATCCGGTTGATTTTCAAAATAAAACACCCCATGTTGATACAAGCACAAAAACCTCAAAAAAGAGACAAATACGCGCTCTTCTTCTAATCCTTCAGTCGGGAACACTTCGTGTTATGTTTATAACACGTATAACTGCAGTCGTGTGTGATTATGTAATTATCACGGGAATTCCTCGGTTTCGTTTCTCCAGCTGTTCGGCCGAACTGCGCCGTGCCGGACTCGTCTTTCTCCGTTGCAATATTTAACCAGGAAGCCGAAGTGTTCCCAAGCAGGAGACTTAAGCGACAAGGGAGGGTCTTCAAGCTCTGGTTTCACGCTAGCGTTAGCCATGATGTAAACGGGCTGCACGTGTAGCTGCAGGCAGAAAATAAACACACGCAACTTCTGTTCTGGAAACTCACCTGTGCACAGCCCTGTACCGAACTCAACGTCCTGTACCGAAACGCTTCAATACAAATACATGTATTGTTACACCCCTAGTCTACAGTGTATTTTCTGCTGGAGTATCCTGTTTTACCCCAGTGCTGCTCTCTTCATGGTCCCTGTGCTCATAGATCTGTCTGAGGCTTCGTTACAGATCCGTCACTGTCCGCTCTGTTTCCCTTTGTCTCAGCTGTCACCTTGACTTGACCTGCCACACTCGTGTAAACTCCTCTTGTTCTCCTCTCAGACCTCTTCCTGTCTCTTTCTTCCAGCCTTCTCTCTTACCCTTGTGAGAGTTGTGTATCCTTTTGAGAAACTCTGACAGAATATTAATCCTGCAAACTCTCTGCAGAGGAATGAGTACCAACAAACACTGCCTAGCCACATGATACTTAAAATGGGAGTAGATATTTGTGGGGGATTTCAGTGGTGTTTGCTCTGCAGAGAGAGCATTGATCTAGCATTGTTTGTACTTGCATAAGCCTGTAAGTGAAACATACAGTCTGAGGTATATTTACACCCAGCTCGAAGGCAGTGTGGAGATCGCTGTTAATTAGCCGTGGCAGAGTGTAACTTTAACCAGTGGTGCAGGTATACGGTATATAACTACTTATTTTTCAGTCGACATACCCACTTATAAATCCCTGCTGATGCGCATCTTCATTACATTGTTTGAGGGAACTGTAGGTAACTGCATACCTACACGCAACAGTCACTCATGCTAATGTAGCTCCTCAGGGATTAAAGCTGTAATTTTTATAATTTTGACAATCTAATCTGTGACAACACATTAGTTAATGTTGTAAGGACTATGGCTGGTGGTGGCTGTTGTTGATTTTGTTCAAATATGCCACAGTGTAATTTCATGGGTTATTGTTATTCAGACAATGGGGCTAAACTAGCTAATATGTGCTCACGGCAGTTGTCACTTGTTGCCATAGCAACGCTAAACATCACGTAAGGCTATGGGCTGATGGGATGTGAATACTGTAGAGCGCAGAATCAGTCTACATTGTAAATACAGATAAGATCCCTTGTATTCAGCACAGTATGCATAATTTTTTGGGATGATTTAGGATAATGTGATTTCGTTAATATGTTGTGATTGTTGTCATTTGAATGTCTATAAGTAGGCCCTACATGCCATTTTAAGGTCATCAGAATCCATGTTATCCATCAATATTGAGTTTCCTAAGCTGCTGACACAGTTGTCCAGCACATATTTGTAGTGTTACTGTACAAAATTATTTCTTCCTTTGTATAAATCACACACTCCAGGAAATATACAACACTGTGGTTCTTCAGTTACTGATGGATTTATTCATCATCAAATAAAATGTAAAACAAAGCAGTGTAGTAGGGCTAAATACAGAAATAAAACTATGTTGGCCTATACAAATAAATACAGTGGAATGATTAGCCAGTGTTACCGCTTTTGAACAGGTCTACAGATCGTCCCAATCCGGGGAAAGGGCCACGGTCAGGTCAAATCTTCGGTGTGTTTTGTTTAGACCTATGCCTAATAGTGATGAGTCCCATCCCAAACTGAGATGGTGTTTGCTGCACCTCGTTGATGCAGTCGACTAGCATTGATTCATTATTTACCGCGTTTATTTTTTGTATTTGCGCATTGATTTTGAGCCTTTTTTATTGTCTGTTGCTGTTCTCACTTGACATGAGATGAAAATAGTCATACTGTAAGTGTTTTACAATAATTGTTCTACCTGAACATGACGGGCGAGCTCTCACAGAGACCAGTGCATGTCCGCTGGGCTGGACAGCAGCTGTAGCTGGAAGCTGGCAGCTCTGGTGGTCGCACTGTTAAGCTTTACTAGGCTACATTATAATTGCTTATTCGTTATTAGTGATGATAATTTCAGATGTTGCTTACTGTTTATAGCCTATACTATTTACAACACCAAGATCTAGTTTGTAGGCTTTCAAAATAAAGGTTTGTCCAGCGGCAGCTTGGCATGCAGCCGATGCATGATTACACATTATGTGCAATACACTAACCCTAACTTTAGAATAACAAACTAGTATCCAACCAGGACACACAGTAAACTGATAATTAATACGCTCTGATACGGACTGAGTCAATGAGGAAATAAAACAGTGTGTCTGGTTCCAGTGGGAGGAGAGAGAAGCTCTGGACCCTGATGTTTTCACTGTAGTCACTGCTCATATGTGACACCTGGTGGATGTTGGTGCGCACTGTAGCTAATGCATAGTCAGCTGGATAAAATAAAAGTCCCTCCTCCTTTTCTCCTTTAACACTGTGGCAATGGCATCCTCTGAAAGGAGAAACTGTAATTGTTTCTGAAACCTGACCAAGTCTTTATTGTGCTATAATTTTGAAATCCTTACGTTCCGTTTAATATTGCTAACCTAACTTGACCATGGAATGAGAACATGATGTTCTGAGGTGTCAGCAGGGGTCGAGTTATAATCTGAGTTTTGCAGGGGGTCTCTAAAATAACTAATCCCAACTCTAACTAATGTTAGGGCAGAGATGGACGAATAGGATAAGAGACGGACAATTAGAATATGGTGCGCAGAAAATATGTTTCTTTTACCTATTTTTATAATTAAAGTAAAAAATATTCATTACATTGAGAAATCCTTTATTCATGATGAAATAGTGGTTGTTGGCAATATATTAGTGACCCCCACATAACTCAGACAGACTGGTGGGTCTATTGCACAGTTTGGTGTGAAACAAAAAAATTAAATTAAAAAAAACTTTGATAAAACATTTGACCAATGACATGACTTGCCAAAGCATATATTTCTAAAGCCTACAAATGAATTGACATTAATTTTCCAGTAGTGGTGAGCATATTTAGCAGCCTACTGGGTTAGGGTTAACCCTACTGCAGCACAGGGGAAGGCATCTTTATTTAAAACATATGGGTTTAAAGGATTTCAACGTGCTTTAGAATACAATATAAAGGCATCTAAAATACATTAGAATGGAATTTAAGAAGAATAAGGAACGAAATCCTAAATAAAAACAATTATGATAGAATGAGATTTGTATAGATATATTATTATAAATAACGATAAGTTGTAAGTTTCCCCAAAGCCAACAAAGGAAATTTAAGTGCAGTGGAGACGATAATGGATTAAAGGCACAGGAGAACAACAGTTTTAATTTAGATTCTCAGGCTTGAGGCACATTTGAGATCACCAGATAACAAAGCTCTTACCTTTTTGTTAATGATAAAAAAATCGGTAGGAATATTATTCCTACTGATTCCTTCTGATTCTGATTAGTAATTGTACCATCGTGTTATTGAGTATCAGATCAGAATCACCCATCCCTCGTTGCCAGGTTTAGTTAATGAAACCCTGATTAAATGGATACAAGTGTTTCTATTCCTTACATGGCCAACTCTGCACATTTGACACACCTGTATTTGCTACAGTGGTGGCGCACTCAGAAACTGTGGGTGGCACCTAATTGCACAAATGACAATTTCTACATAATGTTGCTTTAAACAGTCATAAAGATGAACTTAGTATTTTTGTGTTCAGTACATTCATTGGACTGACACTGATAGAGCAGAGCAACTTAGTTACTGTAGAGTACATAACATCTGACCAGTGATGCATTATGTTAACCAGTCTGTACATACATGATTCTTGCTGGGCAGTCTGCAGCGAATCTTTCCTCCAATGCTCTGTTGACTGCATCACTCCATCTTGATAGCATATGCACTGTCTGGTGGTATTTGTTGTCATCACTTTGAATAGACATTTGCTTAATGGCATGCTAACCCTTTTGTGGTAATCAGGTTGTCTGTCAGCCGTACAGTGGTATAGATGTTCCTGGGATTTCATCCTAATTAAATGTCTCCCCAAAGCTTTCACAACTAGGCAGGTGAATGCTGTCCTTGAGACGTAGAGACGTGGGGACATTTTGTAAGAAATACTGGGGGAGGAGGAACAGGGGAATTACAGCTTTTCATGAAATAACAAGCATCATCCAGTCTGTATGATACATGAATAATGATGAAGGTCTCCCTCTGCCCGAGCCTAGCGGCAGAGGACGTCTGGACAACCTGACCTGAAATTGTATTTTCTTTAATGTAACTATAATTGAAAATGTAACAACATGAAAGGGGTCGCTTTTTATGATGAACCCACGCAGAATATCACCTGAATCTACAGCAGCCATGAGCGTTATGGAGCTTTCTACTGAGTTCCAGCACATTGTTTAGCTGTCAGGCTGCAAATGTAGTGCTGTTTTTATCTGCAGCAGGCAGCTATTTTCAGAGAAAAGGCTCTAATTCACGGTCTGCTCAGCACCAAACATGAGACAGACAAATGCAGTAAGAGACTAGCTGGTGAACATACAGGTGGATGTTGCCCACAAGGAGACCAAAAACAGAGCTTAAAGGAGAGTGAATTTTGGACATTTATCAGGTGGACACAAACACAACTCCAAATGAATGATGTTGCTAAGTAACTGCTTGATGTATTAACACGCAACTGTTTGCTAACAAGTCTGCCGTATTAACTTGAAGGGTTACGCCACCAATTTTACACAGTAATATGTGCTTATAGGTGTTGGGGAGTACGACTGCATTGTGAAAAAAGTAGAATGAAGTCTTTTGTGACTCCAGAGGAAGCTGCATGTAAT
Organism: Pagrus pagrus; assembly: GCF_965226575.1. Lineage (NCBI taxonomy): Eukaryota > Metazoa > Chordata > Actinopteri > Spariformes > Sparidae > Pagrus > Pagrus pagrus. The sequence goes on from NC_140192.1 coordinate 31,570,249, forward strand.
CTGATTAATTGCCTCCAGTGATGTCACTCAAGTGGCTAAGTTGCATTGTGGGTAATACAGGCACTAGGTCAGTCTGGTGCAATTTTCTAGTGAGTCAGTCTACCACTATGGCCCAGACAGAAATATCAAAAGAAGTCTCTATCCTCAATGGGAAAAGTAACTCTCAAAGTAACTGTTTAAAGAATTGTCTGCATTAGCCATCAGAAACATTAGTCAAATCTTAATCAGACGGTACTTTTGTAAAAAAACAAAACACACATGGTCAGCTTCTAGAATCAGGCATATTTGAATATGATATTGACAGCAGTGTGCTGTATTTCTAACTTTGGCCACTGTTTGAATTTATTTTTAAACAATGACTGCTTCATTCTACCTGTGTGTGGAGAAATAACATTACATAATCACGACCAAATGACTATACCAGCACATCAGACCCTCAGCAAGCTCCAAAAAAAGAAACTCTCCCTCAGATTTTTCCATACCGGATGGAGGAGGCAGAGGAAGTATTTCAGTCAGTGAAGTTATCCTTTGCAGTCAGTTTGATAAGGCCAACATAATATGACCGCTTGTTATTAGAACAAACCTCGTTGGCTGCTCGGCTCCCTTGGCGCCATATCAAAACTCCACTGCTGGATGCTGCTGTTGTTAAGTGTCCTTCTGCGCAGCTCTCCATTTTTCAAAGCGCATATTCTAGATAACAGGCATCAGTGTGTGGGAGAGGCCGATGGGAATCAGCTCCCTGATGTGGAGGAGAAGCCTGACACGCACTGTAGCTACAGTAGATCAGAGAGCAGAACGGCTGTCATAGTATAATGTGTCTGTGCCATTGAGAGAGACACTTTACAGGTGTGTCTTCTGTGTGTGTACAGTATATGCATGTGTATATGCTATGTGCCATGTTGTGTGTGTGTGAGCTGAAGTGTGTGCATATGCATGAAAATAGAAACCAGTCAGTGTGTGTGTCTGTGTGTGTTCCCAAATTAGGGCTGAGCCTTAAAACACTTCTTTGATAGTTTTAAGCTATAATGCGATAGACATTAAATATCTCAATATTTTGAAAACTCCTTAAAAACAGTTCACAAATGTTCAGACTGATCAACAAAATCAAATATCACAGTATTTTGACTAAGTACTCCTTTTAATAATGTGATAATGCTGTAGGGATAGTACTTTGAGAAAATATTAACATAATTACATTTTTGATCAATAATCAAGTGGGTAAAGGCAAGTATTAGAACGAGTAGAACAGTCTGCACTGAATTACTGTACCGGTTCCAGTGCTCATCCTTTTTTTCTGTATCTTCAACTGCGATCATCCATGAAAGCATACAGAGTGCCATGGAACACCACTCATCCCCTGCACTCCATTCTGAAAAATTCATGTCAAAGAAGAGGTTTGGTTTCTCAACTTTATTCACTCTGTTCTGTATTATTCCTCTTAGGCTCCTTGCATTATACTTGGGTGGACTAAGGAGCTGCGACACTATTTTGGATCTGCTGGACTGAGACAAGGAATGGTGTTTGATCATTGCTTCTCAAAACCCAGATCATCAGCAGATTAATTTTAACTCTAAGTGTTATCTCATGAAACAGTTATCATCCACAGACTGCACTTTGTGCTTAGATGTACTTGAAGGGGCTTGTAAGGGATTGCACGTATGTGAGTTGTGAGCTACTCTATCTGATGTACTGGATGTGGCTGTGCCATGCTATCCCACTGTGCTCCTCATTAAAATGAACATGTTTGAATAGACATATTATCGTACTTGGCATCACTGCTGCCAAAAACATGCTGGCCTTTTGCTGGAAACCTCCAGTTACAAACCCTCAGTGGATTACTTCATAAATTGATAGAAGTTATCAGTGGCATGAATGCATGGGGCTCACCCAAATGCAGAGATCACAGACAGTACTTTCAGGAAGCAAAAGATTTTTTTTGCAATGGTGAGTTCAGGTGGTAACATGAGTGAGGTGACCAGGCAGGCAGGTGTAGACCGGAGCCGGCGAGCAGGAACAGAGCGGAGAGGCGCTGGGCGAGCCAACACACAGGAGCATTAACACAAGAGCAAACACGAGAACAAGAAATACTAAGTGTACGAGAACTTAATACTGAGGCACAGTGTGGTCACCATACGGGACAGAATAATCTGGCGCTGAAGCAGTGAAGAGACCAGGGTAATATAGGCAGAGCTTGATGGGCTGATGAGAATCAGGTGCGCCACTTCGCTGCTGCTGCTGCCACTGCTGCTGCCACGCCCACAGACAAACACACACTGGAACAGGTGAGGGAGAAAAAGGAGGGGGAGAAGGTAGACAGGGGAAAACCAGAAACAGGACAAGGCAACCCGGCTGCCATGGTGGCACCGTGACACTACCGTATCCCCCACCATGTCAGAGGGATGATCACCAGCTTCAGAGGATTCAAGATGCGATTTAAGACTGCCCTTTTCAGCCCTCAGTGGCAATTATCTGGAAAAGGGAATTGTAACGGGCTGCACCATCTCGCTCTCCCCGTTCATCATGGGAATGAATCTGCTCATAATAGCAGCAGGGAAAGAAACCAGAGGGCCAATAATGGACTTTGGCCAACCTCCAATAAGAGGCTTTATGGATGACCTAACCATAACGACTTCAAGGTTGATTCTGAAGGCACTTGATGACGTGCCAATATGGGCAGAAATGAAATTCCAACACAGAAGCATTGTCATCAGAAATGTGAAGGTGACCAGTAGGTTCCTGCTTCGAGTCCAAGAGGAGGCTATACCATCTGTTGAGGAAAGCCCAATAAATTGCCTCATGAAGTGGTATGATGCTTCGCTCTCTGAGGGAAGCAATGTTTCCCAGACAGAGAAGTGGGCAGATGAGTGGCTAAGAAAGATTGAGGGTTCTGGTCTACCAGGAAGTTTTCCAGCATGGTCTCCTACCAAGACTCAAGTGGCTACTGACAATCTTTGAAGTACGGAAGAGAACAAACACCTCTGCAAGTGGCACGGTATTCCACCAAGCTAGCTCATCAGTTGCGGAAGAGGGCTGTGGTGATCCATGACTCCAGCGATGCAAAGGTCAGGGGTGCTGGAGTCAGATCAGGCCGTGAGTGAGCAGCTGACACCGCAGTGGCACAGGCAGAGAGCATGCTGAAGTTGAAGAATGTCATTGGAAACCCGTGCATAGGCAGGCAAGGACTTGGCACCACGCATTTCCAGCACTGGAGAAAGGCAGACCAGAGGCAGAGGAGAGAAATGATCCAAGTGGAGGTCCAACACCTGGAGGAGCAGAGGCGAAGGGCAAGGGCTGCAGAACTTGGACCACAAGGAGCCTGGACGAAGTGAGACCTGCCGCAGTGGAAGATCACATGGATCGAACTATCGATACTGGAGCCTTTCCCCATCTCTTTCCTGCTCCAATCAGCGTATGACACCCTACCACCTCTGACAAACATACACAGATGGGGAATGAGAGAGAGGGCTGTGTATGTTATGTATAGAGAGAGGCACGTTGGTGCACATACTGGGGGGGTTCAAGACTTCACTTGGCCAGCGAAGATATAGATGGCACCATGACAAAGTCCTCAGAAGGTCCTGGTTGGCTGCTGGTCTTACACTAGTGGAAGCACTGATGTGTGTGCATGTGTGTTAACTGGCTGTCTGAGAGATGAGAATGTGAATGTATCAGGTCTGTATACAATGAGTGCTGCAACCATTTCAAATACTCAGAATCATATGTATTGAAAAATCTGTATTTTTGACAGCACTAGTAAGGATCGAAACCAGGTTAAGACCTGAAAACAGAATTGTAGTGCACATCTAACTCTTATTGAGGCTGTATTAGAGAACACGTTTAGGATGATTCTATTTAATCACAGTGTTACCATAATCAATAGAAATGATGATGGTAATGGCCACAACAGTCAGACCCATGATGCAATAAAACAGAATGTTTATTAGAATGTTCACATTTTATATGCAGGTGGCTGCATATGTGCAGACATCTTAGTTTGTGTACATATGTGTATGTTTGCACGCATGCACACGTATGTACACAGGTTTAAAAGATAGAACGACAGAGAGACAGAGACAGAAAGAGACAGAGACAGCCAGAGAGACAGCCAGAGAGAGACAGACAGAGGAATCAGGTGCAGTAACTGTGATAGATGAACAAGTAAATGAAGGCTGCTGGCACAGGAGATTTGAGGTGACAGTCAATTTAAGTCAATATACTGGCCACACACACACACACACACACACACACACACACACACACACACACACACACACACACACACACACACACACACAAACAAACTCAGCAAAAAAAAAAATAAAAAAAAAACAGTTACATGGTAAACCATTACAGCGTCGGATAGCACAGGAAGAAATACACACACAGACACACACACATGCACCATCACATAACCTTTGTTTACCTCTATGTAAAAGTCAACATGTTTACAATCAGTCAGTATACAGCTTTCAGAAGATTTGTCTTACTGTTCACCTCTCTGTGTGCTCCTGTACTGTAATGTACAATGTGTGCATCTCTACACAGACACACACATACACCACCTTATTATGTGAAGCTAATGCACCATGGGATACATCACTGCATGAGTCACAGAGAGAGAGAGAGAGACACAGAGAGAGAGAGAGAGAGAGAGCATCTGTGTGACCACTAGGAGCTTGCAGTTATAAAAGCATAATGCATATGTAAATTACATTTACAGTGTATTTGCTTTTATTAACAAATTAATCCAACACATTTGACTTGATTCTAAAGACAGTAACAGCCCCAAAAGCACTACCACACTATGTCTGTCCTTTGAAAAAAATAGCAGATGTTGGGTAAAGAAATAAAAAGTGAGAAGTTTAAGGCCAATACACTTTGTGCATTGTCACAATACAGCAAAGAAACACTAGTTAATGCAGGTATACTACCTCTTGGAGGAATGGATGTCTTTGCTGTCTTTTTAATGGCTGGATTCACCAGCTGAGGGGTTCATGACCACCGTTGACTACCAGTGTTGGGCACCTTACTTGAAAAACACATTCAGTTATTTGTTTCTTGATATAAATGATAAACAGAAGCAGTTGTACATTACTAGAATATAGTTGCTTTTACACAACTTTGAATCAGCTACACCCACACACAACATCTTCTGTATTTAATATAGACTAAATTAAGAAATAAAAAAGCATATACAAGGTACAAGATGAGGTATTTGTCATTATACAACACAGAAGGGGGTGAGAGTTTGGAAACTTCATGCTACACAAATTACAGAACATATATACAGTGCCTATAAAAAGTATTCAACCCCTTAACTGTTTTCCCCTTTTATTGCTTTTATAAATGGAATCATGGTCAACATATAAAAAATATACAAAACAAAAAATGTACAAAAAAATCTCTTTAACATCAAATTGAAAACAGTGCAAAGTAAAGTCTGCAAAGTAATGTCAATTAATTAGAAATACATAATGTAAAATAAGTGATCGCATAAGTATTCACCCCCTTCAAGTCAGTATTTAGTAGGTGCACTGTGGGGCCTCAATCACAGCACTGAGTCTGTGTGGATAGGTCTCAATCAGGCCTGCACATCTGGTCACTGCAATTTTATTCCATTCTTCTTTGCAAAACTGCTCAAGCTCTGTCAGGTTGCACAGGGATCGGGCGTGAACAGCCCTTTTTAAGTCCAGCCACAAATTCTCTATCGGATTGAGGTCTGGTTTTTGACTCAGCTACTCCAGAACATTCACCTTGTTGTCTTTGTAACATTCTGTGAAGCTCCCTGTATGCTTCGGGTCAGTGACCTCTGTTGAATTTAATCAGTCACTTTAAAGGGGGTGAATGCTTATGCAAATCACTTATTTTAAATATTTTTAATTCATTGACATTACTTTGTAGAAATCTGTTTCCTCTTTGCCATTAAAGAGTCTCCTTTAAATCTTTTTTGTTTTTGTAAATTTTTTGTATATTGACCATGATTCCATTTATAAAAGCAATAAAGGGGGGGGGGGGGGGGGGGGGGGGGAATTAAGAGGGTGAGTACTTTATAGGCATTGCACTGTTACTGTTACATGCTCCCTCTTGCAGATTGGCCTCTTGCCTTGCCAGGTGATAGCAGTCTGCCTGAATGGTAAAATCCAATAAGAGGGGGTAGGGCACTAGGCTCTGGCCTCTCTTGCTCATGCTCTTACTTCAATCCACCTGACGCTGACGAGGGATGCAGTCAGTCAGCCTCCCAGCTGACAGTGGTATTTTGTTTCTTTGTTTTTTGCTTGTTGTTTATCTGATGAGTATGGCAGTCTAGTTTTCACGGCTTTATTTCAAGTAGGTTTAGTTGTTCCTTTTGTAGGGTAGAGGGTTAGCCCCGAGATCTGACGGCCCTGGTGGGTTGGTCTGGGTGGCTGCCCTTTTGTTTATTTTGGACGGCCCATCAGTTAATTTGTTTGTTTGCTGATTATTTAATAAATGTATCTTTCTTTAACTACAACTTGTTGGTTTATCTTGTGTTAAACCTCACTGTGAGCAGCAGCAATAACATAGTGATGATAACGTGGTTGGCATCTTCATATCAAAAGTTCAACACTATCCATCAACTCTCCACTCGACTTTGTCCACCTCTCCTCTCCAACAGCTTGATCCGAGATGTTGGTGGAGACAGGTCGCTGTGGGCACAGTCTCTGATTTAATGTTGATTTGTCAGCCTGAGCTATTTCGTCCATTTCCTTTCCCGTGACTAGACATTAGCCAGGAGTGGCCTTAGACCAAGCTGGATTAGCATGGCTCTACGACTCAGTCTGCTGCTCTTAATCCATTTAATTGGAGAAGCTACTGCCATACCTCTGCATGCGCTGCCATTGCCATAGCAAATAAGTAAAAAAAGGACACCTATGCTTTCTCAGTTTTTTTTTTTTTTCCTTTTCTTCAGTGTCTTATATACCGTATTGTCTTGTGCATGCAAGAGGTCTTGAAAGTTAAAAAGGTCAAAGTCTGCACCAATGGGAGCTTCTCTCTCCCACAGAAAACTGTCACCATGTCACACATTTGAATCATTTCTGTTTGGTGCGTGTGACGACGAGCCGCCGTCACTACGCACAGAGTGACGTGTACGAGGATGGTCAGGTAAAAGACTCAGAAGCATGAACGCATTGGATAAAACTCAGACGCACCAGGTGATGGATTAAAGGACTGGATTGGGGGGATACATCACAATAACGGAGACGATCGTTGCACGGAGAGGGACACGGAGCGGACGCGTTCCGGTGTTCACCGGTGAAGGAGACAGTTAGGTCGATTTACCTTGGTCAATAAATTAATGACAAGCGAACTGAAGGAACGTCAAATGTAAGAACTGAAAGTTGGCATGAACTTACCTCCGGATCTTCCGGTCTCCCAAGGTGTGCGGGCAAAAGAGTTCCCCAGGAACACGCGCACCTTATAGTTCCGGGAGGGAGTGAAACAAGTGGGAATATAGGCGGAGGGGAGTTTCATGGTGTGTAAATATGTAGTTAATTAATGTACGATAGATATGGGTATTTATGAGGTTTATGTTGGGGTGTGTTAATAGTTATTAAGATGATATATATTTTCTGGTAATGGGTTGTGTAAATAGTGTGGTTATTAAATATGTGTATGTTTCTGATTTTACCTGTATGAATGGTATAGTCCAGCTCAATTACCAGAGGAAACAATGTATATAAGGAGTCAGTCTGAAAGTGTTGGTTGTTGGTGTAGGTGTTGGAATGGTGATTGTGAGTATTGAGAAAAATAAAAGTGTCTTTGGATCGTCAATTGTGGAAAAATCTCCTTATTGCCTCCTTTGGCCGCTCGGGCATTCTAACAGTGCGTAAGAATTAATTCAGCACAGCTGCTCTGTTGATATTAGCAGTGCTGGCTCAGGTGTGTGTGTGTGTGTGTGAGCTGACCAGAGCAGACTGGGTATTTGGGCGGAGAGCCTTAAAGAGACAGGAGCTAAAACAGAGCGTTTCAGACGGAGGGGGAATACCGAGCTGAAGAACTGGACAGCTTAAACTTCAACCTTCAACTTTATTTATTTCTCAAGTTTGAGGTGGGACATAAGACAGAAATATATTGTTTCAGTAACATGTTCATTACGTTGTCAATTAACCCTTTTACGTTTTGTTGCTTTGTACTGTAGCTACTGCAACCAACAGCTGAGTAGAAACTGATAAAATACTTCTGCATGTTCCTGTTACATATATGACTATATTGTCATGTATATATGAAAACCTTTTTGCTGACTGTGTTGTCACACTTCCAGAACTCATGATGCTAAGTGGGTGATCAAAAAGTTTAAAGGAACTTCTGCGTCATGTCTCTATATGATATGATATACAATATATATTTCCAGTAAGTCTGATATCACATGAATGCAACATTAGTCAGAGGAGCTGTTTTAAACATGGCTGTTATTTTCCTCCAGGTTCTCCAGTCAGGCAAAGATTAGCATTGTAACCTGGAGAAACAAGTGACACTTCAGATGATTTGGACTATTTTGGACCATACGTTCATCTCCAGACAAGCAGAGAATAAACTGACAGTGACTTCAGCACAAGCGATGCTCAGAGGCTGAAGTAGCGATGCAGTCGCACTAAAGGGCCCTCAGAGAGGCCCCTGTAGACTGAGTGACCAGCACTGACGTCTGTACTAGCCTCTAGTCCTGCTCACCACCTCTCCTCTAGCATAAAAATAAACCCATCCACCACCTTTATCATAGCAACAATTGCCTCCCTCCCTCTCTTCATCCACCCACCCATCCTGCTCCACACAAGACTGCTGAGAGCTCCTCTCCCACCCACTCCATCCCAGCTCGAGCACCGTGGGGATGGATATATAGCCCAAATCACACTTGAATGTCACTCGTCTCTGCCGGTTATGGTGTTGATCTTTGGCTCTCTCTAGCTCTGGATGACTCTGAGCCTGCAGAAACATTGGGCCCAGAATAGAAAGCAGCTACTTCTGCTTTAACCTCCAATTCACTATGTGATACAAAGCTGAATAAAGTCAATGGACCCGCCTGCGGAGACTTTCTTTGTCATGCAGCATTTCCTGTCTGTCATTCGTTAGTGAAGCTCTAGTTGCAGACTACCATTGCTCTGTCTAGTTCATCTGGGTCACTCTTTTTCTCTGAGTAAGCTGAATAGCCCAATACTTAAAATTTTTATCAGGACTGTAATTGGGCCATGTGCTGTCAGAGGTAATGAATGGGGAAACCAGATTAAATTGGTGGTATGAGGTCCCCGTCTTTGAGGACTCAGGGCTTAGGGTTGAGCTGAAGTAAACACTTTGTTTCTTGTGGGCTGATAATTGGTTGTAATAATGGTTGATAATGGGTCCACACATAATTAGAACCACCATGTTTTTCTCTTAATTTCTGTGTTGCCTGTGTGGTGAGAAAGCAGGTATGTAGAAGTTACATGAGGGTCCTCAGAACATACAATCTTTAAAGTAATAAGGCAAATTACCAGAACACCTTACTGTATATTAGCCACAAGATAGCAAACAACAACCGGCACCGAGGGTGTGTGTTTTTGTTCAGTTTTGTCTTTTCTTTTTTCCATCTTTTCTCTGTACATTCATGAAGCACATTTCCCTCCATTCAACAGTCAAACAAGACATTTTGGCACCTCCGCAGCTCATTGCTACAGACAAAAGTTCAAAAAGCAAACTCTCTGACTCCTTGATCAGAAGCTCTGCCCATAGCTGTCCCCTCCAGAGTTCACCAGCTCCAGCAGCTGTCTGCCATTTAACACTAACAGGGTCACTCATTAGTTCAAAACACTCCGGTCTGTTCGTACAATTAGCTGCACAGAACGACATATTATTTGTTCAATATTTGCCTTTTAAATACTCCAAAAGGGTCCAACACCACAAACACAGCCGAGAGTTGAAGATCTGTGACTTGAATTAGCTGAGGTGAAGGCCGGCTGACAGCTTGATGCTGGCTGTAACTCAAAGCAGCCACGCCCCTATATATGCATAACTTTAAGCCTTTATATAATTCAAACTCATGATTTACTGTATTTAAAAATCCTCTGAACAATAGTGCATTAAGCACAGCAGCTAACTGCTACATCAGCTAACAGACATAGCGATTAAACTTCACTCAATAGAACATACAGTATGTAATGACAACTTACCGACAGTCACCACCAGATTCCACTGGGCCCGTCTGCGCAGCAATACGTATGTTCTAGACATTGGACAAGTGTCTCTTATATTTTGTAGTACTTTTTTGTCAAGAAAAAAAATAAGAGAAATCAACTCCAGATGCATTCAGATGATGAATCCCACTTGATTGTAAATTGGAGGCTGATTGTAATTAGCATAGGTAATGTCCACTGAAGGCCATATAAGGGCAGGTGTTGTGCCGTGTGCAAATAGCTGACACTGGCACAGTGATTGGAGAGATGCCACCAGAAAAGGGTAGAAGAAGAAGAAGAAGAAGAAGAAGAAGAAGAAGAAGAGAAAGAATTTCAGCAGCAGTGAACTTGAGGTTTTGTTAAATCAAATAAAACAACCTAAACATGTGATTTTCCACAGCGTCAGCACTAGCATTACAGGAACGTCAAAAACACAGTATCAAGTATCTTCAGCACTCCAATTGTGTGCTCTACCACAGAGCAGGTGCGCGCATGCCGGTGGTTTTATGAACGCTCCTGTCTGGTCTAGGGATTTGCCAGGGGGGCCATCAGCCATGGAGTGAGGGCATAACCTCGGTCACCTATGTTACATTTTTAAACTGGATGGTGGTTTTTACCCATCAGCCACCCATCTCCACCAGCTCCTGGAGCCAGATGCATCCCCACGGAATTATTCTGCAGCACAAAGGAGGTGTGTGCTCCTCCTAGCCGACAGGCCACGATATTCAGAAGGTGGCAGTTTGCATCTTATGTTATTTGGACGTTAATAGAGTGATACAGCTTTCAGTTGAGGAATTGGAGAGGGTGCTTTGATCCGTATACACGTGCAATCTACAGGACCAGTGATATTTGGCACTACAGCAAAAACGCGCTCTTAATCTCTACTTGCTGAGAAGCCGTGTACAGTAATGATATGTACTGGGGCATGAGTGATATCATCGCTTTCAATACTATCTCTCTCTGGAATGATCCTGTGGCCAAAACTCAGAGTGCACTGAGTACTTGGAGGTGTGGAGGCATGGGATTTGACTGGCACAAATCCATAAGGCAGTGCTCGTGGCTATCTGAAACGAGTCAGCAGTCATTCATGTGTCTCATCAAACAGATCTGTGCAATCTCTGCATAAGGCCTGGTTTGCCAAAGCATCTAGTAGCTATAGGTAAGCCATGATTCAGCTGCTGAGCACAGGCGATCATCCCAGGGTTTTTATAGTCTTAATTAGGATCAGTTGACCAATAGTATTTTTAACCACAAATTCAACAATCCAGTCACTAAAATTCCACTGAAACATATAGGCTAATAATCTAAATTTGATTATATGAAGCGTTTAAAAAAAAAAAAAAATGTTATGTTCCTATAATTTAAAACGTGTTGTCGTGCATTGGACAACAAATTGTGGACTGTGTAAACGGGATGTTTTTCTCTTTCCTTGGTAAGAGTGCTCTCGACCACTCTTACAATTTTCTCTTCCAGGGGGAAGAGAAAAAAGAGAAAACGAGAAAAAAAAGGGAAGAGCAAAAATAAGAAAACATTGGTTAATCCCAGAAATCAATGGGTACTAACAAAGTAAGAGAAAAACGTGGATACAAACAAAAATAAGAGAAAATTTGTTTATATATTGCTTCTTGCATGAGGCCCAATGCTCGTCTTTCCACCACTACACGTTTCAGAAACGTCCCTCTGCTCTGCTCTGCTCTGAGGAGAATACGTGTCAAGTCTATTTTTGACAGAAGTGGACAGGCTGCACTGACCAGATCAAGCCAGACAGGAAGTCAGACAGCAGAACAGCATATTGCATTTGGTCAATTTTCAAAATAAAACACCCGGTGCAGACTCGGGATCTACAGCACAACGAAGTCAGAAATACTAACAATAAACACACATTGACTACAAGGAACTTTATGAAACAGTCTCTTGATTCCTCTGATTATTAAAGATAATGATGTTCCTTTATTGATCCTCCTTGGGAGAAATTTGCAGGTAACACAGCAGTGCAGAGGGAAATAAGTAGCAGTACAAGAGTAAGTCTCAAAAAATAGAGACAATAAATGAAGAGATATTTGAAAGAATAAAATAACAATTTGAATAAAAAATATAATAAATAAACTATTAGAATAAAGATAAACATACTATATACAGTAACTGTCCTTGTGTGTACATGACGTGTGCAATATATAATAAATGTACCTGTCCAAATGTGCTCTGTGCAGGGTTCCTAAGATAATAAATAAATAAAAAGAATAACAAAAAAACAATCAGTCTTTGGCTGTGTCTCAATTCAGGGGCTGCGTCCTTCGAAGGATGCATTTGAAGGCCAATTACGTCACAACGCCACGTGAAGGCCATCCCAATTCGAAGGCTCCTCCTGCCAAAAAGAAGAAAGAAAGAAAGAAAATGGCCACATCAAGTGGTGTAGATCGTCACTTTCGCGGGCCTGGGCGGCAGAAATCGTCATGTAAGGGTAAGGGGTGGGAACATCTGGTGACGCAACCAGGAAATGCTCCGAAGGCTAGACCGTCCCATTTAACAACGGTGGACGCGGCTTTCGACAGTACCTCCGAAGGATGCAGCCCCTGAATTGGGACACAGCTTATGCGAGATGAAGTGTATGGTTGAGTCCTTAATCAGTGGAGATAGGAGGTGTACGGAGCTGTGGTGGTGGTGTTGTGTAGTCTGATCGCTGTTGGTATGAAAGAGCCTTTGAAAGCGCTTTGAGGCATGTGGTTGGATGAGTGGCTGAACGTGCTCCTGATTTGCCTCAGCTCGGCGTAGAGAGGGTGAGAGGGATTGTCCATTATAGCTTGCAGCTTTCCTCTCATCCTCCTCTCTGTCACTGCCTCCACACTGTCCAGTTTCATCCCCACCACAGAGCTGGCTTTCCTCACCAGTTTGTTCAGCTTGATGGCCCCACCGCTCCCGATGCCACCTCCCCAGCACACTGCTGCAAAGAATATGACACTGGTTACCACAGACTGGTAGAACATTCGTAGCAGCCGTGCACACATTGGAAGACCTGAGCCTCCTCAGAAAGAAATGACCTGTAACAGCAAATGAGACCATCAGCGAAAAGACTGCTATTTTTATATAGTTATTATTATTGCCTGTGCTCGGGTCCGATCACATATATCACATATAAAATCACATACAAATACATTATATAAAATTCATCCTGCTGTCTCTCTGTCACTCGCTTCCAAAAAAAATGCAACAGCTCGTACTGCTTTTGTCCAAAGGGGTGCTAAAATCAATAAAAACTGAAAGTTCCTCATTGTTACTTTAAAACAGACAAATAACAAACAGTTTAATGAAGTACTCAACCACAGTAGAAGCACAAGGAGAAATGATGAAACAAAACCAGTCTCAGCAAGTCTACAATATAAGTCACAAATGACACTCCACTTCTGACGCTGCGTGGAGGACGGAACAAAATAGCGTCACACACGCCAGGTGGCATCAAGGGGTCACAACACATGATAAGGCTATTCATGTAATTTAATATACACTCTGATTTGGGTTAGGTTACTTTTATAACTTAATATTGGAAACAAATCACAAAGATGTTTTCAGTACATACGGCAGTTGCGGTTGTCAGCAAGTAAAAGGGGTGAGCTGACAACTTCCAGCCACCACTCACAGCATGTGGGCCCTCCAATAAAACAAATAAAGGAGCCTTTAATCAATATTAAACTATCTCACAAAGAAAAATGACCATATAGTAGGTCAACTGTGAAAGTAGCCTATTACAACCTTTTCTTTTGTTTTGTTTTTTGTTAGGCGACGACCTCCAGTGGCTGAAGTCATTATTACAACAGTAAAAGAGGAAGTCAAGAGAAGTAGTATAAAGAGTGAGAAAGTCGCCTCAGGGATGAGGCTGGGGATGGATGGTCGGGTTAAACAAGCACAGGACTTGTATCCAGGAGAACACAGTTTGTGTTCCAGTATGAAACCAGAAGACAACAGTGAGCTATTTAAACTAACTAATGTAGTGAAGTTGCATCACGTACATGAGGTAATTGCAGTGATGTACAGAATGTATTATTTAACATAATTTCAACTCACACCACAATGTTTTCCTAAACCTAACCAAACAGCCAGCTTACAACGAAGGTCAGGTACGCCTGTCGCTGGTGTGCTGCAACAGTCTGTTGTTCTGGGACTGACTTATTCAGTTGTTTATGTATGCGGATGTGTTGAAATATAAATAACAAGACAACTTGCTTCAAAAATCAATAACAACCTTGTAACATTAATATATAATAGCATGTCTTATTTTATCAACACTTGATTGACTAAATCAAACTGTTAGTTTTACTAATCACCTGACAAACAGCTGAGAAGAGTATGTCTCAGTCAGTACTTCAAGCTAGACAATAATTCATGGTGGTTGGGAGTAAAGCTCATGTGATTTGTGCTAATTAATGAGTGATAATTAGATGATTTGCCTTTAGTGTTTGCTCATTTCACAGTCCATGGTGCCTGAGCACTGTATGAGGAAATGGAAGTGTAATTCGTCTTCCATAATGACATAGTCTCAGCTGGTTTTGTGGTTTTCAAACATTCATAACACTCCATTCACCTACTCTACCACTGACCCATTTATATTGATAAGCGGCCTTCTGTTGGGGTGCTTAGACAGACCACTCAGAGAAGAATATGTGGGTCCTGCAGATTCTTCTATATTTCACACCCTGCTCTCAGATGATAAAGCAAATAAACTATCTATGATTACTTCCTCTTTGAGACTGATCATCTGTCAGAGCAGCTCTCCATCATCCCGTCTCATACCTCTCCAAACAGAACCGACTGAGCTGTCTGGCAAAATGGAGAACTTTCCATGTCCCAATAAAAAGCTGTTGTGCCACTGTAATGGTGACATATCTGGGAAGAGCTGCAGGACGACGATCATCTATCACACATGAAGTCAGGGCAGAGGCGTAGACCAGCAGAAAGGTGAACAGCACCCATATACAGTGATGTTGCTGTGCCAAAAATGTGTAGAAATTTTGTATTTCTTAAAAAATCATCTACAAACATTTCATTCATAGATATAAGTCAAAGTTTCTGAGGCACATGTTTTCCATGCAATGCAGAATACCCAGTACATAAATCATACTAAAAGTGTGAAGCACTCAGAGTAAATCTATGGTTTATTACAACTTGTTTTTCATATTGAAATAGAGGTAGATGTTAACCTCATGCTCTCCAAAATAAGAGTTAGTGGCAAGACCACGAGCAGTCCAATGATCAGGCAGGTGGAAATCTTCAGTATCTTGGCCCTTAATCTGAACGTGAGCACATCTGAAATCGTTAATAATTCCTCATTGTGCAGAGAAACTGTCAGCATGCTGAGCTAATACACAAACACAGTGAGTCAAATATGAGGCAGGAAGTGAGTCTGTAAACTATGAAAGATTTTTACATCAGACAATAATATCCAAGTAAATGTGTTTAATCTGGAAGTTTGGTTACACTGCAACAGCAAAATAATGCAACAACACAGCATAGAAAAATAAAATTGCTGGCTGTAATTATACCAACTTCTACTGACACTGCAGTTACCTGTCATGCGCATGACAACTGGGCTACTAAGGCACTGCCAATGTTTTTTCTTTTCTAAGTCACTAAGAAAAGCAACATTGGCAAGACTGTGAAGTTCAGCACCAGAGGAAAGGTCACAAGCTCATTAAAAAAGTGTTTATCTCCTTGGCAGCATGAATGTTCTCAGGACATTTTAAGTGTATTATTAATTTACATGAAATTATTGGACAGACTGACTGCATGGATTTGCCTGACGACTGTAGATCCTTTTCCTGCCTTGAAAAGAGTCTATTGGCGCATCATCGGTCCCACCCTTTCTACTGTTTCTTCGTATAAAGTGCCTTCATGTAGAGACATTGGTCCATTCTTTTGTCCCTTTGAGTCCCTGTTTAAATGGTGTTTGTGGGACTGCAGTGTCTTTAGGCTGGAGGCGATGAGCATGCCAACAGTCTACTTAGTGTACTGGAACCATCTGCTGGGATTGCATTGTTTCTCCCTGTGGATAGGAGGGGCTGAGAGCTGAGTGAAGCGACTGCAGTAAGAGGCCTGGTAGAGTCAGCGCCAGCAGCTCATCAGCTGAGTCAGCTAACGTTTGAGGTCAGACATACTGTTAGAATCATTCACTCACCAGTCCACTTGCCATGTTTCTTTTTCATTTCCAAAATGCAGGTAATTGATTGTCCACTTAATGCTGTGGCTTGTGCCAAATATCAGAACTCTTAATATACCATGTTGGAGTCTGAAATGTAGTCTATAATTATGGAATTATTTTAAACATGTACGTAATGATGCATGCAGGTGTGACTGTGGTGTTGACTCGTGGTGTAAAAAGCCCTGCTGCATTCTGTCAGCCTGGAGCTGAGCCACTGCCTAATGGTTTCAGGGAGTAAATAAGGCTTAGCAATCAAAATGAGAGGACATAAAAGCAAGCATGAATCTCTCTGTGTCACATAGAGTCAGGGACAATCTCATCTCTGCACTGTGTTTTAATTAGAGAAAACAGGACTCAATTAAAACTTTATTTCTTTAGCCAATTACTCTCCTGGCAGCTGACAAGTGCGACCACAATCAGGGACTGTGAGCCTCTAAGTAGGAGCACAGTCGTCTGCTGATATTTACCGAGTTGCTAAAGGGCCCCTCGGCAGTGGTAGTTTTGGGACTTTTAACCACCAAAAGGGACACTCTGCAGAGAGACATCTAGCTCTGCTCTCAGAACTTTTTCTTCCCTCTGCAGCTAAAGTACAATACAATATTTAGACAGAAAGCCATTCCCTTACTCCCAACTATCATCAGTTATACATAAATATGAAGAATAATAACTGCAACTTCTACGATGTTGTCAACCAAAAATAATTGGCCAACTCTCCTTTTCAAAAGGACAATCAATACACATTTTGTCTTATTGATTATTTTGTAAAGTAGGTGGTCCATCTTCACAAGATGAAGATTTTAATTCAAAGCAAATCTTTTCAGTTTATTAGACAGCATCTTCTTTAAAGTTGTTTAATAAGCCAGGCCCAGCCTGCTCAGACAGACTGAGATGAAGACTGTTTCCTGGGAGTGTGCGTTGAAATACAGCTTGTGTTATTGACAAGGCTGGCAGAGTGAATTATACCCTGTCAAAGCTTGCACAAACTTCAGCCTTGGGCTCAGCCTACAATATAGTAAGCCAATTCATCATGTCTATAAAGGGGACAGTGCAGGGCAGGTTATTGTAGCTGGAGTGGGGTTAATGAACAGCGCGCAGCCTCACACCTGACAAGGACACAAATGATGGAGCCGTTAAAAGACTGCTGCATAAATAGCTGTATTTAGCTTCCCATCCCTGTCATTTTCTTCTCTGCTGTCACCTTATTGCACCATGAGCAGGCAGCTTCATCTGCGTTTGTTTTTTAAAACTTTAGGTTTTATATGTTGAAGCTTTATGTTTCTTAAGGCCTATGATCAATTTTCTTTTTCAATTTTATGTTGTGACAACACTGTGCTTATGCTCTGGTTAGGTTTAGGCACAAAAAACACTTGGTTAGGGTGAGGGAAACACTATAATGTGTTGTGATTGAGATCCTGACCCACCATACAAGTTTTTTGCTCAGTAAAAGTTCACTGAAGTCTCGGTCGGGAGGGCTTACCTTCACAGTAATTATTTTTCAATCCAAGTTTCCAGAGACACTAACTACAACAACACAATAGTAGAGGGAGACAAAGACATGGTGAGTTCAAGTTTTTTGCTCTTAATCGCGTCACATAATCACCGCCATTCAACTGCGGGCCACTGCTTACCGTGTCTCCAGATGGCTCTGTCGTGTTTTCATCCTCCAGTTAGCTTCAGTTCAACCGTTAATAAAAACATAAAATATTCAAATGTGTGACAAGGTGACGTAGTGATGTCACAAAGAATTAGAGGCAGGACTACTGACGAGGCATTTCAGGAGCAGTCTTTTCTTCCACTTGCACGAATGTTGGGTTTTTAACTTTCAAGACCTTTCACATACACAAGAACCGAACACACTGAAGTAAAAAAAATAATAATAATTGAACGTAAAATCTTATGTCTCCTTTAATACTTTCAAAGTCTGCCTGTAGCTGCCCCACCACAATTTTTCCTGATTTGCCCCTCCAATTTCTTTTGGCAATGCATTGTGCGATAACATAACAACATTAACAATGCAGAAGCACATACACAGAGTTTTTGGATCAAATCAAAGTTCACTAGTGTGATGTTTAACATGGTCCATAACAAGCACAGAGAAGCACTTCAAGAAATAACCACTTTGAGAATAGCTACAAAAAAAAGTTTCAAAGTGAAGAAGGAGGAGGAGCTTTAGCTAAGCCATCTAAATATAACTCACAGGAGTGCAGGTGAAGACCTCCCGTCTATCTTCAGACTTCTCTGTGGTTGTTTTCATGGTGACAGGAGGTGATGTTGACTTGAATTGAATTTAGATGAAATTCTCACTTCACTCATCATCAGCCATTTATCATCTGTACAGCTCTGAGAGCTCTGATGGTCAGCTGCCTCTTAGAGCAGTACAGAGCATTAACAATGCATTCAGTGATGGTGTTCATGAGTAGGAACATGTGTGTGCTGGAGCGTTTCGACCCGTTGACTCAGCACACACAGTCCTTGTGCACGTCTGCTACTTTTGTCAGTGATAAAGAATCTCAGTAGGTGCTGATTTATGGCAGTGGCACCGCTGGAATGACATATTGCAGTCACAGTGCTGAGACACACACTGAACATCCACCAACACTACAGGGATGGCCATCCATAAACCTCACATCACCAATTCTTTGGGAGGGTGACAAGCAGAGCAGAGGACGGGTTTTACACATAAAATACTCAGTAATTGGATAAATTGTGGTGAACAGGAGGGAAAAAATATTGTTAATAATAATTCTTCATTGATTCCCTGATCTTCGGCAATGTGGAGGCCAATTCATAGTAAGGTAGGATTTAGATTTAGACTAAGACTAGTCCAGTGCCTGTGAAAACATGCTGTTCAGCACAGATGATCTGGTAATGTGATGGGTTCACAGATCCAGTCTGACGCCTCCTGAACTGCTCACAGACTCATCAGGGCCACCCTGATAATATCAAACCTGTTTGTATTTACAATTCAAAGTCTGGACGATTACATCAGCACTTTCTGAATCAGACCACAACAACCAATGAGAGAGGCCTCCCAGAGCAGCTGACTGTGCAGCCGAGCAGCGATAAACATTCCAACCCCTCCCCTCTCATCCACACTTGTTTAACCTCCTGCTTCTGTTTTTTTTCTCACTGCAATACATTAACAACAGTGGGTTGTTGCATTACGCTAATCTCCATTTTGTTTACATCTGCTTCCCCATGAGATCATATGTGAGGGATCATGTGTGAGTCCAGCTTCAGTCTGCAGAACCAAGAAGCCAGAGCGCTGAAGCCGCACCCCCGCTGCTGCACAGAGCAGTGTTTGCCATTTATTTAAAATGTATTAATATTAAACGTGTTGCATGTCCAAATTCCACCTAATCCCACACTGCACTTCCTCCGGTCAACAGCAACAAACCTGCCAAGTGTGAAGTAGATCAGATGAATGGTTCCAAGGATCTATGAATAACACACAAACAGATAGCCAGACACATAGACAGACAGACAGACAGACAGACAGACGGATAGGGATTTGCTTTATTGTCAGATACATAACTTTGACACCAAAGACTGTGGTTCATCTTCTGCAACCAACGTGTTGTTCAGTAAAAGCTACTAAATCAGAGTTTAAAGCTGCATTGCCACTTGCATGCATCTTTAAATACATTGACATATTATGACCTTATAAAGTTGTTATTAGATTAGATTAGATTAGATTAGATTAGATTCAACTTTATTGTCATTGTGCACAGTACAAGTACAGAGACAACGAAATGCAGTTAGCGTCTAACCAGAAGTGCAAAAAGCAGTAAAGTGCAAAGTATGTACAGTATAAATAGTGCAGCAAAGACAGATATTACAGTGTGTACAGTATTTAAATAGAGCGTAGTTGGTCTAGGTACAGTATGTATAGTATATAAATATTACTGGCAGTACTAGAGGAAGATACAGTTTGTACAGTATATAAGTGTAATTAGCAGTACTAAAGGGGGGGGGGGGGGGTATAGATGAAGTGTAAAATAGTCAAGAGTAGTGTAGTAGTGGGGTCAGTCACTGGGGGAAGGAGTGTGGGGGGGTGGGGTGCAGTTGGTCAGTCGATTGGTTGTCACTGGGGTGTGGAGTTCAGTAGGGTGACAGACGCAGGGAAAAAACTTCC
Source organism: Pagrus pagrus (assembly GCF_965226575.1). NCBI lineage: Eukaryota > Metazoa > Chordata > Actinopteri > Spariformes > Sparidae > Pagrus > Pagrus pagrus. The sequence continues at coordinate 31,590,737 of NC_140192.1, forward strand.
CCTGAACCTACTGGTCCGGGTGTGGAGAGACCTGTAACTCCTGGAGGGGAGGAGGGTGAACAGTCTGTGGTTGGGGTGAGAACAGTCCTTGACGATGCTGCGCGCCTTTCGCAGACATCATACTGTGACACAGTTGGTAAGGATGTTCTCAATGGCGCAGCGGTAGAAGTTCACCAGAATCTGAGGAGCCAGATGGACCTTCTTTAGTCTCCTCAGGAAGAAGAGACGCTGGTGAGCCTTCCTGATCAGGGTGGAGGTGTTGAGGGTCCAAGAGAAGTCCTCAGAGATGTGGACACCCAGAAACTGACTTTTGACTATCTGTAGTCCACAATGAGCTCTTTGGTCTTCTTGGTGCTGAGAGCCAAGTTGTTGTTTGCGCATCACGCTGTTAGGTACTGGACCTCCTCCCTGTAGGCCGACTCATCGTTGTTGCTGATGAGACCAATCACCGTTGTGTCGTCTGCAAACTTAACAATGGTGTTTGAGCCATGTGCAGGTTTGCAGTCATAGGTGAAGAAGGAGTAAAGGAGGGAGCTCAGCACACATCCTTGTGGAACGCCAGTGCTCAGGGTGAGGGTTGAGGAGGTGTGGTTATCTAACCTAACAGACTGTGGTATGTTGTTAGGAAGTCCAGAATCCAGTTGCAGAGGGAGGTATTGATGCCCATGCCACTGAGTTTGGTGATCAGTTTGGAGGGGAAGATGGTGTTGAATGCTGAACTGAAGGTGATGAACAGCATTCTCACAAAGGTGTTACAGTTGTCAAGGTGGGAGAGGGCGGAGTGAAGCGCCGTGGAGATGGCATCTTCCGTACTCCTGTTCTGGCGGTAGGCGAATTGGAAGGGGTCCAGTGTGGTTGGCAAACTGGTTTTGAGGTGAGCCAGGACCAGCCTCTCGAAACACTTCGTGATGATGGGGGTGAGTGCAACTGGGCAGAAGTCATTAAGGCTCACTGCAGTGGAGTGTTTTGGCACCGGTACGATGGAGGTAGTTTTGAAGCACTCACTCTTTATCCTACTGCACTATAGTGGGGCGCTTCAAGAAGTGATGCTAAGGGACCCAGTCCACATGGCATTTTTTTCACAGTACCAGTGCTTTGCGTTGAAAGCTCTCTTTTTCCTGGTCTATCCATTAATATTCACCATATTCTTGTCTCCTATGGATCATGTCAGGCACCCACATCCTCCTCTGATGTCCCGATGTTAAATAAAAAAACAAACGGATAGTAAACAACAAAAGGGCGGTGTTGACCATACAGCGGCAGTTGTCAAGATATTGTTGAGTAAATCTCAGCGCTCCTGAGCGCACAGCCAGCACTTTTCTGCCCCCCCCAAAAAAAACTGTCAACATGGACCCTAACAGTGAACATGATGATGGACAACAGTTTCTTCTTTTGTATAGTCACATGTGGAAAAACCCCAAAACAGTTGGAACGCTGTGGAAACTTAATTTAAACATAATGCAACCAGTTGCAATGAACTGTGTTGACTAACACTTTTATTGAGTGTTGCTGGTGTCAAATTCAGAATGAACATGTACTTACAAAAAACTATGAAGTTGAAGAGGTCAAACAAAAAAATATTTTGTCTGTGTACTGTTTTAAATTGAATATATGTCAAAAAAGATTAGCAAATGATAACATTCTGTTTTATGTTTTACACAGCATCTCAATGTTTTTTAATCTGAGTTGTAAGCTTAGTAAGCATAATATGATCCCCTTCAGGCTCCTGACATCATGTTGACCAGACCTCAGTCTGTCAAACTGGTGATGTTCATCCATGATGGTCTTGAGCTTGTGGTTGTGGAAATGGTTTGGCTGGTTAAAACAGAAATATTACATGAGTAGTACAACAAATGGAGCGAACCATTCTACATGTCATAGTAATTTGTGTTAATACAAGGGTCAATATGATCTTTCTCACCTGTGTAACAGAACCCAGAAGTTCAGTTTCACTTGGGCTCTGTATATGGACATTATATTGATGTGTCAGGGTTGCTGGAAAGACAGGTTGTGGTTTTAAGTCTCATCTGGGTTTCAGGATCAGTGAACAGGGCAGTGCTAAAGCCCATCTCTGACATTGTGACAGTGTCAAAGCAGTGATCAGAGAGACATCATAAATCACATAAAACACTAAATGACAGTTGCAGACTCCAGACTCTTTTTAATTCTGGCCTTTATTATGTGAGTTGTCCAAAATTATTTTCTTGGTTTCTGGGACAATGAAACCCCTACGGCAGACAGTTGCAGAGAATAAGAAAGAAAATCTAAAAACAGGGTGGCACGTTGCCCTAATGTCTATAGGGACCATCCTGCAGCAGAACCATCTCAACTCCGACCCTGCTACAGCAGCAGTGTTTCATATTGAAGTGTGCCTCAGCAAGTTACTATGCCCTAACATGATCACTCATTGTAGGCTCCTGTGGACCAGAGTGTCATGGAAGAGCAGGAATTAACAGAAGCAAAAGGGACAAGAAAGAAATGGGGACAGGACAATGGCATAAAGTAAGCAGCTTTCATGTCTCAGAAACTGCTGAATGTGTTCACATCAATGAAGATGGGCCGAAGCTTCAGTGCTTGTTTTTAGATAAATATCACACTGACTAAAAATAGATTCAAACCATTGTGAAAACCTTTGTTTTAAACTACATTCTTCAGAAACATGTGGGAGACAATGAAAAGTATATATGATGTGTAACCATTGGATTAGACAGGTTTAAAAGAAAAAAGCAAAAGAAAAAGGCAATGAAAACATCCTCTATGAAATCCCCCCATCCTGATGGGAGTACTGTTTAATCAGAAACCTAATTTTGATTAATTTTAGTATTTTTATGAAGTAGTTAAAGTAACTATTTTGGTTTTTTAGAATTATTTTAGTATAGTCTTAAAAATAAAAAAACTAATTATTAAAGACACTTCACTCCCATGAATAACTCCAGTTGTCATTCCCAACCCTGCTTGGTAAAATGAGCTTTCACACATTATTGCTGCATAACAGTTACCTTGCCAGGCAGCTGGATTTGAGATCACAGGATCACGCAAACGATCCTGCCAGGCTTCAAGTTATGAGCTTGTGGCCGAACCACATTTGTTCAGACCATTCAGCGTCCCATGAGGAAGTCCAAGCAGCTAAGGCCATGGTTTAGGTGGGACGACTAGGAGAGAAGCGACTGTTCATTTAAGAACATCAATGGTGGCTCCTCAAGAGGTTAGTGTAGCTGCTGCTATAGCATCAGAGAGTATTTCTTTATTGGAAGAAGGGCAAGAAATGGCAATGAAGCCTGATTTAACAATGGGCTCCAATGGCGGTAGTGCTCTCCTACTGTTGATCTGATTGGCTGAACTTAGCCCATCATCTACTGTGATAGACAGATTGTTTGTTCAATCATCTGAAAAGTACTTTTTGAAAGTGTCTGCCCTTCTCCAAACAGTTCCCCAGGAGGACTTCCCAGATGGTTCTGTGCAAAAGGATCATTTATGCCGCCTTCACCTCAAACAACGTAACTATAACTGCCCACATGCTTCCAAGCATCTCTGGGTCCGTCCAGCAGAACTGAAAGTATGAAATCACTGAAGGGCAAACAATGAAAGGTTCCGGTGATTCAACACCAGGCAAAGGTTCAAAACAATGCCTGTGCACCAACAGACCGGAGGGCATTGTTCTCACAGTCACTATTCGGTAGAATAACCCTCTATAAAACAAGACCAACAGTCAAAACAGCGGGAAAGAGGCAAAGGGATGTTGGTGCAGATATTGTTTGTATGCTAGCGTGGACCAGTCCACTATCCTTAAAATAACATTCATATTTGAAGATTCTGCACTTCAGCATTTACGTCCAAAGATGATGTTCAGTGGCAACCAGTGGTGGATGGGCATGTGGCGTGTCTGACTGTCATGCTGTAACCCTGATCTCTCCTGAAGATTAACCAAGTGTTTCAGTTGCCTAACCATAACCATACATCACCATGGTTTATTTCCCAAAACTGTTTTCTTTGCCTAACTTAACCACACTGGGATTACATGCACCCACATTGCAGAACATGTCACGGTGTACTGAATGGGACCCAAATGCAAGACACGGCCAGACAAGAACTGAACAAGAGCAAGCTTTAAATACCGAAAGCTGTAAAACCAAGAACTGAAAAAATACAAAATACAAAGATGAAACACAAGAAGCTAAACAAAGTTCAAACCAAGAAAAGCAAAGCCAAAATCAAAAGGCAAAGCACAAACCAGGAAAAGCACAAGGAATAAAAACCAGAAGCAAACCATGGGAGCAGGGACACAAAGACACAGGAACAGTTTGTCCTTTATGTTGGCTCAGATGATAATAGTACAGGGCAGCTCAGGGTCAAGATTTTGCCAAAAATGGTGATGGTGGAAGAGGTCATGACACAAGTGCGTTTCGGGTGTGTCCAACTCCCATTTGCTATTCAAACGGTGGATAATCTGGGCACTGAGTGTGGCGCACAGCACAAAGAGGTTGTATTTAGACCGTGAATTAGTCATGGGTGTGTTTTGGGCGGAACATAAATCAAACCAATCCAAGTGTCGTCTCCCATTCCCTTTAAGAGCCAGGTGCGCCAGGACCTGGTGTGTATTTAATAGTGGCACTCGTCTTCGCTGAGGGAAGGGGATGTGATACTCGGCTGCTGGACCCTCTGCCCCGCTGTTTCACAATCATCTGTCCCATCAACAACTCTGTTTGACTGCATGTGAAAAAATATACTTTAAATTTTAAAAAGTTCACTTCAATAATTAGTCAGTGAATTAATATGAAAGCATGCATGTGTGTATGTGGATAACAAAATAAGCAGTTGTGCTCCAGCAGTGAAAAAAGCCTCTCTGCTGCACTGTTAGCTTTGGGGTTCCTTGGACAAGATGCTGAACAGAAGCAGAGTTTTTGAGCAGAGTTATTTTCTTCACCACAGAGTTTGTTGAAGGTGTTGAATGCTGCAGAGTGTGTTTGTTAGCTTGTTAGTGGTTGTCAGCTGGTCTTGTTTCTTACTGCTGACCGCTGCTCTGCTCCGTTAACATTACTTAATGTTCATCTTGCAAAGGTGATTATCCAGTCTTTAAATAAAATACATTTTTGACATTTGTAAATAGATTCTGAATCTTAGGAGGAAAAAAGCATGATTTTTATGCATATAGATTTTTTATTCCACTCTTACACTGTGTCATGGCAACTAAAAATCACTCACTTGTCTAGTGCAGATGAGAGTTGATCAAAACACCAAGTTCGACACAATAATTTTTTTTCTATAAGTTCTTTATTGCTTGCAAGCAAGAGTCACACATCAGCAGCGCATAGATGATGACTGAAGAGAGGCAGTCTCTTTTCAGTTCTTTATACTAGCAGAAAAACAATACTCATTATATCAGTTAAAAGATTACATGTGAGCTCACTCAAAACAACATTCCCAGCATCTACACATCACCTCAGGATAAACATAAAACTTCCTATACACCTTAACCATTGTTGTGTGTCATATATCAACCTATTTTGTGCGCCCATTCTCAGAACACATATACACAGAAGAGGCTTCACAAACCCCCTTCAGGACGAACTCCTTAACTGAGTTCCTGTTATGTTAGTTTTCACAGCACACTATACCATATACTCTTTACATGAATACATCCATTCATACTATGCCACCAGATGATTATAAGACAGAGCTCATGTCTGAAGCCAACAGACACAAGATTTCACTTTACATAAATAATAATGTTGTATCAATATTAAGTTTCATAGAACAACATATCAAAATAATAAGGGACATTTGAGAATTTCTCTCACAACTGACAGGTATTTAATATAACATTTACATTTACATTTACATTTAGGGCATTAGCAGACGCTTTTGTCCAAAGCGACTCACAATAAGTACATTTGTCACAAGAAAGAAACCACAACATATCACCGTTGATAAAGTAGAAAAGATAGAAAACAATATTCAAGTCCTCTTCTGAGCAAAGTAGCTGCCATTTATCAAGGATACCTTTCATAAGTGCTATGATGTAAGTGCTAAAGGTAGGAATATATAAGTGCATGCATATCTTTTTTTTGTTTGTTTTTTGTTTTGTTTTTGGTGGGGTGTGGTGGGTGGGGGGTGGGGAGGGAGTAATATTAATTAAAGCTCTGTGCTCTTTTACATATCAATAGCTCACACACACAGTCCAGATTCATACAGTAAAATAGTATGTTTTACAGTGAAGAAGCTGTCCTGATAAATCCTGAGATGCTTTCTCAAAATATAATATTTCAGAAGATAAAAGTAGTTCTCGTTGGCTTACATTACGATCAGAGACTAACAGTAATTGATTAAAAATGTCCATTCGTCCATCTTCAACCTATTGTTTGGCTTTTATGTTAATGAAAATGTCCTCATAATTTTAGCCTCATTCTTGCTGTTAGAAAAGGTCACCAATTCTATTTTATTGTAGCTTTCACTGAAGAAATAAGCACTGGAGGGGAATCTCTTTACATCTCTTTAATTACATCTATGACCCGACTCCAACTCTCTTTCTCTTTGTTTCCTGGTGTCTTTGCTGTGTCTCGGCTGTCGTCTGTGTGAGTCACAGTGATAGTCAGCGCCATGGCCTCAAAGCCTCCGCTAATTCTGTCCCTCTCTCACAAAACAACTAAATGATGTGACAGCATATGCACAAGGCGAGGGAGCTTTGGTGGTTTAAATAGCAGAGCTGAAAGTATGAAATCACTCAAGGACAAACAATGAAAGGTTCCGATGATTCAACACCAGGCAAAGGTTCAAAACAATGCCTGTGCACCAACAGACCGGAGGGCATTGTTCTCACAGTCACTATTCGGTAGAATAACCCTCTATCAAACAAGAACAACAGTCAAAACAGCGGGAAAGAGGCAAAGGGATGTTGGTGCAGATATTGTTTGTGTGCTAGCGTGGACCAGTCCACTATCCTTAAAATAACATTCATATTGGAAGATTCTGCACTTCAGCATTTACGTCCAAAGATAATGTTCAGTGGCAACCAGTGGTGGATGGGCATGTGGCGTGTCTGACTGTCATGCTGTAACCCTGATCTCTCCTGAAGATTAACCAAGTGTTTCAGTTGCCTAACCATAACCATACATCACCATGGTTTATTTCCCAAAACTGTTTTGTTTGCCTAACTTAACCACACTGGGATTACATGCACCCACATTGCAGAACATGTCACGGCACACTGAATGGGACCCAAATGCAAGACACGGCCAGACAAGACCTGAACAAGAGCAAGCTTTAAATACCGAAAGCTGTAAAACCAAGAACTGAAAAAATACAAAATACAAAGATGAAACACAAAAAGCTAAACAAAGTTCAAACCAAGAAAAGCAAAGCCAAAATCAAAAGACAAAGCACAAACCAGGAAAAGCACAAGGAATAAAAACCAGAAGCAAACCATGGGAGCAGGGACACAAAGACACAGGAACAGTTTCAGAACAAAACAGACGAACTGACAGACAGCAGGGACTACACAGACAAGGGCTGATTAACTATCAGGACACAGGTGAACACGAAAAAAGGGCAGGAAATCACACAAAGGGAGGAAATGAAAAGCAAAACATGACACAAATCTTCAAAATAAAACAGGAAATAACAGAACCACAAACTCAAACTATGAAAGACCAGGGGATAATTTTAATAAGTTTGGACTGGATGTTATCCAGCCTCACCAGAATGACCAGTTATCAGCTCTTTATTAGTGTCAAGGCCACAGTCACTCTCTAACATAAAGCATATGTGTGGGTGTGAAAAGACATAATAAAAGCAAAGAAAGTAAAAAGAGGCTTGTCTTGGAGTCCACATCAGCAGTAAGTCCAAGTAAAAGCCCCACCATGCATTGTGGTTGGAAACAGCAGAAGTCTTCAGAAAAAGACCAGCAGTAAAAAAGGTGTAGGCTCTCTCTCAGTTCAACCATAGCCCATCAAAGTCAACTATCTCCCAGGAAGGTGGAGGGGCGTTCATCATCAGACTTTCATGAGTGAGCTTCAGCAGTTCATGTTTCTGTCTTTTAGCTGTAATCTTAATGCACGGTCATTGTAGGAAGAAAGAATTTTAAAAACATTGTCACTGAATATAATTTGAGGTTTTGAAGAATTCATTTTTTCCACCTGTCAGTGCTCTGCCACTAATTCCTACTAGGTTCAGGCTCATTCAGTCTGTATTGACATGAATGGAAAAGGCCAAGAGAAGAGATGAGAAGCCTTGATATTTTTTCGCTAAAGATAATTCCTAAAATTCTTAAAAATATGTCAGCAACCATAGAAATAAAGAAGAAGCAAACCTGGCTGATGTTGGTGCACTGACATTAGGCCAGCTCCCCTTGATGTACTGCAAGTTAGCTAGTTAGGTAGCGTTTTGCTTACATGATCTAAACTAAGATGTGACCATATATAATGTGATGTGTCCATGAAGATTGTGGCGTCTATATTCTGTTAATTTACTTGGCAATGTTACTTTTGAGAAAACACATGTGTCTTTGGTGATGGTGATGATGTTCAGCTGATGGTGAGGTCGACCACACAGTCTCATCCACTTTTTACATTTGAAAACACACAATTTTGTCTCAAGTTTTTGGGACAGAAGAAACAAAAAGCTGTCCACATGGTCAGTGTATCAAGGTACAGGTGCAGGTAACCATCTATTTAACTTTTTTCAACATAGATGAGCCCTACACATAGCACATATACGTTTAACAGGAAACAGGAAAGTTGACCGAGGTTGATCCAGGTACCAAACTTGATCGACTCTTATTGGACCACAGAGCAAAAATGGGAGGGATTTAGGACAATAACGTAATAATGTCAGTCAGTGTGCTGACACGTCCAGATGCACACTTGTTCGTCACTGCAGAAAGGGGAGATGTTAAACCACTCGAGGTCAACAGAAACAACATGGCTGTTAAGTTGCTCTTTAAGGACATATTTAAGCCTGTATCCTTCTTTTGCAGATCATTTATGGGCAAAACATGACTTATGTTGAATTTAGAAGAAATCTAAATAGAATGACAGATAAAGAACAAAAAGCTTAAATATTCACACTTAATTATTAAAATCAGCTGAAAATGTTTCCAAAGGGGGAAACATTTCTTGACCAGATCTGTGAAATATAAATGTTCTCTGTATTTTTGGCAACCGAAATGTCAAGAACTTCCAGCATACAGAGAGCGATTATTTATATCCATGTGTACAATGCCATAAAAGACTATATTTATTGGTTCTGGCCTTAAAGGTTCTCTGTGGAACTTGTGTGTTGTGATGGCAGCCGGTCAATAGTTCATGCTGCTGGACTCCATTTCTAAGCCAACGTTAGCTACTGTTGCTCTCTGTTAGCATAGCAGAGAGAGGCTCTGAGACGAGGCACTCGAGAACATAAAGTCACATCCTTTGGACTGTCGCAGTCCAAAGGATGTACTTCATGTCCTTCGAGTCCTTCACATAGAAATCCAGAGTGCAGCAGCATTAAACTATGCACACATCGTCCATAGGCTTAGACAATAGAGAGAGACGAGGAAGGTCTTATTTTTCACATCACCTTAAAATCTGCTCAAATATGCCCAATAAAAAATACATGTAAAATTCTATAAATTGTAACATAGAGCCCCTTGCTGTGTGTCATCATGAGTCGTGCTGTATGTGGCTCTTTCACAGCTTCACCTTCCTCTGCTGATACAGGTGCTGAAGGGATGCAAGAAGCTAGCAATGTCAGTGTGCTCTATGGGTCGGATTCCTGGAGGCTACATCACCAACCACGTATACAGCTGGGTGGACCCTCAGGGCCGGAGTGTCTCCCCACCGCCAGACAGCCATGAGGCAAACCAGAGGCAAGGGCACAGCATGGAGGAGAGGACGGTAAGAACCATGTGTGTATGTGTGTGATGGCAGTCCAATTCAAATGAATAAAACATCTGTTGAACAGACACATAAGAGTAGAGCAGACTTTAAAATGGAGAACTCTGAAATGTTAAAGATACTGTTGCAGGTTCTTGAAATAGTATCTGTCAGATTCAGAGCCGAGGTGTTTGTAATTATCCTCCCGCTCATGTCAGTTCAGAGCAGTCAGTTCAGGGCTGGAATGTGGCTCTCAGAGGACAGTTGGTGTTGTGACATTTTGGAAGACAGACTCATCCCACAACAGTCACCCACCACAATCCTGTGACTGTAGCTGCTTCCCAGGAACACATTTACTAGAGTCATCTGAAAAATACTCCTGTTACTATGGTTACCTTGGTAAATTCTTGATTAAAAAAAGAAAACTCAAGAAAATCAAGACTCATAACCCTGATTCCAAAAGAGTTGGGGTTAGGGTTAGGGTTAGGGTGCTGTGCAAATAAAAAAACAATGCAGTCATTTTCAAATGAACTGTATTTACTGACAGCAGTTTTACAAAGTGTTCCTGAGCCCATGTAGTGATCTCCTTTACACAATCATGTGTTGAAATCCGCACCATCCCTGCTAAAAGGTGAACGACAGAGCCTTTTCAAGGATGCCCCTTTTCATACCCAATCATGATCCTATCACCTGTTACCAATGAACCTGTTTACCTGTGGAATGTTCCAAACGAGCGTTCCACACCTTTCCTTGTTCGTTGTTGTTGCTGTCACAACTTGTTGGAAACGTGTTCCTGCCTTCAAGTTCACAATAAGCAGATATTTACAAAAGTCAATGAAGCTGATGAGGTCAAACATTAAACATATTGTCTTTGTACTGTTTTCATTTTGAGTAAAATTAAGTCAAAGACCTTGTAGCTGACCATGCCATCATGACATTAAGTATAGTATAATATGATATATAGTAGTATAAATCTAAATACATTTTTGCTTTTGTAAGAGCCAGTACATAATTACTGTCCTTGTCTGGCAAAATGGTCCTCATATTAGATTTAATTTTATGTTTTAGAACTATATAATAATGATGATTGATCTAAAATGGCTACATAGCATTATGGAAATGAACATTCTGTTTCATCCGGTATGAGAGTACTGTATATGTAATTGTATTATTAGTAACTTCTTAGAGCTTTGTTTCTGAAGTGTAATTAAGGACCAACATTAATCAAGAGTCTCTTTGTGATGACTCCCAAGTGTTTTGATGTACTTGCTTTGAAAAGGGCGATAGTGAAAGTGTAATATTTGGGTCAGAAAAGTTTCAGAACTCAGCAGGCCTCAAAATTTATATCAAAAAGGTTCAGCACTGTTCATGCAGAGCTCCATCCATGAACTGGGGCTCATTTGGTGGGTGGTCCTTCCAAAAGCTGCTCAGGAGCAGAAAACTGCTTCTATTTGCTTCCATTGAAATGAGTTTGGATGACCTGGAGGAGAACTCATTCAAAGATGAGGAGTTTCTGGACAGAGGCCTGAGAAGAGTGACTGTGCAGAGGAAAAATGGCCTCCCTACAGCAGGAGAACACAGATCTTTGTCAGTTCATGTGGCAGATATATTCCAGTTGTTAAACAATATCCATCACTTCTCATTTTGTGGTGGTTACACTTAACTTTCAACAGTGACTTTAGAAGTTAGATGATTTGTTTGATTAGAGCCTAATTTGTGAAAACGTGTTTTGAATTGAATATGACAAATGCACTGATCAAAATATTCTATATTGCCAATGGATCAGATGACTGTGTATTGTGAAGAAAATTATGGCAGCAGCAGACAGCTAATAAACCCACTCAACACTTCTGGTCCATCACTGAACAGCATAAAGATAAAGTTAGCGACTGATTGGTCAACATACTGTAGTGGAGTCAGATATTTCTCTCAGGAGACCAAACAAGGGTTGAAAGGAGAGTAAATCTTGCCGTTTGTTAGAGCCTTGGTAGAGGGTTTGTTTGTTTCCTCCCAGCCTCTCGAATTGTCTGACACTCGCCATGCAGCAAGCTGAGGTCTCCTTACTCTGTGATGCAATGCAGAGTGTCAAAACTGAATTGCTTGCTCATTTTGACAAAAAACTTGACACTCTTCAAGCTGGTCTGAACAACATTCAAGGAGCTTTATCAACTCTGAATGACCATGTAACCGAGCTCGAACACCGAGTTGGATCTACTGAAGACAACATCGTTGATCTGACAAAGCGTGTGGAAACTCTGGAAAAAGAAAATACATACCTGAAAGAAAAAGCTGATGATGCTGAGAACAGAAGCCGTTCTTCTAATCTCCGCTTTATTAATATACCCGAGCGACGTGAGGGAAAGGACATGATTGCCTTCATTCATGACCTAATCCCGCTGCTCCTCGGCAAGGATAACTTCCCCACGGCACCTGCTATTGAAAGGGCTCACCGCTCTCCAACCTTCATCAGCAGCAACAGGTCCACTCCTCGTCCCATTCTGGTTAAGTTCCTTCACTTTCAAGACAAGTCGAGGATTCTACGCCTGGCCAGGGAGAAAGGAGATCTCGCATACATGGGTGCTCGGGTGCATGTATTCCCCGACTTCAGTGCTGCTCTCATCCACAAACGGCGTCAATTTGATCCCGTTAAAAAGAAACTTTTTGCTGCCGACTTCAAATATTCTCTGCTGTATCCCTCTACTCTGAGAGTGATGGTGGATGGGAAACCGAAGTTGTTTCGATCTCCAGAAGAAGTTGAAATTCTTCTTCATGATCTTTCCCTCTCCTCCTCTCCGGGTTAGGGCCGTGAGTAAATCCATTCTCCTACTTTCCGTTCATTTTCGCTTACTATCTACTCACTTGTCCTTGAGCATCGCCAAATGACTTATACAGTCTATATTACGTGATCTCAGTTTTTTTTTTTTTTTTTTTTGATTAGTTGCTCTCGCAGAAACGCTTTTCTGAACTCAATTTTTGGCTCGCTGTCGAGAGCACTATGGTGCATGTGACTTTGTTTGCCGTAAACTGAGAATTTTTTGATGACGTCATCTGTCGCAATCGACCCGCTGCAGACTACTGTCGTAACACCTGATTCAGGATTCAGGACACTTTTTGTTAATAAATTGAACTTTCCCTATTTTGACTTTTTTCATATATTCTGTTTGCTTATGGTGAATGTAGTATGTGCATTATTGCAGTATCATATACTGCAGATCTCTGTGGTCTGGTTGGCTATGCTATGATGGCCCCTTTTCTTTTCTCTTTTCTTTTCTTAAGCAACTGTTAATTTTTCATGCAGCCTGAGCTTGTGGCTACTTGTCCTCTCTTGGTTAATCTGCTTATTATTATTTTTCTATTTTTGTTTTTGTTTGTTTGTCTTCGTTTGTTTTGTCTATGTGTGTGTGTGTGTGTGCGCGCGCGCGCGCGCACATGTGTGTCTGTCAGTCCACCTTGTTTATCTGTGTGTGTGTGTGTTTGTCTTGTCTGCTCTTGCTCTCCCGCCCCCTCCTCTCCTCGCCCCCCCACCTGTCTCCCATACTCCTGCTCTTTCAAATAAGGTACAATTGATCATATAAAGGGTCTTAAGATAATTCACCTTAACATTAGGAGCCTTGCACCAAAAATTAATCTTCTCAGGACTTGGGTCCAAATCCATAAGCCTAACATCATTACTCTTTCTGAGACATGGTTGCACGAAAGAATTCCAGATAATGAGCTGGAGATAAATAACTTTGTGCTTCATAGAGCTGACAGGGGCTCCAAAGGAGGTGGTGTTGCAACCTATGTTGCGTCTCATCTTAACTCAAAATGTGTCACTCCTAATGTCGAACCAGTTAATTTTGAATGTCTCTTTACCAACATTATCTTTCATGAAAACAAAACATTAACTATTGGTAATATATACAGACCTCCTTCGGCCCCTGCTGACTCTATGAAAAGTATTTTGTCAACTGTTAACTCTTTTGAGAAACGTAGTGAATTGATTATTTTGGGTGATTTTAATAGCAACTGGCTTAGCCATTCCTCTACTACTGATAGACATTTATTTCATGGTGCAAATCTCACCCAGTTAATAAAAGAACCTACTAGAGTTGTTCCTCGGTCGTCAACTTTATTAGATTGGATACTTGTTACAAATCCTGAAAGGATAATCAAATCTGGTGTAATGTCTGACTGCTTTAGTGATCATTGTTTTATATATTGTGTCTGGAAAATTAAAATCCCTCGATCTCCCCCTAAATACATTGAATTCAGGCAATGTAAAAAGATGAACACAGACCATTTCATAAATGACCTAATCAATATTAATTGGGACAGGTTTCAATTAATTCCCTATGTTGATGATGCCTGGGACTTCTTTTGTTGTGAAGTGGCCAATGTAATAAATAAACATGCCCCAATGAGAACCATTAGAGTTAAAGGTTCACATTTACCCTGGATCAACTCTCACCTTATAAGCCTCTTCAAGGACAGGGATATGGCGTGGGCAAAATACCGCTCATCAAAACAATCCAATGACTGGGAAGTATATAGACTTTTAAGGAACCAGTGTAAAACCAAAACAAGAAATGCTAAATCTGATTTCTATAATGACAATTTTTCTCAACATTTCCATAACCCTCGGCAATTTTGGAGTCATCTGAATAATATTCTTAACAAAGGCAGCAAAAGCTCTATCAATCAGCTTCATATGAACAATAGTACTATTTCAGATCCTTTTCTCATTTCTAATGCTTTCAATGAACACTTCTCATCTGTCTCTCGTTCACTGCATACTACCCCTTATACCATGGCTGAACACGCTACTTCCCCTGCTTTGAATAGCCTGTTTTCTTTCAGGAAAATTATGCCTGTTGACGTCTACAATGCCATCTGTGAGATGAAAGAGAACTGTAGTGCTGGTCCAGATGGTCTAGAACCTAAATTTGTGAAACTTGCTGCTCATATATTGATGTATCCTTTGGCTGATTTATTTAATCTCTCCCTGTCCACACATCGTATTCCCTCTGTATGGAAGTGTGCTCGAGTTGTTCCTCTTTTCAAAGGTGGAAACTCAACAGAGGTAAATGATTACAGACCTATTTCTATAATCTCAGTAATAGCAAAAATCTTTGAAAAACTTATTTTTCGTCAATTATTTAATTATGTCACTCAAGCAAACATTTTATCTCCATATCAATCTGGATTCCGACCTAACTTCTCCACAACTACAGCTCTTCTTAAATTCACAAATGATTTGTTTTCAGCATTTGATGCTGGCCTACTTATAGGTGCAATTTTTATTGATCTCTCCAAAGCCTTTGATATGGTTGACCATTACCTTCTCCTTGACAAACTGCATCATATTGGACTGAACCAGAATGCAGTCCTTTGGTTCAATTCTTATCTCCACAATAGGCATCAATATGTTTATGTTAATGGTTGTCAATCCAGTCAAATGTTAGTTGATACAGGTGTTCCACAAGGTTCTATATTAGGTCCACTTCTCTTTTCCATTTTTATTAATGATTTACCCCAATTGTGCACTACCTGTCATGTTCATCTGTATGCTGACGACACTGTTATCTACTATTCCAATACTGACATATCACAAATCCAGTACAATTTGCAACAAGATTTTAATATTGTCCAACACTGGTTTAAAAATAATAGACTTGTTCTCAATATGAAAAAATCATGTTGCATGGTGTTTGGCACAAAATATGGCTTATCACACTTACCTGAGTTACTTATTAATTTTAGTGATGGTACTCCACTAGAGAAAGTAAATGTATTTAAGTACCTTGGTCTTTGGATGGACCCTGAGCTTACTTTTAAACCACATATTGATTTTATTTGTAAAAGAATTTATGGCTGTCTGGGTTCTCTCTATCGTTCAATTAACTGTTTTTCATTTCAAGTCAGGAAAAGAATAATTTCACAACTCTTACTTCCCATACTCGATTATGCTGATATTGTCTATCAAAACACCACTGACTCCATCCTCAAACCTCTTAATATTTTACACAACTCCTTATGTAGATTTGTCTTGAGATGTTCATTCAGAACTCACCACTGCCATATGTACGAGGCCCTCAATTGGCTTCATCCAAAGTCCAGGCGTCAGTTTCACTGGGTCTTGTTTCTTTTTAAATGTACCCACTTAACTGTTCCACCATACTTAAAACAGCTCCTGGTCCAGTATACATCTCCATACCCTCTTAGACATATGACTAATCCATTTTTCACAGTTCCTAAAATTCATAAAGAAATAGGTCGCAAGTCATTCAAATTCAAAGCCCCATCTGATTGGAATAAACTTCCTCCCTTTTTAAAGTCCATTACCTCCTTTTACATTTTCCGATCAAATGTTTTTTCCCATTTAAGAACAACTTGTCTTTGTTTTTGATATTGTTTCTGTGTTTCTCTTTATTTTATTTATTTATTTATTTATTTATTTATTTATTTATTTATCTTTTCCCCATAACTTTCTGTGGTACTTTGTTTCCTGATGTTGCACTCTATTGCAATGTGGTTACACCTACATGTATATGTGTACATATATATATGTATATGTGTATGTATGTATGTATGTACGTGTTTAAGTGGGTGTGTGTGTGATTGGGTGGGTGGGGCGTGGGGCGTGGGGGCTGTGGAAGTGGTAGAGCAGTGTGTTTTTGTGTCTGTTGTGTCTTATTGTAATGTATACTTTGTGTAATCTTTGTATTTGTGTTGGGACCCCCTCGAAAACGAGATGCTGCATCTCAAGGGGTTATCCTAAATAAATTGAAATTGAAATTTACATTCATAATGAGAACAAATAAATGCTAATGTTGCTGTGTACCAGTTGCATGTGTACAAAGCTTTTTAAAGAGATAATATGCCAGATGTTTTCAGCTTCAGCTGTTCATAAGTGGCATAATTTATATGGGATATGAACCTCTGGTGCTTTGGAAGTGTTTAAAACCTTTTAAAGTCAACAAACAACCATTTTTTGTGAGAATATCCTCTAATTGTCATGTTTCGTCTGTCTTCAGGCCATGCTTTTGTTTTTACTTGTCTTTTAGTTCTGTTTCCTGTTAATTTGGTGTCTAAGTCTTCTCTCGTTTCAGATCCCTTCCTGCCCCTATGTGTTTTCCCACCCCTCTCTGATGTGTTACACCTGTGCCTTGTTATCCCCTCCTTCTTGTGTATATAGTCTGCGTGCTCCTTGTCTTCTTCGCCAGTTCGTCTTTGTCCCCCCATAGCAAGCGTTCCGGCATTTCTCCTAGTGATAGCCTTTCTAGTGTTTGACCATGTTTTTGATCCTGACTTTTTGCCTCTGCCTCATCCTTTTGTCTATGTTTGCTCCACTGACTGATCTCCTGTGTACCAAACCTGATTCCTGGTGTTATCAGACACATTGATCAGTCTGTACAGTTTTCAGTTGTTGTTCATTATGACACCACAGACTATTAAAACTCTACACAGGCCATCTATGATTTCTGTCCATGAATCAACCTCCATTTTACATCAGTTCTCACGTAAACCAGCTTCATATCAGTTTGCTGCTGTCAGAAACACAAGTTTTTGTTATGAAATATATTACAGGCTGATTTAAATTAGTCAAATGTTTATATAGACAACAATTATTTATTGTGTGCTGTTTATAATATGACTGTGGGCTATTTAGTCTCCACACCTGCCACACAGCATGTCTTCTGTTAACAGAATAGACCTTCAAAGATCAAAATCTCTCCATTTCAGCTAAAATAAAAAGTTTCTCTAAAACATCATAAAGTTGGGTCAACATCTAAGCCAATCAGCTGTTAGATCAGGCATTTGCAGTCGGTGGAGAGCAACTGCAGCGCCTGGCTCCAGAAACTGCAGCCGCCTCGAACCCGTGAGATCACCCATGTGTACATGATGTCAGAGCAAATTCAGGATCAAGTCAGACATAAATCTAACCGACATGCATTATGCTGCGATCTGTGCAGGACTGGCTGATCTCAAACGAGCCTAATATGTCACGGTCACATGGATTTCCAAGCTATATTTTGTGAAGTTCTTGTTTGCTGACATTTAAAAAATTACAAGAACATTATCATAACATTTCATTCAGGACTGTCATCTGGCTTTCACATTATGACCTGCTGTATCCCTCTGAATTCATGTATTTTTTTAATGTACAGTAAGGTGCTGCGTCTACTGTTCATTTGGTGCTTTCTTTTGCTGCGTTTGTATTTATGAGTATTTTGTTTTTATAAGTACATGTTGTCTTTTTTATTTTTAAATGAGATGGGTAGGACAGAAAGTACTGAATAAACGTATTGTACAGTCTGTGTCCTATATATACGCCTGAATAGTACGCCTGTCCACACATTAATTGTCTTAAGTAAATGATCTTCTTGCACAAAATTACACACATTTGTTTGTGTATACTTAATTTACATGACATATTGGAAACAGCATTTTCCTTAAAGCTGGAGTGTGTAAGTTATTTCTGGCGTCATTTGGTCAAAAATCAATAATAACCATTCAGCATATTGTAATTCATAGTGTTATGACAGAACACTGCACTTCTGTGTCTCCTCTTGGCTCTGTATTCAGGCTTTAAAAAATCAGTGCCGTGACGGCAGTGTTCAGCCAATCACAGTTCATTTTACAGAGCAAGCTGTTTTGGGCGTTCCTATTGGTTGCTCGACCAAAGTCGATGTGCGTTCACCTTCCATCGGTGGTGAAGGTGCAATGGCGGATGTCCCGGCAGGAGAGGCCGCTATCCCGGCATTATCAACTAAAGCGTACACGGCTAAGCAAGGCAAAAAAAGGAAGACCGATGTAGAGAAACGAGACTCTAAAAGGGAGAGTGACAACAGATGGAATGAATCGCGTGTAAACATTGGACAAGCATATCTGAGGTGGAGAGAGCTGAGCGATAGCGTTGGGCTGAAGTTGGATACTGAGCTTGCTGTTCTTCTCCTGGACAGGTGAGCCTCCAATGCAAGTTTTACGTAGCTAATAATCTAAATGTGTGGTAGTAATTGGCTGTGTAGTTGAAATGACCGTGAATCTAATAAAGCAGGCGTTTTGTGGTCACACTTGATGAGTAATGTTGTGAGTTGATTAGCTTTATGCTAACCGTAGCCAAAGGCTCACGACAGCTACAAGCAAGTCAGAGCCAAAGTCAACGTCAAATGTATTGTCAGTAGCGTTATATATATACACGACATACAGAGGACGTGTGTCGTGTAGATATGGATGTGACAGTTATTATTTATTTTCATGTTACGGTGAAAAGAAAGAAGTGTCTGAATAAAGTGGTTGTCTCCGATTGTCTGTGCATGTGGGGGTAATTGTTTACTTTAGTGTTATATGTTGTTTTATTATTCTTAGCATTCACACCGCTTTCCCGTGATATATAAGTGTTGCTGTTGTCATTAGATTATGCTGTATAAATATCACGTCAGTATGACAAATATCATGGCTTTATTAGTGCCAGACATGTAGGCTATGTCATGCTGAGATGTAGCAAGAAATAATTGTTGTCGGTCTCGATCGCTCTTCTAAACAATGCAAAAGTATTGTTTGTTTGTTCATACGTTTAATGTGTTCACGAGAGAACGGTCAAGTACTTTCTTACCTGTAATTCGGCCATGGCAAGTGTATGACAGAAAAGTTCCGACGTGAATATTCCTAGCGCTACAGTCGTGCGTCCACAAGAAAGGTGTGGAGCTACGGAGTCGAAACAGGGAGGGGAGGGGGGAGCCCAGTTGTTTCCATCCCAGTCTCATGCGTTTTTCACATATTCTACAAATTCCAGCTTTAAGGCATTCAGTGAATAGTAATTTGTTGCTTATGGTCAAAGGTCAATACATTCTATGGTATATTCACATGGTTTTGGTTATTCCAGCAGAAGTAAGCTGTGCTCCTGTGATGTAGTTTGAAAACAGTGTTGGAGTATGAGGTGAGATGGTCCTGACTTCAATTATCACCAGTCCATTCACTTCTTCTCTGACCCATTGAAGGCAGTGAACTTTGAACTGCATCACTCTGACAATTTGGTGGCGGCAGACAACACTCTCTGCTCTGCTATAAAAGCTTCTCCCAGGTGGAAACTAACCTCCTCATGTATCATGAGGTATATATATATATATATATATATATATATATATATATATATATCAACTAATTATCAATTGTATATCTCGATATAATTGTTATAGAAAATAAGAGAGCACTAGGTGAAAATGGTTTTGCTCTGAGTTTCTTGAGGCATCTATTTTCACTATCCATCCTTTAATCCTCTATCCTGTACTCACCTATACAGGTACAGGTTATAGTGTCAATTATAGTGGTATTCCAACTCCTTTTCCCTCATTACCCAACAGGTGTGAACATAGATCAACTGGAGCTTGACTTCCTACCTAGAATATGGTACTATATCAGTTCTATAAAGTAACATGTATAATTTTTTTATATGAGGTGCCTTACCTCACTGTGTTGAGGTTCGGTTCGTATATTTGCAGAGATGAAATATTTTATTATGGAGGTGATGTGTCATGTCCCACTTTCGTTTGAATACCTTTACGTAGACCCAGTCCCCTGGTTCGATTCTCTGCTGTGTGTAACCCAGGTTACTAGGCCCTTTATCCTAGTCCAGCTATCAATTAATTGATTAGATCAATAAATAAATAAATTCATATTTTTTTGTGACAGATAATAAATAAATAGAGTTTGATTTGAAATAATCTTACATAAAATGAATAAATAGGATTTATGATAAAATCATAAATATTTCAATAAATAGATTAAAAAGATTAATATACACACATTTATTTACATCTGTCTAAAAGAATGTTTTGTTTTAAGTGTGGTGAATGTGCCTTTCTGGAAGTGTAAAAGATTCGGGTGACATGAGGAGTTCACGTGATGTGAAGTAGAGTAACCAATCAGATGCCGTCAGGCTGTACGTGCAGGCGTGTTGTTTTTTTTTCTCTCTCTCTGCCTGACCGTCGTCGAGATGGCTGCATGCTAAGCTTCGGCTGCAGAGATTACTCTTTTTGTGAAAGAAAGCCAGATATTGCAAAAGTCTGAGTTAACTTTTTATCGTCGGCGCAGAGAGCGAAGCCTTTTTCCTTTGCCGTGGGTTGAAGCGGACCGTGTGTTTTGTGACGGAGACGGAGGAGAACGTGAGTTGTGTTATTAGCAGCTACGGCGCTAGCTCCGGCCATTAGCCACATTGTACTTCGCTAAATTATATTTTTGAGGTTACACATTACTGAACTCCCATGTCCCTGTCTCTTAAAAAAGCGGAACCTGGACAGACGAGCCGTGTGTTCTTCCTTGTGCCCGGAGTGTGTGTGTGTTTATGTGAAGTTTGAGCCTCTGGTGAGTAGCCTAAACTTTATTGATAAAAGTCCGATGAACGGAGCTGAAATGTGCATCTGCTAATGTTAATATGGATTAGTGAGGCATTAAATTCATGTGTATAGTGTTTAAAAAATTGTTTTATATATCTGTGTTTATGTACATTACCCCCCGCTCAGTTATTTTCTCTGAGAGTGAGCGGCAGTAGAGAAAAAAGAGGGAAAGGAAGGAGATGAACGTAAAGAAATATTCCGCCATTTTGGCTCATGTTGAGTTGATATTGTGTTCAGTTCATTTAAAAGCACAGTAAGGAGTGGTTAAAACAGTTCTTAAGAAACAATGTTATAATGTACATGTATAATATGTGTTATATGCATTTATTTACATTTAGAAGTATATTTTATTTACATGACTGATATAGTAACCCTCTTTTTGGCCTTTATAGGCCGGGTCTTTTTCTTGTGTATGGATTCCTGGGTTTGAGATCTGCACAAAGACTACTTCTTCTGCTGGGATTTCCTCCTGTTCTGTAAAGGTAGAAGGGACCTCAGTGGTCGTGGCGAGCTACCGAAAACAGAGACTGTGATTTATCAGAGACTGAATTTATTGGAAATTGTGGTCGATATCTCATATGTGTGTGTTGACACTGTAAAACATTTTTTCTTTCTCTTTATTCATTTTGTTATTTATTTTATTTCTTTAATCAAAACAATATAACACACTTAAAACTTACCTGCTGGTCGTGTGAATTCTTTACTCTGTCACTCAATGCATATTGCTAATGCCCCTTTCTCCTATAGCGATCTAGACTTCTGATTTTCCTGGCCCACAAGGTAATTCATGCACTGATAAAATATCTGTATCTCCTAGTTTTAAAAAACAACAATTAGAGCTAAGGCGGGTTACAGAAATTGGCGAGCTAGCCAGGAGAAAGTGGAATATTATTGAGTGACACGAGTAAAAGAGTAAGCAACAATATAGTACAATGGATATAGTGAAAGATGAAAAGATAAATGTTCGTAACTCAGTTATTGTTACTGGGTTAACTCAAACTGAAGTAGATGAGGAGCTTGAGAGCCACCTGAAACGCTATGGCTCTATTAACAGAGTACTAGTTATTGATGATCCAAAATCAGAGTATCATCTCTGCTCCATTGTGGAATTTGCAAATAGCTCTGCAATGCACACATTTAGACCTATATTGCCAAAAGAGTATCAGAGCTCAGCTAATGCAAATGTTACCTTTAAGGTGCTCTCCTTAGATAGTGTTTACACTAGCACTGCTAGCAGCAGCGCCACCAAGGGGTATCTTGAGGAACTGCAAGCCATAGCTGATAAAAGTGGGAAGTCATTTGAAAGTGTACTTCAAGAGGAACTGATGAAGATGAGTGCAGGTAAAGTTGTGAACCTCCCCGCTGACACTGCACCAGTCGAAGACTCTCAGTTAAACACATCTGATGCAACTGGTCAGGAGATTGAAAATATTAAAGCGCCACCACAGGTCACGCAACAGCCCTCTCTTCTGCTTGGATCTGTCTCACCTGAGATAGTCAGGAACTTACCAGCTGTGTTCCCACCATCTCCTTCACCCAGTCGTGAGCAGCGTGGATTGAGAGGTGATGCCCGAGCAGCATCAACACCAGCTCTGCGAAGGCTCGAGGCCGCTACTCCGAGTCCACAGGTAACGTCCTTACCTATCAGTGTGAATGGTCAGTTGCAGCCTGCTCTGTTGACAGCCGCCCCATCACCTAGCATGGCTGCTAACTTGAACACTCAATACCCAGTGTCCCAGTCCATCAAAGCCAGTGATATTGGTGACAGTGCTGCAGTGACACATTCAGTACTTACCATGAGTGATGTTAATCCTCCTGCTGTACAACGGGTCGTTGTTGAACATGTCATGCGAGCTAATGAAGCTATGTCTCCCATGCACTCTTCATTTCGCCTCAGACCTTTCTCTGGAAAGTTTCCTCGTCCAAACAGTGAACTTGACTTTGATACTTGGAGAGCAAATGTTGATTTATTCTTGACAGATCCCTCCATGTCTGACCTGCACAGAACACGCAAGATCTTGGACAGCTTATTGCCTCCAGCTACGGATGTTATCAAGCATGTCAGCCCTCAAGCTCTGCCATCAGTGTATCTTCAGCTACTTGATTCAGTCTATGGCTCTGTAGAGGATGGAGATGAGCTGCTGGCCAAGTTTATGGGAACACTGCAGAACAATGATGAGAAGCCTTCTGACTACCTGAACCGCTTGCAAGTTGCTCTGAGTGCTGTGGTCAGACGAGGTGGTATCGCAGAGAGTGAACGAAACCGCTACCTCCTGAAGCAGTTCTGTCGAGGCTGCTGGAATGATGGCTTGATCGCTGATCTCCAGCTGGAGCGGAAAACAAATGCACCGCCCTCGTTTGCTGAACTGGTGCTTCTGATCAGAACAGAGGAAGACAGACAGGCAAGTAAACATAACCGTATGAAAAAACACCTTGGACTACACAAGCCAAGTCCTGCTGTCCCAAAGTTCAGAGCTGCATCACAACAGTTAGCTGCATACAGTTGTGCTACACCTGAGAAAGAAGTGACTGATACTGATGTCTTAAAGAAACAGCTTAACGAGATACAAGCCCAGGTTGCTGTCATGCAGACTGCAACCCCACGTAAAGCCAAAGTCAACTGTCCTGACACAACTGAAATCAGCACATTGAAAAGACAAATTACTGACATTCAAGCACAAGTAGCAGAAATGAGGAAAGCAACTCAGGAAGCTAAAAGCGACCACCTAGAAGCAACAGAGATTGAAGCATTGAAACATCAGCTTGCCTTTCTTCAAGCACAGGTGAGCCCACCCCAAGTTCAGAGTCATCAGATCCCATCGTCTGCATTCTCAAGAGACTTCTCCATGACAGCTCGACACCAGTCGCCCAACAAGCGAGTGAGCGGACAGTCCAGTTCAGGGCCAACAGCAAACAGCAGGCCCCGCCCATGGTACTGTTTCCGCTGCGGTGGAGACGCTCACCTGGCAGTCAACTGTGAGAGTGAACCCAATCCCCTCCTCGTCGAGGAAATGAGACAGCTGCTTAGAGAGAAACAACGGCAATGGGATCAGCAAAATGGCAGCACTGGCATCCAGCAGTTAAACTACTAGAAGCCCCTGTTGCAGGGCAAACAGGGACTAAAAGATCAACTATACGCCCTAGAAAAACAAAGCAAGTGACTAGCAAGTGTGGTAATGCTAACACCACCTCCACCATACTGCCGCCCAAGCTGGTTGGAACAAAATGCACTGCTCAAGTCACCATTGAAGGCCACAAAGTTAACTGCCTGCTAGATACGGGATCTCAGGTGACCACTATCCCGCTGTCATTTTTCCAGACTCACCTGTCCCATCATTCTTTGAAATCCTTGGACGACCTTTTGGATGTAGAGCTGCAAGTAGAGGGAGCCAATGGAGAGGCCGTGCCTTACCTCGGGTACGTAGAACTCAACCTGTTGTTTCCAGAGGAGTTTTTGGGAAAAGAGACTGAAGTCCCTACGTTAGTGTTGGTTGTCCCTGATGTGAGCAGTGTGCCCCAAATCCTCATCGGCACCAATTCATTAGACGTTCTCTATTCCAGCTATGTTGAAAGGCATGATTGTCGCCCTCAGTCATTCCTTCCTGGCTACAGAGTGGTTTTGAAAATCCTTGAAGTACGGAAAAAGCAGGCAGGTACTGGAGCTCTTGGGCTGATAAAGGCGCGGAGTAACACCCCCGAAGTGGTGCCAGCGGGCAGCACAGCCGTTGTGGAAGGGCAGGTCCACATGAGTGGTGCTCACCAGGATAAGTGGGCAGTTGTAGAGGCCGCATCTGTGTCGTCCCTTCCTGGCGGATTGCTGGTTGCTAGCTCCCTGTGCACCTTACCTGTCAAGCGCCCTTGCTCGATGTCAATCCTGCTGAGGAATGAGACCCAACATGACGTCACCATTCCTCCGAGGACAGTGTTGGCTGAAATTCACGCCGTTCAACAGGTGATGGGAAAGGAGCCCTCCGCCAACTTGACCGCTCCTGAAACCAAAAAGATGGAGTTTGATTTTGGGGATTCCCCGTTACCACCGGATTGGAAAGTGCGAATCACAAGGCTGCTCAATAGCATGCCTGAGGTTTTCTCTCAGCACGACATGGACTTTGGTCATACCAACAAAGTAAAGCATCACATCAAGCTGAGCGACAACACTCCCTTCAAGCACCGACCCAGACCCATCCATCCACACGATGTAGATGCAGTTAAGAAACATCTTCAAGAGCTGCTAGATTCTGGTGTCATACGTGAGTCCGAGTCCCCCTTCGCATCTCCTATTGTTGTCGTGCGGAAGAAAAATGGCTCTGTGAGGTTGTGCATCGACTTCCGGAAACTCAACTCACAGACCATAAGAGATGCATACGCTCTACCAAACTTAGAGGAAGTGTTCTCCCTCTTGACTGGCTCGAAATGGTTCTCAGTCCTTGATTTAAAATCAGGCTATTACCAAGTCGAAATGGAAGAGGCTGATAAACAGAAGACAGCGTTTGTGTGCCCCCTGGGCTTCTTGGAATTTAATAGAATGCCACAGGGGGTTACCAATGCGCCGAGTACGTTTCAGCGATTGATGGAGAGATGTGTAGGAGATCTCAACCGCAAGGAGGCGCTGGTCTTCATCGATGATCTCATCATCTTCTCGGATACCTTGGAGCAACATGAGTCAAGATTACTACAGGTCCTCCACCGACTTAAAGAGTATGGTTTAAAATTGTCATCAGAAAAATGTATGTTTTTCCAAACCTCCGTTAAGTATCTTGGTCATATTGTCTCCCAGCATGGGGTCGAGACAGATCCGCAGAAGATTGAAGCCTTAAAGACCTGGCCAGTACCTGAGAATCTCAAACAGCTGCGCTCTTTCCTGGGCTTTTCTGGGTACTATAGACGGTTTGTGAAGAACTACTCAAAGATCACCAAACCTCTAAATGACCTCACAGCAGGGTACCCACCCCTCAGGAAACACAGTCAAGGAAGAGGAAAAACTCACCTGTACTTCCATCCGAAGGAATCCTTTGGGACGAGGTGGACTCCAGAATGTCAGGGAGCGTTCGAGGAGATCATTGATAAGCTCACCACCGCGCCTGTTTTAGGATCTGCAGACCCCAAACTCCCATACGTCCTTCACACTGACGCAAGCACGACAGGGCTTGGTGCGGCTTTGTATCAAGAGCAAGATGGACGGATGAGGGCCATTGCTTTCGCAAGCAGAGGTTTGACGAAGAGTGAGGCGAAATACCCTGCTCACAAATTGGAATTCCTCGCGCTAAAGTGGGCTGTCACTGCTAAGTTTGGTGATTACTTGTATGGTACCGACTTCACTGTCGTCACCGACAGTAATCCCTTAACTTACATCCTGACCTCCGCGAAGTTGGATGCCACGAGTTACAGGTGGTTATCAGCTCTATCGACATTCAACTTCAAGCTCCAGTATAGAGCAGGAACTCAGAATCAAGATGCAGACGGACTCTCTCGTCGACCACATGGGGAGCTCCAAGATGATGCTGTGTCGAGGAAAGAGCGTGAAAGGATTAAACAGTTCACTCTACATTGCCTGAAGGATCAGGAGAGTCCAGATGTTGTTCTCCCAGATGCAGTGAAGGCCATATGTGAGAGGCATGATGTTGAGTGGTCCCACAAAAACTCCACATGTCCATCAGTCGCACTGGTCGAGTCTCTCGCCGTCCATTCCGATGCTCTGCCCAGTGGTTTCCAGCAGGAGGAGGATCATGGACTCCCTGTGATTGGTCATTGGACTGAAGAGGAGATGAGAGCAAAGCAACAGGCCGACCCTGATCTCCGAGTGGTCATTGAGCACAAGGAGTCTGGAGACATGCCCTCACCCACCCTGAGACAAGAGCTTCCAGAACTTGTTTTGTGGCTCCGAGAATGGAAGCGTCTAGAGCTGAGAGGTAGAGTGTTGTACAGAGCACGGCAAGAAAATGGACGAGTCACACACCAGCTTGTTCTACCAACTGAACTCAGAGCCACAGCACTGAGAGGCCTACATGATGATCTAGGCCATCTAGGCATAGAACGGACCCTTGACCTCGTGAGGTCACGATTCTATTGGCCTAGAATGTCCGCATATGTAGAGCAGAAGATCAAGAGGTGTGAACGTTGTGTGCGCCGAAAGACTCCAAACGAAAGAGCAGCTCCTTTGTGTAACATCAAGGCCAGCAGGCCCTTGGAGCTGGTCTGCATGGATTTTCTATCGGTGGAGCCTGATCGGAGCACCACAAAAGATATACTGGTACTGACAGACCATTTCACTAAGTACGCAGTCGCGATACCAACTCGAAACCAGAAAGCGCAGACTGTGGCTAAGTGCTTATGGGAAAACTTTCTGGTGCATTATGGATTTCCGGAAAAGCTTCTGAGTGACCAGGGTCCAGATTTTGAATCTCGCACCATCAAAGAGCTGTGTTCCATCGCTGGCATTCAAAAGGTCAGGACTACCCCTTACCACCCCAGGGGGAATCCAGTGGAGAGATTCAATAGGACCCTCCTCCAGATGTTGGGCACTCTCGAAAACAAGGACAAGTCTTGCTGGCGAGAATTTGTCAAGCCTTTAGTGCACGCCTATAACTGCACGCGGAATGACGTGACCAGATTCAGTCCCTACGAACTAATGTTCGGCAGACAACCCCGGCTCCCAGTTGATTTGGCGTTCGGCCTCCCTTCCAGCTGTGAACCCAAGTCACATTCCCAGTATGTGCATGACTTAAAGGGCCGCCTAGAGGAAAGCTACCGAGTCGCCACGGAGAATGCCTCAAAGACAGCTGAGCGCAACAAGCAACGGTTTGACAAGAGAGTCGTCGAGTCCACTCTTGAGGCAGGAGATCGCGTCCTTGTGAGGAATGTTCGGATAAGAGGGAAACACAAGTTGGCCGATAAATGGGAACCAGACGTTCACGTAGTGGTCAGACGTGCTGGTGACCTACCTGTGTACTCTGTCAAGCCAGAGGGAAAAGATGGACCACTTCGCACCTTACACCGTGACCTCTTGCTGCCGTGTGGGTTCTTACCTGTGGCAGAGTCCGAGCAACCTCCAAAGCCGACAATCAGCAAACCTAGAACAAGGAGACAGTTGAGAATGGAAGCCGCAGCCGAGTTTGAGGTGGCAGATGACAATTCAGAGTCGGAAGACGGTGACTACTACTACTACTTACCTGGAGAGACATTGAACTCTGACTTCATTGAAACAAGACTTTTGACCCGGCCAGAGACAGCACCTGCTAGGGAGAGACGTCTTGGAGAGACAAAACAACCCACCTTGTCTTCAGCTGGTTGGCTTCCTGCTCCTGTTGACCTGGAAGAAAAGACAGAGACATTAATCATGGAAAAACAAGACAGAGAAAAGAGACGTGCACCTGAAAGAGGGACAGTACAGTGGATGCCTGTGGAGATCATTCCATCCGAGTCAGAGAAACCTCCAGCTTTCGGGGATGACACCTCAAATGAGCCAAGCTCTGACAGACCAGGCTGTTCTGGATGGAAAGGAACCTCAGCAGTTGTTGATCCGGAGGCTGAGGTCACCTCAAGGCACAGAGAAATTGATCCCCCCAAAGTGAGAAGAGCTCTGTTTGGAAACTCTCAGGACACCCCCTCTGACATTTCAAGACAAGAGGATGAGACCTTACCTGTTCAGCCGAGCATTTCTGAGTCTCCCTCAGAACCAAACATTATGGATGAAAGCCTTCCAGTTTTCTCAGACCTGTCATTCAGTGACAGCAGCAAGGATGAAGGATGCTCTGTCAATAACCCTTGTGAGGATGTGTCAGTGGACAGGATCAATGAGGGAACCGCAGCTGGGACATCTGGAAGAGGAACCTCTCCAGTCATCGTGGGAGAGAATGAGGGTGACAGTGTTCCCAGACGTTCCCAGAGGCGTAGAGAACAACCTGAACGACTACAGTATGGTCAACTGGGAAATCCCTTGCTGTCTATAGTCCAGTCACTCTTCCAAGGCCTCAACCTTGCTTTTGCCGATGCACTCCAGAACCCTGGCTATGCAGACATCCTCCATGTAACCCCAAGGCCAGTTCATAGTCATGTGGGTGTAATGGGACATACACACCTTTAGAAGGGGAGGGTGTAACCCAGGTTACTAGGCCCTTTATCCTAGTCCAGCTATCGATTAATTGATTAGATCAATAAATAAATAAATTCATATTTTTTTGTGACAGATAATAAATAAATAGAGTTTGATTTGAAATAATCTTACATAAAATGAATAAATAGGATTTATGATAAAATCATAAATATTTCAATAAATAGATTAAAAAGATTAATATACACACATTTATTTACATCTGTCTAAAAGAATGTTTTGTTTTAAGTGTGGTGAATGTGCCTTTCTGGAAGTGTAAAAGATTCGGGTGACATGAGGAGTTCACGTGATGTGAAGTAGAGTAACCAATCAGATGCCGTCAGGCTGTACGTGCAGGCGTGTTGTTTTTTTTTCTCTCTCTCTGCCTGACCGTCGTCGAGATGGCTGCATGCTAAGCTTCGGCTGCAGAGATTACTCTTTTTGTGAAAGAAAGCCAGATATTGCAAAAGTCTGAGTTAACTTTTTATCGTCGGCGCAGAGAGCGAAGCCTTTTTCCTTTGCCGTGGGTTGAAGCGGACCGTGTGTTTTGTGACGGAGACGGAGGAGAACGTGAGTTGTGTTATTAGCAGCTACGGCGCTAGCTCCGGCCATTAGCCACATTGTACTTCGCTAAATTATATTTTTGAGGTTACACATTACTGAACTCCCATGTCCCTGTCTCTTAAAAAAGCGGAACCTGGACAGACGAGCCGTGTGTTCTTCCTTGTGCCCGGAGTGTGTGTGTGTTTATGTGAAGTTTGAGCCTCTGGTGAGTAGCCTAAACTTTATTGATAAAAGTCCGATGAACGGAGCTGAAATGTGCATCTGCTAATGTTAATATGGATTAGTGAGGCATTAAATTCATGTGTATAGTGTTTAAAAAATTGTTTTATATATCTGTGTTTATGTACATTACCCCCCGCTCAGTTATTTTCTCTGAGAGTGAGCGGCAGTAGAGAAAAAAGAGGGAAAGGAAGGAGATGAACGTAAAGAAATATTCCGCCATTTTGGCTCATGTTGACGTTGATATTGTGTTCAGTTCATTTAAAAGCACAGTAAGGAGTGGTTAAAACAGTTCTTAAGAAACAATGTTATAATGTACATGTATAATATGTGTTATATGCATTTATTTACATTTAGAAGTATATTTTATTTACATGACTGATATAGTAACCCTCTTTTTGGCCTTTATAGGCTGGGTCTTTTTCTTGTGTATGGATTCCTGGGTTTGAGATCTGCACAAAGACTACTTCTTCTGCTGGGATTTCCTCCTGTTCTGTAAAGGTAGAAGGGACCTCAGTGGTCGTGGCGAGCTACCGAAAACAGAGACTGTGATTTATCAGAGACTGAATTTATTGGAAATTGTGGTCGATATCTCATATGTGTGTGTTGACACTGTAAAACATTTTTTCTTTCTCTTTATTCATTTTGTTATTTATTTTATTTCTTTAATCAAAACAATATAACACACTTAAAACTTACCTGCTGGTCGTGTGAATTCTTTACTCTGTCACTCAATGCATATTGCTAATGCCCCTTTCTCCTATAGCGATCTAGACTTCTGATTTTCCTGGCCCACAAGGTAATTCATGCACTGATAAAATATCTGTATCTCCTAGTTTTAAAAATCAACAATTAGAGCTAAGGCGGGTTACATGTGCATCTGGGATTTCTGCGTCTCTGTCCTTGGTTGCACCTTTTACCTGTTGGAATATAACTTTGTGTATTTGCGTTTGGTGTGGTAGATAATTTGTTAGTTCTTGTTCACACCGTTCAAGCGATAGTCCGTCATAAGGACCTCTTAAACAGGGTACCGGCATTGGTCTCCCTGTTATCATTTCATGCTGTGTTAGATGTGTTAGTGCACAAACATCACATTCTGCTAATTTTCTGTCTACTGTACTTGCCAAAAATGGTGCCTACCAAACAGCTTGATGTCGTCTTATCACCTCCCGCCTTGCGCAATGGGGGGAGCCATTGCATCACAAATAGCAAGTTTCAATAGCGCAGTAGGCAGTCATGAGTACTGCGCCAAAAGCCTTTCTGTGGTCCATCCTGAGTGATTTTAATAGCACCTCTTTTATGATTCTCCCAGGTCATTCTGTCCTCATACGATAGGAGGTCATACATATCCTGTACAGACATTAAAGTCTGGATAAGGATAGTGAAGAGTGCTCTATGAGGTTATATCTCATGGTCTCTGCAACCTAGTTATTCAAAACTACTGTAGATATGTCTACAGAACAGATGTCTGACGAACCAAGGCCAAGCTGACTGCGTAAAACTCGTAAGGAGGCTTTTGATCAATCTATGTTAGCAGACTTAGTGTCTGTGACCTATTTACCTCCTACTCCTCTGGCTAGAGATGGGAAAACTCTACATTTACCTCCATTGCTATGTTGTTAAACAGATAACCATGTATGGGAGGGATGCTTCCTGAAGCTGTAGGTATAATTGAGCATTTGGGAAGACTTGTTAGGATTATCATGGCATCACTGTGCAGACAGCCGTGCTGTTATTTTGCTCCTCCAAGATCTTGTTTTATAAACTATTTCAACGTAAGTCATCGGTGTCTCTGAGTCTTCTTCATCTCTCCTGAATGGTCAAGCGAGCCGAAATTCCACAACACATATATGCCTGCTTTGTCCTGGGCTGTTATTGAAGACGCTAAAATGGTGAGAGGTTCACAGTCTTCAGCTACCAGCAGTGGTCGTATTCCTGTGCCGGTTGCAGCTTATTTGGCGTCCTCATCTGCTTGATTGTTACCTTTGACTATTAGGGAATTTACTTTTTGGTGTGCTGCGCACTTGATAATAGCTAGTGCAGTTGGAAGATGAATGGCTTCCAACAGTGCTGTGATGGCTTCCCTATGTGTCACAGGTGTGCCATCCTCTCTAAGAAAACCTCTTTGTTTCCAGATATTGTCGTGCACATGGCAGACTGAGTATGCCTACTGTGAGTCTGTGTACACATTTAGATGCTTACCTTCTGCCAGTTTACATGCTGGAGTTAAAGCTTTAATTTCTGCAAGCTGTGCTGAGCATAGCTGGGCGAGTTTGATAGTTTGGACTGGTGTAAAAGTGTCATCAGGCAATAGCGGTATGATTGCATAACTGCAGTGGTTACCTGTTGTGTCTTTAAAGCAGGAACCATCTAAAAATAGAGTCAGATATGCTGTTATTGGCTGATTATGCATATCTTCACGTGGTTTCAGAAACACATCTGTGGCTTGAAGAGGTGGTAATCCATCTACAGGTGTCCACCAACGCTGAATTTTCAGTTCTGGTGCTGAGAGCAAAATTTCATGACATGTTTTTCTAGTCTGTGTGAGTACAAACCCCGGGCTGGTGAGGGGAGCATGTATTTGGTGGGGCATATGCAGGATGGTTGAGTGTCCCATCGTTATCGCTGAGGCTTTCTGGAGAGCGAAAAACTGTTGCTGCCAGTCCCCGGTTGCAGGGAGGCAGACTTAGGAGACAGCCTCAATGTTGTCTAATTTAGTGCAGTAGTAGTATGCCAGTGGTTGCTTACCAGTTGGAGTCTCCTGCATCAACAATGGACAGGCACAGCCAGCCCTTTCTGCAACATACAAATGAAATGGTTTAGCATAGTCAGGGTTTCCCAGTGCTGGAGCGGCCTGCATGTCTGTTTTTAGGGCATGAAAGGCCCTGTCAGCTTCCGCTGTCCACTGTATTTCAGTGGAGGCCTTTGTTTGACCTGCTGCTTGGATTAGACCTCGCAGAGGGGCTGCATTAATTGTGTAATCACAAATCCATGGACGACTATACCCCGCCATCCCCAGGAAAGACAACATTAGTCCAACTGTTTGTGGTTTAGGAGCTTTGATTATAGCCTCAACTTGTGAGGGAGCTATGCTCATGTTATTTCCACACAGCTTTCTGTCTAGATACTCAACCTGTAGTTTGATTTTACTTGCTTTGTGTCCCCCCTTTGCTAATGCAGTCAACACTGCAATTGAGTCTTTCTCACATTGTTCTTTTGCTGGGACTACATCAGGAGATCGTCTACATACTAAATCACTGTACTTGCTTCATCTAGGTGTTGTAAATCATTGGCTAATACTTTGTTAAAATGGGGGGGCATAGCCTTGTGCTAGCCGTGTATACGTGTATTATTGACCTTGATAAGTGAATGCAATCAGATATCGTGACTCCGGATGCAATGGTACACTGAAAAATGCGGAACACAAATCAGTTATTGTGTACCATTGAGCTGATGGTGGGATGTTTGATAGTAGCGTATGGGGGTCTGGGACAATGGGTGTTTCAACATCCACAATAGCATTGATAGCTGGCAGATCATGTATCAATCGATAATCATCTGAGTGTGGCTTCTTAATTGGAAAGATTGGCGTATTGCAGGGACTACGAGTCTTAATAAGTACACCTGCCTTTATAAGGCCTTCAATTGTTGGCCTGATGCCGTCTACAGCTTGTTGTCTTAGAGGATATTGTCTCTGATATGGCAACACTATCCCACTTTTTGGCTTGATCTGGACAGGTTGAGTTAAGGTTGATTTGTTTGAGCAGAACATCCTGTTCTATTGATGCCATTGTCTGCGTGGGAGGTCTATTACTCACTAACACTTTTCTGCTGTCCCTTCATCACATGCCCTCAATGATATTCTCATATATTGTTCACTTTCGGTGGTGAAAACATCCTTATTTTGTGTTGGTAGCCATTGCTGCATCTGTAATTCATCATGGGTCCGAGGACATGTGATTTGTGTCCATCTGCTATCATGAGAGTGACGTGGGGTGGAGCCTGGGACCTGGAACCATAGTTGCAGTTCAGTTGGAAGGGTCACCGCTGCCGCTTCTCCTTGCGGTCCTATGTGTATGTTCAAGCTGACCATGTAGAATGGCTTTTTTGTTGATCAGTTCTTCCTTGCACTCTTTATAGTCTGTGTGTGTCTGGGCCTCATCATACATCATGGTGCAATACAGTGGCATTTGTGGTTCGTATGCAACTCCCAGTTGTCTCACTATCCAGTTTTCCAAGGCTCTCATCTCCGTCTTAATTCTGATGCTGAGAGCCATTGGACCCAATATACAGCCGGTTGGACTTGGGTGACAGGCTCTTTTGTTACTTGTACCGTCATCAACCTGTGAGTGGGGTTGTTGGAGAAATCCACTCTCAGCCCATCCTGTGGGCATAGCATGTCTCTTCCTTCGAGCTACTTGCCCACCTGTGTCTTTGCTTCTTTGGCTCCCTCTGGTGCTGGCTTCGCAATTCCTGATATTCTGCCGCCAGTGCACATGCTAGAGCCATCTTCTTCTTCACCTTCCATTCTGCTCTGGGCTCCCTGGACTGGGAATTGTTCTGATGGAGCTTCAGTTGTGTTACACCCTTCAATTGTGTTCGGTGCGTATGGGGCTGGGGCTGGCCAATGTGGGGCAGTGGGTGCGGCTTGTTGATTTTGGTTATCCACTTGGCCCTTGTTGCTCTGCAGTGCTGGCATTTTTTTTGATGTTCAACACATGTTTTTGTGTAGCCTGTCTGAACAATCTCAGCACTTCTCGTTCCCTGGCTCGTTTTCCCTCTCTTATACTGCTTGTGTCTTCAGCTTTGTAGTGTTTGATGTTTGCTTCTACCTTGTTACAACAAGCCAAAAATGAGTTCTGACACTTTGTGTTTCCCTATCTCCTTCTGTGGTGTAATAATCATCGGATATAATTTCATCTTCACTGCTATCTCCTTCATCCATATGTATTTACACTTATATCTGTATTATCATCCACTTATTTTACTATCATAAATGTTATTTTATTCTATTTATAATTATTATTTCGTTATTTTGTTTATTATATTCTTTTTACATTTATTGTTTTATTCTGCAGTTATTTCTCTAAACAACATTAGTTTAGTATATATATTTTAAACACACAACGTAGTTATATTTTAAACACAACGTAGTTATATTTTAAACACACAATGTACTTATATTTTAAACACACTTTAGGACTTTAGTTGAACTCCTCCCTCTCGTGCTGCAGCTTGTGAGCCGTTTTTGGACTCCTTGATATATTCCATTGTTTTACTAACTGTTTTTCTTTTAAAATACTAAAAGTGCTTTAAAAGTAATACAACTGATGTATACAGCATTTGATTACATGATCCTTTTCTTGTATCTTTGGTTACATTTTACACTCTACAATACAGTGATTCAACTGATGAGTGCACATTCAATCAACTGGTGCAGAATAATACATATTTCAACCATTCATTATAATTTCTTCACACTTGAGTCTTCTTTTTAACAGCACAGCAATTATTATCAACCTCTAACTACTTACCATGGTTCATCTCACTAGGGTTGCCGAGGTGTCGAAATTTTTCCACCAACTAATAAACTTGCGACAACACCGGTTAAAAGTCATCTCTGAGTTCTCCTCCCGGCGGTAAACAGCTCTGGATCAGAGCAGAATCTGCCTCCAGAAGGTCTGGCTCTGTACCTGACTCTCTCCTGAACTGAGCAGCTGAGCTCTGCCCCCAGCTGCAGCCAGTCCTCGCCACACAGACGTCAACACTCTTGTTTTGATAGAGGCCTAGCTGTGCATTTAAGGATTTTACATGATGCATCACGACAGTTTATTTTAAAGTCGTTTTCGCGCAAGACATTTATAATGTTGAAATTCAATGGGAATATTAATAAAGGTATTAATGTTAATCAATGAAATGTATGTTATTACTATTCATTAATAATCACCGGAGCACCACCCTGGAATCAGGGATCAATGATCAATTGATATGCTTTTAGTCTCAATGCCTGAAATGTATCACAAATTGTTAATATCACAGGTATATCAATAATGAAGGAAATAGAAGGCGTAAATCCGAACACTGGACCTCTCAACCAGCTGTTATTATAATATCCAATTGTGCAAAATAATCACAGGAAAATGCTCAGTTATAATCAACAGTATTTATTAAAGCTTGTTCTCAATCCACCAACCACTCACTTTAACAAACAACAGTCGCTAACTACAACTAGCACATCTACAAAGCAACATAAGCAAGCACAGACATAGGAAAGGATTGTAGACCTGTATGTGTGTGTGTGTGCGCGTGTGTGTGTGTGTGTGTGTATCAGACAACACGAATAACACAACAGCCGTGAGATACACACAGTCGTTTCTCCCTAAATCGGAGGGCGGCAAGCGGACCAAGGTTCGCTTATCGTCCACTGATCAGACAGAAAATACGACGTACAGTGATCACACAGCGGCAAGATTACGCAGTTATCCACTGAGTGGATCATTGTGACATAAGCTCCTAGAAAGCGTAATAACACATATAAACAACACAGTTATACCATAGGTAGGACTCGGCAGTGCTTTCACACAAAATGTAAGCACACGCTATACTATCTGTCTCTGCCCAAACAAAAGCCTCTTACTTGGGTCGCTTGTTGCGACTAGCGTGCGTCCCGTCCGACTCAAAACTCCAACTCATTTTGGATGAGAGTGTTCTTGTTTGTTCTTGAAAACTCATGCTGGTTTAGGAGTGCCTAGTAGTAAGGCTTCTGGGTTTCCTTACAGGCCTCTCCTTTGTCTGCAATATCTGATGAAGGCCCAACAATAACAAAGTGAAATGACCAACATCTATCTTTAAAAACTTTTAATAATTTTTTTGATATACATACTTTTCCATACCAAACCTCATTGATTATTACTGAAACACCCTGCTGCATCTTTCCCCCTTCTTGCATCAAGTCCACAGGTGGACATTAAAATCTGACTCCTTCACGGTGCACCATTTTTTCACCTAATAGTTTGGTCTCCAACCACTCTTTTCTGTTTTCTATGCAGGTAAACCTGAATATGGACGATGGTCGCTCTCTGGGCCTAATGATCAGGGGTGGTGCTGAGTATGGGCTGGGGATCTACATCACTGGCGTGGACCCTGGATCCGCTGCAGATGCCTGTGCACTAAAGGTAACACAACTGTCTTGATAGCATTGTTACAGAGTATTAGAGGTGTGCATCAGTACCTGCCTCACGATTCGCTCCAATTCCGATTATCTGCTTAACGATTCAATTTGATTCTGCAATGCATCACGATTCTTCTCACTTTTTTTTATTACTGCACATTGTGCACAACTCATTTTTCACCCCTTCTACAAGCAGTCGGATACGTTTTGAACTATTATTTCGATATCCCTGATATCCCTTTCCACTGTAGTGAATTGCAATTTTTAAAGTGTGCTGCCTATAATTACTAAAATAATATGAACAAATAAGGTTTTCAGTAGAGCAGCTCTAAGACAGGGTACTTCTGAACTTTGCAATCACACACTGACAAAAAAATAGTAAACAAATACTGTCGCAAATCAAAGTGTTTCTTTCACATGTAGTATACCAAAACAAATAGCATAGGCCTAGCCTACCTATTTAAGAGTGCAAATATTCAATTTTCAAAACAAGCTAGCTTTACTCATTGATTCCATTACCTGGGCTTTGGTTTCGTCGTACAATGCAGGCACAGCAGTGACGGTGAAGTGTCTTCTTGTCGGCAGGTTATACCGAGGCTCAAGTGTCTTCTGGAGGTAGCGAAACCCGACATTTTCTACCACCGAATAGGGCCGTAGATCCTTAGCAATGAAACATGCAACAGAACGGGTGATCCTCCTCCCTCTCTCTGAAGCGGACGACAATGTTGTCAGTGCTTGCTCAATTGTTGGCTGGGATGTGCTCGCTGTTTTCGTGGCTGTTGCTGCCGAAGTCCTCACAGGGTGGAAACGTTCCAAATGTTTCATCATATTAGTTGTATTCCCAAAGTACTTTATTTTCGTGTGGCAGACTTTACACACAGCGTGCGTCTTCTCAAGCTTTCCATCAAGTTCATAAAAGCCGAAATTAGCCCAGACGTCCGATTTAAAGGTAATGGGTGCATCTTTGATTACTCGCATGGTTCGCGCCGTATCCCCATCCTCCATTTCTGTTGTTGTATTGACGCTGATATTGAAAAATAATATAATAAAGGGGGGAAAAAAGCGATTATGTCACGTCGCTGCATCGATGCAGAATCGTGCACGGCCGAATCGCGATGCATCTTAGAATCGATAATTTTTCCCACCTCTACAGAGTATGTCACCATAAAACCTGTTAAACTTGAGTAAATGAATGAGATCTTTGAGATGGTTGCAGAGGATCATTACCTGAAGTTATCTATAAAATAAATGATTCTAGATTTTACTCATGCCGTTATTATGTTCACCACTATGTTTGGCTGTACATTCCTACATTAACTAAAACTGTCCCATTTCCAGTACATGGGATTAACTCTGATCAGTGCTTTTAACACTGTAGAACAAGCTACAGTTTAAATGGGAAATGTGTTTTTCAGACTTACTAATTTTTATCAGGCCTGAACCCAAATCAAAGTTATATTAAACCTTAAAAGACACACAGGACAGGGAGTAGCTGGCTGGAACAGCGATGGTGTGACAAACTGATAGATGCAACAACTTATTGTATCATATTTCATGCTGAATTTACAAGAAGGCATGAATGATGTAGAATTTGCGCTAGCCATTTTGCAACGTTTAAGTTGCTCTTCATGCAACAACTCTCAAAACTGTGCAGCTTTGTCTGGGGACATTTCAGTTACTAGTTCAATGGTGAAATCAGTTGAAACAGATTGTTTGACAGACAGACATCAGCTGCTTAGCATGCAGGTAAAAGAGCCCTAAAACATAATGTACATTTCAGTGAACCAAGTGGAAGTCCAAAGGCATGTTTCTTGTGTGTACTCCACCCACAAGAATCCATTCTGCCTGTTGCTGCGGCCCCTTCTGGTTGTTTCGCAGAGGACGGAAAGTCAGTTGACCACTGAGTGTGGTCTAAGGGATCAGATCCCAATGTGTAAAGTGTATACCACATGTAGGATATTAGCATGTTCACATGCACATTTTTAATATATTAAAACTAAACAAAAAGTACAGTCCAGGTGATTGGGAATATCATTAGATGAGATGGTAGTTAGAGATAATCCAGTTATCGGAGAACTGGATGAAAAATCACGAGATCAACAACTTAATTCATACATTTGTTGTTGAGATATTTACCCAGGAATACCACTGGTTGCATGTACGTTGCAGAACGGCTTTGTTACGATTTTATATTATATTAATATTTTTTTGTATATCAGCTGCTTTGTACAAAATAAATGACAGTCTGGCACCTGGCTCTCAGAAGCTTTAGTTTAAGGGGTAACCCCTAAATTCCACCAGATACATGTTCCGTCCGTTTCCAATCCGCCACGGCAGTCTATGGGCCAGATCTACTAAGATCCCAAATTGCTTGTACTAATCTG
The DNA here is from genome assembly GCF_965226575.1 of Pagrus pagrus. Taxonomy (NCBI): domain Eukaryota; kingdom Metazoa; phylum Chordata; class Actinopteri; order Spariformes; family Sparidae; genus Pagrus; species Pagrus pagrus. The sequence goes on from NC_140192.1 coordinate 31,630,393, forward strand.
TGTGGGCAATCTAGAAATTTGCGTGTGGGGTTGAACCGCGGTTTGCGGGCGATTTACTAAGAGTGATTGCGTTAATGACAACAGGTGCAAACGTGTTGGAGACACGCCTATTTGAATGAGGGTTTAGCGTGTTTCATGGTTTTCAGCATGGCGAGTTTGAGAGAGCGAAAGCGCAAAGTGAAATTGGACCCTTTGGAATTAGAAGTGTTGGTAGAGGAAGCGAATAAACATTTCAATGAGCTGCAGCAAAGGAATCTGACGGTCGCGCAAAGGAACGCCGTGTGGGAAAAAAAAATTGGTGAAAAAGTTAATGCTGTTGGAAAAAACAGGCAAACAGTGGATGAAGTGAAAAGGAGATACCAAGACATCAGAAGAAAAAAAAAAGAAAAATTGGCGTATAATAATATAAATATAATAATAATAGTAAACTTGCAAGGAGTTTTGTTATTGCAGGTGTAGCGCCCCTTTGCTGTTCTGGCAATTAACAGGGGTAGCTATCCTGAGTTCTTTTAATAAAATGTTATCTCTAACAGTAGGTGTGTGTTTATTTTGTCTTTTGACCTTCTTATAGTTACTATATAGCAAGAATATTCTGATTTAATGACACTAGCCTTAAGCCTTAACTTCAAAGAAACCAGTCAATTGCCAATGATATATATTTAACTATTTACTTAGCACCAAAAATATAAACATCTGCACACAATTTTTAATAAACAAAAAAGTATTTTTTCCAGTTCTCTGGTAGTTATTTTAACTTCAATACCTCAAAATTCCTTGTGAAAACCAGAACCAAAATATTCAGTTTCAAAGACCTTTAAACAAAAACCTTCAATATTACACTCTATAGCCGGCAGTTTCTTAGCTTAAATAATGCTATGGGTACCCGATGAGTTACCAGTTCAAACGTTGCAGGCCTGATGTGAAGCTTGGGATCGTTGAAACAAAAAACAAGATGTCCACTGCGCTCCAATGCTGAGAAACACTTGAAACAATGGCCGCCGCCCTCACCGACAGCGCGCCAATCCAGGAAAAGAAGAGACGTCCTCAGTACAGCTCACCTGAGATGTCTGGCGACCAGAGTCCTCCGCTGTCCGCTGGATACCTCAGTCCTTTGGTCTCGATGTAGTTAACTTAGCAGTCCGGACGATGTATAACCAATGTGTCCGAGCAGGATACACTTGTACAAAGTCCGTGGCTAATAAGCTAGCGCTAGCCGCGTTAGCTTCCTGTTGCACTTTGGTGTCTCAGTCCGATTTTCCCGACTTAACTTAACACAACTACACGGCTGTACAATGTTCTCGTAAGAGACACTCGCCATCTGTCTACAAACATTTACAGTAGTAAAGTCTAACTGGACGTGTTGTCCACGTAAAACTGTAGCAGTGCTATGTAGCATATATTACAACCTGTCGTCTCACTCTCGTTTCTCCTCTCTTCCTCTCGACCCTTCGCCTCACATCGGATTGGCTCAGAAAATAAACGTAAAGCAAACTATTCATTAGACTTCCTTTTTTTTCCTACTTTTCAAAGTAAAATATTCTTAACACATTACCATCATCATGAACTTGATAGTTAAGAAAATAGAATACATTTTACCTCAAGTAAATAGCCAAATACTTGAACTTAACCATGAAATCCTATTTCTTCTACACCATATGCAATATGCAACCTCTGAATAGTTTTTAAACATTTTAAATCCTATTTATGAATCTATGAACTTTCATATTCTATTTATGAATCTATGAACTTTTATATTCTAGGCCTAATTTTCCATAGGGCTACACAGGTATAACAGGTATAGCCTCCTTCTCGTAGCTGGCTCCAAATCCGCTCTGAGTTCCTCCAACAGCTCCAAAATGGCAAGACTGGATAGGCGATATGTTCTAATGATAGTTTCATCATTTATCCCAAAAATGTTCACACAAGGTTGAAAAAGGCTCTCGGCGTCTCCTTACATTGTTTCGGCGACTCCTTCTTGCAACAATAACCGCAGCCATGTGTGCGCAATTACGCATACAAACCGTATGAGTTCCTGCAAGCAGTTTGCACACGTTTTAATACACGCAAACCTTTAGTAGATCCAGCCCTATGTGTGTACACTGGCTCCGCTGTGTTGCATATCTACTCCGTTACAGCTCTGGCAGTCTGGACCCTTCTGCAGCAGGTACGCAAGGCTTCTATTTCTGCCGGATGCCGGAGCATGGCACATCAATTCAGCCGAATTCAGCACAGAGCAGACAGGAAGTAGGGCACCAAATCAACAGCATAACATCCGGTTAATTTTCATAATAAAACAGCACAAAAGTCTCAAAAAAGAAACAAATCCAAGCACTTCTTCTAATCCTTCGGTTGGGAACACTAACCCTTTGTCTGTTTGTTGTTGTGTTTATAACACATATGTACAACTGCAGTCGCGTGTGATTCTGTAATTATCGCGGGAACTCCTCGGCCTCGCATACCCCAGCTGTCCGGCAGTGCTGCGCCGTGTTGCACTCAGAACGCAGCTGGTGGGGGTTGACAAATGACAGAGCACGGAGCAAAATCGTAACAGAGCTGTTCCGCAGCGCATGCAACCAGTGGAATTTCCGGCTCAGTCTGACTCACAGGCAGTCTTCTGATACATTATAGCCGAGTATGGCTAAAAACTAAAGCTTCTGAGTGCCAGGTGCCAGACTTTAATTTATTTTGTACAAGCAGCTGATATACAAAAAAATATTGAAAAAGTCCATCATACTGTTTCAACTTTCGAAAGAAAAATCTTGAAGCATACCAGTATTCATGAAAGCTGTAAACTACAATCTGCTTTCCAGACAATGACAATTCTAAGCTTGCAGGGATTGAAAAAAGCTTGAAATACAGTCATCTATCAAAATGAACATCATGTCTGCTGTTTTTGTTGTCAAAGTCATATTACTGCTGTGTAGTATTGTCACTGTAAGTGCAGACTGATTTGGAAGCTTTGCCCTGCATCACTACAGAATTTGATCACATTAAAAGCAGACATGACTTTTACTGTGATGGTTTAAGTTTTAGATTGATTTTCCGATGATGTGAAAATAAAATCTAAAAAATGTTTTAAGAAATCTAAAACATCTAAAAGGCCTGCAGCGATATACAGTACATTTGATTTATGGTAGAACACCCTGACACACTTACAAAGTCTGAGATGGTGCTTTAAGTCTTAGTCATGGATTAAATAAATTGCTGACATGAAGATCTTGGGTGCTGTGCCAGCTGTCATCGCTAACACCTGCTACCTGATTCTGATGAACCTGTTAGCATTCATGCCACCTGCTCCTTATTAGTCTGCTAAACCTGTTAGCATTGCAAACATCTGCTACCTGCCTTACAGCCTCACTCAGAGAGCTGACTTCAGTGCCATGACAGGCCTGCAGAAATGCTTTATTAGCCATGCTAAATCTCTGCTGTGTGCTTTCAGGTCAGCTTTCTGCCTCAACAAGCAGGTCACTCTAATTCTGTGCTATTTTTCAACCTGCCTGAGGCAATAAGAACAGACGCCAGTGTTTCATACCTGTAAACAATATGGCTGAAAGCTCAATGTGGCTTTTATGATAATATCACACTGTGGCCTACTTGGGGATAAAAATAAAACATCAACTTTTATTTATTTTAGTTTGATTCCTTGCTCGTCCACACCAATTGGGAAACCTTGGAAAAGCAGACTAAGGCAGAGAGAAGGGAGATGAAAGAAGCAGAGCTTGAAAGGCACTCTAAAAATTCAAATGTGGTCCCCTGAAAGATGCAGTGTGACACTTGTCAGGTTCTTTGACAGGGAGATGAAGAGGTACTTTCTCTAATCATGGAGGATTGGCTGGTCAAGCTGCAGAACTGGAGCTTATGACTTCCTCTGACAGAAATATGAAAGCAGGAAGGAGAGAGGGTGAAAGAAATTGATGTTTTCTGTGTGTGAGAGAGGGAGAAGGTGGTGGTCTGGGTTAATCAGATTGTGTGATCCTCCCTACTATTGAGTGTAGTATCAATTCATGTCCTAAGGAGTGATAGAAGTGAAGCAAAGGACATTTATTGTTACAATTTGTATGGAGTCTGGACCCAAATGCATGACTCAAACAACAGGTTAACAGAAAATAACAAGTCTTTAATGTTCAAATGTGCAAAACAAGTACAAGGGAGAGGGGTGGTGCGTAGTCCCAGGCTCCAACTGTGGCTCGTGAAGTCTCCGGTGAGAGTGAGAGTGTCTAGATGTGGTGTCCGCCACGGGGTAATGGTGGCGCTGCAGCACAGCCCAGTGAGGTCCGTCTCTCGAGCGTACTCGCACTGAGGGGAAACACAGGAGAGCAGGCAGGCAGGGCTGAAGCAAATGGGTGAACATGAGGCAAGCACAGCAATCTGAGGCAAGGTGGGAAAACACAGCTGTATTAGCTACACAAGCCAACAACAGGACACAAGGCAAAAACAAGGAGGAGCCAGGATGCAAACCACGTAGACTGATGAAATGATCTGGTGACGCGAAGGAGGGTATCCAGAGGCTTTATAGAAGGGTTGATTACTGGAGTGGATTCACCTGGTGCTGCCTGTGGAAGGAGACCACGCCCACCTGCACACACACAGAACAGACTGAGAGGAATAATGCAGACAGGGAATGACAACACACAAAAGGGAGATGTGAGTTGGGTTAACGGGGCCACTACCCGACTGTAGTCTGATGAATTGCCGGTAGAAATTTGCGAAGCCGAGGAACCTCTGGAGCCGTTTGCGTGACTTGGGTTGAGGCCAGTTTGTCACTGCCTGGACCTTAGCAGGATCCGTCCTCACCTCCCTGCTCTCCAGACTGTACCCTAGGAAGGAAACAGAAGTGACATGAAACTCACATTTCTCTCCTTTAAACAATTTATTCTCCCACAACCTCTGCAGAACCTGTCGCACGCACAATGTGCTCCTCGAGGTTGTGGGAGAAAATCCAAATGTTGTCAATATATACAAACACAGAATGGTTTAGGAAGTCTCTTAATACATCGTTAACCATAGCTTGGAATATGGCTGGTGCATTTGTTAATCCAAACAGCGTAACAAAAAAGGTACTCAAAATGTCCCAGGGGTGTGTTGAATGCCATTTTCCACTCATCTCCTTCTCTTATACGCACCAGGTGGTAGGCACTACGCAGGTCCAGCTTGGTGAAAATTGTAGTGCCATGGAGGGGTTCAAAAGCAGAGTTAATGAGGGGTAATGGATATTTATTTTTAACTGATATTGTTCAAACCCCAAAAGTCAATGCAGGGGCTCAGGGTCTTATCTTTCTTGCCCACAAAAAAAGAACCAGGCACCAAGAGGAAAAGAGGAAGGGCGTATGATGCCCGAGTTCAGGGAGTCCCGTTATGTAGGTTTCCATGCTTTCTCGCTCAGGAGCAGAGAGGTTGTAGAGCCTGCTGGTGGGAAGCGGGGCTCCAGGCAGTAGCTCAATGGTGCAGTCGTAAGGTGGTAAAGATTGGGCCCGCTGCTTGCTGAACACCTCCGCTAGGTCGTGATACACAGGTGGTACAGAGGAGATATCAGGGGGTTCTGGTGGGGCAGCACTGGGTTTATTCGAACATGGGGAAAGGGCAGACTTGAGACATGAGGAATGACAGAAAGAACTCCAACTAGTGATTCTACCAGCTGCCCAATCGATGACAGGATTATGTTTCTGGAGCCAGGGTAACCCGAGTACTAGAGGGGCGTGAGAAGATGACATGACATCTGTTCACGGGGATAACTAGCTAGCAACAGTAATAGTGTCTCAGTTTGATGTGAGCCAGTAAATCACCATTTAACGCATTGACCACAAGGGGTGTATCAATGGTGAAGGATTTAATCTGGGATTGTTCAACAAACTGGGAATCTAGCAGGTTGGAGTCAGAGCCTGAATCAACGAGAGCCTCTAGTCTTAAACTTTCACCATTTAGCAAAACAACAATGTTGATGCGTTTATGGGGTAACATGGGAACCACAGTGCTACTCACCAGAACCCTGACTGTGACTGGTGAGGCCTTGGGTTTAAACGTTGTGGGCCGGTGGCAAGTTGGTGTCCAGGTTGTCCACAGTAGATACAGTCCTTCCTTGAAGCGCCAACTGCGCTCTGCTGGTGTTAACCGGTTCCGACCCAACTGCATGGGTTCCTCTTGTCTTGGGGAAGCAACAGACTGGTTATTGTTCGCAGTTTGGGTTTCAGGTGGCCTATGTGGAGCAGTAGGGGAAGCAGCAGTACCAGGGGTATATACACACAACTTCTGCTCACTCTGCGTCGCTCTTAGCCTATTGTTCACTTTAATGGCTAATGCAATTAGCTCCTGCAAACTCAGTCTCTGTCCTACCCACTAGACAGTACGACTCTCGACTGAGTAATTGGCTAAGAGAGCCCTGGCGCAAGCTCAGCAGTCGGTTGCTAGCGTTGTGGCTGGTAAGGGAATGGTCGAAAACAGAAGTCATATCGTTGGAAAACAGCTCAAAAGTGGCACTGGCAGTGAGTGGGCTATGCCAAAAAGCCGTCCCCCAGGCCGTAGCCCTCCCCATGAGCAAACCCAACACATAAGCAATCTTAGCTCGGTCAATACTATAAGTCAGTGGTTGTAATTCAAAAACTACTGGAGCACTGGAAAAGGAAAGAGTCTTAACGTTCAGGGGCTGGAACGAATGGCTCACGGGGATGGAAGGTGCCCACTGGTAGTGCTGGGGAGAGATTAGGCACGGGTGGGTTATTTATCTGCAGTTGATTTTCCACTAAGGAGGGGCCTGAGGTCAGATTGGCAAGGGAATCCACGATCCCACGCATCTTTCTGTTACGATTTGTATAGAGTCTGGACCCAAATGCATGACTCAAACAACAGGTTAAACTGAAAATAACAAGTCTTTAATGTTCAAATGTGCAAAACAAGTGCAAGGGAGAGGGGGGGTGCGTAGTCCCAGGCTCCAACTGTGGCTTGTGAAGTCCCCAGTGAGGGTGAGTGTGAGTGTGTCTAGATGCGGTGTCCGCCACGGGGTAATGGCGGCGCTGCGGCACGGCACAGTGGGGTCCGTCTCTCAACGTACTCACACTGAGGGGAAACACAGGAGAGCAGGCAGCAGGCAGGTTCACAGGCAGGCAGGGCAGAAGCAAACGGGAGATCACGAGGCAAGCACAGCAATCTGAGGGGAGATGGGAGGAACACAGAGGTATTAGCTACACAAGCTAACAACAGGCCACAAAGGCAAAAACACAGAGGAGTCAGGATTCAAACAACCACGTAGACTGATGAAATGATCTGGTGATGTGAAGGAGGGAACCCAGAGGCTTTATAGAAGGGTTGATTACTGGAGTGGATTCACCTGGTGCTGCCTGTGGAAGGAGACCACGCCCACCTGCACACACACAGAACAGACAGGGGGAGAGACACAGGAGGAATAATACAGACAGGGAATGACAAAATCACGCACATATAAAGGGAGAAGGGAGGGCTGCCATGATGAGGATCATGACATTTATTTTTTAACTTAGTTCTTATGCCGCTCTTCACCCATTTACTATCAATAGTTTCATTTTCAGAATTGAATCATCTCACAGTGTCTGAAAACCCCTTTACTTAGGCACAATGTGTATCTTTGTGAAACAGACAGCCTAAGGGATCGACCAAGTTTGGGGAGGTGTCAAATTAAGCAGGCTTCGAACTTCAAGATCTCCAGAGATCTCCTTTTCATTATTTACACGTCACTTTTCATGGGTACCATTGAATGCAACCACCATGTATTTCTTTGAGGAGACTGTTCAAAGTTTCAACACTTCCATCTCTAGATTATTTCTATGTCCTCCCTTGATGTAGTGAGACCTTTAGGAAGGTGATATTAGTTGGACAGTGTGGGTCCGTGTCCACATAGTGTTTTTTTCGGGCAGAAAACCACTGGCTGCGCGTTCAGAATGAGCTGAAGCATTTGTGCTCTGAGAGAAAAAAACGCTACGTGCGTCTTGTCTCTATGACAACAATATCTCGACAACCGCCACTGTATAATATTATTGCCGAGGCCAGGAAAAAGAAAAGGAGCGACAGTGATGTCTCCAGCACCTTTCTGAAAAGCTGAGAGATTTTCAACTTGAAATGCTCGGAGCAGCCGCACAAAAAAGCACTCTGAAAAGACGCTGCGCCTTTCTCTATGTGGACACAGGCCCAACGCCAAACAGCTAATGCTACACTGACCAGACACCGACATAGAGTCCTGCCCCTTCTGGTGTGCCCCATGGGACCTCATTTCAAAAAATAAATTGTATAGTATTCAATGGCAAGTTTGTTGAAAAAGGTAATAAAATGCCGTTCAGTTTTCTGAGAAACTGCTCAGTGAACCACACAATCTTTCACAATATACATCACCACTAACATGGCCTTCAGCCCAGCACAGAAAAAGTATGAAAAAGGTGAAAATCGAAGTCTGGACACATTGACAGCAGCAGTAATGTTACAGGAGAGTTGGTCAGTTCTGTGAGCTGCTAATATACAGGAGCAGCCTCAGTTATGGGTTTTGATGAGTGTTTAACAAACAGATGTCACTTATATGACTGTTGGCTGTGTAGTCTTTCTAATTGCTTATTTTCGGGTCTTATGCTTTACCCATTTTTTGACAAACTGGGAGGTTTTCTCGAGTTAAAAAATTATGTTTTAAACAAACATCATGTGTGTGATTCATGACACCATATTTTTTTCTGAAATAAGGTCCTGTAATGAACCAAAAGGGGAGCGACTTTGTCTCTCCATAGAAAATGTCCTCCTGTCTTTTTGTATAGTTGTATAGCACTGCCGGGCTAAAATGTGTGCTTACACGGGAAATGCTCTATCACAAACTAATTTCATGAATTCTTTCATTTGTGGCATCCCATGTCATCCACATATAGGCCAAAAAGACTTTAGCCGGACTGGTTTTGTTTTAAGGGAGGTCTTGAAACAGATTAAAAATAGCATTGCAAATACAATATAACTTCAACATATTGAAAATAGTTCTTTACTCGGTTCAGTTTAGGAGAGAATGCCAAACAAAAGGACCGAAGATTTATAGTTCAGCTGTTGTGAAGCTGGAAGCAGCAGTGTACCCTTGTACACAGTTTAATATTGTGATGTAAAATTTTCCTGAAGTCAGCATTGCTGGGAAAGTAGAAGATCCATCATTGCAGCTCTATATGAATAGGCCCGGTGAAAGTCATATTACTCATTTATATTTGTGCAACTCAGTGACACTTGGTGTTGCCCATTCATTACTTTAAGAGAGTGAAACACTCAGCCATATCCATTAGAAAGTGATATAAATCTGCTCTAAATCCATTCAATTAGAGGCTTTTCTCTGACCTTGGAGAGGTTGCTTTGACACCAGATTAGAAATATGAAGACCAGCATATTCAATACGGTGTCTGTATTGTTGAATACTATTTCACAAGCTGGTTTCGATAAGACATATTTTCTTACTCTGAATAATACATTTCAATATTCTTTGAATTCCTCATGACCTAACACTTTTTTCACTGTGTGTCTGCGTGTGTGTGTGTGTACTCAGTCCAAGTATCTAGAGGTCGTGTCATGTCCATTGTACTGGAAAGTATCTTTGACAGGCAACAGAGCAGAGAGGCTTCTTTTCTTCATATAAAGAGTGTAAGAGTAGGAATAAGTCACACTGCTGCTGTGATATGAGTCAATATGGGCCCTTTATTCAGTAGTGGATTACAGCCTGTCAGTAAATCTAACTTTAATAAGCTGCAGCTAACACATGTCCCATGATGCTTCTTCCCGTGGACAACGATACATGCTGATAACCAGTGATCTGAGGGGGACACTGGTTGAATTGGGTTGTATTTGTGGATATGAAAAGACTGATAACTGGGTGTTGGGTGGTTGTAACGACAACAATACAGGCCAGAGGCAGCGAAGCCACTGCTTTTAGCCTCTCAAACATCAAACAAGCAGATTTACTAATGTATGCAGCTTTGGGTTCTGGTTGCTGCTTTTGGATTTTTACATATTTAGGTATGTTGATGAAGGTTCTCGGTCATCCGGGTCATGGTAGTTATAAGTGCTGTATTGTAGGCAACTGGACATGTTTCAGTTTCTTGAGGATGTTTCACTTCTTCAGTTCTAACCAGCCATGCTGGAAGAAGGTGGTCGTCAGACAGAGGTCAAGTAAGGCACAAACGTGGTCTGGGGTGAAGTTGGTTCTGCTGGACAGAGTGCTGTCCTGTAGCAGGCGTTTCTTCAGCATCTTTACCACTTCTTGGGTGGGAAATGCATGTAAAAAGTGATGTGACATTATAAGAAACCATTGTGTCGTCTGAGTCCAGTCTGTATATCTTGGGGAGTCCATAGATACATGCGATGGCTTCCCCGGGGTACAGTCTGTAATACAATTGTCTGTCAATGGCTTTGTCCTTTTCCAGTTTTTGCAGATATTCTATAACCTTCTTTTTATAGCTACTGGTAGGATCTCACCTCAGAGTCTCATAGGTGTTAGTATCACTAAGCAGATCAGTGACTTTAGTGAGGTAATCCACTATGTTTAGCACTACAGTGCATCTCCCTTTGTTCGCTGGCAAGATGGTGATGTTCCGGTCTCTTCTGAGTGTTGCCAGGGTCTTCCTTTCCTCAGTAGTGAGGTTGGAGGAGGATGCTTTTGCATTAGCAGGAGCAGCTGATACCTTCAACCGTAGCTGTTCTGCCTCTGTGTCTGCCAGCTTGTTGTTTCTGATGGCTAACCCAAAGATTCCACTGGATAAATGTCCGTTGCGACGGAGCATAACCGTACCAGATCCGGAATCTGGTACGGTTATGCTCCGTCGTCCGGCAACCCCCACTGGCTGTGTTTTGAGTGCAGCACGGCGCAGCACCGCTGGACAGCTGGAGTTGCAAGACTGAGGACTTCCCGCGATAATTACATAATCACGCGCGACCACAGTTGTATGTGTTATATATAGTGTTTTATTTTGAAAACTAACCGGATGTTATGTTGTTGTTTTGTTGTGTGACTTCCTGTCTACTCTGTGTTGAATTCAGTCGAATTGCTGCGTCGTACTCCGGCATCCGGCAGAAATAGAAGTCCTGCGTATCTGTTCCGGCAGGGTCCGGACTGCCGGAGCCGGGACGGAACAGATACGCAATGCAGAGGAGCCAGTGGAAGTTAACACAGACTAGAGAGAAACCTATCAGCTCCGCTGCCGTGGGTTACATGCTGCTATTCCGACATGCCGCTATTTAGACAGTGACCTCTAATTGTCGGAATAGCGGCATTAAAGTTATTTTTCAAGCGTCCCACTATTTCGACATTGTTCTTTGTCATTGTGGGAGACATGTCGGAATAGCGGGATGTCAGAATAGCGGGCGGACCCCGCTATGTCTGGATGTGCTGTGTTGTTGATGTCCTTATTTCTCCAGGTGAGAGCTTCGGTTCTATGGGAGATGCTTTGATGTGTCTGTAAAGTTTGGAATTTTCGTGTCTGCCATTCCTTACCTTGAGTGTTTTGTGATGTCTGTGCCTTCTTAACAAACTTGTAGACATTTTCCAGGACTTCGCTTGGTAACAGTAATGTTAGTTCCTCAAATGCCCGGTCAATCTTAGCAGTATGTGCATCGATGTCTAAATTGATCTGTTGCACTCTTTCATTGAGTAGCTGGCTTTGAGCACTCTGAAGGATTAGTTTACGATTAGGCTGGGTGTTAATGTATGTGTCTTACATTTTAATTTCAATATTTCCTTACATTTATAAGTTGAGACTAGGAGTCGACGATATGCTTTTTTTCAGGGCAGATACTGCTTATTAGAAAACAATGGGACTGATAACAGGTTTTTGGAACCCATATTCATTTGCAGTTAAAATTTAGATCTTAGTGATTAAATTTAGAACAACCAGCGATAGTACAAGTACAATTTACTCAAGTACTGTTTTTAAGTACAATTTTAAGGTATTTTATTTATTTCCTTTTTCTGCTACTTTATACCTCTCCACCAGTGTTGGGGAGACTTAAACTACATGTAGTTGAACTACAATTTGCTGTAACTTGCTGGTAGTTAAACTACATTCATATTTTGTGCTGCAGTATTTCAACTACTTTTTGGGTCATTTTTTGTAGTTTAACTACTCAATTTACAAACTACAATTTTGGCCAATAACATGAAATATTTTTTTTTTAATAAAAAAAACCCCAAATAATATAAATTTTATTTTGTTTTTCTTTGAAAAAAAGTATGAAACGTCATGACATGCTAAGCCAACGCTGCCTCTGATTGGCTTGCCCTGGCAGCACTCAAATGCTTCACAGAGTGGGTGGGTCTTTATGCCAAGGAAGGCAGTGCTCATATGGCACAAGCACGTCATGGACAACCATCCCGCTACCCCCGATGCGCCCCCAACGCGCCAGCCCAACCATGGCCATATTTGAGCTTGTACATGTTGGATATAGATGCTTTTTAGTGTTGGTAAAGATGTCTTTAGTGCCAAACGGAACCAGCTGTCTGATAAAAACTTTGAGAGACTGCTCATGTGTCGTGTCAACAAGTGATTCTGCCCTGGCATCTAGTTCTAGTGCCTAAGTGTTAGTGCCTCTGAAGTTCCTGTGATGTTGACCAAAAATGTCAGCTTTTGTTCTTTAAAAAATAAAACTTGAGTTGAGAGGCATATTTCTGCTGGCATGTGAATTTTTTGTAGGCTATTATATTTTGTTTCATATATACCATATGTTGATTTATTTAACGCTGAGTTAAATGAGTATAATGAGTATAAGTAGTTGCTAAAGCTACTTTTTTTAGCAGTAGTTTTACAAGCTACATTTCTCCAGGGGTAGAAATGTAGTTTGTTCAAACTACTGCCAGACTGAACTACATGTAGTTTTACAAGCTACGCTTGCAAAGTAGCTTCCCCAACACTGCTCTCCACTACATTTATTTGATACATTTAGTTATTAGTTACTTTGCAGATTCGTATTATTTTATTGTTCATATACGGTATTAATTGTGACATGAAGCACATTTTTAAATTAGCTTATTTTATCTGCGATCTCACAGACAAATTACAGAATACGATAATCAGAGAAGTGCTGAATATTGGCCAGATAATCATTCTACCCCAAGTTTAGACAGTCTACTTTACTGTGTGCTCTCTGCACTAGTATCTCATTTGGGCTCCTGCTTTAAGTCTATCTAGAGCTCCCCAACTATAAGAAATAACAACATCCCTCTGCAAATGACAGGATTGCTGTGTAGACAATTAAGTCATAAGTAGCTGAAGTGACTGAAAGGCTTCACAGCATTTGAGCAAATAACATGTTCACGGACATCCTGGAAATCTCAGCTCAACTCCCATCTCTTAACACAGTGACACTCATAACAGTTAAACCTGTGACCTAGTCTGTTATATCAATAGAAAATGGAAATGATTAGTATATCAATACTTTGGTCACGTACCTGATTTGTGCCTGAAATGAACTCATCACACTGACTGATTCGAGTGCCTATGCATGTGTATACATGCAATTTTGTGTGCATGTGAATTTTCACCACAGAGAGCCCATAAACACCCCCAAAATGATCCTGTCACAGATTCATACTGACCATATCCTTTTCACAGCTCTACCATGTTGGAAGGTCCCTGTGTCATTAAAAGCCTCTCTCTTCTCTCTGTAACCACCTGGAGGCCACTGCAGGCCAGCAAACTGCTCCTGCTGCTGAAAATAGCAGTTTGCCCTCTCTCTGTGAAAAGGACTACATTGCACTAGCTGCATACACACACCCACGCACATGCACACGCACGCACCCACACACACACACACACACACACACACACACTTTATTTCACACTTCATGAACGATCAATGAAACTCATCTTTTAAATCATTACAGCAGGGAGAGTGGAGGGGATAATATATTGCCCCGATCAGTTGAGAGTGGTAGGGAGTGGCACTTACTATTTCTTAGCATATGTCTGTTGATTGTGATACATTTGTATTGTTTGTACAGAAGCTGGTTTCTGCCACAGAGGGTAAAGGGATAATGTCTTGAGCCCCTATAGCCAGGAATGTATATGCATGCTTCTGATTGTGAACAAAATATGTAAATCAAGGTTTCTCTCATCCTTAGAGTGCTCAGTATGAAGCTGCATCTGCTTCATATTATCATGTTGGTTCAGTGAGGTGAGAAGGAAAGAAGTCAGTAACTAATTCCTGCCTCTTACTGTCCTGCTGTGATACAGTTGAAGCTGTTTTTTTTGCTGCTTCAAGCTACATCCTTCTCTATCCCAGTCTGAAGTAAACATGCCCAATTACATTTACTATGACATGACCACTAGCTGATACAAGACAACTCTCTATTGCTTAATAACATTTTCTCTCATTTGGCTAAATTGCTTCAGGGAGAAAAAAAAGAAGAAAGTGAAGAAAATATGTTCCCTGATGCATCCAGTCACTATTAAATGGAGCAATTCACTGGTCATGATAAAGTTTAACAAGTCTGTGAAAACAGTAAAAATGCCTTTTGTGACTGGAGGAGCTTTATTGAGTCTGTGATGTGGTGTGAGGTATGAAATGTTGCTATTCCAGCAGCAAGTATCTTTTGATGGGGGCAGGCTTAACAAATAGATGCCACTGCTGAGCCTTCCCATCATTTATCTGTTTCAAACCACTGTTACTGTGGTTTTCAAAAAAACCTCTTGAAAATGAGCTTCAAGATGATGAAAACTCATTCGACTACTATCGATTCAGTATCTTGATTCAGAACCAGTTCTCAATTGAATATATAGAAAAGGGGGCACTATTTTTAGTATTTTGCTGCGGTATGCTGTGTAAGATAAATGGTTCACTGCCTTTTTACTTTAGTTAACTTCCACCTCTTTAAGAATACCAAAATGAGGGGAAGTGGAGTGCTCCGCTGTGTTGTTATTAACATCATGTTTCCAGCAGTGGAGAACAGGCTCTGTGCTGCACCGTGAGCTCCGGGGAAAGTCGTCACTGTCCAGAATGCTGAAGGGCCCAGGGTTTTGGGATGAACAGACTGAGCACTGAGCTGTTTGATGCTATGTATCTGAGTGACGGCATAGAAAGTCCACAATACACTTCACGCTTCATACAAATGTAATTGTTGCATCATTAAATCATAGAAGCTTACCATCTTTTTCCTTTTTGAGGTTAGCCCTGGTGGGCCGTCGGGCTTACAATACACTGGTGGAAACCCTGTATGGTGTTTTAAAGACCTTGGTGGTTACCAGGCAGGGTGCATTTGACAAAAACGTAGTATTAAAAGGAAATGTGGGATAAGATGGTTTTTTGAGCTTGACAAAATCAAGAGACTTAAAATCAGGATATACTGTATCAGCCTCTGCAGATTTGATTTGGACCATTTGTTTTTAATCTGTTTCATGTCATTCCCCCAACTTTGTAGAAGTTGAATACAAAGTTGTTTGAGTCTTCCTTTAACCAGAATAATGGTATGTGTAAGAATTTCCCTGCCAAAAAGGTGCTAACCTCTCTTTCAAAATGATCAAAATTAGAACCAATTGTTCATACCTCCTATAAGCTAGCATTTCTCTTCCAGTCAAAAATACAAAAGTGGTAAACACATCACACAACATAATGATGGGTTAGGGTTAGGGTTTCCATGCTGCCAATCACTGGACTGGTTTCAGAAGGTGTTTGACAAGTGGACAAGCTCTTTGTTTGAAGCATACTGACTCTTTCGGTTTGTCCTGGCGATGCTATGTGCTGTGGGTCTTTAAATTCAAAAGGGCTCTTCTATTTGCGAACATCCATGTGCTCAGCCAAGTCCATGGCAAACTGGCCATTAGATCAGGAGATATTTATTTTCAAATCTGACCCTTTGTCCTGAGCATGGTACGAGAGAAAAGCCGATGAGTTGTTCACATAGGAAAGACAATATCTTCTGAAAAGCATGAATGTACATTTTAATGGAATTACCCCCACTCCACCATCTTAACCAATCATTAACGCTGAAAGGGGAATCTCCTACTGGTAATGAAAAAGGATCCATGTTGTATTTCAGGGAAATAAAGGTCAGCACAACTGCAGACTGCTTATTTTCCCTACACAAGTCATATTCATTAAACTTTATTTCACTCCACACTGTCCCCCTTTACCACTGATGTGCATGTTAACACAGGGAAATTAGCATTCAGCTCACAGCTCACTGCTGTGTCTAAATACAGCCTCAGAGAGCAGAGAATGTGGGCGGCTGTGGCTCAGGGTAGAGCCAGCGTCTTGTTATCGGAAGGTCGCTGGTTCGATTCTCCTGGTCTGCATGTCGAAGTGTCCTTGGGCAAGATACTGAAACCCAAACTGCTCCTGATGTGCTGGTCGGCACCTTGCATGGCAGCTACTGCCATCAGTGTATGAATGCATGAATTACGTGAAGTGTCTGCTAAATGCCGTAAATGTAAATGTAGAATGTATCGTGAAGATTCATCCTCTGGGGACTATCCATACTACTACATACTTTCATGTCAGTCTATCCAGTGGTTGATA
Organism: Pagrus pagrus; assembly: GCF_965226575.1. NCBI lineage: Eukaryota > Metazoa > Chordata > Actinopteri > Spariformes > Sparidae > Pagrus > Pagrus pagrus. Next base: position 31,646,875 of record NC_140192.1, read on the forward strand.
GTACTTGCTCCCGACCCAAGTATTGATTACACTAACAGAAGGACTAGCTGACTAGCTGCCATGTATTTGGTTCGGTTTTAGCCTATATGTTTTTAGAAACACAAGTCAGTCTTGAACCGCCCTCGTCTTAAACTCAACCAAAAAAAAATCATCTATCAGAGGAAGACCCACATATCATGGATTAAGAAATGGAAGAGGGACACTGATTATGAAAGAGACATGAGTGTTTAGTCTTAGACCACAGAACAGTGACCGCTGAGTGGTCTTCCTCTCTTGCAGTCTGTTGATGAATAACTTTCACAGCATTGTCTCATCTGTGATATTCTCCTTGACACTGTATTGAGAATGTGTCAAGACTTCACCTATTGTCTGGCAGTCTAAAGGAAGATAATTCGCTTCAGTGCAGCATTCATGTTCATGTTTATTGGTGTCTGTGTGTGGCAGATGACTCAACGTGTTGGGAAAGTTGCAACAACCTTGGATTTCAGTTCCTTGTTTGGTTTTAAATCTGTGGCCTGAGGTTGTTACAATGAGAAAAATCTGGATCAGGGATTGGGATGCAGGGCACGCATAGTGTCGGTCATCTCAGAGATTTCAGTGAGTTTATGTGTGTTTATCTCTGACTTGTGTTGCTGTGATAGTGGTGCACTTAGATATACTTTTTCCATGATTTTTGGACACTTGACAATAAAGGAAACCGGATTCAAGTTGCAGGTACCTATGAGGAGTGATTGATAAGTTCATGGCCAAAAGTTGAAGATGAGTTACACAGCTCTCATATCATGTACTTGTACTTCAACTCTATGAGTGATTATGCAGAAAGTTTGAGGATAATAACTTTTGTGGTATTTCTGTTTTGGGTAATTGAAAATTGCAAGTCAGCATGTCTGAGCCCACAGGTCTACAGTGGCGATGGCTGCCATCCAGAAATGCAGATTTGAACTCGTCCAACACCCTACTAGCTCTTCCTCAAGATGAACAAGGAGCTCAGTGGTCTGATTGATGGTTTGACAGTGGTGATGACGTTATCGCTGTTGTGGACCACTTACTGAAGGAAAGACACCGACTCCTCTAAAAAAGGGATCTGTGTGCTTCACAGCCACTGGACTAAGTGTGTAAATGTCAGAGGGGACTAGGTGCTTCTCATTTCTCTTCCTTGTCGTTTCCGGAAGTTCCTGTCCACCATCTTGCAGGCCATCCCAATTCTCTTATTTGTGCTCCAAGGAGCGAGGAGTGAGGAGCGAGGATCGATCTCTGAGGAGCGAGGACACAGGGGAGCTGCCTTCACGGAAGTCTTATACCGGCTGACACGCCCCCTCAGTCATTGATTGGACGCTGCAGCGGATCAGACTGATCTGATACATCACAACATGACTGGAGTTTCATACCGGAGTGAAGACAGATAACAGATTCAACTCAAGTGTGTCACCATCAAGTTTTATATCTAGTTTGTTTTCTGGTGCAGCAGCGAGTTAAGATGTGTCAGCCCGACTGTAGGAGAACTTAAGGACCACAAACAACTTTCTTCATTTACTGGAAACATTTTTCTTTCCATGGTCTGTTTTAAACACGTCAGGCTGATCATTCCTGAGCGTCAGGTTTCATGTTACATCATTTCAGTTTTCCCTGAAACGTTTAGTCTAAAGATAGTTTCCAGTGTCCAGAAGACACCACAGTCACATTCTGGGTTATAGATGAAGATTTCACAATCAGAATATCACTGAATACAAAGGCAGATAGTGAATAAATATATAAACGCATTGTGCGAGTTGCAATGGTTCCTGTGCCTCTGAGCAGACACAGTACACAGTAAAATACACAGTACACAGTATAAAAACACAGTATGCAGTATAAATCCACAGTTCACAGTATAAATCCACAGTACACAGTATAAATCCACAGTACACAGTATAAATCCACAGTTCACAGTATATATCCACAGTACACAGTATAACTCCACAGTTCAGAGTATAAATTCACAGTACACAGTATAAATTCACAGTACACAGTATAAATACACAGTACACAGTGTATTAGGGGTGTTCCAACAAGGGTACCTCACGATTCGATTCGATTTCGATTATGGGAGCTTCAGTTCGATTATTGGCCACGATTCTTCGATTATTGCAATTTTTAATGCTTTTTTCCATACAAGATTGATTTTGTCTTCATCTGTGGCTATATTTGTAAATAAATAGCCTATCAATTAACTCAGTTCCTCTAAAACTACACTCATAAAGTAAATAACAAGGTTTTTTGAACATTTGACTTGTATTTTTCAAAGACACAAAATATTTTATTTTATGACTATGTAAACATTTGCACTTTGACCTACTTAACTTTGACCCGGGAAAGCTCCACTTGCAGGAGAGCCCCCTCTATTGGCGGAAAACACTGAAAACAGTCAAGCCCTGGATTTAATGAGGCGTAAACATGTGACGTGACGTGGCGTGAAGCACAAAGTTGGGCAGTGATCAGTGACAACAAAGTTGTCTTCAAAATAAGAGCTTTACATTGCGCCCCATTGGGGCGGGGGGCTTTTAATTTGAAAGTAGCGACCGTTCGTAGCTTGCCGCTACACAACAGCTGACAGTCAGCAGCTACTAGCTGTTTGGTTGTGTCCGCTAGCTGTCAGCTACAGAGACCGAGGAGACGGTAGCATCTCCCGGATCTCAGCGGCTTTCCAGTTGCTCATCTTGACATCCGCGGATGAAGTGATGAACTGACTGCTGTGATCAGCTGTTTCCTGGTTTTAAAACTCCCGGCTGCGGGTCGCACAACAGTGCACGTTATCGACACCTCCGCCCATGTCCCGCAATTGCCGGCACATTGACGCCTCGGATTTAGATAGCAATGGAGGCGGCAGTAAGTGTACCCTCAGAGGCGTCAAATTGGCGGACCAAAACAGACCGCCAATTTGCCGCCTTCTGTCTAAATGCGCGGACCTAGCAAAGCATCGACGTTAATTAATCGATGCCGAATCGTCACGTGACGCATCGTGATGCATCGCCACATCGATGAATTGCACCCACCTCTACAGTGTATATACACAGTTCACAGTATAAATTCACAATACACAGTATAAATACACAGTTCACAGTATAAATACACAGTTTATAGTATAAATACACAGTTCATAGTATAAATACACAGTTCACAGTATAAGTAGACTTGTTTGCAGGGAGCTCTACCTCGACTTCACATTTTACCTCACCCTGAGACATTTAATTTTTGCTTTTACATATTTGAAGTTAGCTATAACGTACCAAATAAAATGAAAAGGGCAGGTAAAGGAAAGAGATGTGAAAAGGGCTTCGGAGAAATTGATATTGATGAGAGCCGAGGAGATACTAATGCTAATGCTAGCGATTATGCTAGCGCCAACTCTGCTCATGGGGAAGTTCTGGCAGCCATAAACACGCTGAGTAACACAGTTGACAAGTGGTTCGACGAGCTCAACGACACTCTCTCGAGCCTTAAGTCGTCTCTATCTGATTGTCAGCAAACGAATGTCTTCAACCATGGCTGCAACCGAATCACATGAGAGACGAATTGAGGAGCTAGAGATGCGGCATACTAGCCTAGCATCTCAATGCATTCAACAACAAGCTAAACTCAAAGATTTGGAGGCTCGCTCAGGCCAGCAAAACATTTGTATAGTTGAGATAAAGGAGAAAGCTGAAGGCGGGCGGCCAACGGAATTTATGACTATGCTACTTCTGAAGCTGTTGGGAGATGAACACTTCGATAAACCAATAGAAGTGGACCGTGCCCACTGGAGCCTTGCACTGGCTAAAGATGGTAAATCGAGGGCTATTATAGCCAAACTGCATTACTTACAGCTGGTGCTGAGGCTCTCTCGGGAGAAGGCTCCGCTACAATATGAGGGGCGCCCGGTGTTTATTTTTCCCCGCCCTCATGTCTGCTTCCATGAAGAAATGCTAGGCTTTTCAAGACATTAAAGAGAAGTGCAGAGCCAGAAAAATTGATTTGGCTTCAGACACCCAGCGAGATTCGTGGTTACAGTTAACAACAACACCAGCACATTTGACACTCCAGCTGAAGCAGAAAAGTTCCTGCGCCAAGAGGCTGGGGACTGGGACTGCTGCTGCATCTGACCGTTAAAGAAACTATGTTCCTGGTTTTGACATGTGTCAACAGCGGCATCATCAAGAGACATGTTAGCTACGTTCAACAAGTGAGATGCCAGAAAATATGTTCACGTTAAGATTTGGGTGAGGACTGAATGTTATTTTTTCTATTCTTAATTACTTTTTCATTTGTGAAGTGGAGAGTCTGTCTCCCTGGTTTAGAGAGAGATTTGGGGTATGGAAGCGCTGCTCCTGGGTTTGTTCTGTCCTTTGGGAGGGTTTTATTGTTCTTTGGGTGGTTTTCTCAGCACATCTGTTTGTTCAGATTATTACTTTATGTTCTGCCACAGTCATATTACAGATTCCTCTAAGCAGTATATATTACGTTAACTGATTCACATAGGCACGGTAACGGCAGCATTAAAATAATCAGCTGGAACGTACGCGGGATTAATAGTTCATTTAAGAGAAGGAAAGTATATGTAGATATAGTAGATATATATATCTGATATTGGTTTTCTACAGGAAACACACAAGAGTACAGCAGCGAAGATACTTTGTCCTTCATGGGCATCTCAGGTTTATCAGTCGAACTTCAGCACAAAATCAAGAGATGTTGCAATCTTGATAAGGAAAAATATACCTTTTATGCACTCCCAGACTATTTCTGACCAGAGGGGCAGACATTTAATAGTTTGTGGAACATTAAACTCTATACCATTAACTTTAGCAAATGTGTATGGGCCCAATTATGATGATCCCACCTTTTTTCAGAGTCTTTTCAGCACTATGCCAAATCTATCTGACATCAAAGTTGATGACTTCAGTAGCTGATTGCACTTACCATATTATACTTATATCAGATCATGCGCCTGTCTCTTTAAGTCTTAAAATGAACCACAAAAAGGGTGAATACAGCTGGCGCTTAAATAATGCCTTGTTGAAGGATAAGGAATTTTGCTCATATCTCTCTGATAAAATGGAGCTATACCTAAATACCAATAATACAGGCGATGTTGATGTCTCCACTTTATGGGAGGCCATGAAGGCTGTTACAGTATTAGAGGCCACATAATATCTTATGAGGCAGCAGAAAAGAAGAAATCAAAGGTTGAGTGAAATAGATAATCAGTTAACTAATCTAGAAGCTTCTTACAAAACAGAGCATAAACCAGAATTACTTAATAAGATTACTGCTTTACAGTACGAGTATAATTCTATTATGTCCAAAAATGTTTTTAAGCTACTAGTACAAGTCAGACAGAGATACTTGAGCTCGGCAAAAAACCCCACAGGCTGCTAGCTTGTCAGCTAAGACAATCGCAGGCCTCTAGAGCTATACATTGTATTAAATCAAAAGATGGTACTCTACTGACGGACCCTGTAAAATTAATAAATGTTTTGCAGAATTTTACGCAAGTGTTTACCAATCTCAGGGCGAACCAGATCATGAAACTATAGATATGTTTTTTTGAAAATCTAAATTTACCCAAATTGTCAAAGGATTCAATTAATGCGCTAGATGCTGAAATTAATCTAGATTAGATTAATACAGTTATCTCCTCCTACCCAGATAACAAGGCAGCAGGTTCAGATGGCTTTAGTGTAGAATTCTTTAAAGTATTTGGTTGTAGAATATCACCCCTGCTTTACGCATGCTGAAGCATTCTAGGATGACCTTAAGTCTGCCGCCCACACTATATAAAGCCAATATCTCTTTGATTCCTAAATCTGGCCGTGACCCCAAAGTGGTTTCATCACATTGTCCCATTTCACTGTTGCCCATTGAAACTAAAATTATTGGTAAAATTCTGGCCAATAGGCTAAAGAATGCATAGGTCTTATCATTCATTCTGACCAAACCAGCTTTATGACGGGTAGACATAATGTATTACAATTTGCAACGCCTTTTCAATATTTTGTACACAGAACATACCGAAGAGGCTGCTGTCATTTCCTTAGATGCACAACGTGCATAAGATCAAGTGGAGAAGCCTTATATGATGTTTACACTCAAGAAATTTGGATTTGGACCTTCCTTCATGAAATGGATTGAGATCATTTATTCGCACCCAACTGCCTCAATAATCACTAACCAAATTATATCTCCTACCTTTGCAATCCATCGAGGGACACGTCAAGGTTGTCCTCTCTCCCCCTTTTTGTTTGCAATTGTCATTGAGCCGCTGGCCGCTAGCATCAGACAAAGCTCTCTAATATCTTCCATCGATATGTATGGGCATAAACATCACCTCTTGTTATATGCTGATGACATCCTTTTGTACATCTCCAACCTACAAACATCAATACCCTCCCTTCTGACTTTAATTAATAACTTTGGCAGCCTGTTAGGATTTTCAATTAACTGGGACAAAAGCCAATTGATGCCAGTTCCTACAATGGTTAATAAGACCTACTTGCAGTGCATTCCTTTTAAGAAAGCCTATGAAGCATTTTCATATCTTGGTATAATTGTAACAAAAAATCCAGATGATCTTCTAAGAGTAAATTGGCAAAACAAAATCGAGCAAATTAAAAGTAATATTGATTTTTGGAGAACCCTTCCAATCTCTTTGGTTGGGAGGATTAATGCAATTAAGATGATTGTACTACCATGCTTTCTCCATCTCTTTCAGTCAATTCCTTGTTTTATCGCTCAATCTTACTTTAAAAGCTAGATTCAATTATTATACCCTTCATATGGAACTATAGAGCCATCAGAATTTCTAAAAAAAACACTTATCAAAGTCAAAGGCTGCAGGTGGCTTCACCCTACCAGACTTTAAATTGTATTATTGGGCAGCTCATTTATCCATTCTTGCGTGGTGGAAACTGCAAGAATGTCCGGCATGGCTACTCATTGAATGTTCTCTTTGCAAAAAATCTTCCTTACCTGCTCTCCTCAACAGCCCCACTACAGTTGATATGTCATATTTTAGTTAAAGCTTTGTAGTTGGCAGTACTTTAAAAATCTGGAAGCAAATAAAACTATTCATTAAGGCTCCAAAGATCTATGTGGATACTCCGATTTGTGAAAATCATTCCTTTACACCCGGCCTTAAAGGATAACTTTTTCTAGCAAAAGATATGGTCATTTACTCACCCAGATGACTTTGGTGTCATTTGGCGTCGTTCGGACGAAATTAGATCCAGTGTAGCGCCGATATATCAATATAATGCGTGTAACAGGGCATCGACACACAGCCTCTATATAACACATTATCTGCAAAATATTGCTGAAATGAACTAGTTTCGTGGCAGATAATGCGTTATATAGAGGTCCAGGTTGTAAAAAACGGTAGTTATCCTTTAATGATTTCGTTTTTTCCACTTGGAAGCGGAGAGGTATCTGTAATGTAGGGGACCTATATATTAAAGGGAACTTTGCCTCATTTGCACAGTTGAGAGAGGTCTACAATATCCCTGTATCAAGTTTTTCAGGTATCTACAAATCCGAGACTACAGTATGTCAGGAATCACATGCCCAACTTTGAAACATTGGATGAGCATGAGTCACCAGGCAATGAATAGATTTGATCCCAATACTCGCAGGGCCGTCTCCTTTTTCTATCGGATCCTGCATGACAGATCTCTGATAAACACAACAAAAGTTAAACAGGCATGGGCGGACGAGTTAAATGTAGAATTAGAGGATGAGGTCCGGGACGAATGGTTAGGGAGTATACATGATTGTTCTGTTAATGTCAGACACAACCTTATACAGTCTAAGACGTTGCACAGACTATTATTCCAGGCAAAAATTGCACAGTTAAATCCACAATCAATAATTTGACATATGCTTTCTGGTTATGCAGTAAACTTCACACATATTGGAAAAACATCTTTCATTGCTTCTCGGAGGCTTTTGGGAAGAGTTTGGAACCAGATCCACTCGTAGCCATTCTTGGAGTAACAGACTCTGTGGATGAGTGAAATGGCAAACATGATGAATCTTGAGAGACTGAGATTTTATAATGAAGATAGACGAGGTGTGTTTGATAAGATCTGGGATCCTTTAATGAAATATTTTCAGGGTGTAAATTAGTGTGTTGTTTCTAAGGTGCCTTACTGTGTATACTCTCTTTTTTTATTTATTTATTCATTTATTTATTTTCTCTCTATTTGTCTCTTTGCAGTTTATGTGTGTATCTAGTCTTTATATGTGTGTATTTATATGTATATATGTATGTTTATATAAAGAGAGAGATATATATTTTTTGTACTGCTAACTATATTTTCAACTGCTTTGCTTTGTATTTAGTTTTAATATGACTGTTATTATTGGTATCACCATGGCTGTGCTATGTCTGTTTTGTTTTTATTTCTGTGTTCTTGTGAAACTTTAAATAAGTAATAAACACATATTTAAAAAAAAAACAAAAAAAACAATGAGTCCAGGCTATTTATACCAATACACTGGTAACACCGTCCATAATTCTGGGCTACATGGGACTTAGATCTTTGGACATTAAAAAAGGATGGATAACATTAAACTCACCAACCACAACTTGACTTGTCATTAAGAATTCTCAGAAAAAAAGCAGATCTCTCATACCTGATCCTTATGTGTGTACTGTCTACAGTTGAGTCTGCAAAGATGATATGAGCATGTAGTTTTTTATATATATATATATTTTTTTTTAATTAAATCAAATCAAATTTTATTTATATAGCCCAAAATCACAATCACATTGCCTCAATGGGATTTACAGTCTGTACAGTGAGCGACATCCTCTGTCCTTAGACCCTCGATTCAAGTGAGGAAAAACTTGTCATCTTGATGGAAAAAAAACGACCCTTTTAACAGGGAAAAAAAAAAGATGATGGAAGAAACCTCAGGAAGAGCCACAGAGGAGGGAACCCTGTTCCAGGACTGACAGACATGCAATAGATGTCGCATGTACAGAAAGAACAGCAAATCACAGTTTACAGGTTGCATTGACAGAAAATCTGATACAAGTTATATATGTTATAATTAAACCGGTCTGTTACAGGTGGGAGACCAGATCCTGGAAGTGAACGGCCAGAGCTTTGCCACCATCTCCCATGATGAGGCAGTACACATCCTCAAAACAGGGCGCCACCTGCTGATGAAGGTGAGGGATGTGGGCCGTCTGCCTCATGCACGCACAGTGGTGGATGAGACCAAATGGATCTGCAGTCAGACCATAGCTGAGACCAATGCTACAGCTAACCCAAGTTCTGTCACCAACCCTAATGTCAATGCTGCCATCCACGCTGGTGTCAGTACCAGTGCCTGCAGCTCAAGGTGAGTGCATTATGCGCAGGTAGAATGACATATTTGCTGAATAAAATCAATACTACAACTGTCACTGGCATTAGAGCAAAGGCATCATTGTAACTTATCACTGAGCTGTTCTCCTTTGTTTTCCCATGTGGTTTACAGACCTGGTTCACACACTATTTTTTCCACAGGTCTACAACTTAACTGTTAAGACAGTTGGGGAAAACACCAACATTAATTAAAGGTTGTGTCCCTAAAAACTATAGCTTGCACTATAGTCAAGGTGGTCAGTATATAAACAAGCTTAACTTGAAATTCTCCATTTGAACTACACGTACTGGATCATCAGTGTTACTGACAGGATCAGTAGCTTTGAAGAGAGTGTAAAGAAATTACAGTGATGACATTCTGTCAGAGACATCTATGTTCTGTGTCACAGAGATGTCTACTGAAGTTAGCATGCTAACCAGCTAGCCCTGGCCCCTCCTGTCTCATAATACCACTTTGTACTTCAAGAGGTGGTAGTCTGATAGCTCCAGAGATTCAGCTGCGAGACATAAAAGTTTGCTACTTGGTCTGAGTAAACAAAACAAACTCACAAAATGTCAACAAAGTAAACACTCATACAGCTACTGTATTTTCCTTACTTAACAGAAACAATAGCCTGAATTTGAGTTTTTCTCGCTCGCTCCTCGGCTGCTTCATCCCTCTCCTGTCCCCTGTCTATACCTTTGAATTCTGCAAATTACACCTTTAAAGCAAACAAGAAATGGTATCATTCCATTTTGGTTGATTTGCAGATGTGTAAGAAGTTACAGTATGTACAGTCAGCTGTAGGCTACACTAAAGCTCTCGCACACCTCTTCAATAATGTGACCACACAGCAGGGCTACGGCAGCTACAAAGATATCACGTATGGACTCTGAACTGCAGTGAATTTTAAGAAATAATCAGATTCATATCGTCCATCTCTGTGCGGTAAACTGACCTGACTGATGCTGGCAGCAACTGCTAGGAACAGCCTTTCATTTTAATCAGACTGGTCTGAAGGCCTGTCGAAAATGTATTATCACACCATGAATATTCTGGTTCTCAAATTATATGATATGTAAAGGTGGAAAGAAACATCATTCATTAAGCTCATTTAAAACAAAATCAGTCACAACAGAAACGCTGCCATATGGTAGTCCTGTGAACAAATTCTCATGTATTAGCAGCTCCGTTACTGACAGAGGGTGTAGGTCGAGGACATGAAATCCTTTCCCTGCAGAGGAGCATTGTCATCCTCACCCATCTGTCTCCCAGTCCTAATGGATCTGGACCTGATTGAGAATTCTGGGAGGTATACATTTCTCTGCCTGCTGCTGCCTTGGAAATCATACAAGGTGGCTCTCACCCAGTGAGCAAAAAGTGGTCTAGATCATGTCTTTTAGACGTCATTTATGGACATCCAAAGACGTCTAAAAGACGTCCTCTGGGGAGCCAGAATGAAAGTTTTTATACGTCTTTTTTGGACGTTGTATAGACGTTTATATGGCCATGGGAAGATGCATACACTGTCTCTTAGCCATGCTGGCTGTGTCTCAATTCAGGGGCTGCATCCTTCGTAGGGCGCATTTGAAGGCCAACGCTGTGCGAAGGCTGTCCCAATTCGAAGGCTCCTTCAAATGCACCCTACAAATGCAGCCTTTTCCCTCTTATTGGAGGATGCACCGCTACTTTCCTTCGCGGCCTCCCATATCCCAAGATCCTTTACGCGCCCGAAACAGAAGAAAGAAAGGAAAATGGTGACGTCAAGTGGTGTAGATCGTCATTTTCGCGGGCCTGGGCGGCAGAAATCTTGACGTAAGGGTAAGGGGCGGGAACATCTGGTGACGCAACCAGGAAATGCTCCGAAGGCTAGACCGTCCTATTTAACAACGGTGGACGCAGCTTTCGAAGGTACTCGCCTTCGGAGGCCACAAAGGCCGCATCCTTCGAAGGATGCAGCCCCTGAATTGAGACACAGCTACTGTCTCTCCACCCCAACTGGCATCTTTTTTTCTTTGGTCTTTTTTCAGTGTTTTTTATCAACTGATTATGGGCTGGCCAGACGTCTTTTGTCAATGTCATTTATCAACTAATTCTGGCTGTCAGTGGACGTCCAGATCATAGCCAGTATGAACGTCTGTTCTCAACTAATTCTGGATGTCAGTAGATGTCTAGATTATGGCCTGACTGGACGTCTTTTCTCAACGTCATTTATCGACTAATTCTGGCTGTCAATGCACGTCCACAGACGTTACCTGCTCAGTCGGCAGCTCTACACTTCATTACACTCAAGTGTCCTTAGTGCTGCCTCAGGCTGGGTAGGCTGTGGTGTTGTTGTTGTGTTGCTCATGTTCAACATGTGTACGAACTGAAGTACTTTTATGTGTTGCTCTCAGTTTGTTTCTTAAATATGTTGTCTTCTTTGTTGCAGACCATCCTCCGCCCGAGCTACACCTGTGTTAGGACAGGTAAGAATGGCAGCCATGCATTACCAGCCTCCGTATCCATGTATGTTTCTGAGCTGACTGACAGATTGTCCAACTTGGTGAATCTCCATCTGAGCGTGTCATGTTTAGTCTGGCAGGTGTGCTTAGGGTGAAACCATAGGTACATTATATTTACTATGTATTATTGTACACAAGGTATTATGTTTTATATGTCGTATGTACAATATACCGTACAATGTTATGCACCAAAAAACCAAGGCAACTTCCTTGTGAAATGTGAAAACCTACTTGGCAATATGATTCTGGCAACAGTTTCAGTTGTTAAAATATATATATATATATATAATGAATTTTCACTCATAAAAAATTACATAAATACATTACATAAATAATGTCAGTTCATCAAGTTAAGCTGTACTTATGCTTCTCCATGCATGGAGTCAGTTGCCAATAACACCCATCTCTGCTCACTGTAAATGGCTTTGTCCTTTTCCAGTTTTTACAGATATTCTATAACCTTTTTGTAGCTAATGGTAGGATCTCGCCTCAGAGTCTCAAAGGTGTTAGTATCACGTAGCAGATCAGTGACTTTGGTGTGGTTGTCTGCTGTGCTTAGCACTGCAGTGCATCTCACCTTTGTCTGCAAGCAACTAAAGTAAGTACCCTCCAGTTGTTATTCCACCTGTATACAGGTTCTGTAACAGATAAGTATTGAAATATGTAATCAATAATTAATATATTCTGCACCGCATATCATGTTTAGATTGTTGCAACAAATTGTGAACAATCATTGGGCTGACACTCAAAACTGCTTCTGCATTCTTTCACTTTGTTTTTGTTTGTTTGTTTGTTTGTTTGTTTGAACTTTTAAATGTACAAATGTTAAAGCTAAATCCAACTAAATACAATAAGTGCAATTAAACCAATGACCTTAGCTAGCTGCTAGCTGTTTAGTCAGATACATTTGAAGGCTTTTATTGTTGCAGGGTGTTCCAACCAGATCTGCCTGTGGTTCTGCTGCCAAGTGCTGTGCTGTCAGTCCACCCACGTGTAGATATTATTTGTTGTCAATTAATTTCATGAGATTAACTGAGCTCATTCTGCAATAGTTGTTTATTGTTGGATTTATGAGATACAATGCCTTTGGTATTGGCCTTGGGTCTATTTGTTCACTGCAAAACTCTGGTATGTAGTAGAGAAGAATATTTGCGTTGTATGAAGATGCTTTTTATTGTGGGGGTAATATTGTTTTACTCAGTATTTTTTGCTGGGAATCTAGAGGACGGAACCAGACTCTGTAGCCTGGCCTTGTCTCATGAGTTGACCTGTCATCAATGTTTGTACTGGCCTTGATTCATGCAGGCAATGATCTTTCAACCTGCTTAACATCAAAACACTGGCAGCTGCAGAGTCCATCAGTCTTTCACGCTGAACAGCTCCACTGGAATCACTTAGGGTGAAGCTCGAGCACACACTGAATGCTGAGGCAGGGAAAAGCATTTTCTCATCTGGACTAATTGATTGAGTTAAGAGAAGGCAAACAGTCAGCAACAGTCTGTCTTTAAAACTAGCTTTAACCAAGTAAGTCCTGTAGATCACATTTAATGACAAACTGAAAATATTTTTTTCTAACCATGACCAAAGTGCTTTTGTTGCCTAACCCAAACCACAGACTGGATTGTGGTGTTGTACAGCTGATCTCCACCCTGACCACCTTCCTCTGACTCCTAAATGTAGTGTTTCGATGAGTCATAGACAAGTGGTGTTGTCATCGAAGACAGTCGTGCTAAAAGCCATGAACAAAATTAAAAGTGTGTCCATATGCACTAATGCTGTAGATTATATTTCATGACAATTTCACAAATTATCTTGGTACTGTGTGTCATCTTCTCCTGTGTCACAAAGAGCTCAGCCAGAGACAACGGATTATGAGCATTATTAACAGAGACTGAAACTGGACCTGGATCATACTGTAACCACACTCTCTCACCAGAACTGTTCAACTGATGAATGCGGCACGTAAACAACCTCATTCTGGCCCTGTGATCATTTGGCTAGTAGCCCAGTAGTTTGCCCATTCATTAATTATGTCTGTGGCGCAGCACAAAAATACTCTGATTACATAACCCAGGCTGTTTAAAGAAGCACTCTGTAGTTTTATTGAAGAAATGTTAATGAGAAAAGAAAGATGTTCATTGGCTGATTTTTTTCTGCCTAGACAAACTGAATAAACAAACTCTCTTTGTTTTCATGACTGAATGAACTGAATAAACAAACTGACCTTAAAGGACAACACAATTTATACTGTTTAACTTTGTTTATATGTGGCGGACCCTGCCACCTTTCTAGCTTCAAACAGTAATCTGGGACCTTATTTACCTCTGAGAACAGCTTGTTTATTCACTTTGTATTATTACCTCATTAATATTGTAAATATTAATATTCTGACTTTGAATTCCTTCTCCAAAGCCACAGGGTGTTCCTTTAAGCAGAGAAATGTATGAGAATCAAACTGGCAACCTGTTTCCAAGATTAAAAAGGTGCATTGTTTCTCTCCTGTTGTTTCGTATATATAATGTTTTTTCTTCAAATATAAAAACTAGTAAACAAAGTGGAGAAAAATAATAATAAGGGCATTGTTTTAACACATTTATATTCAAAGCTTTACAGGTCAAACACAGGATTTTTTATTATTTTTTTCAAACTGGTCCTTCTAGTGGAAATTAAACAAAACATACTTAAAATGTGTTCCAGTATGAAACACTTAAAGCTGGGGTTGGTAATTCTGTTCAGAAACATTTTTTTATTGTATTTGTATACAATCTCTAAACATCCAGACAGCAATCAAAATATAAAATAATTTGGAAAAGAAAGGAAAACAATCCATCCTCTCTGGCAGCGGCAGGGCTGTCAAAACTTCAATCCAATCAATTTTAGCGGCCCTAAGATATTGTATGGACAGCCTACCTGTCTATCAACCTGTCCTTACAAGCCCACCCTGCACTGACTCCGCCCATCACTCATTGCATGTGACCGGAGTCTATTTATAGTTTTCACGTGACGTCACGCTCCCAGGGGAACGCCCCCTTGGAGGACAAAAGATCTTTTCTTGCTGCCCACCGAAACAGAAAGCAAGTGATACATTTTGTTCAGAATCAGTTTTGTTTTGCCAAAATGCCTGATAGTTGTTGTGCTATCGGATGCACTAACAGACAAGCCTGGGCTATGCTTCCACTGAATTCTGTCTGAAAAAGAAAACCCAGAGAGGAGGAGATTGTGGATTTGTGCCATAGGACGCACCTCTGTCCCCGGGGGGGGGGGGGGGGGGGGGGGGGGGGGCAAACAATGGCAGCTGTCCAAATACACATGTTTGCAGCGAACACTTCATCAAAGTTAAGCTCAAGTAAACACAAGTATATACTTTTATTAATTAATTATCCTTCTTTTAGCCATAAGTCACATCTGTTTGTAATCATTTTGACATGGTTTGTTGTTGTGTATCGAGGCGACCAACTGCAGTGGTCTTGATGAATTAAAGTTGGCCAGTTAGCTGAATAGTTGGGATGCTGCGTTAGCTGCAAATAAACTCAAAATGCAATGATTTGGAAATCCCTTTAACCCTTTAAACCTTTAAGCTTGTATTTAGACCGATAAACTTTGTTGGTGATTTTTTATGGTGATGTCCAGGGTATACAATAATAATATTAATACGATAATGTTCAATATCTAGTAAGGGTGTCACGATTTCGATTTAAAATCGAAATCGATCGAAATTAATTCACAATCTCGAACTTCGATAAAAAAAATAGAATCGTCGATGCTGCCACGCCCCCATGTCACGTCCGGTCGGCTTGCCAAGGGGAAAAAAACACACAAGTGTTGAAGTGCTGCGAGTCAACGTCCTCTTACCAGGGAGCTTTGCTGTATCTTGAGGAGCCGTCGCCTTTATTCAGCCAAACTGCAGCCTGTATTGTACACTTTATTGCTGCTGTCGCTACTACTGCTACTCCTTTCACTTCTCCTTCCTCTCCCATTCATTCACTGTCTGCACGTACGCACGCTCCCTCACTCTCGCTCGCCCACTCACACCTTACGCACCTTGTATATGTCCAACTGTTCAGAAATAGTTTGTTAAGACACTTAATTGTTCAGAGAAGACTATGGACATGGCTGTTTTATTTTTTTGTTTGTTTTGTTGTGAATTTGAATGTCATCGTCTGTGAAGAAGACTGCAGTTACAAAGGAGAAACTAGATGGCAGGTTATTTTGTTTAAGTTTCCAATTGACTGAAGATATAAGTTATTGTTACATTATGTTGTTAATAAATGTTTTAAATTTAACAATGTAGTGTGGTACATTGCGAACAAAGGTCAGATATTATAGCTATTGCATTAAAGTCTAGTCTAAAAATGGCATAGCAACCTGTGCTTTAAAAAAAGTACAAATCGAGAATTGAATCGAATCGTGACCTTAGAATTGAAAATTAAATCGAATCGAGGATTTGGAGAATCATGACACCCCTAATATATGGTGTTAGTTACTCACCTTTGCTTTCACAATGAAGAACCGAACGGAGGCATTATTTACCCATCCAGATCAAAAATACATATAACTGTCCATACTTTTATAAGCCTTCATCCTGGCAGCAGCATAAGGTGAGCGATTCTCCACAAGGTACACGTCACCTAAGTCGAGCTCTGGCAGGGACCTGGCAGTTTTAACGGCTGAGATACCGCGGCGGGTGCTGTATATGGATCGCAAGTGCCCAACACTTGCAGTTTATGTCCATATCGTTCCTTTTCTATGATTGACAGGTGATCTGAATAACTATGCGAGGGGAAATTTACCGGCTTTTGCCATGTTTCTACGGGAAGTCCAGTATGAGCCGCAATCTTGGTCTACTGTTTTGCCCTCCAGGTCAGTGCCCAAGCCACGTGACTGAAAACTATGAAATGCACTGCTGGAGTTGTTAATGGACAAGAATGGCAGAGAAAGTACAGCCACACTTTTAATTACCAGTTGTGCCTAAAGCAGCTAGCACTGCCAAACAGAGCAAGAAAAGAAAGACGGACCTGGAAAAGGCTACAAACAAAAAGAAGGTGGAGAGCTCAAGAGGTGAAATGAGAGTCAACATTGGAGTGGCTGTTCAACGATGGAGACAACTGATGGAGTCAAAGGCCTGAAAACGGACGCCATGATAGCTGTGTCTCTGTTGGACAGGTAATGAGCTGGTTTGTTTTGGTTGGGGAAATGTATTATTACTCTGCATTATGTTGTCAACGTAGCTAACGTTAGCTCCTTATGTTGCTGTCATATGTATTAGCCCATCATTAGCATCGTCAGCTTGTAGCTAATGTTAGCTAGCTAGCTATGATAGACTATTGCTGTATGAAACATATTTACATGTAACGTCAACGTTTACACGCAAGCCAACGTTTACACGTACTGTGGATCTGATCCATATAGCAGTGTTCACACATGCCCTGCTACCCTGGGCTGTTTGGACATTAGCCAGACGAGCTGTATGTGAAAGGCGGACTAATTCTTGTGTGCTACACGTGTGAGAGGCCAGGTCCACTGTTCGGAGGTCCTGGGAAGATTGCATATACTGTAGTACAATACAGTTTGCATTGTAGTTGTAAGCAGATTATGGAAGAATTATCCTGTCTTTATTCAAGAGCGTAGATTTTCAGTTTGAGAGCATGATTTCATTCCTTTTCAGTGACACAGCTCCTTCTCGTGCTCAGATTTATTCTCCTCACGCTCACATTTTGTGCTCGCACTGAGATGTTTGCTGCTTTCTTTCAAAATGTGTGCTTGAACTCAAAAATCACATGCATGTGCTCACACATCTTCTTCTTGCACACAAAAATGTCGCTTGCATTCAATATGTCCTGTGCTCGCTCAGATCTAAAGTCTGCGCGCTCAAATCTAATGTGCACGCACTCAGAACAAGCACCTCCTCTCAGGTTGAGGAGTCTGCTCAGACTCGAGGCCGTCCCCCCCTTAAAATATTGTTTTTCACCAGCCAATAGGGAGACAGCTAGAGTGTGGACCAATCAAATGACGGATGCCGCCTTGGGTGCGTTCCTTCGCACTTTTTTTGAGTGCTCCGTAGGGGCGGGTATATGGTCTGTTCGTAAAACTGCTTCTCTCAAAATACACCAGTTTACCATATTAGCCAGCTATTTGAATAGTCAGCTATTTAGGACGCCATCATATGTATGTATAATTAATCTTAAGTAATCCTAAAAAGAGTTCTCGTAGTTTAGATTCTTTTCAATTTAATATTAGCGGACATGTTATATAGTACAACAGTGTAGGAGTGTTACGATAGTTGAGTGGTTAAGTACACTGCCAGATATTGCATTTTAAACCACACGGAGTTGCCGCATTATCGCCGCAGCGGAGGTTCGCTAATTCTCCACCGTTGGTTGTTCACACAGAGCCGAGCAGCAAAAGGAATGGCATCATTTCTTTAGCTGCACCAAGAAAATGCTTCAAGTACTGGTCCTAACAGTCGCATGTTAGCCTAAACGCCACCCATCACATAAGCTCCCATCACTCCCCTAACCCCAGACTTCATTTTTTACTCTTTTTTTTTAACATAGCAACAGTCCTGTGTTGTCTTCGAGAGAATCAATAACATTTGTATGCCCCAAAAACATATTCAGATGTAACTTTATGTCCTGTAAACACATTTAGTTCTCCATCCTTATCCAGTTTTCTGTAAGTATTATAATTTTTGCAGAGATGATGGAACTCCTTTCTCTTAGGCCAGGTACTTCAAATGACTGTAAATGGCACAATTCTGATGTAACAGAGGCTATTTCTGGTTGTTTTCAGGAATATTTGTCACTCAATAAAATGCAACCAACATTGTGGCATTAAAATAAATTGAAAGTAGTTTCAAGGTCTTTGAAAAGCTGTATTTACTGTCAGATAAGTAATTGTGCCATTCTTTCTACAGGACAATCACTGCCAAAACAGTAGAGGACTGTGACATCAGCAGCCTAACCTGTTGGCCAACACTGATCTGTGTTTATAATCAGTCAAGAAACCTCTGGACGTCCTTCCTGTATAGTTGTTTGTGCCAATTGCACTGTATATTGTCTAAATGATAAAAGGTATACTATTTTTGTAGTGTTATTTATTTACATGTTTTCCATAAAATGTAATAAGCAAGAGTCTAACCTAACTCAGTTGTTATCATTAGTGCATCATGTAAAGTGTAAGAACGGTTGGTTGTTTATGCTGGAAGTGTAAAGAAAAGGCATTTATCGTGTTCAAGACTTTATTCAAACAATTTAGAGATAATGCAAAACAAGGAGTAAATACAGAACGAGAAATAAATAGCGTCAGGCAGAGTTCAACACTTGATGTGACTGCTCCAAACGTGGACCTTGAATTCTGGCCTGTAAAGCAACAGATGAGCGACATGATTAGATATTTTTATGGAACAGAGCTCGACTGTCCTCAGCACACTGTGAACATATACACCTACAATGTTCAATACTTTAGACATTCCTGGACAAAACTGTACAGATGTCCCAGTTTATATTACATTTTTTTGAAGTACCAGCCCTTTATCTTTCTTTATATTTTTCTACTTACTGTGTTTATTGTTATGCACCAAAACACAAATTCAAATTGTGGAAACTAGTTGGCAAAAAATGGGATTCTGATTAGGGCACTTGTGTGTCCAAGGTACATGCCTGGTCAATATACTGTACAAACACAAATATTGGTAGGTGGTGTTTATCAGAAAAAAGTAATGTTCTACTTTTGATGCTGACCTGCTCATGTGCAATCCTTTGAGCTTGAAGATCTTCTACTCAGTGTATGAACATCTGCTCATCCGCTCTGGCATGTCTTCGTCATCAGAGTCAACAGTGCCCTTCGTGGAAGCTCTAACATGCAAAAAATCATATTATCATGAGTCCAATACAATATTCACGTTTGTCTGTGAATCACTGAGGGAAACAGAAGAAACTTGTAGCAGGCCCACCACTAATCTTGATGTTTTAGCTTTGCCCTATCTAACGTTACCATAGCCAGCTGCTGCTAGCTAAGCAGCAATGAGTTACAACATCAAAATACACTTTCAAAACAATTTCTGAATGCTAACAAAGCTAGCTTGACAGCTATCAGTACTAGCAATGCCTATGTTGGTTGTTTATGTTTAATATGATATTAGGTGTTTACTTACTGGTGAATGAGATTTGAGGTGGTTACTTGTAGTTAGATGTTGTGATGAAAGAGGGGCGACCCCCATTCCGAAGGACCGCCATTCCGACGGTCCGCCATTCTGACCGGGTAAGGGTTAGGGTTAGGGTTTCAGGTTTGGAATGGCACCCTTCTTTCAAAAATAATTAAGGGCCGGCACACCGAAACATGAAAGTGAACGTTCGGAATGCCGCCCTGGAACCGTGATGAAAACAGTGCACCGATACACTCTTCTCTCACCGCTCTTGAGGACTCGGACCTCGTCGGTGGTATTTGGCAGTTGTCGGACGGTGCACGTTCATGGTTTGGGGGGAGTGGCTTTTGGGAGAGGCCAATTTGTAGTGATTTACATGTCTTAATCACTTTTTATTGTCCGTATGTGAGCAGATTGTAATGTAATGTGACAAGAAAGGGGAGGCCTTCCCCGTCTCTCTTGGTTTACCCCAAGCCTGTACACAATTTGTTTGTATAGCATGCCATTTTTATTTATTTTTCAAAATTAAATTCTACTGCGACACACCAGTTCAGGAGTTCCACTCATTCGGTGAGCAGGGTGTCTCTCGCACACATCTATGGAGCTTACGACAAAGTGTTCACACTCCTTTAACTGGCCAATAGAAGGTCCTTCTCCCACAGTGTCACCCAGCGTCTGATCAGTGTATGCCATCTTACGGTGATGTCAGTGGGTTCGTGTAAGCTTACTTGAAAATATCAAAGGTTCGGCCAGGTGGGTCAAGTCAGGGATAATGCCTGACGAGTTGTCCATCATCAGGAATGAATGTGTGGCGTGGAGGCCTGAACCGTCCAATGTGCAGCCAAAAATGTTTTTTCACCAAATGCAAATCTGCATTCTGATTGGCCATGACTCTTCTGTATTATTAACCATTTGTGGCCTGGGTTACATAATGACCCCATGTCTGTGGATATAGAACATTCTGATGTAACAGTAATGGTAATGATCAAGACTATCTATTATACACTGTTGCTCTTTCGGCCACCTCCCTCCCATTGTCCCTCTTATAAAATGGTCTCCATTGACACTGTAAACAGTTGAGCTACATGCTAATATGTGCAGAAAACCAACACATTCTGCATCAAAGGCTCTGCTATAATTAAGCAGCTATTCTTCCATTTCTATGCCCCAAGCAGTTGAGACCTAATGAGTTTTGTAATCGGATGGGTGGCCTTGTTGATTTAATGCATGTCCAACAAGCATTTCACAGCCGCAGGGTAACCATTAATGAATCAAGAGCAGAGTATAAAGCATGCTGCTCTGAAAGCTTAAAGGCTTCTGAGGGACAGGACATGTGGTAGTCAGTGCTTGTATCAAAGTGACTCAAATGGGGACAAGTTATCAAAAAGCAGCTTATTAGTGTATGCAGTGTGCTGGCTTATAATTAGGGCCCCAACTCTGACACGCACACACTTACAGTACACACACTAACCCTATTGCCTAAAAATAATAAACATTTACAATTAACATACTAATCACAACAACAAGGAAACATTCATAATGAATGTGCAAACTGTTATTAACAACACAAAATGTTCATGCTGAACACATCCTGCGAAATGGCCACTGTCCACAATATAATGGCCTAGATTAATATTAGAATGGCCTCAGTTTAACTGTTATTTTTTGGGCTTTATTGCTGAAACAAGTTTTATGACAGAAATACTGTATATACATCAGCATTAGAGAAGAAAGCGTGGGTTTTAGATTAAGAGCAGCAGACTTTGAAACCACAACTGCCCGCTACATCTTTCAACTATCCAACCCCAAAGAGGAGAGGGGAGAGATCCAGGGTGGCAGAAATGCTAATCCAGCTGGAGTTTAGGTCTGCGCCTGGCTATTGTCTGGTTGCCGGAAGATGAACAAGACAAATGAGACTCAACAGAAATCTAAGCCACTCACATCTTTACAGAGACTTGTCTCCACCACAACATCTCAGATTAAGCTGCTGCAATCGACGGGCAGACCCTGCCCTGAGCCAACATCTAGCAGGACTACAGCAGGACGAGGAGAAAAAGACTCTGCTTGATGCTCACAAAGTTGATGGCCAGTAAATAAAAGTTTGTGTTTATTACTCAGTAAAGTCTCCTCTATCACATGTAAAATATCCTAAAAGTGCCAAGTGGTTGAAAATATTTCCTGGCACTTTCCTGCTTCTGCCCGATTATAAAGCAGCTGATAGAGAAGAAATGAACGTGAACTAATTCATTTTAATCTGTGTGACGTGAACTTTGACCTAGCTCTTGTTATATGTAAGCTTGCACAACACTGCACAAAACTACACTATCTTAAAAAGTATAAAAGGTACATTTAAAATGTAAAAAAAGTTTTTTTGAGGAATACCTGGAATATGACATTATTAAAAACCCTCTTATGCATCCACGGGTCAGGAATTTCTGTACTGCCTACAACTCCATGTCTCACATAAAACACTTTCTGGTTAATTGTTCATAGAAATGAACCCTTTGTTGAACATCAGATAAGATGATGTGAACAAATCAAGTTTTGACAATAGAATTTCAGTATTTTTCAGTACCTTCCACCACTTGGATTTCTTTGGACTTTTGATATGCTATAAATGACATATTTGTGAGAGTAGAACAGATTGAAGAGTTTCTGTGTGAGGTTCTGACCAGTCATGAAAAAGCAAGAACATGGACCTGATAAGCTTTTCTAATGTCAAGAATGTAGTTTCAAGCTCACCTCTTCATTGCCTGTTCTATGTTGTTGTGAAAAGACGACCTATTCTAAAATAATGATACACAGTCTTTATATTCTTTAAGAAAAAATGTAAAGAGAGAATGTAAAACGGACAACAAGAAAATCACAATTTGGTTTTTAAAGATTTCTATGAATGTAAAATATCACCTAACTGCGTGTTAAGTACAACAAGAACAACAAACCACAACCTGAGAAAATTTCACTTTTTCAGTGTCACTGCTAGTGCTATCAATCCTGGTTTGGGGGGCAAGTCTTGTTTTTGTTTTTTCTTTTCAGGCTGGATTCTCATGAGACAGACAAATTTCAATGACCCATGTCGGCACATCTGCTGATGATACAGATGTGGGGACTGATGTCCTTTATGCTTTATTGCTGCTTAAAATACACACAGAAATCATGTTCGGCTGTCGTCTGCTCTTGTCAAAGGGAACGTAAAACAATACTATGTTTCCATGGTTACGTATCTTACCACTTTAAAATGTTTTGTATTCACATTGTGTCAGAATAGGTTTTAGATTAATTTAACACTGACCTGGTGTAAATGTAAAAAGTGTTTTCTTTTTCTCACGAAAACTGATTTTCATGTAAGCCAGCTCCTCTAGGGAGTCATTTGGTTTCATCCTTCTGCCGGCCCTCTGGTTGTATTGTCTCTGTTTCCTTAGAGAATCTCCATGTTTAAATCAATTGTTTCAGCTTCATGTAGAGTGGCAGTAGCCTGACATATGGGAAGGCACTGCTAGAAACAGTTTGGAAAAGGGCAGGCACTTTCATAAAGTACTTGGCATGTGATTAAACAAAGCATCTCTCTATCATTGCTATGATGGGCTAACTTCAAGTCAAGAGAAAAGGCTACAGTACTGTTCTTTGTACTCCCTCAATGAAATATACTCTCCAGTTCTGATGGAACTGATGCTACAGCAGCGTCTACACTGACCTTTTGAGGAGCCGCCATTGTTGTTTTTAAACAAACAGTCGCTTTTCTCACTGGTCATCACAACCTAAACCACACCTGTAGCTGCCATTACTTCCTCGTAGGACACTGATTGGTTCAACAACTGTGTTCAGCCAGAAGTTTATAGCTTGAAGCCTGGCAAGATGGATTTGTGAGATCAGGCTATCATGTGGATCCAGCTGCCTTGCAGGGAAAGATGGAAGGTGCAGTGCATTAACAATCTGTTGTGCCTCTTTCTAGCTAATGAAGCTAATGCTTCATCAAGCACTATTTACACAGACTAAAGTGCCTACTGACTCACAGCATGCTAGCCCGGTTAACCAAAACTCACCATCAGTAAGAAACACAACAAAAAGTTGTATTTGAATTCATAATAATAAATCAGCTTCTAGACCTGCAAAGTGAAAATCAGCAGGTATGGTTCGTTAGATTGTTTGTAGTAAGTGCAAATTGTGTTAATTACTTCATTAACAATAAGCTGCATCGTCATACTAGTTAAGTCAGTGCTTGGGATGGGAGGAGATAACATTTTATCGCAATAGAAACACATTAATCTGAAATATCCTCACCAGTGTATAGACACTAAAACTACTTGGTTAGGTGTAGGTAAACATCAAAGTTGGTTTAAATCCCTACGTTACCTCGGTAATTTATTAGCTTATGTATGTGATGTAACATCCCTCCATTAGTTGGTTAAAATAACTCAACATAGAATTCTGGTTTCACGCCGGACACAAACAGCATTCTCCTGAATGGTCCATCCATCCATGACCTCCTACCTATACAGACCGTTCACTATTTATACTACTTCTCCTCACTTCCCCCTTTTCTGCTGTAATAATTACTTAAGCTGCCCTACAACAAACATACATATGGGTCGTAATAAGCTGCCTTTATTTTCGATAGTTGTTTCTGATCAGGACAGGCTCTTTTCATCTGATATCTGCGGTTGATGTGGTAGTGACAGCTCATATGAACTTCTCATATTTGTGGACGTCTGGACCCAGCTTTGAAAAATTGTGCAGGCTGTGTTCCTTTGGTTTACTAAAGCCATCATTAGCAACAGACGACTAAACAGGAAATAGAACAAATCAAAAAATGTACAGGCTTCATGAGGTCCTGAGGTGACATGACCTAAAAATTACATATTTATTTAAACTATCAGAAACATTTGTGATAATGTAGATACACAACTAAAAAAAATATATATAAGAAATGTTACATAATATATCTTTAAGCAACACTGTCAATGCAAGACTTTTGCTTAAATAAAGGATCTGAGTATATATCATGATCGATATCATGGGTCAGAGGTTTGGGTTGATATCAGTTACCAAACAGTGTAGATCTGAAAAGCATGTGGTTGAGGTCTAATATATGAATTCCTTCTCCTTGTGACAGCGCAGGTGAGGGAGGCGTGGGTGGAGGCCAACAGTCCTCTAAAGCTCTGCATCGCTCTGCGTTCCACAGAGACTCACAGTTTGCTGGTTAATCCTCTGATTTATTTGGTTATAAACAAAATGACAAACCCCTAAAAGATTTGTTCAAATCCCTCTTGAAGTGACACCTTTCCTGCATATTCCAGTTTACACTGACATACTGTATGTTACAGTATAGAACATACATCCTCAGTGATCCAATCACAAGTGGACAGCTCTAAGTACAGGTGTGAATGCCCTCAAAATGCATTGAGATCACATCACTCAGACCACATTCAGAGGCTTGCATGTGACTGCAATATTTTAGCAGTGTGTAGGCACATGTGTCCTGGACCGTATTAAAAGGTATAGTTGGTAATGTTGGAGAGCTAGCAAGATTTGAAAGTGGCACCTCGTCTAAGCTCCATCCCAGAGGGGGGTGCAGGCAGGACGAGACATGAAGGCATCTGATTGGTTCTTTCAACTCGAGCCGAGAGGGAGAGATTGGTCAGAGTTTTTACAGGCCTGCAGCTGCCACAGAGGCCTGATTTATTTCGTTCCTTTTTCTGAACACATTATGTATGGACCACTCTCAGGGTGGGAAGACCATTTCACCCAGTATAACAAAAAGTGTTTCTGACCAGGATTACCAACTATACCTTTGAAGGATCGTCTGTGCATAACCTGCCAAACACTATAGCATTTATAGCCAAAGCTGATTTGCAAAGCCCGTGCTTAGGCAGGCCTTTAACCCTTGTATAGTGTTCGGGTCTGTGGGACCCGTTTTCATTTTTTATCAAAAGACTCAAAACTCAGACTCTTTGGCCTTGGCTCATTTTCTGTGAAGAACATATATCAGAACACATTTTCAATGACCACACACTGTACACCCCCCCCTACACATTTACATTACATACATGGATGTTCGGGTCCACTGGACCCAGGACGCGCGATGCGCGTGTGTGTGTGCGCGCGTTGTGTTTCTGCCCCTGCCGTTCCCGCACAAGGTTGCAACATTGTTGCAAAATTCAAACACCAACACCGTCTGCTCTCACATTCCCGCACATTATACCCTCTGTCTTGCGGGAACCAATCTTTATTCAAAACGAGTAGCACTCACATAAATGTGATCTAACAAAGGTAAAGGGTAAATATTAACCATATATGCTGTTTATATTGCTTGTAATTGGGATGAAGTAAACATCTGTTGAGTATTTTAACATAAAATTGTTTGATTGAATTAAAAACCCAAAAATGCAGCGGGTCCACCAGACCCCCGAACACTGGCTGCATAACAAAAATATGAACACCACACAAGGCTTAAAATACATAAAACTCAACAAATACATAAAGTACAGTACAAACACACTCAGGAAATATAGATCAAGATTGTACAGACAGTACAATATAAAACACAAAGTGCAATACAAAACAATAAAACACCAAAAAACATGAAGCACAAGATCATTCATGAGTACAAACTGTTCCTCCATCAGAAGCTGTTTAAAAGGATCCCAGTCAGTTCAGCAGGGAAGGAATTCCACATTGTGAGGGAGTGAGTTAGGAGAAACTTTATGAAACGGTATCTATGAGAAATTAAACAGTTTGGGCCTTCTTTATAATTCAGCAAATGTTATTCATGTAGATATGTCTTACTTTGTGTAAAAAACATCATGCGTTTGATAGGTGACCAGCAGGAGTCACCAAAAAACACTGAATAACTGGCAGAGCCAGAACACCGAGGGTGTCATTGTGTACCAGTGATGTACGTGTTTATTTGCATACAGAGCGGGGAAGTGGGATCAGCTCACAAGGAGTCACTCGAGGGCATAAAGCTGTCACTTGTGATTGGATCACTGAGGATGGATGTCAATACCAGGTCTGAACCCCCTTGAACTGTCATTTCAATGAGATTTAAAGGCAATCATAATTAGCATATTGTGTCCTGTAGTTTGTGTTTCTGTCCTTTAGGACTTGCGGCCAGTTGTCTTTGCCTATCCCTGTGTCTATTGATTAGTATCAAGGCTGGGAAGCTTTGAATGTAAGATCAAGTAGACTTACTTGATACAGTTGATTAGGTTGCACACATAGGTCACTGACATCAAACAGAATGAAGACAGGCTGCAAATATTTGGACCAAAGCCTCCCCAGATTATCTTCCTCCTACAGTAGCTGTTTGTTTTTTTTATCTGTAGAGAAGTCCTGTACTGTTTTAACACAAGCTACATGCTTCTTATACCCATGGATTTTTGCAGTAAATGGCAACACAATGGCCTTCGTAAAGGATTTGGATAAACTGTGTCCTTGTTGCCTCGAACAATCACATTTCATTCGACTGACTTGATTTGGTTCAGTTTGGGCCCCAGCTACAGGCCCCTCACATCAGATACAATCATATCTGGGAGAGGGTCGCTGTCCGGGATGTCAAAGTGATCATTGCCCCTAACCCTGAGCTTTAAAGTGGTCTGTTTCCTTCTTTATCATGTCAGTACACATAAAGACAATCCTGTAACTTGAGATAGGGAGGCTCAAGGTCTAGTTCGAGCTACAAACTCTTATGAAGTATTGATTTTCCAATTCAACAAATTACAATAAGAGCTTCATCCTTGTGTTGTTTTCCATCTCTCAGGATACAGCTTCAGTTATGCATATTTTTTTATATTATACACAGAAACTAGCTTTCTCATTAAGGGCCTTTTGCAGTCTCATTTATTATGTTGTATTTTACTTGAGCTCCTTTATCACAGAGCTGTGTAAGTTAAAGCGTCTCATGCAGAGGCTTTTAAACATTCCATTTCCACCATGTAATGAACCATTTATTTTTCTGCCCCGTTCACAGCTAAAGATTTGTGGGAGGGAAAATCTCTCCCAGCAGCTTTCTCCCTGCTTGTAGGGTCTTATTTATTCTCTTTATTCCTTACAAAGGTTTTCACAGTCGGCACAAAGCCACAGGACCTAGCTGAGACTCACTCAATCTACCAACAGTGAGTCGAGCTGCTTATGAAGATAATGATGAAGTCTTAAAAGGCAAACAAGTTTGACTGACTCGCCCCTGCAGCTTTGAAGTGCTGCCTTTTCCCTGAGCGAGATAAGCTCAGCCACTGCCATGTGTGTACAGGATGTCGCACAGCTGAAGACTTTCTATCTGCATGCTGCTGGGCTTGTAGAGTTTGATAACTCTTCTTATCCTATCCATGTGTGACCCTCATTTTTTATCTCTTTTTTTTTTTTTCCATTTCTCTTTCCTCATGAATCGACATATCTGTCCGTCCAGCCAGCAGTATACCGAGGCGTGGGCCCGCCAGGTGCTCAGGTGTCTCTGGAGCAGCAGGCCTTCATGCTGTTGACAGAGCCAGAGAGGCAGACCATGGCCTACTACCTCCAGGAGTACCAGGAGGGTCACATAGGAGTGGAGCCACTGGCCATGGCTCTGTTTGAGCTCTTCAACACACATGCAAAGGTACAAAAGGGTGACTGTACAGCTGGTCTCTGTGAGGTCAAAGAGAGAGAGAGGTGTTTAGAGCCTGTGATTCAGAGGTACCTCATGAAAAAAACTCACCTATTCAGACATGTCTGGAACCATGCTAGGGAATTTTGTACACAAAGGTTTTGGTACCACTTCTTAGTAAGGCGCCCTTTTGTAAAGATCCCGACATCACTAATCAATAAATCATATGCTCTGACAAACTAAAAGAAAAGAAAAACATCCAGGATCTGTGGCTGTTGCAGGCCTCTAATGAGCCCATCCAATCATCTTGTTGGGCTTGTATGAAACGATTGGATAGGCTACCTGTCTGTCTACCTACATACCAGCCTGCCAGCACTCATTGCACATGACCAGTCTTCCACTGGTGATGTGTTGTGAAAGCTATTAGCGAGCTAGTGGCACAAGAATGGCAGAGAAAGTGGAGCCAAATACTAACAAGGTAGCTTGTGAGTACTAACAGTCGGCATGTTTGTTGTTTACATTCGGTATGATAATGCTAGGTATTTCCTACATGTGAATGAGACATGAGGTAGTTGGATTAGCGATGACATTGATGTGATGTACAGGCTACACAGCCTCTGAGCCTGTTATTCAGCAGCTTGATAACTCAGTAGCACAAAGCACACAGCCACTGAGCTAAAGAGCGAGTGAGTAGCAGCAGCAGCGACTCCTTTAGCAGCTAACGTTAGCTTAAAGCACACAGCTTCAGCAGTATCCGTTGTGCTAGGTAGCTAGGAAGACTGAGGTGCTTGTTTTTTTGTTTTTTTTTGCTTGTCTTGACATGATTGTTGCATTTAAGTTATTTGTGTATTTGTTAGTCTAAAATGAGCTTGATGAACATAGCGAACAAGCTACAGGGCAGCCTGAAGTCAGGCAGTGTGTGTTCGTGTGTTTTGGAGGACTGGCTCTGAAGGCAGGCCTGGAGGGAGACTTTCAAAATGTAGCTTGCTATTGCTAGTTGCTACATTCTTACCAAGCCCAGCTTTAAAACTAAGTGACAATCTACAACATTTGAATAATTTAAAACATATACATTATATATATACACCGATCAGGCATAACATTATGACCACCTGCCTAACATTGTGAAGGTTCCCCTTGTGCAGCCAAAACAGCTCTGACCTGTCAAGACATGAACTTAAGACCTCTGAGGGTGTCCTGTGGTGTCTGGCACCAGGGCGTTTTACAGTGGATCCTCTGGGTCCTGTATGTTGGGGGGTGGGGCCTCCATGGATCAGACCTGCTCCAGCACTTCTTACAGATGCTTGATCAGATTTGGATCTGGGGAATTTGGAGGCCCGGTCAACACCTTGGGCCCTTTATTGTGTTCCTCGAGCTGTTCCTGAGCAGTGTTTGCAGTGTGTCAGGGCTCATTGTCCTGCTGGGGGGCCACTGCCATCGGGTAGTGTTGTTGTGATGAGGGGGTGTACTTGGTCCACAACAGTGTTTGGATGGGTGGTGCGTGTCAAGTGGCATTCACATGAATGCCAGCACCAAAGGTTTCCCAGCAGAACATCGCATTGTGATGAGATGATCAATGTTATTCACGTCACCCATCAGCACAGTTTTAATGTTGTGGCTGATTTGTGTA
Organism: Pagrus pagrus; assembly: GCF_965226575.1. NCBI lineage: Eukaryota > Metazoa > Chordata > Actinopteri > Spariformes > Sparidae > Pagrus > Pagrus pagrus. The sequence goes on from NC_140192.1 coordinate 31,677,096, forward strand.
TATATGCAGTTTTCTGCTTTATTCCCTCATGTATGCTCTTATCCCAGTTTTGTTTTCTCTTCTCCTTCCCCCCAGTTGTCCATGTTGTCTGAGGTGAGGAGTCTGGTGGCTACCCAGGATCTGGAGTTGTACGACAGGCTGGTGGTGCACCATGAGAGGGAGGCCCACCAAGCCTGGCATGGAGGCCTTGGAGTGCTGCATCCACAGGGCCTCTGCAACCATGCAGCCCCTGTGATCCATGATGCAGGACACACAGTCCCTGCTACGGTACATCCCTTATTTTCTATGCCTGAAAATGTACATCCATTTTAATAATGTGAGCTTTGATCCTTCTATTTTCTAGTCTCATATCACTTTGCCATTATTGGAAGATGCATATAAACAATTCATAATAGAGCAGGTTAGGCACTGACAGGAAAACTCTCATGCTGGAATTTATCAGAGTTATTTTGTCCTAATGACCACCACTCTGCACCCTCTTGCTACATGGCTGCTTACCAAATCATCTGACAACAAATATTGATTTAAAATGATTTACGACAAGCAAAATGTAATTCACAATCTATGCCGGCTGGCTGGGATCAAAGTGCTGCTTGTTAATAATTTGATTAGTAATTAACAAAATGGACTGCACCTCTTTATTGTGGACTGAAAGCAGTCTGTTGTTCATTTGAAACAGACCTCTTTGGATGCTAATCAAAACTCAACAAAGCTGTTGAGGCTTTTCTTAATTTAATGCAAATGCCTGGAAGGTTTCTTGCCCCACTGTTTTTTTGAGGGTATTTTATGAGCTGACTTGTGAGTTTGGGGTAAATAAGCATCCCAGCAGGCGTTTTGCATCTAATCATTTTCATCCTATAACTATTACAGTGTCACTAAATAATGTTTTGACATTTTTTCATGCAAGAAATTAATTGTTTAGAGCTCCAATATTTTATCAAGATATCAAAATAACAAATGTGAGCATGGGTGAGAGCTCTGGAGATGACTGGCCAATCGGCGTCAAATGTCAACCTCAGTGGGAACAGTGTTCTCTCTGCATGCCTGTAGTAGTCACAGTTATTATTTACCTGACACCCATTGGTCTGGTATACGGAAGCACCTGAGTGAAAGATTTTTTTTTTCTCTGCGTGTGAAACCCATTGAAAAAAAGTGCATCCATTCAATGGTCCATTCTGATTCCATGTCTCCAGTCTCCCCCGGGATGAGCGAAAAGTTCTTCCGGAGGTGGGAGTTGAAGACCTGACGGACCGGGGCCTCCGCCAGACGTTCCCAGCTCACCCTCACTACTTGTTTGGGTTTCCCAGGTCTGTCTGGCAGCCTCCCCCGCCACCTGATCCAACTTACCACCAGGTGGTGATCAGTTGACAACTCCGCTCCTCTCTTCACCCGAGTGTCCAAGACATACGGCCGCAGGTCCGATGATATGACCACAAAGTCTATCATCGACCTTTGGCCTAAGGTGGCCTGGTACCAGGTACACTTATGAGCCACCCTATGCTCGAACATGGTGTTCGTTATGGCCAATCCATGACTTGCACAGAAGTCCAATAACAAAACCCCCTTCGGGTTCAGATCGGGCAGGCCGTTTCTCCCAATCATCCCCCTCCAAGTTTCCCACGTCACCCACGTGAGCGTTAAAGTCCCCCAGAAGAACTATGGAGTCCCCTGGTCGAGCCCCTTCCAGGACACCACCCAAGTCCTCCAAGAAGGCTGGGTATTCTGAGCTACTGTTCGGTGCATACGCACAAACAACAGTCAGAGCCTCCCCCCCCAGCGACCTGCAGTCGCATGGAGGCGACCCTCTCGTCCCTCGGGGAGAACTCCAACACAGCGGCGGCTCAGCCGGGAGCTTGTGAGTATCCCCATACCCGCCCAGCGCCTCTCACCCTGGGCAACCCCTCTCAAGGAGTTTGGTTCCAGAACCGTTGCTGTGCGTGGAGGGGAGACCAACTATATCTAGTTGGTACCGCTCTACCTCCTGCACCAACTCCGGTTCCTTCCCCACCATGGAGCACCAGGAAAAAAAAAAATTCTCACTTGCCCCTCAGGGCTTCCATACTGGTAAGCACCAGGATATTGGAGAGTGACTCTCTGGTCAGCCAAAATTGTATACAAGCTAAGTGTGACTGAATCCATCTAAAACATATACATATACGTGTTACATATGTTTGGTATTCAGGTAAACCAAAAGTAACGGAGAGTAATCAAGTTATATTACTGTAATATAGTGACACTTGGAATAGGTTACTGCCTACATTCTATAAACATTTATTTATTCACAGTTCCTCACAGTAACCCTCCAAACCCTGCATATAATGTGTGTGTGTCACTGCACATATCATCTTTTCCATTCTCACAGTCTCAGCCTCCTAGCATCAGTCTATGACATGGAGCAGCTCGTCTGTGGCAGGTCAGCGACTATGTAGTATTGATGTTTCACTGTGGCCCACATCAATCCACAAATACCTCATTCTGCTAGGTTACACTCTGCTTCTGATCCACTTTGTCCAGCAGTCTGGCTCCTAAAAGACACACCAGATCAACTTGATCTGACAGAACTGTTAGGTTTTAGCTTGAACAAAGTGTGGGTTATTTTCCTCTGCTTCACCATGCTGGCCTGAACAAACTGTTTGTGCCTACGGTTCTTTGGGTGCATTTATCTTGTCCTGGTTAGCTGTTTGGTGCTGCTATTAAAAGCTGGTGATGGTGTTTGTGTGTATCTGTGTAATTGCCCGTGCTGTGACACTCATTATTGTGGTTGTGAAATTACAACCTCTCGACAAAAAAGCTAATTGCATTTAATTGACAGTCACTTAGTTACTCAGCTAGAAACAGTAAGATTCATTGTGGCAACCGTGTTATGACACAGCATTGTCTCATTAGATAGATTTTTCTATGCAGGTTGGCTGTAAGATAGTCATTTAGAATAGCTGTAACTAAGGAACATGCCTTCCTGACAATTTTCATAACCCAGATGCATCTCTCACTCTCTCTCTCTCTCTCTCTCTCTCTCTCTCTCTCTCTCTCTCTCTCACACACACACACACTACTGTGATCACTGTAGTCATCAGCAAGACATGGGTCCCCCCATGGACCCAGTACCGGGTCTGGAATAACGGTGACATAATTAAACTGCCTGTACAAAGTTAATAAAACGCTGCAATGGTCCATTTTTTCAAATGTTTCTCAAAGTCCCTAACAGTACCAAAAGAACAGTCCAAGTGTATTTTGTCCAAAAACATTTGTTTGGCAACAACTTTAATAGTTTAGTCATAACTCATGAATCATATTATGATAACGCAACAGTCGGCATGTAACAGGATCGTACACAGGGCCCAGTCTCTAAACACCAACCATGTTTGGTCTCCTCTGAAACCAGAGACGCCTCTCCGTTGATACCAAGCATAGTTTAGCCTGAGCTAACCAGCTCACGTTAGCCCTCAAACAAACACGCAGACAAACTTCACATGTTGTAGTCAACGTGTCAAATTGTGTCTTTGTGTCTCAATATTCCATCAAATCCCAAATCTATTGCAATCAAATGCAACTAATATTGTTTCCTTACCTTTTCATGGTCATTTGGAGCCCTTGCATGCATTGCTATGAGCTCCCTTTGTTTACATCAACGCCATGTTGTCACATGACAGACAATGTAAACAGAGAGAGGAGCCTACTCGCACAGTTGAACTATTGGGGACAAAATCTCTTCTCTAAATGTGCAGTCAAATTGTCAATAGTTTAAAACAATAACTCATCAGGAAACCACTTTAAAACTTACTTCAAAATGATGTATTTACTGAAAGTAGGTCCTCTCGATCCATTCCAGTGACTTGAAATAAGTTTATTCTGCCTCCCGCGTTTGCCTTTCCATAATCGCGCTTCTTTCAACGAGACATGCAGTGACCTGTCAATCAACTGGAGTGGCACCTGAGATGTCCGATCAGGTTCCAGAGGTGGCCAGTGCTACCCCGGCCGCCCCTCTAGCTCCGCCCCTGATGATGTTGCTGGAATGGCAGTTGTTTTTCGGGTTCAGATAAGACAACACAATTGCAACTTGCAATACGTATTCCACAAGTGTTAGTGTTTTCGGAGAAGATGGAGAAATTCTATGAGTTTAACACAATGAATCGAGAGCTATGAATAATAAATCATCCATCTTTACCCACTATATCTTAGCCTTTTCACCCTTAGGGGTGCATAAAATACAGGTTATGAACGTATTTTTAAAAAAACGATATGAAATTATTATTGGTTATTGGTAATGGAATCAGTCATGAGAAGCAGGTAATTATCAGTTTTCAGTATCTACTGAAAAAATCCATATCTTGCACCCCTAATATTGACATTTTATAGTCTAGCAGAGTACATAACAAATATTGTAGTAGGAAAAGCACAGGTGTTACCAACAACAGTAACGATGGCCCTGTTCTATTCAAGTGTCAGTAAGTTATGACAACACATCATCCTACCTACTGTACAGTACACAACTGAATAGGCTGATTTCCAGTGATTACCAAAATGACATATCACTGTTCCCAGCACAACAGCAACAGATGCACCGGACCTTCGTCACACAGTCACAATTTGGAATGGTTTAGGAAAACATTGTGGTTTAGGTTGAAACAAGTATATAAGTCAGTTAACTTCAGATTCATATGTACATACATTACGTACATAACTTTAGTTATGTTAAATGTGACATAACTACATTTGTAAGTTAAAATAACCCACCGCTGACTCCTTGTCTCACACTGGACATGAACAGCGTTCTCCTGAACAAAAGTCCTGTGCTTGTTTTACCCAGCTGTCTGCCTTGGCCTCCTCGCTATGCAGACTCGCTCTTTCTACTAAGTCACCTGACGTCCACCTTTGCTGCCTTAGTAATTGCTACAGCCACTAGAGGTCGCAGCCTCAGTAATGTCAATAACAATGCTGAGGCTGCTTGTACAGTCGATCATATGGTTGTTTTTCCGATGAGGGTGGGTTGGTGATGATTGTGACAGTGAGCCGGCATGAAGCTGCTAAATATAATTCAGCTGACATTCAGTTTAGTGATCATCCTACTGTTACATGTAAAAATGGCTTCTGTGGAAGAATGTGTATTATCAATATGGCAGTGAAGGGATTATTACTGCTTGGTGGAATAACCCTTGCAGGGTGTGGTCTGCAGGTCTGAGGTGTAGACAAAGTTTTCTTCACAAAGAAATCATGGCACATGACTCACTGCTAACTAGCAGACATGACAGACACAGGCTGTGTCCCAATTCAGGGGCTGCAGCCCCTCGAAGGGCGCATTTGAAGGCCAATTACGTCACAACGCCGCGCAAAGGCTGTCCCAATTCAAAGGCTCCTTCAAACGCAGCCCGCAAATGCAGCCTGCCCTTCCCTCTTTTTGGAGGACGCACCGCTACTATCCTTCGCGGCCTCCCATATCCCAAGATCCTTTGCGCGCCGCTGCTCAGTCCCGAAACAGAAGAGGAAGCAAGAGAAAATGGCGACATCAAGTGGCGCAGACATGACATTCAAATTTAAGTAATGGGTTTACACTCGGTTTTTAGTCATTTGAACATCCAACGCCAGATATGTTAAACTTCAAGGGACTATAAAACCTCCAAATTTTAACTTTCAGTTAAAATACGTGACTCTGGTAATGCTATGGTAAATATAGTTGTTATTCACCAATAGGTTAATGTTTATTTTGTAATGTTGACAATTCAATTTAGATTTGGCACATTTAGTCATTAATTTTTGTACACACACAAATAAATGTACGCGTTTGATAGATTTGAACTAAAATAGACTTTAATGCATCTCTTCATTCACAATCGTGACGTAAGGGTAAGGGGCGGGTACATCTGGTGACGCAACCAGGAAATACTCCGAAGGCTAGATCGTCCCATTTAACCCCGTGGACGCGACTTTCGAAGGTCTCTCCGAAGGACCTGGCCTTCGTGGGCTGCGTCCTTGATAGCTGCAGCCCCTGAATTGAGACACGGCCACAGTATCCGACTATTCAGTTATTTCATGTGGTCTGAGACACAGAAAAACCTGTTTTTCCTGTTTTCATCTTTCATTGATTTGTATGGATCATCATATTTTACTTGTTTCCCACTACTTAATGACCTAATAGCCATGCTTATAACACGTGATCACACATTCCTTGCCCGGGCTAATTTGTATTGACTGAAATAGCTAAATAAAAAGGTACTCTCGGCCTGGATTTCCTGCCGCTCCCTGATGCCCACTTTGAAAACCACTGCTCTGTAGCAATGAAACGATAGAGCCTCCAGCTGTTACAGAAAAAACACTTTGTTCTAACTGTCTTAACTTTCTTGCACTCATTATGTTGTCCTGTGGGGCAAATCCCATCCATCTGGCATCTGCATCAAGTAGGCTAATGCGAACCATACAGGGTTATTATTGCAGATTGAGCCCTGCAGTACTACAATGCTTCATACTGTTTCTTTCAGACTGATGGCTCCGTTGGTGTTTGGACAGAAAAAGAGCAGGAGGAGAACACTAATGCCTTACAAAACATTGCACTGGTATGTGTCACTCTTTGTTTATCAACCATAAAAAAGATGCAGTCAAGAATAACTGTTTTGTCTGTGAACGGCTTTCATTGTTTGTCCATTGTTAACACTCCATACCTCAAGCATCAGATTTGGTTTAGAAATGAGACTAATGCTACGTTCACACCGCAGTTACAAGTGACCTGAATCTGATTTTTTCGCTCATATGTGACCCATATCTGATTTGCTTTTGACAGTGTGAACAGCACAAGTCGCATTGTATCTGACATTTTCTAATCAGATTCAGGCCACATTTAAATGTGGTACTGAATCGGATACGTATCAGATTTTTTTGAATGCGACCGCAATCTGAACAGCCAGGTCGCATTTAATGCGACTTTGACGTCATTCTGACCCGCGCTGCACTGTTTTGTAAATGAATGACAAATAAAGTTGATTGAAAAGCGGGCGGGAGCCACGAACATAATCAAAACAAACATGGAGGACAGCAGTGAATGCTCCGTCTATGCTCTAGTCTATGCTCCGCATAGAGCCATCATCAAAATATGAATTTTCTTTCTCCTCTTCCTCGTCGTGATATCACCCGCTCACAAATTTGCCGGCTGCCGCCACACACTGTTTTTAGCATTAAGCCATACAGTCCCACGTTACCGGTTGCCGTTGCCATGTTCGCTTCCGTAAACACCGCTGTGGCGTGATGTCATCAATGATCAACTGCGCATGCGGGTCACTTCAGGAGCGTGAGCTGTTCACACAGCAATCCGTAGACAGGCCGCATTTAAAGAGGTAATGTGAACGGCCAAACAAAAAATCGGATTTGAGCCATAAATCGGAATTGTGCATTAAGACCTGCAGTGTGAACGTAGCTAAAATGAATCAAACCACGGTGCTCCAATATATAGAGGGTAGATTAGATTAACATAACAACACTTGAAGTTGAAAGCCCCATCAGGAGTTCCTCTGAAACTCTAATGTTCATTACATTCTGTTACAACCCCGAAAGAAAGCTTGTGGCCCAAAGAGGTCCAACATAATTACACGAGTCAAGAGGTCAAAAAAATAATTTATTACCACAGACAGAACATGATCAATCAAAAGTTAAATTTAACTAACCCCAACTAACTACAAACTGATGGGCCGGCAAAAAAGAACAAAAGGGAAGCCACCTCAGTCAGTCAAACTCTTACAGGGCCGTCGAAACTGGGCTCTTCCCCTCTACGCTACCCAAACTAAACCCTACAACAGAAATAGCACCACAAAACTGAACCACCGGACCCATCAGAAAAGGCAAAGGAACAAACAATAATAGCTACACATGGCCAATCTGAATTGCTGCTGCTGTTAGGCCAGAAATGGAAAAAGAGACAGACTTGAGTCCTCTCCACCTCTTTATTGACTCCTCAATCAGCCTGAGCAGGCTCACCTGGAGAGAGGAAGAAACAACAGACCATGAGTAAGTGACATCAGGGCATCACATGATAAGAAAGGGGAGCGGATGTAACACCCCCACCCTAAGTTACTGAACAATGTAAACTGAGAAGTTGCAGTAGTTAAAAAACAAACTTAGGCTTCACAGGATACACTGTTCAGGAACAGCTGATTACAGGCACGACAAGGCATCAGCCAGAACATTATCCTTGGCTATTTTATTCCACATCCTATGCCGATACACAAGCGGGTTATAATTGGTATAAACCAGTACCGGATCATTAGCCGAACTGACATTAACCTCAAAATATTCTTAGGCCGTGACAAGCGCCAACGCTTCCTTTTCCAAAGAACATGATCTGAATACTCCCTGCTTTTAGTGTGCTTATCGAACCACCCCTGTATTCTTGCCTGCGCCGTTTCAAGATTATCCCCAGCTATCTCACACAAATGGCGCAGCTTGAACCCGAAACTACTCACATAGTCCAGCAAGTTTCTCTCCATGCCTTCACACAGCCACTTCTCACTCTAAAGATTCAAGGGACCATGTACAGTATGAACAAAGACCAACTCTGATGGACTAAACCCCAGGGAGTCCTGGACCACCTCCCGTATGGCAAACATCTGTTGGGGAGCCCCCTCAGATTTTACCTCATCTCCAGCTACCACAGCTTCAAACAAGGGAGATAGAGTAGCATCACTATTTTTTTCACCTTACTGGTCACGAGTCAGGGACAAATTCTCAGCCCCAGACAAAGTTTCCGCACCCACGTCTTTACACCCACCAGCCTCTTGAAGAAATGGGGAATGATCACCAGGATCACAAAAAAGTGTCACTGAAGTCAACTTCAACCTCCTGTTTATACCAAGACCGAGTAACAACACAAGCTGCAAAAACCCTGGGAAACTTCTCAGCAAGCTCAGGACACTGTTTAAACAGGGATTGGTGTCACTTCAGGAGTAACAACAGATTTCCCCCAGCTAAATCATTCCCCATTAAGGAGGAAACCCCCTTAATCAGGAAACCAGGACATACTCCCAACAGCTACCTCGCCTGACACAAGGCTAGACACCACCAAAAGTGTATGCAAAGGCACTTCTAGATCCTTCATGCCAAGCCCCAGCACAGGAATGTCAGAACCAACAGCAGAATTACTGAATGGCAATACTCCTTCCAAAATAAAAGACTGTGGTACCAGCTCATATGAGTAGACACTTTTACTTTGTCAAAATCGAGACTAGCCTCTGCTGGAAGAGATGAGTAAACCTTCTGTGCTTTTCCACTCAAAACACATTGTAACAACAAGGTCCACACCCCTTTCGGCAACTTCAATGTAGATGCCACCCGCTCAAACAAGATTATATAGTTATCCTTCTCATTAAAAGGAGGAACCAAGCAGATGTTCTTACTCACAAAGTTTGCATTTGCTGTTCATGCTTTTTAGTTTCAAGATCCTTCATGTAGTACAACTCCTCTGTCAAAGCCAAATGCTTCAACTCAACTTCTATCTACTTGAGTCTTACTGCTTCAGACTGACCTGACTGCTCTGGATTTATTGGAGCACTCTGCAACTGGGGCAAAATCCCTCTATCCACTAGGGTATCATACAACTCAGCTTTGATAGCCTGTGTCTTAGCTTGCTTCGAAAACAGCTACCTCATAATGATCAGCAATTAACCCCAGATAAGCTTTAGTGCACTGATCAAACAAATCCAGTGAAGGAGACTCAAGAAACTCTGCTAACTTGAGCTCCATTTTTTCCAGTATCAACACAACTCAGCCAACAGCACAAAACACTGCCACACTAAACGGCCTCAAACCAACTACAACCTCTTGACCAAGCCATTGCATCCACAGTACAGCAAGAAGTACTATGACCACAAAACCAAGATAAGCTGTCCACAAAGTTGCCAAAACACAACTGTTCAAAAAAGAACCAAAGAAGGGAAGACACCTCAGTCCAACCCTTAGAAATAGCACCACAAAATTGAACCACCGGACCCACCAGAAAAGGCAAAGGAACAAACAATCAAAGCTACACAAGGCCAGTCTGAACTACTACTGCTGCTGCTGTTGCTGTCAGGCCAGGAATGGAAAACGACACAGACTTGAGTCCCTTCCCCCTCTGTATTGACTCCTCAATCAGCCAGAGCAGGCTCACCTGGAGAGAGGAAGAAAACAACAGACACTGGCTGGCTGTGTCCAAATTCAGGGGCTGCAGCCTTCAATGACCTAGCCTTTGCGGTCCACGAGGGCCGGGTCCTTCGGACAGGTCTTTGACAGCCTCGTCCACCGTTGTTAAATGGGACGGTCTAGCCTTCGGAGTATTTCCTGGTTGCCTCACCAGATGTTCCCGCCCCTTACCCTTACGTCACGAGTGAATGAAGAGATGCATTAAAGTCTGTTTTGGTTCAAATCTATCAAACGTGTACATTTATTTGTGTGTACAAAAATTAACGACAAAATGTGTTAAATCTAAATTGAATCATTAACATTACAAAATACCCATTACTTAAATTTGAATGTCATGTCTGCGCCACTTGATGTCGCCATTTTCTCTTGCTTCCTCTTCTGTTTCGGGACTGAGCAGCGGTGCGCAAAGAATCTTGGGATATGGGAGGCCGCGAAGGATAGTAGCAGTGCATCCTCCGAAAAGAGGGAAGGCCAGGCTGCATTTGTGGGCTGCGTTTGAAGGAGCCTCTGAATTTGGACAGCCTTCGCGCAGCATTGTGACTTAATTGGCCTTCAAATGCGCACTTCGTGGGCTGCAGCCCCTCAAGGACGCGGCCTTTGCCCACGGAGGCCGGGTCCTTTAGAGAGACCTTGAAGGCCGCATCCACCGTTGTTAAATGGGACGGTCTAGCCTTGGAGTATTTCCTGGTTGCGTCACCAGGTGTTCATGCAAGAAAGTCTGTTTTGGTTCAAATCTATCAAACGTGTACATTCATTTGCGTGTGTACAATGTGTCAAATCTAAACTGAATTATCAACATTACAAAATAAACTTTAACCCATTGGTGAATAACAGCTATATTTACCATAGCATTACCAGCATCACATATTTTAACTGAAAGTTGAAATTTGGAGGTTTTATAGTCCATTGAACCTTAACATATCTGTCGTTGGATGTTCAAATGACCAAAAAACCGAGTGTAAACCCATTACTTAAATTTGGATGTCATGTCTGCGCCACTTGATGTCGCCATTTTCTCTCAAATCACTCACTCATTCCCTACTCCCTAGTCACTACATAGGGAGTCCAACATAGTGGACTATATAGGGAGCTCATCAGCAGAAAGAAAAGAGTTGAAATGCCATACATCAACGCCGGTTGTGGACTATCCATAATAATACCTAAATATATATTAAAACGAGTATTTAAAAAGTATACCTTATTATTGAGTCAAAACACAAGCATTTGAATGGACATCCCGATTATATATATCTATATATAAAATATATATACTATTCTTTTCGGGATGCATTGTGGGATACTTTGAGTCCACTATATAGGGTATAATAATTCCCACTAGACATGCGGACAGCACTACAAATGGGTAATGAGTAAGGGTGCGTTCACACTAGCCTTGTTTAATCCGGTTAAACCAAACTGTGGAGCGTTTGCCCCATGGTGCGGTCCGTTTGGGGGGGGGGCAAGGTCTACAGTATAGGGGCATTCATTCATTCGTTCATTCATTCAAGGAGATGCATGGATTCTATAAACAAGAGCTGCTTTTATGATGAGCCAACTTTGTGATTTTTACACGTTTGTGATTGTCTGCTTCCCTCACTGGTCCCGCTTGTGTAGAAAAAACGTTATGGTAGGCCCTCATTGTCGGATAGCATAGCGTCTTCGGCGAAATGCATGGATCAAGACATTATTAATGCCCACTGCTCTATGAGGCGTTCATACTCGGGTCTATTAAAGTTTGTGTGTAAGCGCTCCAGATCAGCACTAATGTAAAAATAAGCAGACGCTCCATGATGTACAGTAGGCTGCTGATCTGATGTACAGATTTGCTGACTACCCGCCTAAACAGTTTGACCAACAACAGAAGGGCGTTGCGGCCACGTGAGTTTTGTTTACAGATTTTGGACCGTTTAAGTTTGGCCTTTGTGAACGCAAACCGGACCGACTCAAAATTGAAACAATGTATCATCCTCGCGTTGGTTCGGATAAAAAAACGGACCTTTCACAGACCTTTAGGTGTGAACCCGACCTAAGTGACATCAGGGCATAACATGATCAGAAAGGGGGGAGGGTGTAACACATCAACAAAGGCTGTGTCCCAATTCAGGGGCTGCAGCCCCTCGAAGGGCGCATTTGAAGCCAATTACGTCACAAAGCCGCGCGAAGGCTGTCCCAATTGGAAGGCTCCTTCAAATGCAGCCCACAAATGCAGCTTGCCCTTCCCTCTTTTTGGAGGACGTACCGCTACTATCCTTTGCGGCCTCCCATATCCCAAAATCCTTTGCGCGCCGCTGCTCAGTCCCGAAACAGAAGAGGAAGCAAGAGAAAATGGCGACATCAAGTGGCGCAGACATGACATTCAAATTTAAGTAATGGGTTTATACTCTGTTTTTAGTCATTTGAACATCCAACGCCAGATATGTTAAACTTCAAGACCTTCAAAACCTCCAAATTTTAACTTTCAGTTAAAATACGTGACGCTGGTAATGCTATGGTAAATACAGTTGTTATTCACCAATGGGTTAAAGTTTGTTTTGTAATGTTGATAATTCAATTTAGATCTGACACATTGTACACACACAAATAAATGTACATGTTTAAAGATTTGAACCAAAATAGACTTTAATGCATCTCTTCATTCATAATCATGACGTAAGGGTAATATAAGGGCAGGAACATCTGGTGGCCAACCAGGAAATACTCCGACGGCTAGACCGTCCCATTTAACAACGGTGGACGAGGCCTTCAAGGTCTCTCCGAAGGACCCGGCCTTCATGGGCCGCAAAGGCCGTGTCCTTGAAAGCTGCAGCCCCTGAATTGAGACACAGCCAGTGATTGGAGAGATGCCACCAGAAAAGGGTAGAAGAAGAAGAAGAAGAGGAAGAATTTCAGCAGCAGTAAACTTTAGGTATTGTTAAATCAAATAAAACAACGTAAACATGTGACCTCCCACAGCATCAACACTGGCGTTACAAGAACGTCAAAAACACAGTATCAGGGCACATCCACCTGGCCTTCAGCACTCCAGTTGTGTGCTCTACCATGGAGCGGGTGCGATCGTGCCGGTGGTTGTAAGAGTGCCCGGATTTACCAGGGGGGTCATCAGCCATGGAATAATGGCATAACCTCGGTCACCTATGTTACATTTTTATAAAATCGAGTTTTATAAAAGTTGAACTTTTACAAATCATTTACCAATCAGCCACCCATCTCCACCAGCTCCTTGAGCTGGACGCATCCCCACCGATTTATTCTGTAGCACAAAGAAGTCATTTGCTCTCCCTGGCCAACAGGCCATGACATTCAAAAGATGGCAAGGTGCCTCTGATTGTATTTGGACATTAATAGTGATACAGCTTTAGGTTGAGGAATGGGAATGGATTTTGAGAGGGTGCTTTGATCCATATATGCAAGCAATCTACAGTACCAATGATATTTGGCGCTACAGAAAAAAAAGCAATTGTGATTGGTTTAAAGAAATACAAACAAGTCAGGGTGCTTTTCCTCCTATATCAGAATGATAATAGGTGCAGTCAGACATATTTCTCCAGGGCTGACACAGCCCTCTGGAAATAGGTCTAGCTTTGCAAGACTAACACTGAAAGGTAGATTTTCTGATATTATTCTCAGAAAACAAAGAAAATTAGGTTAGTAACCACAGATAGTAACGAATCAACCAGGACTGAAATCTTCAGTATCATAACATAGCTTTTTTTCCATTTAATTTCTTGTTAGACTCAGAGAGAGTAGTTGATTGATGTGGGATTCACATATACTGTTGCCTTTTTCTCATTAGCAGGACAAGTTGCAGGCTTCAGCTGAATCTCCTCCACCCTTCAGAGCTGCTCCTCTGCAGGCTCAGAGCAGGCTGTCCAGAGAGAAGGAGTTCAACCGGAAGCCTGCAGCACGACTGGTGCAGCCTGGCTCCAGCCTGCTCTTCACCGGCCCCACTCGGATGCTCCACGACTGCCTCCATAAGTCGCTCAAATCCCTCCCCACCATCCACCAGCCCTCACCAGCCTCTGTTCACCACACTTGCACTGGTGCCACCCTCCATACTTCCCTCAACACACTCCATCACACCTGCCAGAGTTCCCTCCAGCTCTCCGACTCTGAACAGCACAACCACCCCCATTATGCTCATCACTTCCACCACCAGGCTGCTCACCACAGCCGGCCCAGTTCTGGACACCACACCTGCCCCGGCTTCCTGCACCACCGGGACTCATCCAGCTCTGCTAAGCCAGAGGCATCTGTCAAGCTCTCTTCCAGATCCAGCTCCTATGAGAAATCCTCCATCTTGTCCAAGTCTGCGTGCTCTTCCAAAGCAGCATCTCCCATGCCATCCCCTTATCCTTCACCCCGTCCCTCACCATGTGCCTCCCCCTGCCCCTCTCTCATCACACCTGCTGCTCCACCCTGTAGTCCTGACCACCCCTGCTCACCTGCTCTCACCCAGAAAATCATCATAACAGACATGAACCGGCTGTCTGCAGACTCCAGACCACAGCAACGAGGTACACAATTTGTGGCTGTGTAAATACATTTTTTTTTAAATTATATTATAATTTGTCACCAGTACCCACAACAACATTGCCAACAGGAAATAAATGTGCTTTTTAGTCGCTGAGTTATTGATTTACTTCTGGTGTGAATTCTCGAATAAAAGCTCATATTTTCAGTCTCAAACTATCAAATAATAATAGCCCCTATGGTCCCAAAAAATATGTGTTCTTATCTATGCCTGATAACTCACATGACACATTCTGCATAATGTGCATTACAACAGCATTAACTCCAGAGTCTATCTTTGTAATCAGTATCATGTTTTTTTATTAACTCATTGATTCCAAACACCTAATTTGCCTTCTTTAAATAGATTTTTAGCTACTTTTAGCTCCAGTTAATAGTGTAAGGGTTAACCCTTCCAATCAAAGGGCCAGCTGGTCGATCCTGTTGTGATCAAAGTTGAACTGATACAGTTTTGAATGAAACATGTAAAAATAACTTAAAGGAGAATTCCGGTTATTTGACACCTGGACCTTATTTATAGGTGGGTGTATGCTGGTATACTCACACAGACAATTGTAGCGCAGCTCGGAGTCCTTCGGAAGTTATTTACATCCAACCGATCGTGACCGCAGCTCACCGGGGCCACGGCAACGGAGCTTTTAAATATGAGTTATCTGCCGCGAAACTCGCTCATTTCACCTACATTTTGTCATGAATGGTCAGTGTTATCATCATGTTAGCTCAGCTAGCTTGTTGTCGTCTTCACCCAAACAAACTTTTGATGACGTCATAGGCATGCGCCGCCAAAACTCAGCTGTTTCACTTTGTTTTCGTCGGCTATTTCTGTGCAACATGGCAGAATATTTATCTGATGTAGAGGTGTCTCTTGAGGTTCTGACGCTGTGGTTGCTTGCCTTTTTTCTTTGGCTTCGTGGGAATAAAGTCCTCCGGAGCGAAGTGAGCACTGCAGACCCGATGACTCGCCCGCTTCAATTCTTCCACTTCAATATTCGTATCCATTTTGAGCGCAACAAGCCAGAGCTTTAGTAACTCCGGGTAGTCCAAAGGAAGCCGGTGGAAGCTGAACTTTGACGAACTAGTCATTTTGTTTGGACAAAGTGGAAATACACAATGGCGAACCATGTTTGTAGCAGTGCAGCCGAGCGTAAAACAGCGTGGACGGCACGGTACAAAGAGTATCAGCTGAGTTTTGGCGGCGCATGCCTATGACGTCATCAAAAGTTTGTTTGGGTGAAGACGACAACAAGCTAGCTGAGCTAACATGATGATAACACTGACCATTTATGACAAAATGTAGGTAAAATGAGCGAGTTTCGCGGCAGATAACTCATATTTAAAAGCTCCGTTGCCGTGGCCCCGGTGAGCTGCGGTCACGATCGGTTGGATGTAAATAACTTCCGAAGGACTCCGAGCTGCGCTACAATCGTCTGTGTGAGTATACCAGCACACACACCCCTATAAATAAGGTCCAGGTGTCAAATAACCGGAATTCTCCTTTAAGAAAATCAATTAATAGAAAATGTTAAGAAATCTAGAAGTCCAGTAATGCGTAACTGCTTGTACTGTATGTTGCACAGTGCAAGCGATGTCTACCAACCTATCACGTGGTTATTTTGCTCGTAAAGTTCTTTGATCTAACAAGGGAAAGCCGTATGAATGCATTCTACTATCTCTCCTCGTCATTGTATTGTTCTGTTTGAACAGCAGAAGGCGCAGTCTTGCTGCTCAAGAAGACAGACTTGTTCTTGTAAGACCCGTCCTACTCCGCCTCTGATTGGTTGGTTTTGTTGGTTTTGTTCTCAACAGCCCCATTCACAATGCCTTTTTAAGGCAGGAATCTTGCGCTGATATTCCGCGTCACCGTCTGTGTGAAAGTTAGAGGCGGAATGGGGGGGCAGTGTCATGATCCTGGTTTTGTGATTCTGTTATTTACTGTTTTATTTTGATATTGTGCCCTCATGTGTCGTGTCTTACTTTTTAGTTCCTCCCATTGTGTGATTTCTCGCCCTTTTTTGTATTCACCTGTGTCTTGTTCGTCAATCAGCCCTGTGTGTATTTAGTCTGTGTGCTCCCTGATGTCTTCGTCAGTTCATCCCTGTGTTCTCCTGTGTTCCTCTGTGTTTCACCTGCGCCTGTTCCCTCCAGTGATCTCCAGCATCTCCCTGTTTTACCCCGTGGTATGTTTCTGTTTTTTTGTTCCTCTTGTTTTTATTCAGTTGTACTTTGTTCTTCTTAGTTGATACTTTGTCTTAGCTTTTGTTTGCTACTTTGTATTTTTTGGTATTCTACCCCACCTGGTTTTGGATTATATATTTGTGGTTTTTTGGCTTTTCATTAAAGGCTCGTTTTCAGTTCTTAATCCTGCCTGCCTCCTGTGTGTTTCTGCGTTTGGGTCCTCACCTTTTCATAAACTGTGACGGACAGTTTCGTTCTGCTTCTGATCCATCACCAGAGGTAGTAACAGAGCCGCAATAGAGGCGAGATGATGTCTGTGTGAATGGAAAAGCTGGCAGCGCGGGACAGGAGTGTGTCAGTCCGATGGCTTTCAGTCTGACAGCTAAACAGATCCTTCACTCATCAAATAAAAGAGAAATGTCCCACACTTCAACCTACAAAGCAGCATTACAGGACCAAACAACAGTAATGTGGTGGCAGGAAGTGTCTTCAGCATCTTACATGAGCGTCTGCCATTTCTGCGCAAAAAAGAGCATCTGTCCCTGGCAGCAGAGCCAGGCAGCTCCCACAGTTGAATGGCGGTGATTAAGTGATGTGATTTAGTCTCCCTCCACTATTGTGTTGTCTCTGGCAACTCCTGACTGAGACTTCAGTAACCTTCCCCCAGAAAAAACCAGCATCCCCCCTCGCGAGTGAGTGTCATAAATGTCATTTAGAGCCAAAAACGTAACTTTGTCACTTTCCAGGATGCATGGTCGGTCAGGATCTCAATCACAGCACATTATAACAGCATCCATATGATTATAAACAGTCGGTGGATACATTTCGTTTCCCCCTGTTAATCTAAACAACAACAAAAAAACCACACAGATCTCAATGTTATGATGTGTACCGTCACGCCTCTTATGAAATGACCCACTGGAGCGGCTTTATGCCAGCGCTGCTTGGCTCAGTGTGAACAAACAAAGGCGGCATAAAGACGGGCCTTCTGCAGGGCGGGCTGCTGTGCCGCTGCTCTTCATCCTGTCTGCTTCACCCAACAAGCTTAAAGACACTGCAGCTGTGACAGCCAGGTGGTGTGTTTACAGGCAGGGAAACTATGGCTCACAATCTGCTGCATCAGCGCCGCCGCTGGCTGTTTGTTTTTACACCTGACCGCCACTGGACATACAGTCAGAAAATAATACTGTGGCAGTGATGCTGACAGAGATTTTCGTGGCCCTGGTCATCTGGTGGACGACAAGATGGAGGAATATTGGTGTGACCCGCGGCCGAGTGCCTGTTTTCGGCTGTCCTCCCATGTCACACCCCCTGGGTGCCCTGGTAGTCGTGCTGTACAACCAGAGGGAGGGAGGGATTGCAACTGGCTTCTGTATCGTTTTCCAATGGCTACTTTTTACACAGGCTTGGGTTATGGCCGGCTACTTTTATTTTCCTAAAGAGGAAAGCAGAAATGCCTCAAGTAAAAAGTAAAAAACAAATTGTATATGAAAAAAAAAACAGTGTGCACATTACATTTATTATGAAAGCATATAGCTCAAGTCATTTTTTTCTTCTTTTTTTTAATATACAGTAGTGATGAATATCGTACCATGAGTTTTTGGTATTGTTACATCCCTAGCCGTGAGTGTGCTGTATATTGGAATGTATTGTGAAAATGAACATAATCCTGAGAGGTTAAAACAGAGATCCATAGAGTTCATACTAAAATATGATGAAATCATAACTGGTGGCTTTATGTAACACTATGTAGTTAAAACATTGTTTTGGTCGCTCTTGTGAAATAGGAAACATTTTGTTATTCTTGGAGTGCCTGTCTGGATTGTTTATGATGAAATAATAATGAAATGTGATCAAATGTTTGTATAGAATAGATTTTAGATTTTATAAAGTCTGTCTGGAATGAAGGTTCGCTCTGCAGCTGAGGTAAATGTAGGCCACTCTCCAAGAACAGACAACAACCCTGGTGCTGCATGTGTTGCCTCTTGATACTCTGACATTATAATGTCCCATCCAGGGGCCACCCTTTCCCAGCTGTCAGACAGTGGCCAGACCCTGAGTGAGGACAGCGGGGTGGACATAGCTGAGGCTGGAGGCCTCAGTAAGGACGGCAGCCCTCGACCCAGCAAGAACCAGCAGAGCCATCTGGAACAGCCAGGGGCCCACGCACCTCCTCCAGCTGCCACCAGACAGGTGAAGGCTTCATGCTGTCATGAATACGCAGTGATTAGATTCCCTGTGGTGCTGTCCTGTCCCGAGGTGGCTAACTGTATGTAAACCTAACTACTCATTAGTGTATGGTTTCAGCTCTTTGGATCACTGCTTCTGTTTCTCTCATCACCTTTATGGAATTAAATGCCTCAGAGCCAATCAAAAGCACTGCAGTAACAACAATGTGATGAATTATACACTGTGCTGTCTCATAGTGATGACACGATTGAGCTCATCACTGTATGACAGCAGACCAATCAAACCAACAGCTGAAAAAACAAACAAGAGAAAAATGAAGCACACTCTGTCTCTCATTTGCATACAAGGAGAAGATTGTGTCATAGAAAAAAAATGTACTTGCAAATATTTTTTTAATAATACAAGCTCTGTTCCTGTCATTATGAAACTTTAATAAGATATTTCATGGAGTATGATCTGTGGATTGAATTCAGACATCTAAATTGTCTTGCTGGCCACCAAACACCTGGGTGAAAACCTTCTTTGTCTTTCATGCAGAGAAAAGGAAATGGAAATGCATCAAATAAATTGAACTGAAGAAAATGAAATTTGAGTAAAATTTGCTTCCAGTGCACATCAGTTTCCGTGAGTCACCTGGAATAATCTTGTCCCTTTCAATTAGAGCATGCAAGGAAAGAAGTAGGAAGGAGAAATTAAATTCAAAAACACTGTAGTAGATTCTAAAAGAGATGCATGGCACAGATTGTTTAAGGACCAAGGCTCTAACACTCGGAACATATTTCATCCACAAACAATAGCATTATATAACTGAGTTCAAAACATAAAGAGTAAGAAGCAGGTAAGAAGCCTCATACACTATTAATACGTATGTTGTGACACTCATAACACGCTGCAGGCTACAATGCCTTCAGGATGGAGTAGCTTGTGTTCCATAGTAAATGAATAGTGGCAGACTTTGCCTCACACATTGAGTCTGTCCCAAGTTATCTCACTTCAACATTCAGTTCATTCAGACAAAGTAACCTTAAATAACAGGAGCAGCGGAACACAAAAAGGCTTACATCAGTATGCATTAAGAGCCAAGAATCCAAATTAGTGGATAAACACAACTCTGCATTGGTTCAAACAGGTTTGTACAAAGTTTTATTCAAGCGAGGAGAAGTGTTTCTACAAGTTGGGGTGAATGAATTTGAACTTTTGGACAGTTTGTACTCAGAGGCATCAAAAGGTGGTGCAGCTAGCTGTACACATTCGGGGTGACAGAAGTAGTTCAGTGGTGGGTACAGAAAGTTAGATCAATTACTGGAGATGGTTTGTGGATATCATCCACAACATGTTGCAATGGTAACAATATAAAGTTCAGCCCCGCTCTGACTGATGATACCTTTTCACTTTGTGTCCCAGCAGACAGGCTCACCAGTCCCAGTTCCCAGTGCTACCCTGGTACGAGTGGTGAAAAATGCCAACACCCTAGGCATTGCTATCGAGGGGGGAGCCAACACACGGCAGCCTTTGCCACGAATAGTCACCATTCAGGTGAGACCGCGGTACAGTAGGGCCTGGCTGATTCATGGTTCAAAGCTATTGTCTTGTGCTAATGTTCAGTGTCTTTTCTTTTGAAATTTACTGTACATGACTTGAATTGAAAATGATGCAGAGGAGACGTTCACCCTGGTGCAGTTACATTTCCTTCTTTGTATAATAGAATAGAATCTTCCTTCATGCGATTATAAGCATTCATTTGTTTTGCTCAGACAGCAATCTGCAAATACAAGTCCTCCTGTTGCTATGTCTCTCTGACACCTTTCACACTTTGTTAAGTCCAACAAAGTGCAGAGAAAGCAAAGCAGTACATTTCCATATCAGAGGTGCTGGGCTGAGGGTGAGAGGCGATAACATCAGCTAATCACTGAACGAGCTGTGTCCTCGGTCACCTCAGCAGTACCCAGCCACGCCTTTCTGTCTCTTTTATGAGCAGGCCATCATTGAGGAGTTTTTGTGATTGTGCAGCATAACAATGACTCCTTTCACAGGCCTATGTGAATCTCAGGACAGTGGATGACATTGAATGCCAGTCAGTATGCTGATGACCCTCACAGTCATTTGGCAGCTCGTCAAACATGTCCCCTATAATCAGTGTGACATTGCACATGAATGCAAGCGCATTTAGCCAATTATATTCCTATCGCATCAAGGGGCTATAATCTAATAAAGTTCACTTTGCTCACTTCAAACCTACCAACACGCTGAGACAGAAACTTGTCCATCCTATGGACAAAACACCCAGGCATAAACAGAGTAATGTAGTTTATGGTGTTCAGTGCAGCCAGGAATGCACAGATTTGTACATTGGGGAGACAAAACAACCTCTCCATAAATGAATGGCACAACACAGGAGGGTCAACTCCTTTGAGGACAACAATGTAAACATCTTGGCCAGAGAAGAAGTTTGAAAGAGGGGTAAAGGGATCCATCTATGTCAAACTGGAATGACTGTCTTTGAACAGAGGAGGTGGCCTAAGACATTACTTATCACCCACCTACAATGCAGTACTGAGTTCTCTCCCCAGACATCTTAACGTCCGTTCACACTTGGGCTCACCTAGCCCTGGCAACCCACATGAAGGCCGGTTGGGTCAATGGTCCACAAGTGGCCCAATGACTCTGAAACTCAGAGGTCACACATGTCCTTAATGACTCTGTCAGGACACTCCCACACAGAGCTTAAAAGCCTGCAGCTCCCCTCCAGTTAGTTAAAAATTGAAGAAGCCTCTTGGATGAGAGGTGAAACGTCTTCAAGAAACTGAAACAAGTCCAGTTGCCTTCAATACAGCATTTAGAATTAGCATCACCTGGATGACCTTCATCAACCTATATATTTTATAATAAACATATAAAACATATATATGTATATTAGTGCTGTCAAGGTTATTGCAATAATAATGTGTTAATGCAAATTCCTCTGAATGCAATACTTTTTTTTGATGCACGATTAACGCACACACATTATGACCCTTGGCCCGCCCCGTACTTGGGAAATCAGGAAGCAATGCAGCAGTAACATTGTGGATGAAAAGCAAAAACAAACCTCCTTGAGCAGAAATGGCTAAACAAAAGGTCTTTTCATTTTCAATTCTTTATGGACTCAACCCAATATATCTGCCATACAGAGGATTCTCCGAGCACTCTGAAACTGGAACTATGAACTTCTGAACAACCATTTCTGACTGAATTTAGGAAAACACTAATATTTATAGCTAAACAATCAGCGGGCTAATGATTAGATTTTTATCATTAACTCATGTTTGTGTAGTTAACTCTGTGATATGTGTGTTCCATCCGTGTTAAGACCTGAGGTGGATGGGGAAACGAGTGATGAACTAAGTCAGTCTGTGCATCCTTCTGCCTCACTAGCTGTTTGGAAAGACTGCTCAGGTTTCAGCCCACTCTTGCAAAAGACTGGCGCCCTCGTGTCAATGAGCATTGTCTGCAATGACTCTAGTAAAGTTAAATCAGACTTTTTGGTGCACTGTCATCAGAGCAGGTCTATGTGTGTGTTTGTGTGCAGGCTGAGAGAGCTGCCCCGCCCCTCTCACAGCGCTCTGATGACAGGCATGAGAGGAAGAGACATCTCTCTTCTGGGTTGGGAGTAGCGAAAACACAGCAGCGCTCTACAAAAACAAAATACTGAATATATTATGCTTGTGGAACGGCGTCTCCTCACATTCCCCACTCATTTCCACCACTGGTAGTCATTAGCATTTCCTCTGTATACATTGAATACAACAGTACTTTTGGTGGCACCTTCAGGGGACAATAAATAGTGATATGAATACCCACCCTTGGTTAGAAGCTTGCTGAAGTACTGACTCCTTTCAGGGCTTGTTTGTCACCTACTGTAGCTGGCAAGCTACTATCTTCTATCCACCCCACCTCAAGGTCTGATTCATATAGATATTGCGCTTATGATATTACAACACAAACAGACCCATAATCTTTTCATGGCTGCATACAATTTCTCTTTGTTCTGCGTCTGATTCTAACACTCATGCTTACAGTAAATGACTGCTGACAGCAACAGAGGAGAACAGATAAGACTGGCTGATACAAATTGAGGTAGAAGAGTATACGCCCCTTATCAGCTGATACAAGGACGCAGAAGAAGATGGAGAGAGGAATGAGAATGGATGAGTGACATCAGGAAAGTAACAATAGGATAGAATTTAGCTAGGCTTCTTCTCAATCAGGAGAGACTACATAAGAGTACAATTATTTTAGGAAAAGTCTTTGGTGATAAGACACCCCATATAAATGTACTTCAGTTGCCACAAACTCTCTGCTAATGCTAATAACATTCACTCTGTAACTGTGTGTTGCCATTGATGCTGGTGTTGGTGAACTCAACTCTTTTTGCAAGAAGGCTCTACTGCAGCGGTTCCCAAACTTTTTTTAGCCGCGCACCCCCTTCTATGTCCCAACCGGGTTGACGCACCCCCAATCCCCCACACCTTCAAAAAAAACCAAAATGCAACAAGCTTTTTATAGCCATATTAAAGGTGGCATGTTTAATCATGCTCAAATGACCAGAACACACATATAATAAAATAATCACGATCACAATAATGCGCTCTGGCATTTGAATTAATCTGAAACACTGTAACACAGTTTCAATATAATGCAACAAAGTTATGCGCAAGCTTCCACTTTTAAGAGCAAAGAGGATGGATGACAGGCTCAGGATCAGAGGCAGAAAGCAGATAAATTGGGGAAAATGTTATAATATTTTGAGCCGCGTTGAACAAAAATGACCGTGGAGCTACAGTAACACAACCCCGTCATCATAACACAGGTTATGGAAATAAAACTAGAACGCCAGTAATTTGAATTAAATTGCAATAAAGTTACACACAACATAAATAACAAAGAGCATGGCTCGGGAACAGATTAAAAAAACTAAAATAAAACAGGATCCTGAGGATTTTCAAGTGCAGCGCAGGTGGCTCAGCCTGCAGCGAGAGAAAGAGAGAGAGGGAGGGAGGGAGGGAGAAACAGGGAGGAGGGATGTGTGAGTATTTCCAGTGTATTTGTAGCAATAATATCAATACCATTTGGCCAAATACTTACCCACATTAATGCGACCGGTGGGCCTGCATCTTGGCACAAAGCTCTCCGATGTTTGGCGCAATTGAAGACAGTTTAAGCCTCAAATCTTTCGC
Source organism: Pagrus pagrus (assembly GCF_965226575.1). Classification (NCBI taxonomy): domain Eukaryota; kingdom Metazoa; phylum Chordata; class Actinopteri; order Spariformes; family Sparidae; genus Pagrus; species Pagrus pagrus. Next base: position 31,701,365 of record NC_140192.1, read on the forward strand.
AACAGCATCCAGTCTTTGCCGATGTTTAGTCTTAACTGCTGTCAGAGCAGAGAAACCAGCCTTGCATAGATAAGTTGTAGCAAAGGGCATCAAAACTCTCAAGGCCTGCTTTGCCAGGACTGTGTATGATGGCATTGACTCAGTCCAAATATCCACAAGTGGCTTTCGTTTGAACTGCAACTGCAGTGCCCCATCAGATGACAGCTTGATCAGCTGTTCCTGCTCGTGAAATGACAACTGTGGGACCGGGAGGGAAACTTCAAATGGGTTGCGAATCCACGCTTGAGATGTGTCTATAGGTGGGAAGTATTTCCGTAGCTGCTCTGCGAGTTGGTTGAGGTGTTCAATTATGAGACTTTTCACATGCTCACCCAGGTGCACGTCATTTTCCCCCAAGAACTCGTGAAGCGTAGGGAAACACAGGAGTGTGTTCCCACTCACACAGCTCGCCCAGAACTGTAGCTTCTTCATCATAGCTTCGATCTTGTCTTGTGTGTTGAACACGGTAACACTGACTCCCTGCAGACTTAGATTCAGTTCATTCAGAGCAGAAAATATGTCCGCCAGATAGGCGAGCCTCTTCAGAAAGTCTTCGTCATGCAGACTGGAAGCCAAATGAAACGGATTGTCCTCAAAAAACTGCTGAAGCTCGCGTCACAGTTCAAAAAGCCTTGTTAACACTTTGCCGCGGGACAACCAACGCACTTCAGTGTGCAGCAGCAATGCTTTGTGTTCGCTGCCCATCTCATTGCATAACAGTGTGAACAGTCTTGAATTTAGTGGGCGAGCTTTAATGAAGTTCACCAGTTTCACGGCATCATTCAGGTCTGCAAGTAGATCAGCTGGCATGTTTTTGGCAACCAAGGCCTCCCTGTGAACACTGCAGTGTAACCAGTGAATGGATGGACATACTTTCCTGATATGAGCTATAAGCCCTGTGTGCTTCCCCGCCATCTAATGTCCCGGCAGTGCAAATGCCCACACAGCGTGTCCAGTCGATCCCGTTGGTCCTCATAAACACGTCAATTAAATTGAAGATTTCCTCTCCTGTTGTTCGGGTAGCAAGGGGCCGACAGAACAAAAAATCTTCTTGTACCGTGCCTTCAAAAAGGTAACGGACATACACCAGAAGATTGGCCAGATTTGCCACATCTGTAGACTCGTCTACTTGCAGAGAGTAAAACTTGCTTTCTTTCACACGGCTGACTAATGTAGCCAGGATGTCTTCAGACATTGCATCGATGCGGCGCGACACAGTGTTATTGGATACTGGAATCATGTCTAACCTTTTTGCTTCTTTCTCTCCAATCATGCATCCCACCATCTCTTTGGATATGAAGCCCGTAATGCGTCTTTTGTAGACCCAACATATGAATGAAACTGCAGTTGTTTTTGGCTGTTTTGCAACTCCTCCAATTTTGATTTAAAAAATGTAAGGGGCTTTTGAATTACATTAGCATGCTTTGTGTGAAGGTGGCGACGTAGATAAGAAGGCTTCAGGCAGCTGTTTGCTAGAACCTCACTGCACACCACACACTGCGGCTTTGGGCAGTCTGTATCACCAATCCAAGTGAAGCCCAGACCCAGATAATTTTCGTCATATTTCCTTCTTTTTTTCCCCGTCTGGTGTTCACCCTCTTCACCTCTTTTGCCTTGTTGCCATCTCCTTCCCTCCTTTGCGGTTTCCTCCCGCTCATCATTTTCTGACTCCCGCTGGTTTTCTTCTCCCGGATTCGTTGCAGTTCTCTCCTCTGTTGCCTCCGATTCCTCACTCTCTCTTGGTTCTTCTCCTCCATCACTAACTTTGACTTTAGATGTCTCACCTGACAGTTTCCCTGATTTCAGCCAATTGAGCATATTTGCGAGAATGAATGAGTCGTAGAGGCCACAAGCTAGGTGCGCATATATGCATACTAGTGCACTAGTGCGTAGAAGAAGATAACTTCTTCTATGCTTAATTTTAAGATGAAGTGCATTTTGAATAGCCTGCATTTATTTATTAATTAAAATTACAGTTTTTGATTTTAAATTTTACAAAGGAAATGTTTATTTACACGACTTTATTGTGTGGGGAAAAAACACTGTAATTGTGTAATTATCAGACCGCCATTACATTTTTCAACTCGCGCACCCCCTAGCGGCAGCTCGCGCGCACCACATTTTGGGAATCCCTGCTCTACTGCATAGAAAGTGAGCAATCTTGTGCTGCATATATGCATAGTCTGTCATTTAAATACATGCAAACAGCACTAGAGAACCACAAAGTTATTTACTTGATGTTGCAGTTAGGAGTGCTGGTCACCCTGCGTGGAAAATCACAAAGTTTCTTTTTGTCTTATTTGTGCAAGTTTCATGGCAGCAAACACAGTGCAGTGCTTTTGTGACTTGAGTGTTTATCCATCACACACATATGCCCACCCACTCAGAGGTTTCACCCCCACGGTGGGGAAGCCACTTAAAGTTCTATACTGAGTCTGTCTGTTTATCTGTTTTGAATGAAGATGAGCAGAATAAATATAATGCAGAAAATATGCATGCTACTTAACAACCTTGTTTATGGTGTGTGTGATTAGGCCCAGCTTTGCCTGGCTGGAACAGCTGGTCAATCCTGTCCGCCTCTTGGCAGCTTTGAAAACATCCTGAACGGTGACAGGTGGTCTGATGCTTGACCAAATACTGTCAGTGTGTAGCTGTCAGGAGAAAACAGTGGCTATGTTAAATACAGTGTGTTCAGCCTCAAATAGTTCTCTAATCTCAATGTCTCATTTTAGTCATCAAATCTAAGATCCTCGGTTTTCTTTAGGAACTGACCAACTTTTTGTTTCCTTTCATCGCTTTAAATATGTGCAATATTTCAAGTGTTAACATTTCTGAACTAAATGAAAACACTGATGTTGCCTGCTGGAGTGCTCTAAATCCTTTGATGCATTACAGCCTGTACAAGAGGGAACTGCCTGTTATGACTTCAGCCTTGTCTTCTGGCCACTAGGAGCTGCTGCATTAGAGTTAATGCCTTGCTCATAGGCACATTAGTGATGGTTGTAGAAGCAGCCGAGAGTGTGTCTGATTCATTATCCTACTCAGAGTTTCTTGGCCAGTCTGCAGAATCAAATTCACTATTATTGGCCTGAATGCCCCACAGTGAGGTTTTCAGCTGCTACTTTGCAATTGAATGTCACAGCAAATAAACGTACTTACCGCTGAGGATTAAATTGGACACGTTTTGCAGTTGTCCTGTTTGTCCTGAGTGGAGGAAGGATCAGTGAATGGATGAATAGATTAATCCTGTGGCCTCTGTTAGACTGCCTCTAGGGCAAGAGCAAAAGGTCATGTAACATGATTCTCCTGACGAGACTCTACTGATAATGACTTATCTCAGTTATCTAGACATCTCAGATCCTCCTTCACTTCCTTCAACAGCTGACAAAGCTTTTTAAATTCTAAATGTCAAGTATGACAGCAGCTCACTGGTTCAACTAGATGACTTCTTAAATTCAGCTAAAGAATGTGAGAAAACATCCTTTCAACCAGGAGGGACAATGACTTGTGATTTGTGCTGATGATTCTAGTGTTTTAAAGCTGCCTTCGTTGCCATTGCTGCATCGTTCATGCCAGAGTTGTTAAATATTAAAAGCACTTTTTGAAAAGATTTGCCCAATCCCACAAGACAGTACTACAAGAGATATACTGTATCAGTCAGCATGTTCAGTGTACCTTACAATCTTGACACTCAGTTATTCTAGACAGTACCAGCTATTGTATTTGTAGTTGTAGAGCTGAAATTATCAAAAAAATCTGCCAAATTGTCCCTTGGAAAAATACCTGTAAGCAGTACAGGATTTCCAGCATGCAGGCTTGTGTGGTCATGCATCAAAGGTCCCACATTATGCTCAGTTTCAGGTTCATGCTTTTATTTTGGTGTTCTACTAGAAAATATTTACGTTGCTTTGATTTTCAAAAACATTTTTTTTTAATACCGTTCATTGCTGCAGCACCTCTATTCAGCCTCAGTCTGTACAGTTTTAGTGCCTGTCTCTTTAAGACGAGGTCTTTTTGATGGGCCACCTCTCACAGGCCTCACTAGGCACCATGCACCATGTTTCCACATCAGCTCCGCAGGTGTTTTTGTCACCTTGGCTGTACTGGGGGCGTGGCTGGGGGTGATGACTGTATAGTTGTGATATCACAACAAGGTTCTGAACACAGGCTGTGTGCATATCTCCATGGAGTGAGCATTTTGATAGTTTCACAATATGTTAATATAGCATCCAGACTGCTTTATAATTAAAAAAAAATATTGAAATCTTAGCTACTACAATATGGGACTTTTAAAGACTATGTATTGAACAATGTTATCTTAAAACCTATTTAACATTACAAAGCAAGTGTTGCAACTTAATACTGAAGTCCTCGACTACATCCAGCTTTATGCCAAAAATATTTTTTTGAATGAATATCAAAAATCTGTACAATAACTTTAAAAATCACAGGAAAACCTGTCTTGTAATGATGTGTACCTACAGAAAGCGAAGTGAATGACGTGATGCAATTATGCAAATATGTGAAGTTCATCTCATTTGCTCCCATTTACCATCGGGGTAACAGAGAACGTTTTAGCTATTGGAATTAAAAAGGTGGCCTCCATTGTCCCGTGTTTATGCTCTGTAATGCTGACTGGAGCTGGAGGGGAAATGTACTTTACTTCGTGAACGTAACAGCGGTTCTTAACCTTTTTTAAGGTGACAACACACGGGAGGCAGGAAATAGGGGAACCAAATGTGAACTTTAATAAAATAAAGCTGAAAATACAAGAAATCTATACAAACCAAAAATTAGTCACTAGGACCAAAAACAAAATAGCAACTAAAAAGCTTAAACAAAGTGCAACAGAAAAGCAAAGTTCAAATCAAATGTGAAACAAGAAACCAAACTCAGAAACATACAAAAACGGAAGGCACAAGGAAACACTGGAGGAAACACTAGGAAGAAATGCTGGGAGGCAACACAGGGGAAGACGGACCAAGACAGAGTAACATTAAACAACACGGAACTCACAGATTTACACAGGACACAGAATGACGGAGTAACAGGGAACATCATGGAACGAACTGACAAACACATGAGGGAGAATAAAGACTATATACACACACACAGACACTAACGAGGGGATCAGGAACAGGTGGAGTGAGGAGGGAAGAGGAACAGGTGAGGAACTGAAAAGCAAGAAGAGACACGAGGGCATAATAACAAAATAAAAACAGGAAAAACAAGAAGACACTGAATCAGGACACTTATTATGGATCCCACACATGTTCTCACAAGACCCTACTTCACCTCTAATTGATTGGCTTTGGTTGTGTTCTCTAAGCGTGACTCAAACTGTAAACTCACACAGCAGCTCTGGTGATGTAGAAGGATAAACACCAACCTCATCGGCCTCTCTTCTGCTGCTGCTGCTCCTGTCGGGGTCAATCATCCTCCTGTGCATCCGTTGCTGAAAGATTGTCTCTGGGCTCCGCCACCTGGTCTGTCCGCTCTACCTAATGAGACACTGCAGCCAGTCACAACAGTGGTGGTGTGCTTACTGGGGCAACTCTGGCTCACAATCCGCTGCATAAGCTCCACCGCTGGCTGTTTGTTTTAAACAACTGCAAGAAAAACAATGACAATGAAGTACAGCCCATTCACACCAGACGCCACACTCAGTGTGATGCAGTGTGTACAGTTTATAAACAGACATTACTAGAGCTACTGTGTGTTTCTGAATTTTAGATGCCAAGTTGCTTTCCTGGGAATTTCGACAGTGGAATATTCCACTAATTAATTTGTAAGCACGGCAATACCACAGCACTCAGTGTATCACAGAGAAAAATTGCATGCTTTCAAGAGGAAGAAATTATTTACGAAGGAAGAGTTGACACAATAAAGGCCATCTTGGTGCAATTTTATAGATGATACTCTCAGGGCTGTAGCCAGGGTTTAGAAATTAGTGAGGTCCAGATTTTTTTTCTTTTTTAAATGGAGTCGTTTTATGGAGGTATCATCTGTTAATACCTATTAAGTCTTGATTGTCTTGTACTTAAATAAAAAGAAAATTTCCTTCAAGTTCAATTCAAGTTTTCCTCATCTCTGTTATACATTCAGTCTCTCCTGCACAGTTAACTGTCTTATTGAGAGCTGTCAGTTTGATATCTAGAGACAGTGGAATAGAGTAGCAAAAAAACTGTACTCAAGTATTAGTACTGTTACTTTACAAAAACAAGCAGGCCTGCTCAAGTAGAAATAAAGGTGGTGCTCAAAATAGCTACTTCAAATAAAGTACAAAAGTGCTCAAAATGACTTGAGTCAGAGCAATTCAAAAAATCCAGTGGTGTGACCTGCACAACTGCTCTGTCCAATCACATGAAGACACTAAGATTAGAGATGTGGCCACAGAGTAGAGGGGAGGCTCCGTGGAACAGGTTCGGATCGGAGCGCTGAGTGGTGTGTGAGCCGGCATGGTGGAGTGTAGTGGGTGAGTCCGTGGGCTGGTGAGCAGCTCAGAATGATTCAAGGCAGCTGAGGCTGGGAGGCGGCTGAAGCTGGTGTTAGAGGCTCACGCCAACACTGGAGATAATAAGGAGAATATGGGTTAGAGTTGAAATACAAACAGGCAAAATCTGTACTTGAAGAATTCATCTACCACATGGTGCAGTCAAAAACAATCTGGCGGCATCTGAGTGAAGAGCAGATCAGGGTATTTAAGCTGGGGCTAATGATGAGACGCGCTGCAGGTGTGTGTGAAGCGGGAGCTCCAGCCTTCTAGGAAAACACGCCCAGCCTCAGAAACATACCTGAAAAGCACACAGGCAGAAAAGACATCAAGCACGAAAGAAAACCCACACAATAACTCCAAATCATGACACTGTTATCTTTCTGAAAATGTCTCGTAGCTGATGACATAACTGACTTCATGTCTTCAAGACCCTCTGTGGTACAAACATTACATCAGTACTTTGTCTTTGTTGCATGTGCATAAAATCAGATTAATTGTATTTAAACAGCCCAATATCACAATCACATTGCCTCTGTGGGCTTTAAAGTCTGTACAGTGAACGACATCGTCTGTCCTCAGACCCTTGATTCGAGTGCGAAAAAACTTGCCATATTGAGAATAAAACCCTTTTAACAGGAGAAAAAATGATGGAAGAAACCTCAGGAAGAGCCACAGAGGAGGGATCCCTCTCCCAGGAAGGACAGACGTGCAATAGATGTCACCAAAACAGAACGGAACAGTTTACAAATGTAACTGACAGAAAAGGTGTCAATAGAGCCAGATTGTCTGATGACAGCTGGGAGGTTACTGTATAGCTTGCTCTGCTTTTCTCTTCATCAGGCTTAACCACAGAGCGTGACTAATTAAATGCCCAGGTTAGCTTGAATATTTCGCTACATCGCGGCTGAAAGCAAGAGTAATAGTAGTTTTGAAGCACCTAAACTGTGTATACATAAAACGTATATGTTTTAACACAACAGACACACTTACTGCTTTGTGTCAGCCCGGTGCTCTGATGACTTCACAGCGGCAGCCTGCTGCACTGTGCACTGGCAACTCATCTGTAAATATTAGCGGTCAGCTCAATTTGAAAGCCATCCTCCTGCTGCAGCTTCTGTCATTTTGCTACTTTGAACAGTCATGGGGAGGCGTGGCTGTGGTAGAATAACTGAGCTCCATCAGACATGGACCAGCTGACCAACTCTTAACATATTGTGCATGAATTTATAAAATAATAGATTTATAAAAGTAGAGCTGCCATACAGACACTTAAAGGACTGACCAGATGTTTCCACTACTGGTTATACAGTTATATTGCGCTGCTTTTTTTTATTTTAATATTTAGGAAATATTTACCAAGGTCTGGACCTCATAGCTGGCTATGGCCATGGATATCTGATGTTCCGTTCCTGTGGAGGCCACATAAAGCTGTGCTGCAGACAGCTGACAGAAACACTCAAGTAAAGGGTCATTTTGCTATTAAACAATGCACCGTCTCATTTCGTTGTGTTAGTGTAAACAGGTATACTTTATGAATGTTGCACACCACATTCTTGCAAGTAGATGCATGTTTCAGCATGTCTTGTAAATTTCTGGTGTAAATGCAAACGCCCCCCAAATTCACCTCAACGCCCCACTTTTAAAAGAGTTGCTTTGAGGGCCTCCGCTGTTCTCCGAATGCCCCTCCGAACTGCTTTACAGAGAGGAGAGGGGTAAAAGAAGAGAAAATAGGACTCTTTGGTGAGTGCTGAGTTTAGTGAGAGACTGACTTGAATTCAAACACACAGACACACAGACACACCCTGGCGGTGGGTGCCATTGCTTGCAGCCTTTAGCTAATGTACAGTAAATTAATCTGGCTGTTTGGCCAAGTAAACACAAATGATCCCGCTGTCACACTCGTGAGTAACACAAGGCTAAATTCACTTTGTGTTGGGTTTGAATACAACATAATACTTGCCTTGTGCGTCATGTAATGTAAGTTAAGTATAACAGCAGCACCATAAAAAAAAATCTTTCTAAAAATGTGAAATGCCTTCCTACCTTCCCCTCATATCCCTGTTGACAGAAAGGAGGATCGGCTCACAACTGCGGCCAGCTGAAGGTGGGTCATGTCATCCTGGAGGTCAACGGCATTTCCCTGAGAGGTCGGGAGCACAAGGATGCTGCTCGGATCATTGCTGAGGCCTTCAAGACCAAAGAGAAGGACCACATTGACTTCCTGGTGGTTGAACCAGGACTCTAGTATGAGGACTTTGCACTTTACGCAGCTTAGTAGGAGAAGACACAGTTTTACTGCTTTGAGGGAATCATATGAACTGAACCACACAATGTTGTCCTATAATTATGGCCCTCATTTTAATTTCAGGAAAAGGATTTATGGAAACATGTGTCAGGTATTTGTCGATTGCACTCTACAGAGATTTGCACAAGTGAAATTTAAAAAAGGATATTGCGTTGATGTTTGCCATAAATGTCATACCTGGGTCAAATACTATTTGCAATTGTTTTATTAATGTTAATTCTGTTTCCTTAGATTTCAAACTAAAGTCAGTACTGTATATCATACTGTGATCTTTGAACAAAAAGTCAGACAGGGCAAGAAACATGACCAGACAGCAAACAAGCACTTCAGCCAGATTAGCTGAAGGTAAAACCAAAAGTGAACACTAACGAGACAACATTAAAAGTCCCTTAATGCGCTGTCATGCACACAACTATGATATGACGATCACTATGATGGTAACTTTCGATCTCAAACAAAAGTGCAACTAAACAATGTTTTCACACTGCTTGAACAGAGATGAATGGAAAAGTTTTAACAAGCCGGTGCCCTTAACCTTGGTGCACGTCACAACATTGCACTTGACAAGGGGAGATAATTAGCGTGTCCACCCAGGGGTCCATTAAAATTGTGGTATTTCACCTGGATGGGTGTTTGCAGGATGTAGCAGTGCACTATTTGAGTCTGTGACTGTCCCAGCCCGTGGTTTTGAGTGTATGACCAGAGTTTGTGTCTCCTCTGTTGTTAGTAAAAGTGTGGAAAAATCTCGATTATAAGATGCATCGTGAAAAGGACATTGAAGATTCTGCATCGATGCAGAGACAGAGCTTAAAGAGTCTGCAGCTCATGGTGATTGTTGACTGTCCGGCCTCTGCTGGACAATGAAATTACGTTGCAACGTTGCTCCCATGCTTTGAACTGTGGGCGAAAATTAGGCTAACGTTACATATGTAGGAGGGATGTCGGAGGGAGGCAGAGATCATCTGAGAGTGATTAAAAAGACTCACCTAGTATTTTTTTCAAACGGAATGCAGGGAAGCACGGACTGGACGAGACTCATGATGACTGTGACTTCTGCCTCACAACAATTACTAATCGTCAGCCATTTTCACCTGAAGCTAACGTCTGCAGCCATAAATAATAAGTGTTACAGCAGCCCAGCTAATCAGCCAAGATCTGAGGAGGCGCGGTCAACTTTGCTGCCCAACTCTAAGGGGGTCAATAAATGCCTTATCGTAAAGCTGCCATGTGAGAACAATATTATTGTAGATTACAACAAATGTGAAAGGCACTGCAGGTGGATCAGTGTTTTGTTTTTGTAAAGTTTATGTATTGAAAAGATGCAGCTTTTATTTTGTAGACTGCTAGTCTGATTGTTGGAAGGACGTACTGAATAACAGGGGAATTTTAAATGATGAAAAGTAGCCATGTGCAGTAGTATAGATCATTGAGGATGACATACACTGAGATGCATTGTGAATTGTTTTTCTTTCGAATCGTTGACAGGTGAATCGCAATCAAATTGAATCGTGAGGCCAGTGAAGCTTCAAACCTCTAATGGTCAGACGTTCTTGATTTTGACTCTTAGAATCAGTGAGTTTATCCTTTCAGGTATTTAAAAGAATATTTTCAGTTTTTCAGTTTTCAGTCGCAGTTTGGTCAGGTTTAGGCAACAAAACTACCTGGTTAGGTTTCGGAAAAAGTCATCATTTCAAATAAATAATAAATCAACAGGCATTTTTTTTCTACCCGAGATGAAAGTGTGCCTACTGTATGTTATTGTTCAGTGACAATGATGATGATGTTACCTTCCCTCTGTCCCTGCTCAATTTTCAACTTGAGTCAATTAGACTAAAGTCTAATTCTAAAAGATTTAGATTAGGCTGTTCAGCTCTGCCCAGCAGAGGTTTCATTAACGCACAAAGTTGTGAAATTGAAGTTAAAATTCTCTGAGACAACTTTAACAAACATTCTTGCAAATATTGTTTGACTCATGGTTGGCATCATTTATCCCCTGATATATTGTGAATGAAAACCTGTAATTCCAATATCTCAACCAGCATATCATGGCAAAACCAACTGACAGAATTACAGTATGTCCCATTAGTCTGCCTTAGAAGACAATTTATTAAGAGGATTTAAGATTCTTAAATGTACTTGACATTAATCAACTAATCGGATATGGAAATTGAACCTCATCAAACTCAGTCCCCACAGATTTACACATTAGCAGCGTGTTCACGATGACCAAATTGGTGCTTTTCTTTTCAAAGCGTATATACATTTAACCCACTACAATCATTTTATATATGTCCGTTTTGTATCATCTCTTCAGTATTTTAGCCATATGTAATTCAATAGCTATAACACAAACATTATCGATATGATAGTTTGTATATAATGTAGATTGCTTATAGTCCCTACATGAATATAACTTTTTATAATATTAAATAGTTTACAGTAGTGTTTAATATTTTCCAGGATTACAATACTACTTCACCTCACTTACATTTTCTCTCACGTCCTCTGGGTGCAGGATGTGCCATGCTCCATGTGAAACCACATCCTAACACCTACACAGGAGAGATCAATGAAGGTCCTGTATGTATTAGCATATCCATATCCTGCACTCTGTGGGATGCTGATGAGGACTGAGACTCAGTAATGAATCAGTGGGCTGCTAATGTACTGCACAGGAAACACTGATCAGATTAGAGTATCCTATTATAATTAATAAGGTGTGCACACACTGTGCGGAACAGAAGCAGGAAGACCAACCCTCATTCAGGTTTGTACGAAGACATGATGACCAAGTGAGAAAGCCATACTACTCGCTGACTGTGGGAGGAAGCAATTTGTCTTACTAGCTCTAGTAAAAAAAAACACAGCTGCTGTGTGCCCATTGGTCATACAAAAATGACACTGACTTGCCAGTTTATTAGGTCAAGCCAGCTAAAACTAATGCAGCTTCTGTAATGTAACAGCCCTGCTGTCAATTCATGAAGGTAGGATTTATTGAAGGTCAGTTATTGAAGTTCTATCAGACTGCTGTTATAATAGTTTTCACATAGTAAACTAGACTGCATGTATATTTTCATGATTTTGCCACCAAATATGTATCTGTGCCTGAGGCCCTTCAGAGATACTTCAGAGTGTACTCAGTACTGCGCTCACTAACACAGTAACAACTCTCCCAAACTGTATGATGATGTTGTTGCTATTATTAGATCATCTCCACAGTGATGTGAAAAAACTCAATTCATGGCAGTGTTTCTTTGTAGATTTGCTTTTGAGTTGAAGCTACAGTATTTGCTCTTGACGCAATCTTCGAGCCTGCAGTGTTGCGGTGGTATACAGAGAAGGATCACTTACAGTTAAAGGGTAACATATTAAAGTGTGTTTACAGGTCTTGGGGAGTAATATTGCACATGTGAAATTTAATTTATCTGATAAACTGCCTTCAGTGATCTCACTCAGTGGCTCTGTTGCATTGTGGTTAATGAAGTCTGCAGGTTTAAAAAGCAGTCCACTGGTTTGCACTCATATAACACTGATCGAATCATTATGGACAGTTTGAAAAAGTAGTACTGCCCAAGACCTGTAAACACACTTTAAGGTGTTAAATTGGTGGAGTTTCCCTTTAACGGGGCATTCCACTGATTTAACACATCAAATTAATTGTATTAGTGATTAGATGTACTACTCAGCATGTGAAAGCAGCTGTATAAAGCCTTCTATGGCTCTGGAGTCATGTCTGAGAAAATTGTTTGGGTGTGGCGACCAGCGAGAGAAGTGACTGTTAAGTTTGAAATCAATAATGGTGCCTGCCCTTCTCCAAACAGTTTCTAATGCTGTGTTCCAGTCAATGTTTTTTTTATGGTACTTTTATTCTTGGAAATGTATCTAAATATTAAATTCAGTTGCCTAATACAGATACAGTGGTCTACAAATACATCCTACCCCCTCCGCATGGGTGATGCCATTGTTGTGTGACATCAGAGATCTGCTCTCTCATGAAGTTGGGGTGTATGGACATGCCCCCAGTTTACATGTAGGAATTCCCACTGAGCTATTTTTCTAGTAGATAAGAAATTTTGGGGTTCCGAGTTGCCTGGAACACAGAGTAAGGGAGAGTTCCTGATGGCTCTGTGTAACACACTATCTTAAGCAGTTAGTAAATGACCACTTCTAACAAAAAGATGTTATCAGTTGCATAATGGTAAATGAAGGATCTAGTGTTTTCTTTATTCACACTTCACTCTGTCTCATCTACTCCAATTTTGAGTCTTATGAGTCACCAACCAGTTCATTTATTTTTGATTTACTTTACAAGACCCCTATTTCAACCAATGTTTTCCCAATTGGTTCTGTTAAATATGGTCTATGGAGTTAAAGTATTTACTGATTAATTTCCATCCTGGGCCGTGAACACCTCAGTAAATGCAATGTAGCTGATTTAATAGATGCACATTGTTGCCTGCAGCACACAGTGGTTGTAAACCTCTGCAGTAGAAAAGAGCAGAACAGTCAGTCGTCTATGTGGCTTTTATTTGGTCTGTGCCTTCAGAAAGATTTGCGTGGTTCCATTGGGCTGAGACATATTTTGGTATCTGTTCTTTTCAAGACTGTAACCATGATCCAAAGTAATACAGTGGAGTCAAGTAATCCAGATTGAGAAAAAAGTAGTATACTTTCAAAAATTTATTTTGGTCTGATTCTTTTAATGATGGTTATATTATATTTTTGTAATCTAATGACATAATCCCTCTACAGTGAGATAATACCGATTAGTAGAGAAATGTAGGAGTTTAGTGATAAGATGTATGAGTAATGCAATGCTGAAGTGTCTGGATTCAAGTATGAAGTGTCGGTGACAATACTGTGCTATTTAAATGCTGTCTAAATCAGACTATGTTTTGTTTTTTTGTGAATGCAAACTGGTCGAATATTATATATCTTGTACAGAAAAGGCTGCACATAGATTTATAGATGTGTATATACAGTAAATTGTGAAAAGTTAGAGAATTTTGTTGAACACAATTATGTAACCCCTTTGTGGCTGATGTAACTGAAAACATCTCTTATATGTTTCCCTTCCCATGTCCTATCACAGCTGTCTCAGCACAAAAATATCCTTCAGAACAAGTCACTTATTCCTGCATTGGTTCTTGCAATCCTTTCTTTTTTCAAAAGGCAAAACGAGTGAAATACTTTCAGATATCCCCCAAACAGATTTCCTGACGACATAATAAACAAGTCTGATAAAACTAACCATACATGTTGTGTTGTATTATTTGGCTAAAAGATGCAATGTGTAGATCTGGTCAAATTTTGGTTTAAAAGATTCTAAAAAGTTAACTTACATCATCAACAGAGTGAGAAAAACCAGCAGTGTTGACATCATCTCAAAGATGTGCTGTGTTGTAGAGATATCTACTGAAGTTAGCATGCTAACCAGCTAGCCCTGTCCAGCTTACCTAGCTTTCTCTTTTTAGTGTTCCAAAAATCACCTGTTATCTGGTTAAATAGAGCAATTGAGCAAGGCCCTTAACTGTAAAGGCTTCAGTGGAGCTGCTCAAATGCCAACAGTCTGTGGTTGTATTGAGCAGCTACCAGGTGTGAATGTGTAACTGGGTGAATGTGATCAGGGTGTTCCTGAAAAAGAGAACATCATTGTCAGTGAACCCTCGCTGAATAAATCAAGGTTGAAAAAAACCTAATCCTCCTGCTGTCTTTAACACGCCCAGAGTAGTAGTCCTGATCAGACCTGCTGTAAATCACCTCCATACTGTATCCCCTGTCTGTAAATTGACCTCCATCAGTCTTGGAGGTTCGGTCCTAGTCTGCTGTCCAGACGTGTTGACTGGGAGGCTGCTGAGCCTGGTAGAGCTGAGCCCTGTTGCAGTCCCTGCAGACTCCAGTCAGCTAGTAGAGCCACTAGCTGCGTGGCTAACTGTTCAAACTAGCTAGCAGCAGCTAGTTGCTACAGCAAGCAATATCTACAGCAAACAGTTTAGTGAGCAGCAGTTGGTAGATACTCTGGTGATATGAGGCCCCTATTCATTTGGAGCAACCTTTGACAAGGTGGCGAATCTTCACACACACACATCACACCTTTAAAGAAATGAGCTGACACATGAACACACTTAAAACAGACAAATAACAAAACGATTTAACTCCGCAGCCTACTCAACAACAGTAGAATCACAAAAATCAAGGAGAAATGATGGAATAAACACAATCTGAGCAAGTCAACAACATCAGGCAGGCATGACGCTCCACTTCTGAAACATTCCCCTAGGATATGAAGTCATGTGGAGGATGGAACAAAACAGCGGTGCACACACCAGGTAACAGAGATGTGCCCAGTGGAATCACAGGGTTACAGCAGCTCATATTTGACTGGCGGTACATGCAAGTTAGCATAAAATAAGAAAACCAAATTGCTTTTTAGTTAGAAGGGGCCCCAATCCTATAGCCAGGAAGGCAACTTATTATGTTGTTGCCAATAAACGATCAGTGTCGTTATATGATTTTTTATTTTTTTTTCAAGTAATAGGGTTTGATGCATGTGGACGAGCCTGACATGTACAGCTATCTAATCTACAGATAATGCATTTCTGACATATGTACCTTTTCATTGTTCGGTCACTTGATTAGGCTGTTTTGGTTGTCTGTCTGATGTGACTCCACTGTAAATTAATTATAGCTTTGGTGAAGCCTTATATGAGCTTACTATGCAACCTTTTACTATGATCTAAGGTTGCCATCGCTGTACAGTACCTGTAATCCACAAACAAATTCAGCTAGCCAACTTAAGAACCATCAAACAGCATCCGGCTTCCATAACGCAACCATAATGCAAATAGCTGTTATTTCAGAGAGGTTTTTGTATTTTATAAGCAGAGTGAAGAGCTGAAAAGTGCAGTGTCTGGATGAGGCTGTAAAGTGCAGGCATACAGCTCAAAGAAGCTCCAGCCTCCAGCTCGCCTAGAGCAGAGAAGCCATAGAAACCCCTAATGACTCATATGTCACAGTTCACAAAGAGAAGCTGCTGCACAGTGAAAAATATACAGAGCACTCTAGTGTTGAACTGTGAAGCCCTTGGCATTACCATGATTCAATACAATGACACATGAAACAGAACATTGTCTGCTAGATCTATGGCCAAGATATACAGTTGCATAACCAGCTCCTTCTCTCATATGATTGTCATTTTGTGGTCCACAAAATGTAAAATATTATTCAGGCAGATGGCATATGGATCTCTATAGTAAGTTATGGAGAATACACCAATCTGCAGATTTATACACACCAAACTCTTTGCAGAAAACTGATCAAATATGTTGAGGGACTTTGTTGAGGGATTAGAGTCAGTGTCAGGGTTGTCCTCAGGTGACAGAAGATCTATATTTTGTTTGCACAATTTCTTGCGTCAGTAAATGGCAGGAGTGAAATTGAAGTCAGTTAGACACCTCCTCACAGGAAGTCGTAGTGTGTGTCTCTTTATTGACTGATGGTCCTTCTTATTTTGATTATAAGATTTTGTGAATTGAATAGCTGAATATATATTCAGGTTTTTGACTGTTGGTCAGACTCTGGGAAAGTGTGATAGGTGTTTATCACTATTTTCTGGCATTTTAAAGATGATTTATAAACGATTAATTGATTATTAGGGAGAATATTCAAGATTAATTGATAATCCAAACAGTTGTGAGCCACATCCCTGGTGCTTACTGAATTGAAAGGGAAAAAGTAGTCCCAATAATGTGAGCTATGACAGTAGCTAATGTGAAGAGCTTACATAATATGGTGCAGCAGTGATGAGAACTGCTGATCACTTTCTCTTAACCAAGGCTCTATTTTCCACATGGCAATGTGAGCATCTGGCTCAGGACTCCCAGAGGCCCAGGAAGCCTCAGGCTGACTGTCAGTTGGCTTGTGAAAATTTGTTTAGATGGAAAATTGTATAAAAACATTCAAAACTAAATCATAGTTTCAATTTAGCTCAAGCTACGTTATCTCTTAGTCTTTAGGCTCTGTCTTGTTTAGGGGTTGTGTGTGAAAATGTAGTTTTACATATTAAAAGGTAAACAAAACTATTGTAGCAGACTTAGGTTACTTGTTGCAAGAAATCCAGCAGAGAGATGAACTCGCAGGAAATGCTCTTTAATTTGCAGCTTTCAAACTAGACAAATTGCATCCACACAGGTGGGAAGTCACTAATCGTGTGAGTCACTTCACTCATGGTGCAACACCCAACAGCAACCATAATCTATTAGAAACATTTGATGGCGTAGGGAAGGGGTCTAGGAAGCATCTGCAGCTCTCCAATGTTGCAGGGGAGAGGCCAGTCCCTAACTACTGCCATCTTCACTTGTTGGTGGACTGCTGCACTGGCAACAAGACAGGGTGAAGACACAGACCAGCCTGGCGGCTAGCGTGGAAAACATCCCCTCAGGTTGGACAGCGCACTGTCAAAGGCTGCAACCTGGGCTAGGAGATCATCCAGGTAGACAACACAGCAGCTCTGGCGAATTTCAACCAAGACCCTCTCCATGAGACACTCGAAGGTGGCTGGGGTATTGCAAAGGCCAAAGGGCATCACCTTAAACTACTACATCCCTTGGCCAATGGAAAATGCAGTCTTGTGTTGTACCTTCAGTGGCAACTCCACCTGCCAGTAGCTGCTGCAGAGGTTGAGGGAGCTGAAACTGCCTCTAAGAACTCGCAGCTCCCATGGCACGGGTCAACCTTTTGCTGCCGGCAGCTGGGCGGAGGACCCCCCCAGTTGGTGGCTCTAACACAGTGGACCCTCGAAGTGGTGGTTATGATTCGTGTACCCACTGTCTTTGGGTGATGGCATTGAGGTGAAAAGCCCCTAGTAGGGGTGTGCAGAGCAGCCGATATTTGTATCTGTATTTGTATTTGTTGAGGGGGGAAAAGTATTTGTATTTGTATTTGTATTCGAGTAAAATTCAAAATAGGCGTAAAATATATTTTTTTTTTTGAGTTACACTTCTAATATTCGTTATAGTGTAAGTATTCTTTAATTATCCATTATAATAATTATGGATATGCAATATTGGTTGATGTTTTTCCATAAATCCAGCAATGAACATGTAACAAGGAATGTCATTGAAAAGAAAATAACATAACAGCCATTACCTCATCCATGGTTAAACCAACAACTAATAAAATATCATTGTGAACATTATGAACCCCACCACCACCCGTCCTTGTTGGAGGACGTTGAGCAGACAGAATAAAAACAAATAATACTTAAAAGAACTGTTCTTTCTAATGCACAGAGCTCCAAGAACTAAACTTGATCTGTAAATAATATGACATAGTAGCCTATAGCTAACGGTCATTATGCTTCTGGCCTCTACCTGGTTTTTTTACTAATCTTAACCAACTACCAACTCTTCTCTTCATTGCCTAAAACCCAACCAAAGCACCGAGCAAAGAATTTTTTTTCTCCCCCGGTCTGCTGTCAGCAGGGTCGCCGGCTGCAGCAGCCTCGCGCCCGTGAAGTGGGCTCAAGCCGCGTTCAGCCGCGCTCGAGCGGAGCGGGGGAGAGAAACAATGTGTATTTCTTTTAGTCTGTGGAAGATCTCCCAACGCAGTGAGGGACAAAGCAAGTGGGACAGATCTGCCCAGTCCCTGAGCAGCGCGCGTTTCACTGACAAGCCACAACGCAGAGTGTCAACAACGTCACCTGGTTCAGCAGCACCATGGACAGCTGCGGGGGCGGGGGGGTCGGAACAGCGGTGTTTTGACTACTGAACGTCACTCACTCACTCATCCGGGCATGTACTGCCGTCTCATGAGGAAACGTAGCTTTTTGATATGATGTTTTTCTTGTTCCCGAATACAAATATTTTTTAAAGTATTTGTTCGAAATAAGTATTTGTAAAAAACACGTTATTTGTGCCTTCCCGAATACCGTATTCGGGTTCGGCTCCACCCCTA
Organism: Pagrus pagrus; assembly: GCF_965226575.1. Taxonomy (NCBI): domain Eukaryota; kingdom Metazoa; phylum Chordata; class Actinopteri; order Spariformes; family Sparidae; genus Pagrus; species Pagrus pagrus. Next base: position 31,720,159 of record NC_140192.1, read on the forward strand.
GCCCCTAGGCTGGTGGCAGCAGCACCATGGACAGACAGGTTCTAGCTGATGGTGACAGTGTGGAGGAGTCTCCAGCTGGTGGCAGGCCATGGTTGGCCCCTTGGCTGCTGGTGAAGGAGTGGGGGACTCTAGGGCCTTCAATAGCGTGGAGGCATGTTGCGGTCCTTCTTCACTAGTGATGTGGATTGTTATGATCTCAGAACCCAGGTAGAATGTAGCTCTGAGTATATCCACCACGGCCTCCCACTTGACCAGCAGATCCAGTCCAATGATATGTGTATATTGTATGTTGGCTAACCAGAATTGGTCATGGATGTGATGTGGCCTAGCTCTCCACACCAATAATGTCCATTTGTAGACCACCAGTCATTCCACCTCCCTGTCGTGGTCCTTCTGGAGGTGCACTGGTGACATGATAGGTAGCTTCTTCGTCGTCGCTGCCTCCTGGTCTGCCTGGTGCACTTGATGTTCCATGCTGCATTCCAGAGTGAGGGCAATTGTACCGCTGTTTCAACTGCTCAACTGACTCTTTCACAACATAAAGTAGCAGCTTCATCGTGTTCTGTCGGGGACCCTCTGATGGCACTGGCACAGTGCCGTGTGTAGGGGAAGTGGGGTGCTGTTTCTTGCTGTCACCACTGGTGGAGGTGTTTTGGCCACTGCCCATTTAGGAGGAATGGCAGGGCTGCTTCACAATGCCTCTGTCAGCAGCAGTGGGCTAGCTACCCCTTGCTGGATCCCTCAGCATTAATCTCCCGCCACTGGCTGGGGATCACTGGATCCATTTGGCAGGCCACCTATATCTTCCTCAGGGTACGTCTCCACCATGGCCGCATATTCTCTCTTCTTTGGACAGGCACCTCAAAGAGGTGTAGGCTTGTGATGAGGTCTTCTTTTGCTTCTAACATGGCTGCTATCTTGTGTACCACTTCTGACACCAATGTAACAGACTTAGGTTTCTTGTTGCAAGAACTCGGGCAGAGAGATGAAACGTGTGTGCTACTCAACTCATGGTGCAACACTGTTTTTTACCCAAACAGCAACCATAATCTATTATAAAAATTTGAAGAAGACATTAGCACGAACTACTGCATAACACGCAACATTAGTTATAATTCAGAACACATTTAAACACAGTTTACTTCCACCTATGGCCTCAAACAGACTGACTCAAGCATGTTGGGAAACTCAGGCCACCTACCGCCCAACCCGCTACACTATATTTGCATTCAAACACATTGTGTTTTTTGGTGAGATCTAAGAAATGTGTTGAGTGCCTTTCCTTTATCATAAAACATTTATTTTAGAAGAATTTGAGAATAACATTGTTCATATTAGGAATGTTAATGTTGAACAATGAAATGGTTAACCAACAGAGAATATTTTTGACCATTTACGTAAGTTGGCCTATAGTTTAATTTGAATACAGACACACTGTCTGCTAACAGCACACTGTCTGAGGAGCCAGCTTCCTTGGAGGAACTCATCTCTCTAGTTATACGCCTGGATAACTGTCTTAGGGAGAGACAGAGAGAGGGCTTCTACCAGCAGTAGATCTGCTAGCTCCACTCCCAGCCAGATATCTCACTCTCTGCCAGCTCCCCAGAACTTCTCACATTCTCCCAGGATCCCCAGAACTCCCCCTACTGCCCTGGAGGAGCCCATGCAAGTGTCAAGAACCCGTTTATCTCCTGAGGGACATCAACGCTGTGTTTCGAGCCAGCTGTGCCTCTACTGTGGTCAGCCTGGACCAGCTTGCCATTGAAAGAGGGCACCTTGGCGAGCCAGACTTCCTCAAACTCTAGCCCTCTTATTCACCTCAATCTAACCTGCATCCCTCCAGTGGTCATGTGATTCAATTCCCATTCATGTGTAGCACCTTTGGTCCTGACTTTTAGGTTAAGGAGACATCACATCACACTCTAGGTCCAGTAGGAGCTGCACCAGGAAGTTACTCATGAAAAGGAGTGGGTGTGGTTTCATTTGGACAGGTGACACTTTAATATCGATGCACAACAAATAATAACATTGACAGCTTAGCTGTACTTTTTACTTCAATCAATCAATTTCATCAACTTCATCCTCAATCTCTACTATCCGGGTAGGTGAAGAGTGTGTGTGTCTTATTTGTTCTCAGAATGTGTGATTCAGATGATCTGGAGTCTTCAAAGTAGATTCTGCAGGCCACACCACATCTCCAACACTCTCTCTCACTTAGAATCGCTGGGCTGGGCTGGCCACCTTAATCGTCTCTCTCTCTATTTCTCTGACAGTTGATCAGACTAGCAAAAAAAAAACAACCTACACAGAAAGTGCAAAGTTGTAAGGATCTTCATCTGATTCTGTCTCAGTTCCTTATGAGATCTCAACATTTTCTCAGTTCTAGGCATGAAATATATCACCAAGCATCAAGGCAATACATACACACACTAAAATGAATTATTATGAATTAGTTCTAACCATAAATGTAACCAATTATTCATGAATTACCATACACAACAGTACTATTTTTAAGAGACACATGATTTATGCATCCTTTTTAACCTTTATTTGACTTATATCATACATTTTTAGCTATTTTAATCCACCTTTTTAATATTTAACTCTTTAATATCAAATGAATTACAATTTTTATACACAATCAAACATGAAATGTACCACACCTTAATGGCACTGTTACCCACTGCAGTGGCCAATAACACAAAATGAGTAATTCAAATGGCATAAAAAAATTAATGAAATCTTCTCGTTGCAAAACATGTAAACTTAGATTTAACTTAGCGATTAGCATGGGCTAACCACAACAAACAATAAAGCAATTAGCAACTCGGGCTAGTGATTAGCATATTGCGGACGTGATTAGCGTTAGCATAAAAGCTAGCAATCTTTTCTCAAGCAATGAACTACAATATAAAGTGCACGAAAGTCGTGGGAAAACATTGGAAAACATCTTACGACATTTATTAAGTAACATAGACCAACTTAAACCAAGTTAATAGCACAATACATTCATTTTTTTTCCTCCAGTCAACTAGCGAACAGCCGGCTAGCAGTCTGCTAACTCACCAGAGGGTCATCAAGCATAAATTCTCATAAAGGGGGTTATCCTCCTCAGCTCACAGCTTATCGAGACGAAACCTGGATCTGTCTGTGACTACCGGGTCTGCCTGCGGATCGTCTATTTCCATTTATCCGTGGCTATCTGCTACTGTTTGCTTTGTGTTATTTTAGAGGAAAATTGCATCGCACACAGGTGCAGACTTCTTCAGGCGATACTTGACTTAGGGGAAGTCAGGAAGTACAGGAGATGCACTGAGAGTGTCTAAATGACATACAGGGTTAGTGACCTGATTTTTTATGCAGGTTACACATGTTTTTGTGGACTCATTGTGGCGCTGACGATAACTTCATTGACGCCGCCTTGGCTGAACAGACACGCCTTCCCATTGAAGCCACTCCACTCCAGCCGTCTGTATAACCTCTCATGCCAGGAGAGAGATTTTTCTTTGTTGGCAAAAAGGATGGGACCCTCTGCCGCTGTATCGATTACTGGGGTGTGAATGACATCACGGTGAAAAAAAATAATCCATTTCCCCTTATTGATTCCTCTTTCGAGCCTTTATGCCATGCAATGATATTCACCAAGCTGGATCTTTGCAACGCTAACCACCTTGTTCGCATTCGGGAGGGCGACGAATGGAAGACCGCATTTAAGACACCACTTGGATATTTTTAGTATCTGGTGATGCCTTTCAGCCTTACCAATGCCCCAGCTATGTTTCAAGCCTTGTTAAATGACATTCTCCGTGATATGCTGAATCACTTTGTTTTCATTTATTTAGATGATATACTGATCTTCTCCCAGAATCTAGACGAACACATTCAACAGGTGAAGCTCCTGGAGAACGAACTGTTTGTGAAACCTGAGAAAAGCGAATTCCACTCCACTGAGGTCAGCTTCCTGGGCTTCGTCATAGCCCTGGGGAGACTCCAAGCGGACCCCGCTAAGATCCAGGCAGTTGAGGACTCAACTCCCGCCAGGCCCGCTGGTCCCTGTTCCTCAGCCGGTTCAACTACACACTCTCGTACCAACCCGGCTCCCGGAATGGGAACCCAGATGCTCTCTCTCACTTCTTCACCTCAGACACACTTACAGCTGACCCCGAGCCCATCGTGCCCTCCCCCTGGATCATTGGAGCCACTACTTGGGAGAAAGAGACTATAGTGCGGGAGGCTCAGCGCAGACACCCTGACCCTGGAACAGGTTCACCAAACCGCCTGTTCGTTCCGGAGGAGGTCCGGTCCCAGGTATTGCAGTGGGCGCACTCTTCAAGATTCCCCTGTCATCCCAGAGCTCAGCGAACTCTTCAGGCCTTGTATCAGTGAATTTTGTGTCTTCTCGTAGAAAACTAATTGTCTTTTGTTTCACCGCCAGTGTTCATCTGCGATCTCAACCAGTCGCCCCGCGCCCCACAACCCAGCTCTCAGCACCTCTGCAGCCAGCACCCTCACCACAAGCTCACCTGAGCCTCCACATGCCACCAGGTCCACCAGTGCCACAGTGAGCAACCTCTCCTCTCCTCTCCAACGGATTCTCCAGCTGGAGTTTCGCTACAACTTGCCCTTCATATTTCATTGTGAAGAATCAACAAATCTTCCTGCACTCTACTCCTGCCTCGTTGTCCGCTTTTGGGTTCTGCCCTGCACCACACAGCATAACAGTTTCTCCTGCTACAACTCTGTAAGGTCTACGGTAATCATAACATAATGCTAATGCTTGATAATGTCAAAATGTTTGTTCATACAAGAAGTCAAAAAGTCAGAAACACAATCATGATTGGCAACAGCCAGTGACTAGAGGACAATCCTGATGTGGACATTAGTGACATCAGTGCAACCAGTCATCACTCTCATTGCTGCCCTCAGTGTGGTTTCAAAATGACATTTGTCTTCTATTGTTTCCCCATGCCATAAAGTAACAAAAATACTTGGGTTCCCTGGATGATGGAAAATGAATGACTATCAATCAATCAATCAATCATCCTTTATTTGTATAGCGCTAAATTCACAATAAGACATATCATGACACTTTCCAAATTGAGCAGGTTTACATACTCCCTTAATTAATTAATTTATTTAGTTACCCAACATTTATCCCATGAGCAAGCACTACTCATGTCTTCATGACTACATTAAACAAATGTTAAGAACTTTATTGGATTGCATTGTGTTGTATCAATTCGCACGGAATCTTACTGAATCGTCCTGTATTTAAAATGTACCATCCCTGAATTGTATTAGAGCAACTGTGTCTAGATGCATATCGAATCGTCTTATAAGATGATAGAAGAGGGGGCCGATAGCTCCTAGACAGATTCATCCAGCCCTGCTCTTTACTGTTTCCTAGTAACTGAAACTGTTGTGACTTTTCAGGACTACAGCTACAGCAGGTGTTACTTACCCAGTGTGGGAGAAAAATCTATGGCCCAGAACTCTCTGGCCCCACAGGATAAGATTTCATACATACCCTGTATAAAGTGTATGTACTGTATGTATTTGCAAACTTAGCAGTTCGAAGCTGCTGTAGATATGTTTACAAAACAGATCTCTGACACACCAAGGCTGTTGTGTATGTAAACTCATAGGATTGCCTTCGACCTATCTGCTGTAGCAGACTCCCTGTCTCCCACGTTCCTGAGCTTAGAGGATATAACCTGAAACTAGAGAAGGGATTGACTCGACAATGCACTGTGTATACAGTTGTGCTGTTATTTTGTTCCTCCTTGATCCTTGATCACCTCCTTGTATAAACTACTTCAACGTAAGTCATTGGTGTCTCTGAGTCTTCTTCATCTCTCCTGAATGGTCAAGCAAGCCGAATTTACACAACACCCGGCTAGGCTGTTCCTTCACTGTGGATTTGTTTTGCTCTATCTAATTAATGTGTGGGTTTCTCTGAGAAACAGTTGGTCAACATGAATAATATTTTAATTTGCCAAATGTGACTTTCATTTCTGCAGTGCAGGCAGTACAGGCTGATCACTCCAATCAGTATCAAAATCATTTCACTTGTGAATTTCACTTTCACCCAATAAAACGTTAAAAAGTTAATTCTCCTTGGAAATGCATTTGGGAAAGCGTAATTAGTAATACTCCTGCATTTCTCTCTTCAGCTATAGCAGTGGTGCTTCTGCATCTGATACTCTGGACTATTCCTCTTTTTTAAATCAGGAATAAAATTCCATTTATTTCAATTACATTCCTCTCTCCCTTAGCAGCATGACTCCAATGCTGCAGAGTTTCTACTGTTTTTCATCATAGATGGAGGAAGATAAGAGGAACATGTGTTGGAGTTTGAATTTGGATCGCAATTATAAAACAAACTTTACACTTTATGAAATTTGCATTATCTAACCACACAAGATTATTCCTTGATCTCGTCAACAAGACTTTGGGTTTGTGAAATAATGTTCAGAAATAATTTCTAACCCTGGGGTAAAAGATAAAATATTTAAAATATTGAATGTTTAAATGTTTCAAATATTGACAAAGGGCTCAGCATTGGAAAATATTGAATCCCCAGTGAGCTGGAAATGATATGAAAGGCAGCCAGACGCCAGCTGTCAGATTTCTGCTTTATTTCTGTTTTTCCGGGTCCCATTTTTAAGGTCCCCTGTTGGACTTTCCTTAAATCATGCTAGAATCATGTCTAAAGCCTTCTGGTTATTTTTTTTTTTTTCATTTTTGCCAAGAGAGGACTTGTAGGTGTGTGAGTGTTTAAATTCATACTGAGCAGTCTCCTGGCAGGCTGGAGCAGGAATTCTAAGGATCCGTTCACATACGATGGTTTTAACACTCCTGCATAATGAGTGGCCTGCAGCCCCAGGAAGTGTTTCAGATTGCAGAGAGGCCATTGAACAGGCTACTGACTGAAGAAACCAATCTCTTAATGATGATTTGTTATTATGTTTTTACATCAAAATAGAGAGGGCTAAACTTGGATGTTTCAAGCTCCACACTGTATCAAAATAAAAGGCTACCCAGAGAGCAGGAAAGTAGTGATTTTCTAGAAAACTGGAAAAACCAGGATAAAATCACAAAAAGAAATCACTTGTAACATAATTTCATTTCAGTTTAAATGAATTGCTAAAAACTGATCTGACAACACTTTGGCATCAAGTGGCAATTATTATGAGGATAAATGATTTTAAAGTTCTAGTAAATCAAATTTTCAAACTACGTTTGTGCTCAGTCTTTACTTACAGGAATGTAATTAAATGTTGATGTACAATACAGAAAGAAGATCTGTTATTATGCAGAATAGTATATTAAAAGCAAAAGTAAGTATATTAAAACTAAAAATGAGAGCACAAATAAAAACGAGGATAAAGTTGAAATGTGAATAGATGGATTCATGGATGAATAGAAGAAAACAGCAACATTAATAATACTTAGGAGGAATATCAGGAGTCCCCTGGTATGGCGTTATATTTGAGTCAAAAGTCGGGCGAGCGATAACACATCTGCACGCGCGCAGATCTCTCTGCGCGAGTGAATTATTTCGTGTCACGCGCGCAGATTTCACCTGCCGCGCACACTTGTTTGATCTTCGCGCACATATTCAGCAACAGAGTGAAGCAGAGGCAGGTGCGAGCAAGTAAAAAACAACAGCGACACGTACAACAACACTGTGCAGCTGCTTTGCGCGCGCTGGCTCGCTCCCGTTCTCGCTCTCTCTCTCCCCTGTGCTCGCTCGCGGTGAAGCTCTGCTCGCTCGAAGCAAGACTTTTGAGGGGCGGAGACCAAGGCTGACTCCGGCCCTCCTATGATTGGTCATTTTCTGGCCTTAAAATGGAGAGGAGAAGAAGAAGAAGAAGAAGAAGAAGAAGAAGAAATGAAAGTAGTTATTACATACATAATTGTATGTGAGTGACATTTTGTTGAAGGTCAAATAGATGATAAATGAAAACAATGGAGGGCAGGAATAACATTGCTCAGTGCACAAATTTTCTTATTAGTTATTACTCATATTCATAAACCAACATCTCATAAGATGTCATTGGCCTATACATTTTATTGTGTACTATACAGTATATACAGTACCTCACTGCCTTTTCATTATCATTTAACTTTGACTTTATTGCACTGCTCTTTTTCTATATATTTTTTCTGTTGTATTATTCTTTCTGTATTTTTTATTCTTAACCACCATAAATTTCATGTTTGGTTCTATGTCTATGCCAATTATGTTCTTGTGCTGCTGGAACACCCAAGTACCACTAAATACTACCCTAACTCTTGATATCTACAGTATAATCCAAGTGAATTCTCCTCCTCCTCTCCATTTTAAAGCCAGAAAATGACCAATCATAGGAGGGCCGGAGTCAGCCTTGGTCTCCGCCCCCAAAGTGTCAAAAGTCTTGCTTCGAGCGAGCAGAGCTTCACCGCGAGCGAGCACAGGGGAGAGAGAGAGCGAGAACGGGAGCGAGCCAGCGCGCGCAAAGCAGCTGCACAGTGTTGTTGTACGTGTCGCTGTTGTTTTTTACTCGCTCGCACCTGCCTCTGCTTCACTCTGTTGCTGAATATGTGCGCGAAGATCAAACAAGTGTGCGCGGCCGGTGAAATCTGCGCGCGTGACACGAAATAATTCACTCGCGCAGAGAGATCTGCGCGCGTGCAGATGTGTTATCGCTCGCGCGACTTTTGACTCAAATATAACGCCATACCCCTGTTAGCTAGTATTTTATGGCACACATTCCCTCTTGGATAGCATGGAGTGATACTCACACTCCAACATGGATGGATAACAATAAGAAAAGAGTAACAACCAGGATGAAGTAAGAATAAAATGATCAGTGGTGAGATCATTGTGTTCACTTACATGAGACTTTAGCTTGACCTTTAAACTGTTCGGACCTAAAAACAACAATAAAAAAAACTCCACTAAAGAGGATTTCAGGAGAGTAGCAAGTAATCTCAACTAAGTAATTCCATAAATATTCTTCAAGCCTGATTTGTCATTCTGTTTTTATAATGAAATAAAAAAGGCTTAGGTTTGGTGGATGGTTGAACCATTTACAAGCTCGTCACAGTATTAAAATGAGGTGGCCACCCTGTGTATTTTGAAAACAGTGACAACCTATTATTATACCTGTATGCCCAGCGTTACGGCCCTAACGTAAACAAAAGCAAACACTCGAACACAACGAGGCCAGTAACATATAAAGGACGCCGACTCAGCACAGTCAATAACAAAAGAGTATTTATTTGATTAAAGCAAAACGGCCGCAGCCAAACACAACCAAACCCCGATTATTAAACAACCCAGAACAAAACAAAACAAAACAAAACAAAACAGAAGGGGCAGGAGTTCATGGCCAAAATGAACAAAAGGAGAGAAGATACCCCAGACCAGTGTAACGCATATGGGCTAGGCGGTAGACTACGGCTACAATAGCGACAACAGAAGCCTGTTCTTTAAAGGAGCCTGGATTGTGAATGAATGAAACCGTCGTGCAGTTTGAGTGTCTGTATTCAGAGAACTATTTACAAAAACAACCAATACACCACAATAGATTTAGTTTGTTGTTTAGTTTTTCACAATAAAGTTCTTGAGGAAAAAAAACGTTCAGTTCGTATCCAGTCAATCCAAAAAAAAAGGTTTGTCCAGTCCGGTAGGTGTGAGAGAGTTTCTCCTACCAGTTTGTTGATCTAGCTCGCCATGTGAGTTGGGATGAATGGATCATGGTCCACAAGAAGAAAATCCAAAGTTGGTCCAGTAAAACTTGACCAGTTTGTTGATCTAGCTCGCCATGTGAGTTGGGATGAATGGATCATGGTCCACAAGAAGAAAATCCAAAGTTGGTCCAGTAAAACTTGACCAGTTTGTTGATCTAGCTCGCCATGTGAGTTGGGATGAATGGATCATGGTCCACAAGAAGAAAATCCAAAGTTGGTCCAGTAAAAACCTGACCTAAAAAGCCAAAATACACATAAGTATTCCATTTGAAATAACCAAGTCAGTATCAAAAATAAAATCAATGTATGCATAAACATACATGCTAAATACGAATGCATTAATTAATTATTTTAATTAATTAATTGTCTTTAATAAATCAAAGGTACAATAGTAACCAACCCACCTTAGTACCATGTTAATATTCACAGTCAAAGTAAAAAAATCAAAATCAAAAGTCAAAATGCACTTTTTATAATTTATCAAAAACATTCAATATTAAATTTCAAACTACTCAAGCAGAGTAAGACTCAAGTGTTTCAATAATTTGCGCAATATTCATTCATTAAACACGTAGCTACGTTCACAAATATGTCAATGATGACCAAACCTCATAGACGTTGTAGAGTCAACCAGAAAAGTGACATAACTGTTCAAAACAAGAATAATGCTCTAGACCACATGAGCGAGTAATTAAACTAAAGTATTGTTTACAATTCGGCTGTCTCATTTTAAACAAAGATCATCGTTTTACCTTCGAACCGAGTGGTCAGAGCTGAGCTTCCATGCGCGGCCCGACAGGAAATCCAGATGGAGTATTGAATGGGATGCGTTCAATAACGATTCTGGCGAAAACAGCGCGTTAGTGAGCAATTACACGGACAGTATGTGATTTAAAATTTGTCGGCAACAGACTCACCAGTGGCTGACGGTGCTTGATTCAGAGCGCTCCAGTCAAATGTTTGCGACGCCAACAGCAACATGCCACAGTCACAGTGGAGACGGAAGAGGAAGTGAAACTCTGTGACCCGCGATTAAAGGAAGTTCGGGGTCACGGGGCGTGGACCCGCAAAATACATAAATAAATAAATAAAATGGATAACTAAATGCGGGTTACACCAGCCTGCCACGACCGTCGCATCCGGGGTTCCTCCCGACTAAAACTGCCTAACCACAAGAACTAAGCAATAAAGGAAAAACAATAAGGACACGAAAACAGGACTACCAGGAACTCAAACCCAAATGAAAACAACGAAGCCTGGGCGCTCCAACAGGCCGGGGAACTGAAACCAAACGCAAATCAGGAAGACCACAAAAGACTGCGCAGCCAGCGCCACCTCCCTCCTCCGGCACCACACCTGCAAATGAGAGAGAGAGAGAGAGCCGCCCCGCTGCTGTCTCCTTTTAACCTGCTCAGGTGATTGCCAACACCTGAGCTCAGGCAGAGCAGGGCGCAGACAGGACACACACACACACACACACACACACACACACACACACACACACACACACAGCACTGACATTTGGCCACACCTAACACCCAGTAACAAAAATCATTAAGGACCTTTTTGAATATTGACGGTAATGTACTGCCAGAGAACGACAATTTAACATCGAATGGGGGAAATGGTGGTACTGGGAGACATCACTTTGTCTAAAATACAAGGTATAAGTCAGCTGGTGGAGAGATTATTCTCACAATGCCCGCTGCAACTAAATTTCTATAATCTATAAGATTTTAATGTACAGGATTTGATTCACTCTTTGCCTGCATTGTTTTTTGGATGATTACAACCTGTGGCACATGAAGTTATACATTTATTGGCATTTACTGGCATATTTGAGTGCTGTTAAATGGTGCAGCATCATAACAACGGGACATGCAATAGGAAATAGACAGAAGCTGTTTCTCAATACCCAGTACGCCAAGTTCGAACTTGTGAACTCCGGGAATCTGGACTTGCGGAATTCAGTTGGAAGAACGAACTCCCGGGGGACGGGAGGACGGTCTTTCTGCAATTGGAACAGGAACGTACTTGATGACGTCATCGTCTTCGCTGGTTTCGGCACTTCAACTTCCGGTTATTTTCACTGATTAAAATAAAAATGAAAAACTTGTAACTTACAGTTGTGAGCCTGCTCCTCGGCCATTGCTATCACGAAATGCATTCTGGGATACGTAACTTCCCAAAGTCCACACAAGTCTCCACCGATGCATCCTCGATGAAATGGGTGGGGCAAGAACACATCCGGGGTATTTGACCGCACTTGGCCAGATGCAAACTTTGAATTGGAACAGTACTTGGTCCGGCGCTGATGACATTTCTCAAGTCCACAAGAACAGAAGTACAGAGAAGAACGCATATTGAGAAACAGCTAGAATAAAGCAGAGACTGGAGGAGACCAATTCCACACCAACTCTTCCCCAGCAGACCAGCTATCCAGATCCTGCAGCTTTATCAGACAGATGCTCTGCTCAGCTCGGTTCATACTGTAATTTAATTGTTGTGCACATGATAGAAGTTCTTTTGTTGTCTTTTGTCCACCCTGTATCAAGAAGTCTCAGTCTGAGATGTGGAATTGTTACCTACTCTGTGCTATCTAGTACAACTTCTGTTGTAGGAAAAGTGACTGGGGAGCTTTTCAAAGATTACAATCATGTAAAACTACCAGCATATTTATGGAATGAAATTGATCGCTAAAGGAAGCTGACTAATAATTTTGTGTTTATCTGATTAATTGGTTGTTCATCTCTCTGTTGGCCGGACACATTACCCACTGCAACAAAAAGTATAATATTGCAATTACTACAATGTGAATACAATTACTAGGTCTACTGATCTGATCCACAGTCAAGTTGTTAAGCAGTCCCACACTCTAGCCTGTGCAGGTCTTATGGCGCTCAGACCAAACGCGATAAATGACAATGACATCGGTATGAACCCAAATCGAAGAGATTTCTCTGTGATTTGACTCAATAATTAAATCAGAAGGACGCTGAAATAACAACATCATAATGCCGTCTTGTAAAAAGCCTGAATTCATGCTTCATCAGGTCTGTTGGCCAGATGACAAGCAAACAACTTTTAAAGTGATTGTTCCCTGAATGGAGTTTGGATCGATCAGAGCTATGCTGTGCTGACATGCCTTACCAGGTAGCCTCTTGCTCACTTCTCCCCACAACAGCTCCTTTTTTGTCCTGTTTCAGTATGAGTAGATGTGTTATCGTACAGCTCTGGGTGTCCACAAACGATCGTGATTAGTAATTATTAGTGTCCACCTGTTAATCTAAACATGTAGTTTATAATCATATAAATGCAGTTATAATGTGTTGTGATTGAGATCCTGACCCACCATGCATCCTGGAAAGTGACAAAGTTACTTATTTTGCTCAGTGAAAGTTCACTGAAGTCTCGGTCAGGAGGGCTGACCACTGCAGTGATTTTTTTTCAATACAAGTTTCCAGAGACAGTAACTACAACAATATAATAGTAGAAGGAGACAAAGACATGGGTTTTTGCTCTAAATCCCATCACATAATCACCGCCATTCAACTGCAGGAGCCACCTGGCTCTGCTGCCAAGGACAGATGCTGTTTTTCAGGCAGAAATGTGACAAAGAGTCAGTAGGACAGACAGGATGACAGACAGGATGACAGAGGCTTTTTCATGTATGGATGTGGTATTTTTGTCCTCATATAAGTTGCCAAAGACACTACCAGTTACCACATTACTGTTGTTTGGTCCTGTAACGTTGCTTTGTGGGTTGAAGTGTGGGACATCAGACTGACACACAGATGCGAGTATCAGCGCATGATTCCCGCACTGAATGGCAGTGTGAATGGTGAATACCAATAGTGAATACCTGTGTCAGTCCCTAAATGCCAGCAGTATGAGTCAGAATCAGAATCAGAAATCAGAATCAGAAACAGATTTATTGCCAAGAAGGATTTTACACCAATGAGGAATTTGTCTTGGTGCATAAGTTACATACATTGAAGACAATAAACAATAAACAAACACTGACTATAATATATACAATATAAACAAACAAACAGAGACAAAAAGTGTGGGATGACTGATAAATAAAGATGGAAGATAAAATATAAGACATATAAAAAATAAAGGTTGTACAAATTCAGCATTATTGTAATGCAAAGATTCAAGGGCGGTGGTGGGTTTGAGTGCACCAGGTCACCAGATGGTCAATCTCCCACCTGTAGGCAGGCTCATCCCCGCCAGAGATGAGCCCAATGAGCGTGGTCTTGTCTGCGAACTTCAGGAGCTTGATGGACTGGTGACTGGAGGTGCAACCGTTGGTGTACAGGGAGAAGAGTAGGGGAGAAAGAACACAGCCTTGGGGGGATCCGGTGCTGATGGTCAGGACTGTCCCTTTGTCTCTCAAAGCGACAGTAGAACTCGTTCAGTTCATTTGCACCGGATCATTTGCAAGTTGCAGGTCGTTGACGGAGTGGGGGGGGTTTAGGTTTGTAGTTTGTAATCTATCTGAGCCCCTTCCAGACAGAACCAGAGTCGTTAGCTGAGAACTGGTGTTGGAGTTTCTCAGAGTACTGTTGTTTAGCTTCTCTCACCGCCTTGCTAAAGCTGTACTTCGACCTCTTAAAACCTGTCCCTGTCCCCACTCCTGAACGCATCCTCCTTTTGCAACCTTAGCTGTCTGAGTTTGGCTGTGAACCAGGGTTTGTCATTGTTATAACTCACCCAGGTGCGTGATGGGATACAGCAGTCTTCACAGAAGGTGATGTATGACGTCACAGCCTCTGTATACTCATCCAGACTGTTGGTGGCAGTCCCAGTCTGTACAGTCCAAACACACCTGCTGGTTCCCCACAGCTTCACTAGTCCACTGCTTTGACCTCCTCACAACAGGTTTGCAGGGCTTTAGTTTCTGCCTGTATGAGGGAATCAGGTGGACCATGACGTGGTCGGAGAGGCCCAGTGCAGCGCGGGGGACGGCATGATATGCACCGCTGACTGTGGTGTAGCAGTGATGCAGAATATTGTTCTCTATGGTCGGGCAATTAATGAACTGTTTGAATTTGGGTAGTTCATGGCTGAGGTTACCTTTGTTAAAGTCACCAAGCACAATCACCAAAGAGTCTGGGTTAGTCCTCTCCACACGCAGTATCTGGTTGGCTAGCACGTTAGCATGCGGTGGGATGTAAACACCGACCAGAATGAATGAAACAAACTCAAGGGGGGAGTAGAAGGGTTTGCAGTTTATGATGAATGTTCCCAGATGATGTGAACAGTGCTGTAGGATCACTGTCACCAGCCACTGTTAGTGTAAAACAGATACCTCCACTTTTAGTTTTGCCAGAAAGTTCTGTGTCGCGATCCACTCTGAAGAGTTGGAAGGCTGCCAGCTGTAGCGCAGAGTCCGGTATCAAACTGCAGAGCCATATCTCCGTAAAACACAAAACAGAAGATGAAGAAAAGTCAAATTGAGAAAATTGTTTGTGGTGGCGAGCGGAACAAGCGACTGCTAACGTGAGTTGTTCAAAAACCTTCTTTTGTAAACTCTGTGTACACAAACAATGTTCTCAATGCTCATGTTCATGTGTAGAGACCCTGGTGACACTACGAGCAAAGTTTCATGTTGTGTCGAGTCTTCTTAGTGTTTCAAAAATAGCGATTTTGATGCTACCGTAATGTTGCCCCTAGCACGCAATTGAAAATGATTTTGACCCGAAAACGAAAGTACGGCAAATCTTAAAAGTGGCTTTTTCGTCGTAATCATGCTTTTAAACAAAGTTTTGACTCGGGTTCAAAAGCCTAGGTTGCATTTTGGCGAGAGTTTCACTTTAAATTAAACAAAACAAGACAAAACAACGCACACCAACACACCGTGGCTGCCGTCCATGGCGCCATCTTTTTCAGGCCCAGGTATGGTGGATTGTATGCTGTAGCTGACAATGGTCATTGAACTGAAGGTATGAAGACCAACTTTCCAATATTTCAATATATTTTAAAGCAACACTAGGTAGTTTTTCGACCTTAAAATAATGTTTCTTAACTCAGTTAAGTGGTAGAAAAACGGTTAATAGGATGAATGGTGACGTCTGTGCAGCCTGAGGGGGGTCGCGCTGGCAGAAACCGTATCGTGTAACTTCCCAGAGCGGGTAGGAAACCTATCTGACGTAAAGGAGCCTAGTGCGACCTGCTTTACGGCATACGTCACACGTTTATTCTGACTAGAAACGTTATAGCCTAGCCAAATAAAGTTATCAATACAGTTGAAGCATATTGTCTTACTCAGGCTGTGTGTTGCAATTACAGAAGCGTATTGCTGCCACACCAGAAAAAATGAAAACTGATCAGTATCACGATATAATGTGACACTTGTCATGAAATAACGTGATACTGATCATGAAATAACGTGATACTGATCATGAAATACTGATCATGAAATAACGTGATACTTATCATGAAATAACGTGATACTGATCATGAAATAACGTGATACTCATCTATGAAAGAGAGTGCGGAGAACGGCTTGAGGAATATGGCTCATGTAGGCTACACAATTTGATTAATTTCTATTTCGTGCTTGGGCTGAGACATGGCGAGATTCTGCTGTTATTGAGCAGATGGTACACCCCGATTTCGTAGAAATCTCAAAAGTGGGGTAACATTACCCGTGTTTTGGGCCATGGTGATGCCAGTTCATTGCAAAAGACCGACTGGCAGTTCACAACCGGAGTAGATCATGCGGGGACTATACCTGCGTCCGAGACCAACTGAAATGGTTAATATTAGTCACAGTGAGATTAAAAGCACAACTCCTAACCATCAGGAGTCTTGGGCTGAGGTGGTGGTCCTTGGTAGGAACAGTTGGATGGCCCAGTCTGCCTCGCCACCTCACCTGGACCTCTCCAACCTCTACACGGTACTGTCCGATGATGCCACGGCCCACCCAGGTGACCCAGCTGTCGCCCCAACTGCTCCGACTCGCCCTCGTCTGGGCCCATCGCCGAGAACGACACCTGCCGACACTGTCAATGCACCTCTACGGGAAAAAAGTGTTCAGGCAGCCTGCCACTCTGCCGTGAGGCTGGATAAACGGCCATTGACCGAAGCAACAGCATCTTCTCGCCCTAAAATGTTAAAGGACGCTGTACTCAGGCGGTCTGGATGTCTTCCTTGCCCTGAGCCAAGAGGGGATCCTCCTTCCGGGTTCAAGCCCCCCGGTCCCCCACCTGCCCACCTCCAGCCGGAGACCACCAGCATGCAAGCAGGTCGCGCTCTACCAGGCCATTGGAGTCCACAGCCGTCACCTCCCCATCTTCGTCCCCTCTTCTCCCCGACCACACTGATAACCGGGGACTCCATCATCAGGAATATTTGCTTTTTCAATGCTGTCACTCACTGTTTCCCTGAAGCCACCGTACCCGATATCCTGGAGAAGCTCCCGGGACTGTTGCTCTCGGTTACATGCTGGCATTCCGACATCCCAAAAGTCCGACATACCGCCATTCCGACATGTCACCATTCAGACATACCACTATTCCTACATGCGAACGTCCCGGCATTCCGACAAAGTTTCACCATTATATGCAGCCCATAACCCTAACCCTAACCCTTTTAAAAGACGTGTCGGAATGGCAAGACATTTAAAAAAGAAATAAATACCACCATTCCGACCTTAGGAGGCAAAAAATGTCGGAATGATGGGATGTTTCATTAAAGGTTTAAGTGTTGCCATTCCGACAATTAGGGCCTAATGTCGGAATGGCGTTATGTCGGAATGGCGGTTGCCTCCCATTGCTCTCACTCCCCCCTCCTCTATCAGCCAGGTGATAGTTACGTAGGGACCAACAACTTTGCTCGTCAGCAGTCAGAGCTGACCAAAAAGGATTTTAAGGATCTTTTATGCTTTTTAAGTTCCTGTGGTAAGTCTGTTTTTATTTCTGGCCCGATCCCCACAGTGGCCCGTGGAGCAGGGCGTTTTAGCATATTACTCAGTCTCCACAGCTGGCTCCAGTCTACCTGCAGTGCCCTCAACATTGGTTTTATTGACAATTTTAACCTGTTTTGGGGGCGTTCAACCTTCTTCAGGAGTGATGGACTCCATCCCAACACGTTGGGTAGCCGCATGCTTGCGGCTAATCTACAGTATGCTGTACAATCCACTTCACGTGAATGACTGTTTACTTTTTCTTCCTCGTCCCCTCCCTCACCTGCCCTTCCTCTGTCAACAACACCAAACCATGTCCCACCTGATACCACTAGCTCCCCCTTATGGAAAGATCAAAATACAGCTTTTCCTGTTCCTGTCCACATCACTAACAGAGTTAAAGTGAAACACCACCACCACCACCACCACCACAGTAAACCAACTCATGGGGTGAATTTTATTAATCTTACACCCATATACACACACACACAGTTGTCTGCCAATTCACCCCTGACCCTGAATATGGCATTTTTAAATGTAAGATCTCTTTTAAAAAGACATTTTTAATTAATGACCTGATTTTAGATAATAATATTGACTGCATGTTTTTAACAGAAACATGGCTGAACACTGATGGACCAATAACACTCATTGAAGCCTCACCACTGAATTACAATTTTTCATTTACGAATAGAATAGACAGAAAAGGTGGCGGCACGGCAGCCATCCATTCAGTATCACTTGGTTTTAAGGACATTACATTTGGACACTACACATCTTTTGAATATCACTCTTTTGTTTTCAGCAACCCTCCCACACTCTGTTTGACAGTTTACAGACCACCCAAACGTTGCACTTCTTTTATTTCAGATTTTTCAGAACTTCTCACAATCATTCACACAAACTACGAGAGGGTCATTATCTCAGGTGATTTTAATATACACGTGGACAATCCATCAGACACTCTTACCTTGGAATTTTTAAACTTACTCAATTTTACAAATTTTACTCAACACGTTACCCAGCCTACCCATAACAGAGGACACACTTTGGATCTTTTAATTACCCATGGCCTGTCTGTTAACATCTCCTCAGTGATTGATGTAGGTCTGTCTGATCATTTCTGTGTCTTTTTTAATGTCTGTGATTTTATACAACAGGATATTCTAGAGCGAAGTGTCAGGAAACGCTATCTTACTAATGAAGTGACTGCAAATTTTATTAATCTTTTACATGACACTCCTGCAGACATTTTACCCGCCTCATATGATTTTATAGTAGACAGGTTTAACAGTAAAATGAGATCAATCCATGACACAGGTGCTCCACTCACTTTGAAAAAGATCACTACCAATCCAACTCCTCCCTGGCGTAATGAAAAAACTAGACAGCTAAAAAGAAACTGTAGAAGAGCAGAAAGAAGGTGGAGAAAAGACAAATTAACCGTGAACTACCAAATTTTCCGTGAGCATTTGAACATTTATAATAAAGCAATCAAAGATGCAAGACAATCACATTTTTCAAAACTGATAGCTGACAACCGGAACAACCTCAAAATCCTATTCACAACAATTGACCATCTTATTAACCCTGTTTTTATGAAGTCTAGCAGTGAGTCGTCCATTTCTAAATGTGAAGATTTTGCAGATCACTTCAGAAGTAATATAGATGACATTAGATCACTTTTATCCAAAGACCAGAATCTCAATTTTATCACTACAGAACCTTTGTTCTTACATGAGGAAACACTAGAGAAGTTTGTCCTGGTTGATGCTGAGATGCTTGGCAAAGTGTCTTCCCAACTAAAACCAGTAACCTGCATTTTAGATCCCATTCCCATTTTCTTTATTAAAACATTTTATAGATCATTTAAAGATGAGTTACTTAACAATGTAAATTACTCTCTTCAGATGGGTGTTTTTCCTACAGCACTTAAGACTGCCACAGTGAAACCCCTTCTGAAGAGAAACAATTTAGATCCCTCCATACTTAATAATTACAGACCAGTATCCAATCTACCATTTTTAAGCAACATTTTAGAGAAACTTGTTTTTAATCAGTTAAATGATTTTATGATAACCCATGAAATCTATGAAATGTACCAATCAGGTTTTAGGACAAACCATAGCACTGAGACTGCACTAGCAAAAATTGTTAACGACCTCAGGTTAAATTTGGACAGGACAAAACCATCTATTTTAGTACTTCTTGATTTAAGTGCAGCCTTTGATAGAGTAGACCATTCAATTCTTTTAGATAGACTTCGCAACCAGGTTGGAATCTCTGGTACTGTTTTTAACTGGTTTAAATCTTATCTCACTGACAGAACATTTTTCGTGAGTATGGAGGGACACTCATCTAAGAGCTACAAAATTACCTGTGGTGTCCCGCAAGGCTCAATTTTAGGTCCAACACTTTTTAACCTATACATGCTGCCACTTGGGAACGTCAAGCACGGCATCAACTTCCACAGTTATGCTGATGACACACAGCTGTATATCGCCGTGTTTCCTGATGACCCAGGGCCAATCGATGCCCTTTTTAACTGTATTTTAGATATCAAGTCCTGGATGGCAAAAAATTTTCTTCAGCTCAACCAGGACAAAACCGAGGTCTTATTTATTGGTTCTGAAGCTCAAAGACAGATGATTAATACAAAATTGAACGCCCTGGCATTAAAACCGGCTAACCAAGTAAAAAACCTTGGTGTCATTTTAGAGTTTTATTATTCTATCTTGATTTTATTTATTTTACTGCCTCTAGTGTCTCCTCAGTGAAATACATCGATGATAGCGTTTCCTCAGTTCTGCAATACCTGTTGTTAATGCCCTGTTTCATTTATCACTATTTAGTTATTTATTATTACTCACTTGCGTGCGTGGTGGGGTGGGATGGAGGGGGGGCTGTTGTTTTAATTGTTGCTGCTGCTGCTTTTAATTTCTGTAAAGCACTTTGAGTTACATTACATGTATGAAAAGCGCTCTACAAATAAAGTTTGATTGATTGTGGAGAATGCAGAGCCATACCCACAGAGGTGGAAAATGTCTGCTGCAAAGAGCTTAATGCTGTATGTGAAGAAAAACAGTTTGTCACAGTATTCATTCAAATAATGAATACATAAACAGCAGCATAATCGATGTGGAGAGCTGCCTGAAGAGCCACGCTGCATGACTCTTCATCCAGGCCTTGAGCCAGTCTGCCTGAACCCCTACTCCCTGCAGAATACCCTGAACATTTATAAGGCAGACCATGGGCCACAGGAGGCAAAGGAAAGATCTGTGTAAGTTAGACAATAAAATATTTTTTATTGATTTTGGATGTTTTTAAATTACACTGCTGTTGAACAAATGACATGCCTTTCAAAGACCAGTAAGGTTTAGTACCTGAGAATAAACTTGCACTGTTTATACAATCATATTAGTGATGTTGACTAATGTATACAGTGTATTTTATATAAACTAAAAAAAAAAAAGGGTACTGCTTGACTGTAACCATTTTAAAGGATAACTACCGTTTTTTACAACCTGGACCTTATTTCTGGCAAAATATATGGTCATTTACTCACCCAGATAACTTTGGTGTCATTCGGCGTCATTCGGACGAAATTAGATCCAGTGTAGCGGCGATATATCCATATAATGGGAGAGACGGGGCAGCGACACACAGCCTCTATATAACGCATTATCTGCCACGAAACTAGTTCATTTCATCAATATTTTGTTATGAAATGCTAGCGCTATTAGCCTCTGAGTCCGGGCTCGTCTATTGTCAACATCCGGGGTCTGTAGGCTGATCTACTACCTCTGACCTGGAAGATGTCGTCTCTGAGCTGCGCGCGCACCCGCGACAGCGCGGCTTGTTTACCTGTAGCTGCTACTGCTAGTTTGACCCCGGATGTTGATAACGGACGAGCCCGGACTCAGAGGGGAATAGCGCTAGCATTTCATAACAAAATATTGATGAAATTAACTAGTTTCGTGGCAGATAATGCGTTATATAGAGGCTGTGTGTCGCTGCCCCGTCTCTCCCATTATATGGATATATCGCCGCTACACTGGATCTAATTTCGTCCGAACGACGCCGAATGACACCAAAGTTATCTGGGTGAGTAAATCATCATATATTTTGCCAGAAATAAGGTCCAGGTTGTAAAAAACGGTAGTTATCCTTTAATCCCTCATCTTCCTCAGCCATATATCCACTCTCATGTAGGACAGATTGCTAACAATAAAGACTGGCTCATTCTGGAGCTGTTTTTCACATGGGTCTCTAAACATATTAAATCAACCAACATGTACATTACACTGATATATAGATGTATATATTAAATGCACATGATTGGACTTTTTTAATCACTAGATGATAATTCTTTCTGAAAATGTAGCTGTGTGGTCGTGGAAGTTCCATGGAATTAAAAAAAAACTGCTGTCCATTTTCTTGTCCATCCATTCAGCCAATATGATGAGGCAGACATCAGGTTGATGAATCAAACTCATCCTCTGAGGTCCCGATCTGTAAGACATGACAAAATGTGGAGGGAAAGGCTGTTTTTGTTTAGTACATCAATCAAACAAGTTTAACTTGGTTTCAGATAGGTTCTTCTATAAAGACAACACATATTGGTAATGTTTTATGAAAGACAGCTCCACAGTGTCAAATTTGATCACACAGAGGACAACCTACCAACCGATTTTTTTTTTTTATTACAGGCGTGCTCGCTATCTGGCCTATAGGAGTTTTGTGTCGTGGTGCTGGGGATATCTGGGAAAGGACAACCGGGTTGTCATCCCTTCCTGTGTTGTCCTCCGTATACAGCAGAACCCAGTACCCAGATGAAGATGGGGAGTACACCGGTTTTAAACCCCCCATTTAAATATTGAGAATTTATTTAGTTTAGTCTTCATGTTTGTTTTTTTATTTGTTTAAAAATGTATCCAATGTTATAATGAACTTCTCATAAATTAATTATTGAGTAACTCTGAGACCTGTACATGGGGAAAAGAAAAAAAGACAGGAATATGAAAAGACAGATTAGGCTGTCATCATGACCACTGCAACATACCTCGTGGCTGTGACTTACATGTTTGTGGGGTTAGGTGGGTGTTGACTCATCATGTCCTGGTGTGCGTGACGTGAGCGTGAACCTGGAAACATGGCTGTCAACTGCATCTGCCTTCTCAGGTCGCTCATACTGTGAGCACAGGGATCCAGGGACAGACACTGCTTTCATCTCAGCGACAAAGGGTGCAGGGTCATGGACGATTTCATTAAAAAGGAGGTCCATAAGCTCAGTGACATATTCTAAAAACAAAAGGAGAGAGCACAAAACATAGCACATTGTTGGAGTAATTAATACAGTCTAAACTTTGGCACAATGGCAAAAATATAGAATTTTTGTGTTTACAGCCTAGATATTTATACCTCGTCACTCAAGTCTTCCCAAAATGTTGCCAGCTGGGTGAAAAGGTTTTGAATTATACATAGAGATGACAACTTAACCTGTAGTATAGCTTGTCTTCACCACGGACACAACATGTTCCCCTCTCTTGGCCTTGGGAAATTTAATGTGGAACCGCAGTTCTCCTGAAGCAGTCCTTGCTTGGCTACGTGCAGAATTCTCATTGAAATGCAATGCAGCCAGGTAAAGCCTGATAAAAGAAGGATTTGTATTGGATTACTACAAAAACATTTCAAGTGCCACGGTCACTAGTGTAGACATAAAATGTTGTAATGTTTTCACTTGTCAGTTTTTCACTTGCATAACGCACAAGTCAAATTGCATTCTGGAATCTTTTAACTGCACAATATTGACATGATTACAGCACAATTTACCTGCAGAGCATTCCCAGGTATGAGAAGGCCACAATTTTTGGGTGCGAAGGGCAGAATCACGCTGTGGAACCCCTCCAAGGCAGATGTTTGATAGAGAGGGCTCAGCTTCTTTACATCACTGAGAATGCGCTTGTTCATGAGCACCTTCTCCAGCCTGTAGGTCGGCTTTGTTGCTGGAGGAGGAAAAAGTTGCAAATGTGTTGATTAGTGTATAGCTGCTGAGAACATATTAGAGAAGTATAAGTAAAATACATAAATGCTGTTGAATAATGGGATACCAGGCTTCAGCCGCTTCTTCTTATCATTGGAAGGGGTGTGGAGGCACTCAGGGAACAGAGGGTCGTCGTGAACATGCACACTCTGAATGTGGTTCAGAAGTGATGTCCACTTTGCCACTGTTACCTCTCCGCTAGGTGAACCACATGCTGACCAGTAGAGGTGATTTTTTATGCTGTTTTGCCACAATTTCACCTTGTGGCAGTGGGTGTTAAAGTTGCACAGGATTAGCAGTCATACAAATAATAAATAAACTACATTTTCCATATTATCTCACCTTTACATAAATGCCACACATCATAAAAGTGGTCAATGTTTGGTTTCTGTTTTTGGACCTGCCTGTGTCGGTCTGTCACCAAGGAAGCCACTTTGACACCAGATTTTTCAAGGAAGTCCAAACTCCGGATCAGCCCTTTCTTTTCCCTGCAGACACTGCTTCCCACTTCATTGCTCTGTGGATCAACAGACATAACAAAGTTACTTCATTTAAAAATAACAACAAATGTTCAAGCAAATCATCTACTTAGTCTCTATTTACCTGTACAAGTTGGATATCAACACCTTTGTTTGTTTTGAGATCCATCAAGGAATATGAGCCATACTTTGCACAACGGCCAGGACTGTCAGCACGTATGTCACCAGCAAGAGATACAGTTTCCCTCTGTTTCAGTTCCTCAAGCTGGTCGGTCTGGTGAGATCGCCATTTATGCAGCACGGAAGCCAGAATGTAGTTATGCACATGATTAGGGTGTGTCATTCTTGTGAAGGTTCTCACGTGCATTGCATTCAGCACCTGTAATGTAAAATCAGAGTAATCAGTCACACTCAAACAATGTTCACAACATGCACTACATCTCTCAGTAGCACTGTGGGATACACTGGCCCTAGAAACGGAAATGTGAGTAGAGCAATATTTTAGCAAGGGGGAAAAGAGAGCTGTGGGAGAAGCACACCCTGAGTTGTTTACATTATTTCATTGTTGTAACAAACCTTGTTAGTCTGGATGAAAGAAGAGCCTGTGTAGTATACAGCGGCTGACAGGGGCAGATTCCCTGCAGGAGAGCTGCCCAGAAGTGGTTGACTCTTCCACTGTCTGCTGTAGAAGCAACTCTGGTGGAGGCACTTCTGGGTCACAGAAAGGAATGTTCCTTTTACAAATGTCTCTACCTTGCATACTGTTGAGCAGGTGGGGCAGATTTTAAAAAGCTCAAGCAGACACTCCTTGAACACCAAATACTTCACTATGTCCTGCACTGGCTTGGTTGTTGCTCTATTTACAAAGAAAAGCACAGGCAACAGTTGTTACAAAGTATATCAGAAAGTAAATGCTGATGTGACAATATATATGTTGACAAATTCATTGTTACTATTATGTAAGATTAGTAAGGATCTATAACAAGCAAAGTTATCTTACTGTTCACTGGTGGTGTCAACTGACTCAGACATGGGGAGGTAGCTGGAGTCATCAGGATCTACAAAGCTGACACTAGGTTCAGACTCCTGAATAGATGGAAACTCCAAGTGAGGACGCTTTGTTGGTGAGTTCTCAGGTAAGGCTTTCCGCTTTAGTGGAGTTGAAGATTGTAGTGGAAGAAACTGGAATGTTGTGTCACCCACAGCAACACTCTTACTCGATACTGTAGCCTGAGAACCTGGAAAATATAATATATCAAATTATGATAATGTATTATAGCAATGTAATAATCAATCAGTGTTTTTTTCAACTATTATGCTATTTATACCCAGAATATGGCAACACCACAGACATTTGAAAAGTCAAACTAAGAACAGGTACACATACCTGTACTGTTTCTGTTGACAAGTGTTCCTTTGGACAGTTGTGTTGCCACAGTCCTTTTCCCCACAAAGCGGTCTGTTTGACATCCAGTTTCCCTGGTGTCTCTCTTTACGTCACCACACTGGCACGCTGCCTCTCTTGTGGTTGGAGGAGACTGCTTTGTCAAAACGAGATAACAGTGAAAATTACTTGTCTAATAAATCTTGGAGTGATGGAATGTCAATAATACATTTACTTTACAGTTATTTGTACATTACTTGGGCATTTATACTTTATGCTGTTTTATCTATATCTACTCTTACTTTTCAGAATAAAATTTCCTGTACAGTGAATCTCCACATGATTATGTTGAATGATGAACTGAAGGATTGTATGAAAGCAGATACAATTTTCCTAAATTCTAAATAAAAGGTAATATAAAACCCTCTTTTTATCAGCTGGAAAGTGCATTGTTACTGAGCTGACATCACGAGTAGACCTTTTATAGACACGCGGTTCTCAAGGCGCCAAATATATATCATCTTCTAGAATATGATGCATTACTATTGATTTAACTATACAAAAGCATGTTGTTGTTAAAAATGAGCAGATTTGTGCAACAGTGACAGTAATCCAAAATAATACCAGCTGTGGAGTAGCTTTAGTTTTGAATAACTGAATCATGTATGCTGCATGCGCACAGAAAATGATAACTCACATATTGACTCCGTCTAAGCTAGCTGCTCCCTTCTGTGAAAAAAAACACGCTCAGGGCGCTCATTTTAGGTGTCCCTCGGTCCATGTTTTACAATACACACAAATGTAAAACCCTGGTCTACATATAATTCCTTGTCATAGCTATATTGGTGCACATAAAATATTACCTGTGGATTATCATTGTGCTGTCAGATGGACTCCGCTCAGGGAATGAGGCCAAATCATGTTATGATTACATGCAATAACATTTGCTAACATTACATGGGCATGACAGGATGCACGATGTAAAATCACTTTCAGGATTTGCACCTTCAGCAAAATGCATTTAATTAAACGAATACAATATTTATAACATAAGCACACACTTACACTCTCTGGTGGGCACGTAATGCCGGTGGCGGAGATGAGAGCACCTGCTGTCAGCGGGACGGAGAGGATCGGTGGCAGGCACATAATGCCGGTGGTCGTCATGGTGGCACTTGCTGTCGGCCGGACAGGAGGATGCAAGCCGGGGACGGAGAGGGTCGGTTCGGCCCCATTGCCCAGCGTCAACGGACTCTTCAGAAATCCAGACTTTACCTGGTGATAGTTGCTGTAACTATTGGGGGTAAAGTGGACACTCCAGAGATGGGTGTTGGTGGTGATTTTGAACTCTCCACAGTAGCTCCTCTTGACAACATCGATCCACCGTTTCCTTACATTGTCGTGGGTAGGAAACTTAAATAAGCTATCTGAGCCGTTACCCTGCACACTGTGGCATCCAGGAAAGATGCAAGAGCGACGTGGAGGAGACATGGCTGGTTAGCTGACTGGTTGACTGGTTAGCTAGCTCCAAACTATCGTAAGCGATGCTAGAGACTCGAGAGCGAGCGGGAAAACCACCGAAGCTAATGCGCTTAACATATTTATACCGCTTCCGCAGCAGGGTGGGGTTTATGCTAATCATAGCTGCGTTACTTTCTGACCCGCCCATTAAATCCTGAACACAGAAATGTTGAAAAACAGTTTGGAAGCCTAGCTCCATAATTACATTCCAAATGGTTGAATGACTTCTACACGTTTTAAGGAAATACATTTATGACCTATTTAATGTGTTTAGAAGAAAATGGCTGAATTTGCTTTACACGGACTTTAAGCTCAATAAGTTATCATATCTTATTTCTATCATTTACTTCTAATTAACATAATGAGTTATGAAATTTCAACTTAATTTAATGAGTTATTGGTATTCCAACTTCAGTTCAGTGAAATGGAAATTTCAATGTGTCAACATAACTTAACAATATGAGTTTTCAGTTTTAACCGGATCTCTCAGAAACTGATCATGACCGTGGTGTGACAGCAATATTAATGCGCCGTATTAATAGTGCTTGTTGAAATTTCGTCTTGATCTGATAAGCAACTAACAATTATGATATAATATTTTTAAAAACTTGAGCAGGCGCTCCACCTGGTTGCAGCTGCCTATTAACAGAAGAAGAGGTACACTAGCCGAGCAGATTGAGAATGGTGAAAAGAGAAATGGCGGATGGCAGGATAACAGGCGGGAAGCAGGCGAGGAACAATGAAATAAGGTAAGTGGTTGCATTTATCACATAATTAATCCAACCCAATTCATAAATTGGTTCTGAAGGTATTCATTTATGTCTGTAACATTTCTAAACACAGGATAGTCGAGCCAAACATTAGTTACGGGAACAGCCTGACGTTCCGAAACACCTCCATTGCGAAACCCCTCCATCCCAACACACCCCACTCCGACACACCGCTGTTCTGAATCCGACTTTCAAGTTCCAATTACTTCCCAATATGGTTAGGGTTAGGGGTTAGGGTCAGGGGTTCCACAATAGCCTTTTCGGAATAGCGGGGTCTTTAGAAAAAATGGGAAACCACACCATTACGATGAATGGAAGTCTATTTTCGGAACAGTGGGGTTTCGGAAAAGCGGAGTGTAACCATTAGTCACAGTCCTCAGGCCTTAACTTACGTTACTTTTTAAACTTTCAGTAAAAAGAAATGCAAGAAATTATTAAGAGTTTTATAACATTCACCCCCTCAGAAGCACATTCATGGCGCGTTGTATGGTACCGGTGTAATGTTACCAGTTTGTAACGAGTTAGTGGCCTCACACGAGGCTCTGTGTCAGTAATAAGTCGTGGCCCGTGTCGTGTGTGTGCGCGCGCGTGCGGCGTCCCTTTAATTAACAATTAGCCGTAGCTTATGCTGTGTTGTTTGTGATGTTAGTTGAGTTAGCGGCTTCACATAAGGCTCTGTGTCAGTAATTAGTCGTGACCTGTGGTGTGTGTGTGTGTGTGTGTGTGTGTGTGTGTGTGTACGAGCGTGCAGCGTCCGTTTAGTTAGCAATTAGCCGTAGCGTATGCTGTGTTGTTAGTAACATTATGTGGCGGGGTGGAGGCTAGGGATAAGTGTTGCCGAACAACGCCACCTGGGGAATTTCGCCCCAGGAAATAGTTACTACTTTTTAGAGAGGCTTTAAGATCACACAGGTTCATGAATCACCACTGGGCAGGAGACAGTGTTCAAAATATAAAAAAATCCTTTTATTATACAGTTTTATTTAAGTTTCCAGATTACCAGACCGTCTCACATTAATAAACTCTGGGCCAAAAGGGGGGCGGGTGGATGGACAGGGCTGGGCTTGCCACGGCGGCCCGGAACCAAAGAGGAGGGAGAAACTAACAAATAATATCACCCGTGACACTGCACACACACGCCTGAGAAGTGAAGAACCCACCACCAGGGATTGGGTCGCTGCTCTGGGCTCACAGCACCTGTCCACAAGGAGAGAGGGAGAATTAAAATGGCCTCACAGTCCGACTGGCATCTCTCTCAGGCAAGCACACACACACACACACACACACACACCAAAATCAACAATAAAGTATTGTGAAAAAGAAACCAAAATAACCCAAAAAAATATATCCATATATATAATTAGATCTTCAAATACAGTTAAACAAAAACAATGAAAAAAATACAAAATAACTCAAATTCACACTTAATACCCAAATTAATAAATCAAGCTGTTCATCAAATCAATAACAGACCCACACAGCAGCCCCCAGAGAGCCCAGGAATTTCAGGGCTCTGATAATAGTTCTGGGAGGGGGATGCTGGATGCAAACTTAACCCAGAAAAACCAGAAAAAAAGAAAACAGCAAAAATAGATGTTTAAATGAGAATAAAATAGCTGCATAAAGTCTGCAGCAGCCAAACAACGGAGCCAATCAAAAACAGCAGCGTCGTCCAGGGAGTCGTGGCGATGAATTAATACTTGAATGGACCTCACCAGCGCAGCGTCACAGCAGGCCAGGTAGCAGAGTTACTGCACGGCTTCGGCCTGATCTAAACTGTGGCACAGAATATTAATTAGCCGGGGGTCGAGCAGCGGATAGAAGAAAAAGAGGAGGGCGGACAACGCTGACTTACACGAGGAGGCACAATCCACACCCAGGAGGGCTCCCAGCGGGGTAACTCGGCCCCACGCCAACAGCTGTCCGCCACACTACAATAAAAAAAGAGAACCGTGTCACCGATGCGCCCTGTGGCACACTAAGTGGGAGGAAGGACAGCGGTGCGCATACCTGTTGCACTACAGGAGGAAACGTGCGCCAAGATGATCCGCCACGCCAAACAGGGCTCCACCACACTCAGACACACAACAAAGGCACCAACACCTGCACCGGCTCTGCCACGCCGGGCCACAGCCACCACGGAGGACCAGCGGAACGGGAAAGGAAGAGAGGGCTCGCAGGTGTGACCAGACCAGTATAAATAAAATGCGCAGCGCCGCCCATCAATCAGTGCGCCGATCCACACCTACTGTGGATGGAGCAATGAAGAGAGGGGAGGGATGTGAAAGAAAAGACCGTCCTGGCACAATTAGTTGAGTTAGCGGCTGCGCACGAGGCTCTGTGTCAGTAATTAGTCATGGCCCGTGTTGTGCGTGCGGTGTCCGTTTTGTTAGCAATTAGCCGTAGCGTATGCTGTCTTGTTTGTAACGAGTAGG
The DNA here is from genome assembly GCF_965226575.1 of Pagrus pagrus. Taxonomy (NCBI): domain Eukaryota; kingdom Metazoa; phylum Chordata; class Actinopteri; order Spariformes; family Sparidae; genus Pagrus; species Pagrus pagrus. The sequence goes on from NC_140192.1 coordinate 31,750,444, forward strand.
GGCTTAACAAAAGCCTCTTGTTGACAGAGCCGGTGAATCACGAAATCGTCTGAAAAAACCTCAACCAAGTGCCAACAACAAGCTAGATTCAGAGAGAGCAGTTGGTAGTTTGTTAGCATATAGGCTGCACAGCACATTAGCATGCTAGAATTATTCTCATACCGAGTTGGTTGTAGTGATTGCACCGACTAAGTTACTTCCAAAACACAACGCTTGGGCTTGAATGTGTTTAGTAACGTCCGAAAATATAACTACGTTTTCGGGAGTTACTAAGTACAATCGCAAGTTGACGTTGTGTTCGGTGTAATAACTATAACCAACTCGGTATGACAACAGTAAGTAGCATGCTAACGTTACCTCCCAATCCCGATCACACTGTTCAACAATTACGTTGATTATCTGCATGAACTAAGGAATCCGCAACTTTTCAAGACAAGACATTCATAGTGTTTTAGTAAGTTAGTCATCGTTTACAGTCACTACATGAAAACGTGCAAGCTGACGTTGTGTTCGGCGTAATAACTACAACCAACTCGGTACAACAGTAGCTAAGTAGCATGCTAACGTTACCTCCCGATCACACTGTTCAACTATTACGTTGATTATCTGCATGAACTAAGGAATCCGCAACTATTCAAGACAAGACGTTCATAGTGTTTTAGTAAGTTAGTCACCGTCTACAGTCACTACATGAAAACGTGCAAGCTGACGTTGTGTTTGGCGTAATAACTACAACCAACTCGGGACGGCAACAGTAGCTAAGTAGCATGCTAACGATACCGATAACAACAATAGCCTGACGTTACCTCCCGACCACACTGTTCAACAATTATGTTGATTATCTGCATGAACTAAGAAATCTGCAACTTTACAAGACAAGACGTTCATAGTGTTTTAGTAAGTTAGTCATCGTTTACAGTCACTACATGAAAACGAGCAAGCTATGGAAACGGACAGCATTAGATTATCTCCCAGCTTTATTATGGTTATAAACTGTGGACAAATAGTGCCCCAATGAACACCACATAACAACAAATCAACTCAAAGTAAAAGTCGGTAAGATAATAAATATGTATATATGTAATATATGACTTACAAATCCAGTAGCATCTAGGCTAGGTCGCCATCAGTTCTTTCAGCTCGCACCACCAAGCGTAAGCTGGTCCAATATTTATCCATGTCCGGCTCATGTTATATCACTTTCTCTTTTTCTTTTCTTCGCCTCCTCTGACAATACCTTCTTGTTTTTTTTTAGCTGGCTTGGCCATGGCGTTGGTTTACAAAAAATCCAAGTAGCTGCTGGCTAAATCCACAGACGAATAAACGTGCCGTAAAGCAGGTCACACTAGACTTCTTTACGTCAGGTATGTTCCTACCCGCTCTGGGAAGTTACACAGTGCGGTTTCTACCTGCGCGACCCCCCTCAGGCTGCAGGGGCGTCACCGTTCATCCATTTAACCGTTATTCTACCACTTAACTGAGTTTAGAAACATTATTCTAAGGTCGAAAAGCTACCGGGTGTTGCTTTAAGCAAGCATGATCATGGACCTTTCTCTGTTAGACAAATCACAGTCTCTGTAACCCATCGCCCAGAAAGAGATGGAGATATTCACTTTACAGTAACAGTTATAGTTTTGCAGTTGAGGTGTTGTAACTTCTCATTGGTCAAAAAGGTGAGGAGGCCGTGGTTTAGACTTGGCTCTCCTGTCGTTGATGCACAGGCTGGCTCCCAGCCTCTTGGCAACACGATTCCTCCAATCCGTGAAGACATCACCCTGTAGAAAGACCCTCCCTCTTCCTGTTCTCTTCCTGTCTCATCCTGCACTGCTCTGCACTACTTTGAGTTCCTCTAAGGCACACTTGCTATCATTCCACAGACAGATACTGCTCACTACAAGGTCATCATGTGCAGGCAACTTTGTTACGGTGACAAAGGCAGCTGTGTTCTCTCTCTTATCCTGGCTTGTTTCTCCAATGCCTTAACCCTTCATAGCATGGGGTCAATGCTTGTGTCAACCTCATCTATCAACAGGATAAGTACAGCTCTATATGGGGACTTCATTAAGTGAACAATGTGAAGTAGCATATGACTGGTGGAGAAAAACTATTATATCTCAACAGATACTCGATTCCTTTTACTGACTACCGAGTTTGTATGAGTCACTCACTAAAATGAATCGGGTTTTCGAGTGACTTGAGTCAGTCACCCAGAGGTTCACAGGTAAGGGAGGGGCTCTACGAGCTGGGAGGGAGCGCGAGTGAGCTGTGAGCTACGAGTTGCAGCTCCTGAGTCCTGAAAGGTGCGGAGCAGCGAGTTTCTCAGGTAAGGGAGGGGCTCTACGAGCTGGGAGGGAGAGCGAGTGAGCTGTGAGATGGAGCTACTGGGTCAGTCAATCGCTCTTTTGCTGTATCAGCCTGTGATATAGCTCAGCTCAGGGGAGAAAAGAGAGGAGACAGGGGAGTTGAGTTGAAACAATGACCAGAGCCGTTGCTTCAGCCATGGAGCTTATACAGCAATTAGCTTGATACATTTACGCAATTGCAGTTAGAATAACAGTTGTGTGGCATGTCTCCTCTTTGCAGTTAGCTGGCGGTAGCAGCGGTGAGTCACTGAACGAGTAAATGGAGACAATGGCTGTGTCCGAAATCACCCCCTAATCACTATATAGTGCACTATATAGTGACTACGCCATTTTGTAGTGGTGTCCGAATGTATAGTGATCAGGATATAGTGCACTCATTGTGTCCCACAATGCACCGTGAAATGTAGTGAACATCCGATGGTCACTAACCGAAGCAAGATATCCCATCATGCATTGCCAGAAAATTTCTTCGGGCATTCCGCTGAAAATGGCGGACAGACGGGATGAAAATTTGATTTATAAATGTAAGTATTTTTCCGTTTAACGTTTGATTCCAAAGTTCATTTCTTAATATATAATACTGTCAAATATTTAAAAATGTACTGGCGGGTGCACATTAAGCCATTACGGCACCAATCATGGCTAACGACCGAGCATAGTACTACAGGTAATGCTATTTTTCATATTAAGCTAGAGTAAAAATTGACTACAACCTATTATAATTAATAAGTAACGTTAGCAAAATTACATTCAAGTGTCAAATAAGGCCTGGAGAAGCTCGTCAATTTATTTTAATCTCGCAGGGACCGACGATGATGTGGCAGCCTTGATCCGGCTGAGGAAGGACAACGATCGCCTGTTTTCAGGCAAACGTTTCGCCTCCGCAGCCGGTTGGGAGTGAGTTATGTCATATTCTTGTGAAGCAGTAACGTTATCTTATTAAGATGAAAACTGAGAACAACTGTAAAATGACACAGACTTTTGACTAAATTACTGTTTATCATCAGCATTTGATACTGACAGCATTAATGATAGGTTAATTGTTGTTGTTTTTATCATCCTGTACTTGTTATTGCATTTTGTAGAGCTGTGCTGAAAGAAATGGGCCTGACTCGGGTGGTGACTCCTTCCCGGGCGGCCAAAAAGTGGGAGAACATGAAGAAGACGTACAAGGTTAGGATGCATCATAATTAACTACAGTTCTAGTGACTTTTCCCTTTTTGTATATTTTCTTTGCTGTGTTTAGCATTATAAAGGAAAACTGCATTAATTGCACACATCAAATGTGTGTATTTTGCAATGTGTGCAGGAGCTGAGGAAGCCACCAACTGGGAGTGGCACTGAATCGGGGGAGTCCACTGCCGGGACTTGGAAGTGGTTCTCCCTCATGGATGAGGCAATAGGTGGGAGGCCTTCTATTCAGCCTCCTTGCCTCATTGCCTCAGCCTGGGGGGAGAACCCTCCAGTCTCAGCATCATCCTCCTCTGATTCAGTGCCACCAGAGCCAGAGGGTCAGGGTGAGAGAGAGCAGGAGCAGGAATCAGAGTCTGAAGAGCCAGCTCCACCCAAGAGACAGCGGCGTGACCCTGTCTTAGAACTGTTGGAGAGGCAGGAGAGGAGGGCAGAGGAGAGGGAGAAAAGGGAAGAGGAAAGGGAGGAGAGGCTATTGAACCTCCTCGAAAAAATAATTGACAAAATATAAATGTAAATTCATTTGAATGAATAAATAACAAATTAGTAAATGCATGTCTCACAAATTTGTTGACTTGCAACTTGAACCAAGAGAAGAGAAGAGGGCAGAGGAGAGTGACAGGAGAGCTGAGGCCAGGGAGGAGAGGCTGTTAAATGTTTTAGAAAAAAATATTGAAAAAATTTAAAATAGATATCGAAAAGACAGATGTGTTAACAAAATGTTCTTTTATAAAACTGATTTGCAATGACTGAACTCATCTATATACAATACCTAACAATGATTATCAAAAACAAAAACTGATTCACTAATATTTACAAGGCAAATTCTAACATTAACATTTCTTTAACTAACAAATCAACGATTACATTATTAAACTTTTAACACACTATAATATCATTTGAAACTAAAACTTAACTACTAAGATGTATAATCTAACCAAAAAACTTAACTTTGTACTTCCTTTTTTTTTTAATATACAGTTTTTTTAATTGTAGTCGTGCTCCTGAAGAGCTCGAGGAGTGTTGTCCGGTGCAGACAGCGCTGCAGCGATGCGCCCACGCAGCTGTTCCCCACAATGCAGGCCCTGCTGATGCTGCTCACCTCCATCATCTGGAAACTCATCCACTGGCTCTAGTATGTCCCCATCTCTGATGCAGAGGTTGTGCAGGATGGCACAACAAGCAATGACCTTCACTGCAAATGCAGGTTGCACCTCCAGAGCCTTGAAGAAAACCGCTCTCCATCTGGTCTTCATGATGCCAAAGGCCCGTTCTATGACTGAACCGGCCTTTGCATGGTGCCGGTTGAACCTCCCAGCGACCACACCTCTCACAGGCTCTCTGTAAGGTGTGACAAGGGCCACTGGTTGGGACATGCAGGGGTATCCACCATCCCCAAGGATGCAGTACCCCTCAGGTGGATACAGGCTGCGGACATACAGAGGGCTATTTTTTAGGACTCTCGAGTCATGCACTGAGCCAGGATATCCAACAAATATGTCCAAAAATTGGCACTGGTGGTCACACATGGCTTGCAACTGTATGGAGTGGAACAGTTTGCGGTTAAAATAACACTGCGCCTCTGCACTGGGTGGCTTTATGCGGACATGGCAGCCATCAATGCTGCCCACAACCCTGGCGAATGCTGGGGATCCAGCCAAGCGTGCAAAGCCATCTCCAATATGTTGTGCAGGTCATCAGGGGATGGAAAGTGGATCACTCTGTTCTTTATTGTGATTATTTTGTCAGCAACCCTGTGGATGACATCGTGGACTGTGGAGCGTGGGATGCCAAAAGCTCTCGACACAACACAGTAGGACGTTGCACTTGCCAGCCAAAACAAAAACACGAGAACCTCGAGGTCATGACCCCAGCCGTGGTCAAATGGAGAGCGGAGGACGTGGACAAGATGAGCCACTGTGGGCAGGGCCGTAGCCAGGATTTTTGAAATACCGAGGTCAACATTCGGCAGGACCCCCCCCCCCCCCCCCCCCCCCCCGGAAAAAACAAAACAAACACACAGTACCATGTTGCTGATGAAACATTTATTTTAGTGTGTCTTTGTATGACTGCGTTGCTGTAATCGTAAAATAAATATATATAAAATTATAACTGAAGTATTTGAGTGTGTGTGTGTGTGTGTGTGTGTGTGTGGTGTTGCTGCCTCACAAAAAACTACAACTAAGATGATCTGTAACTGTATACATGAAGTGTTTGGTATAGGCTATGGTGAGTGAGTGAGTGAGTGAGAGAGAGAAAGAGAGAGACAGAGAGAGAGAGAGAGAGAGACACAACCATTATTGCTATGATCTAATATTGTTGTTGTTGTTTTTCATTTCTTTATTTTATGTATTATTATTATTATCATCATCATTTCATATGAACTGTATATATATATTTTTCATTATATATAACAACTTGTAACTGCCTAATGACACCCAATCTGTGTATAAGAGAGAGACAGCACTTCATCAGCACACACACACACGGGGTATACAGTATAAATGCATATATACTTTTTTATTTTATTTTATTATTTATTTTATTTTTTTATTTGTATATATTTGATTCTGTGAGTTGTATTTGTTTTGGTTCTTTGATTCTTGATGCTTTGGCAACATAGTTCTCATAACATTCATGCCAATAAAGCGAATTTGGATTTGAGACAGAGAGAGAAAAAGAGAGAGAGAGAGAACGAGAGAGAGAGTGGAGATCCTGCTGAGGCTTCTTAGCATCTCTATTGGCTATCTGTTGCATCTGTAGGCTCGTTCGCTACTTTTCTCATTCTCTCAGCTTATTACAATTCTCACCTTTCCTCCTCTTTGCCTGATCATCCTCTGCCTTTCTTGCTGCAACAAATGATAACTTGGATTGATGCAGCCTCTAACCACTACGTTGCATCTTTGCTCCGATTCATTTAATTGCCGTTCTAAAAATAGACCTGCAGTCACGTCGCGACCGTGTTTACTTTCGGTTTTAATGAAACGAAACTTAAGGAAAAAAGTACCGAGGACATGACCTCGGTGTCCTCAATGGTGGCTACGGCCCTGACTGTGGGTCTTGAGAGGCGGAAGTCCGGGCGGAGGTCACTTTGGCTATAAAAATATAAGGCCAAAACAGGAATCTGGTGGTTCACTCTGCAATAGTGAGATGGTCGGTCAAGCTGTAAAAAATGTAAAATTAAATAAAAACATAGATAACAGTGTCATAAAATGAAATGTGCAATAAAAATTATTTTAACTTATTTATTCATGTGTATTTTTTATAAGCTACTGTACAACTGAATTTCCTCTAAGGGATGAATAAAGTATATCTATTTATCAATCCATCTGATGCACAGCTCCACTACTTCCTGAACTTAAGGCAGCTCCTTTATTTCCTGTCTTATATTATTGGACAAACTGATTAATCCAGGTGTGACTGATCATTGTGACTACTCGGTTACACCTGGATTAATCAGTCTGTCCAATTATGTAAGACAGGAAAAAAAGGAGCTGCCTTAAATTCAGGAAGTAGTGGAGCTGTGCATAGAGCCCATTAGATGTATGAACAAAGTTGTGCCGTGTCTGTTTCAACAGGAGGGGGTGTAGTTTGACAACACGAGTGAATTACTAACACTGACAACACATTAATGATTTAGATGTCTTGTATAAATGTAAAATCCTTCATCTTTATACTTACAATGGGAAGACATCTCGCAAGATTGGCAAGAGCCGCGAATCTCACTCTTCTTCTCCTCGTTTGTTGGAGGCGTATTCTCCTCCTCATCAAAATCATGTGGATGATGGTGAGTAAGTACACCGATAAATTAATGTTCGGTGGCATTATGGGAAGATCTGAGGCTTATGAAAATGAAACGAAGTAGGCAATGAATGAATGAAGTAAGTAAGTGGGGTCTAACAGCTCTGATCGCACGGTACAAGACAAAAGAGACAAAAGATGTGGCGCGAAAATGGTGTATATATATACACACGTATATAATATATATATTTTATTTATACATAATCGGGATGTACATAAACTGCTTGTGTTTTGACTCAATAATATTAATTTTATTAGGGACACAACCGGCGTTGATGTATGACGTTTCAACTGTGCGACAGCAGTGACGTAATTAACGGCGCCTGAGTAGTGTCCGAAAGTGCTTTTTTCTTTCTGCCGATGAGCTCACTATATAGTCCACTATGTTGGACTCCCTATATAGTGAGAAGGGAGTAGGGAATAAGTGAGTGATTTCGGACACAGCCAATGACTCGTAACTCCCGAGTCAGTAAAAAGAATCTCGAGTTTTGAACGTTTCGTTCATGACTCGCACATCACGAGTGGGACTGTTCACTACTGTTTATTTCCTGTATATCTGTGTAGCCCTGTACAAAATTCATAAAGGGTACAGTGCATAAAAATTGAATTAAAACCTGTTGTTTTACAAATAAGTTCATGATAAGTACAGTTAAAGGTATTAAAAATGGTTAAAATATATGCTGTTTAAAAGTATAAATATAATGTACAGTTTAATAAAATAGACTATTTACAGTTAAAGAGATAAATAAGTATTAAAGTCCGTGTAAAGCAAATTCAGCCATTTTCTTCTAAACACATTAAATAGCTTATAAATGTATTTCCTTAAAACATGTAAAAAGCCATTCAGCCATTTATAATTTAGTTATGGAGCTAGGCTGCCAAACTGTGTTTCAACATTTCTGTGTTCAGGATTTAATGGGCGGGTCAGAAATCATAGCCGCGTTACTTAGCATAAACCCCGCCCTGCTGCGGAAGCGGTATAAATACGTTCAGCGCATTAGCTTCGGTGGTTTTCCGCTAGCTCTCGAGTCTCGGATAGCATCGCTTATGCTAGTCTGCAGCTAGCTAACCAGTCATGTCTCCTCCACGTAGCTCATGCATCTTTCCTGGATGCCACAGTGTGCAGGGTAACGGCTCATTAAGCCTATTTAAGTCTCCTACCGAGACAACTTAAGGAAATGGTGGATCGATGTTGTCAAGAGGAGCTACTGTGCAAAATCACCACCAACACCAGTCTCTGCAGTGTCCACTTTACCCCCGATAGTTACAGCACGGCCACCGGCATTACGTGCCTGCCACCAAGCCTCTCCGTCCGCCGACAGCGGCTGCTACCATCACGGCCACCGGCATTACGTGCCCGCCACCGAGCCTCTCCGTCCGCCGACAGCGGCTGCTACCATCACGGCCACCGGAGAAAGAGCACCTGCACAGGTAATATTTTATGTGCACCAATATAGCTATGACAAGGAATTATATGTAGACTGGGGTTTAAATTACTGGGAAATAAATTACCATTCTGATGGAGGCTGTGAGGAACGAGGCTGAGCACTATCAGTGTCTGACTCAGTCAGTTTCTGGCTCTGATGGCTCAAACAGGTAGTGCTGGGTCCTTCAGATGATGCTGCTAGCACTAGCTTCCATTGTTGCTAGGCTACGTCCTTGTGCAGTACACAGAGGGCTCCCCTCCCGCGCGTGGGCGTGGTTCCAGCGCCTCTAACTGACACGCCCCCAGCGTTTCACAGCAGAGAGAAGTGCTTGTTTTTCCATGATTTTGAGACCTAATTTTATATACTTAGCAACTTTTTTAATCTTTCAAATTTGGCTCAGTGGTCAATGATACATGTTACTGTGGTGTGACAAACTCATAACACAATTTTTTTGCTGCTTTACACGCACTTTAAGGTCTTTAAGTTCATTTAAGTGGATAAAATACCTGATCTGAGCGCATAAAAAGAGATGAGCAAGCAGTATTTACGTGTGTAACCTAACTTGTTACCTGTCATGTGTCAATCATTTCATTTCTGTTTTTCCTTTTGGTTGTTATCGAGTTCAAGAGCCAATCAGGATGTATTCGCTGGTAAGGGGCGGGACTATTGGCGCAGGTTAGTGTGATGTGTTAGTGCGCACATAGATATATATATAAAGGCTAGTTGTCTCGTCCGCGTTGCTGGCCAACGGAGTCGAACGTCCGCACAGGTCGGCCATCTTGGTACAGGTAGCTCGCTCACCCATAACATTGTGTTTGTAATGAAACATGTACTTTTTAAATAACCATAACTTGCTCAATTTTCAACCGATTTTCAAACGGTTTGGTTTGTTATAAACGTCAAAGATGTAGTTATGACACTGCATACTTATGAATAATTATGTTATGTTCTAAAAAATAGAAGAATGTTCTAAAATAGGTAGACTACAATAGGCTATACATCAAGAAATGCTGCATGTTGAAATCCCCACCCTGTACAGAGATGTGTTTATGACACTGCATACTTATGAATAATTGAGGCCTTGAGACGAATAACCATACAAGTCCATATTTCCAATTTTGAATGAAAATATTTTAACACAAGAAGAGGTTGAAAGTGGATGAGTTTTGAAGAGGATTTGAGGATTTTTACATTTGCTTCCATATTACTATTATTTTTGCAAAAGCTTAATATTTGAAAAAGTTGAAAAGCTAAAAAGCTGAACTGTACAAGGCTGAAAGAGCTTAAAAAGCTGAACATGTTGATAGTTGACTGGTTTCTATAGCTGAACGTATGCTGAAGCAGTAGTAAAATGACATTTGAAAAATTCCCCATAAGGATGAATGAGAAAACACCTCCCAAACACCTGCAGGTCTAGACAAAAGTGTAATGGTTATGGCCAAAATATGTATACAGTGAGTAATAGGAGACATTGCTGAACGTGTGATGTGTTTTTTATTTCTGTAGAGTGAAAAAATGAGGGAGCCAGAGCGAGAGACAAAACCGGTACCGTCTGCTCCCCCCAGAAATTTAGGCTCAAAGTTAACACTGCGGCTTATGGGGGAGTTGCTGGAGCGCTTGTCGCTCGAGGGCTTCTACAGCCAAAAGTTTAAGTCCTATATCTGAAATAAGACCAACATCTGAAAGCCAACAAGATTTCCTACATTTCTATGTATATATTGTCTATGTGAAGTAAAAGATGTGGGACCCAAATCAAGCTGAAGAGGGTTTTTTCTAAAGTTTTTGCAGCTGCTCTCCACTCTAGCGATGTCACCCACTCTAGCTCACGCAATACACACCCATTATAAACCCAGAAGAGGAGCTAAAAATCCTTCAAACTAAAACTGTGATGATTTCTTCAAAGAGAAAAGATGCGATTTCAACATGTTCAAGCATCCAGAATTATAACCACGTTAATGACGTTTGTAAGAAACCAAACTGTTTGTAAATCCATCAAGGTTTCAGCGAGATAAGAGTAAGTGTTTGTGCAGATCACTGACTTTACCTCAGGTTCCACAGATACAGCCAGAGAGCTAACCTGTACCAAGATGGCCGACCTGTGAGGACGTTCTAGACTCCGCCGTAAGACATCTAGCCTTTATGTATATATCTATGAGTGCGCATGCGAGAGGAGAGACCCAGACGTTGTCGTGAAGAAAGCTATCGTCCGGAGTTCAGAGTGGGAAACAATTAGAGTTATCGAGGTCGACTACCCGTGGTCCTGGTTTTTGCTCTTTTATGTGACTCGCAGAAGGTAAATATAATGTATGTGCCGTGATTTTGTAAGCTGTAACTTCATGTTGTAGTGAAAAGACCGGAGTGCAATGTATTTAGCCACCCGCTAACTAGCGTAGCATCCCGTGTTTGATAGCATAGCTTTAGCATGTTGCTAATCTCTAAATGCTAAAATGAGTTAACGTTAAGTCAATATGATATAGCGTGATGATATTATGGCTCAACAGAGTTTATGTAATTAAAGGAGACGGACACTGAAGAGAGAGGTTGAGACGGTTGCTGGTGGATGGACCCTGCTGTTTTCTTCTCTGCGGTTGTCTTCTTCCCGGGATTTTTTCGCCGTGTGTTGCTGTGCTTGGACTTGTGCCTGCCATCACCCCATCTGTGACTGCTATTGCCTTATGTCCCCCTGCTATCCCCTTTTCTGTCGCTTGGATCTGTGAGTATCGAACTAACATGACAATGCACGTGCTTTTATTTTTCTGCTCTTGAGTGAAGTGGCCCTAACAGTTTTTAGGCCTCACCGCACCCGAGCGTCATCACAGGCCTGCAACAGTTTTGAGTTTGTCTTTTGTGTGTGGGCCCACATGTGGTAAATGTGAATGCCTAAAAGTTAATAGAAATAGTATTTGTTTTGTTTACCAGAAACTGTGAAAGGCAACGATTTCATTTAATTTTAAAACAATTTAAAGGGTCTGTATTTTATTTTTGCCTTTAAAGAAAATTCTCATTTGTATGTATATTGTGCATTTATTTTATTTTATATTTCACTTCCTGAGAGAGAAGCTAACACCTATTTGATTTATTTTCCTTTGTAAATAAACACCTGTGAAGGTTTTGTCTTTAAAAAACACAGTCGTGGTGGTCCTTAAAATTTACTTAGAAAACTGACCTAGAGTCATTTAAGATATTTTTATAATAATCATTTTTCCCTGTTTTAATACGAACTCAAGCCCAGTCTCACTTTAGTAATTAGTTTATCACCCTTAAACTCGAGATCTGGGTTACATCTGTCCAGCACTGTGCGCTGGTATGACGTACTGGGGGAGAGCAGAGAGTTGTCTACTGTCTCTAATACGCTATTAGAACCTCATACAAACCCACTTCAAAAAAATTGAACCATCCCTGTGATGTTTTTGCTCATGTTTCTAGTTCACATGACTAAGGCTTTTATACCATACTCTAATAATGTATGTTGTGTGTTTTAGGTGCTGTTGGTCCATTCATTGAAGTTTGGCTACGACTGTGGATGAAGTGGAGTTGTAAGTTTTGCAGTTTTGCCACTTACAGTGAAAGAACAATAGTGAGCCATTACAAAGGCGGACATGGACGTGGAAGACGGGGCTTGAGCTGCATTTACCCCAGCTGTCTAACTGTGCTCAAATCCCATGTGGATTTTGCAAAACATATCAAGGAGCATAAAAAATGATCAAATCCAGTTGCTAGACTATGCAGTGAACTTTGTACTTTTTCCACACCAACCAACATAAAGCAATATTTTCTTAATTTAAAGAGACATTTGAGAACTCTTGTCCATTTAAGGGGTGCTCTTTTAAGTCAAGTGTATTTTCAACTTTTACTGCCCACAGTAGTCGATATCATCATGATGCTAAGTTTGTTGATTTAAAACCTGACCTTGTTGTAAAATGTCACAGTCAAGCCTTTGTAAGTGATGAAGAGGAAGACTTGAACAATTTAGTGTCATCGGATTTATTGTCTGAATCTGAATTTCAGCCTGTACAGAATTCCATTCAGCGGCGGATTGCATCCCTTTTTCTTCACCTGCAAGCAGTCCTTCATGTGTCACAGACAGCAACTCAAGAAATTGTTGATGACTTATTTGATGTTGGTTAATGTGCGGGACAAATAACTAGACAGACAGTTGAAAGTATTTTGAAGGAGCAAAATTGCACAGCGGAGGAATTAACAGCATCATTGACTGAAGCATTACAGAGTGCCAACCCACTTTCTTTACTTTCAAGAGAGGGGTCTCTTGGCACTGAATTTAAAAGGCAGGCATTTTATAGACATAACTTTACTGTCATTGAGCCTGTTGAATATGTTTTGAGTAGACAAAAAAGGTCTCATACTGTTGTTTATGTCCCTATTCTAAAATTACTTTCTGAACTTCTGAAAAGAGAGGGAGGTATTGCATGAGTTGAGAGTAAACAGACCAGTTGAACAGTCTGGACATTACACATCATGTCTGGATGGTGACTACTTTAAAAGAAATCCAATTCTCTCACATGAAGATGTTAGTTTATGTATAACTTTGTACATTGACGATTTTGAAATTTGTAATCCCTTGGGCACCTCCAGTAAAAAACACAGAGTTTGTGGTGTGTATTGGGTTCTTGCCAATTTGCCAAGAAGATACAAGTCATCACTGTCACTATCAATTTACCTAGCTTTACTGTGCAAAACTGAGCATATCAAATTTATGGGTATAATAGTGTCTTGGAGCCACTGATAAAAGACATTCAATATCGAGAAACTGTTGGTGTGTTTGTTGAGAAACTTACTTGTAATGTAAAAGGGACCATTTTGTATGTGGCTGCTGACAACTTGGCTGCACACTCCTTAGGTGGGTTCCAGGTGTCCTTTAATGTGGACAAATTTTGCAGGTTTTGTGTGGTGTAGTGTCTGTGTGTTTCTTATACCTCTTGAGCTCTGAGTGACAGGACAGGATGGGACAGGACCAGATGCTTCCCTTAAAGTATATTTGGGAAGGTGATGACGTAAAGGTCTCATGTCTTGGATAACAACTCCTTAGCCTGCAGGCATGCAAATCTCTCACCTTTCGGCGAAATTCGCCGTTTTGAATCCAACATAGGTCATCCACGTGAATCGTGTAGAACCGATGACAAAATGTTTTTTGGGAGGGGGGGGTGTTGCGGAGCGGAGCGGGAGCGGATATGGATTTCTATACCTGGGAGCGTGGAGCAGAGGACTTGCAATTCACCGCCATAACGCTAGAGGCGTGTGTGTGGCAAAACGGCTGGATAGTAGTAATCAGTAGTATCTTTGGCTGGACGACAACCGCCGTTAAACACGAGGAAGAAGAAGAAGAAGAAGTAGAAGGAGCTTTTCGCGTGGTGAATCGATAAGACTGAAAGAGTGCCTGCTCTTTCAGTCTTATCGATTCACCACGCGTGTTAATTTCGTCAGACGAGACGAAAAATATTCGTCAACGATGGTTTTTTTCATGACGAAAACGAGACGAAGACGAGACGAAATCAATGCCCTTAAACACTGACTGTGACGAAATTAACACGCATTTTTTGTTGACGAAAGAAGACGAGACGAAATCTACTTAATCAAATACAAACTTAATACAATGTGGCTCTTTTTTCGTCACAGACTTTTAAATTACAATCCAAAAAGTGCCTTCACTGGATGCGCGTCAGTTTTTTTCTCATCCTGCGCTGCTGCCAGGGGTGTGTGTGTGTGTGTGTGTGGTGCTCTGTGCTAAGTGCGGCGAGTACAAACAGAGCTTCTCTGGTGAAACGAGCTACAGAGTAATTTCACGTGTTTCAATAAATGTATTCCTGCCTGATAAAACTGAGTGAGAAAAAGACTAAAATGAATCTATTGGTTTGACTAGATTAATTGTGATTAACATTACTGTCAATCTGCTTTCAAAGACTGAAAAAAGACTATTGACTAAAACTATACTAAAATACTTTGGATTTTCTTTGACTAAAACTAGACTAAAATGCCAAGACTTTTCGTCGACTAAAATGGTGACGTTGGATACAGTATGTATACAGCATCTTTCATGGACCCAGAGTCGAGTCTTCTTTTAGCTTGATGAATAAGGTCATTGACCATAGAAGTGGAAACATGAACATTTCAACATTCAATGCCATTCAAACGGTCAAGTACACCCTCCAGTCCAGGGAGAAGACAGCTGTGTAGTTTTAGTAATTTAGTTTTACACCATGGGTTCGCCGGTTCGCATCCCGGCCCAGGCACCCTTGCTGCTCAAAGTCCTCAAGTAAGTTTATTGTTTAATGTTGCTACTACTCAAAACACATCCTTCATATCGTTTCAATATGCAATTTGTAGTTATAGTATGGTAATACTATGATATGAAAGATGTGTTTTGAGTTGTAGCAACTTTAAACAATAAACATACTTGAAGACTTTGACCATTCATGGTGGCTGATCGTCTGTCTCCCGTTCAGTCTAACCCAAAGTAGTGCGCCCCCTGGCTTTGACCCCGGGTGTCACGCACCAATGTTATCGTTATCATCATGGCGTATTTTTCATTATACATTTAATCACGTATGTTTACCCATCATCTCTTGTTACACGTTTCAATAAAAATATCCGCTGGGTACACAGATTCTATTACTGTAACAGTAATTAAAATGCTTTCAGCATTCACACTAATCATATTATGAAAGCAGCAAGGGTGCCGGGGCTGGGATGCGAACTGGCAAACCCATGGTGTAAAACTAAACATTTAACAAAGTGACTAACCACTGGACTACCATCACTACTACAACTTTCTTGCAGTATTTATACTATATAAAATATAGCCGGCTAACATTGGATTAAAAGAAAGACATCTAAACTATGATAACTCTTTTTAGGATTACTTATAAAATAAATTATACATAAATAATTAAATATTCTGGTATACTCGCTTTCCAAAAATTCTTGTAGTCCTTTTAATTATTGCATACTGTAGCCTACATCACTTCTCTGATTTTCAATGTTGATTAGGCTATTTGTTAATGGTTAGGAATGTTTTTACTTCTCAAATGTAAAAATGTGTCAGGTTTGACCCTCATCGTTATTTAAAGGTTAAACATTTCATTTTGCTACCAAATTGCTTTTAATTCTCTCAAATATTTAGGAGCAAACCTCCACTATTTTATTTTCTTTCACCATGAGGTTGTGGTAGTTTTAGTATATGTTTCTCTAAAAAAATACACTGAGCAGATTATACATCTTCTATACTATTTTTGACATTGTTCATGGATTCATTTTTTTTTAATTTGTTTGTTTTTCATTCAATAAAACTAATTACATTTTCCCTTTATTTTCCTTTTTTGTTTTCAGTGCAGAATGGCATACAGTGATGAGTGTAACATTCGCAAGAGGGCCCTGAAAGGAGTCGATCTTAAGCTTAGCTCCTTGGAAAATGAAATGCCTGAGAATTCCGGGATAGAGCTAGCTCAGGAAAATGATGTGGCACACTGTACAGCTGACAGTTCTCATTGTAATATGGGCATGTCTGAGGAGGAGAATTTAAGCAGTGAAGTGGGAACTGATGAAAGTTTCGATGATGATAATGATTCTCATCCCAGCTTGGCATCTGTGTTATCAGACTGGGCCATTAAGTATGGTGTCTCTTTAGTTGCTCTTTCAGCGCTGCTGTCCATTCTCAGGGTTTACCATCCTAGCCTCCCAAAGGATGGTCGTTCTTTGCTGAAAACCAAGACACATTATGTGGTGGAAAATTTAGCAGGTGGCTCTTTTCACTATTTTGGTGTCATGAATGCACTTGAATGCAACTGTCAAGCAAAGTCCAAGATAGACACGTGTTCAAATTACAGCTGAACATTGATGGTCTACCACTTTTTAAAAGCTCCTCTGTGCAGTTCTGGCCCATCTTGGGCATGTTACAACATGCCTGTGTGAAAGGACCTGTACTGATTGCATTGTTCTGTGGTGTATCCAAACCAACTTCTTTGCCTGAGTACCTGGGTGCTCTTGTAAATGAGCTCAAACAGTTGAAAGATGGATTTCTCATTGGTGCAAAGACTTTTTTTGTGAAAGTGAGTTCAGTTATATGTGATGCTCCCGCTAGATCCTACATTAAAGCCATTAAGTCTCACACAGGGTATTCTGGATGTGACAAATGTATTCTGTCAGGTCTTTACATGAACCATCGTATGACTTTCCCAGATATGCATGCTGCTCCTAGGACTGACGAGCTTTTCAAATGCTGTAGTGATGAAGATCATCATGTGGGGCACTCACCTTTTACTGAATTGAATATTGGCATGGTGAGCTGTTTCCCCCATGACTATATGCATTTGGTATGTCTTGGTGTAGTACGCAGGCTTTTAGATCTATGGATGGGAAGTGCTGGACCTCTATGTTGCCGCATATCTGCTGGTCAGTGCAGTGTCATATCGGAAAAACTGATCAGTTTGAAAGCCTTTATACCAGCTGAGTTTGCCAGGAAACCAAGAGCACTTAAAGAGAGACTGAGGTGGAAAGCAACCGAACTGAGACGGTTTCTATTATACACAGGTCCAGTTGTTTTAAGGGGTGTTTTGGCTGAGGAGGTCTACAAGAACTTCATGCTGCTTTCAGTTGCCATTCACATTTTAGCTAGCCCATCATTATGTTTAGTGATGAATGACTTTGCCAGGGCTTTACTGTGCTCATTTGTGGACCATTTCAGTCAGCTATATGGCGCTCAGTTTGTTGTGTACAACATTCATGGTTTAGTCCACCTCAGTGAAGATGTTAAGGTTCAGGGCCACTTAGATCTCATATCTGGATTTCCTTTTGAAAATTATCTCTATAAATTAAAGAAAATGGTCAGGAAACCACACAGTCCTTTGAGTCAGATAATCCGACGTGTCTCAGAAAAGGACAGCACCGGTGCTGAAACCATAACTGAGAAACAGAAAACTTTAGCAAAGGGGCAGCACAGAGAAGGACCTGTGCCTCATTTAATGGACACTGTAAAACAGTTTAAGCGCTTATTGATTGATGGTGTGACTATCACAACTTCATGTAGTGATAACTGCATTGGAATTAACAGTGCTGTTGCTTTGGTACAAAATATACTTCTGCATGAGGGGTTTTATTATGTAGTGTATAAGGAGTACACCAAAAAGGAGATTTTTTTTCATGTATCCTTCTGACTTTGGAATCCTTGTTGTTTCAGGTCTGTCATCAGACTTAAAATGTGCAAGGCTTGACAGTAATATGAGAAAATATATTAGGATTCCACTCGAGACTAGGGGCAGCTTTGTTGTTTTCCCTCTACTACACCTTGATTAATCTGTTTAAGCCATGGTATCGTTTAAAAAAAAGAAACTCCCTATTGTACTATTAGGGACGAAAACGTCCTCTAAAAACGATGGCTGTATCAGATTAATATACCAGAGATTTTTGACCTGTTATCACAGTCTTGGATATGTCAAAGATTAGTAAAAAAAACATTTTTTTTTATGCATTATTCATTTTTGTGTAGTATTAGATTTGAACTTTTTCACCTTAATTTACTGTTAGGGGACATTTTTGTCCCATAGATTGCCATTATAACCGCATGTTTTGATTGCACGATCATAAAAGGATATAATCATACATTCTGTGGTGTCTGCGGTCCCCCTCGTTGGAAAGAGGTAAAGATGATGTCATTTACCTACTATATTTCTGGGAAACAGACAGATCCACCTGTACAGAGGAATCATTATAAGAATGGTCCAAGACCTCCATGCTGCCATGCATAGCATGATGGAAGGTCAACCAACATGGAGCGTCACCATTCCTATTTCCCCCTTCGCAACATCGAGCAGCTGATGGCCCTGGAGGGAGACCTGCAGTCCCTTCCTGGACTGACAAAAGAATTGGTAAACTGCCTTTGATTTGTGTAGGGCACATATGTCAAACTCAAGGCCCGCAGGCCAAATCCGGCCAAAATCCAAATCCAGAGGAACAGCAGAGGCTCCTCTGACAGCTCCTCTGTGGAGCTGTCAGAGGAGCTACAGATAGACCGGCTGGAGAGAGCAACCATCCTTTTTAAACATTGAACCAGTCCGGCCCTCGACTTGTACCGAATTTTACATTTTGGCCCACGGTGTATTTGAGTTTGAAACCCTTGGTGTAGGGTAAGGTAATGGTAGTTCAATGCAAATCAATGCTGGTAATTCTCTTTCACTATTTTCAGGTCACCTCTCTAGGACTTGCTGGAGGTGCAACTGTGAAAGACACAGTTTGGGGCATCCTCAGACGAGCCATGATGAACGATCTGGCTCTGAAAATTACCTGGAGTGGTGCTAATCAAAAGCTGGCCTTTGACAGGCTTCAGCTAAAAGCTGTGGTAGTGGGTAAGTTTAATAACTGTATTAAAGTTTTAATGAAGCATTCCAAGGTTATAGTGGATTTAGTAAGTCTGTTTATGTTGTCTTTGTATATACTATCACTTTTAGCCGCTGTGAGAAGAAACCCCGCCTGCTCTTCAGCCACCGACGATGAAATTGCCAAATCAATTAAGAAATGGTTGTACTGGGCTGGAGACAGAGACGGCGGGAGGAAGAAGCGCCAGGACCAAGCGAAGACCAAGCCAGGAGCACATTGACACGCACACACAAACACAGATAAACAGAGACAGACAGACACACACACACACACAGAGATAGACAGAGACAGACAGACAAATAGATACACACACAAAGATAGACAGAGACAGACAGACACACACACACACACACACACACAGATAGACAGAGACAGACAGACAGACAGACACACACACACACACATAGATAGACAGAGACAGACAGACAGACACACATAGATAGACAGAGACAGACAGACAGACAGAGACAGACAGACAAATAGGCACACACACAGAGATAGACACAGGGGGGTGGCGGGTTTATTTAGCTTTGGCTACTTTTTGGCTGGGTTGTGGGGATTTGGAGCTCTTCTGGGACAATTATGGCTGTATTTTGGAAGTCCACAATTAGTTTTGGCCCCCTTTTGGCCTCCTTTTGGCCTCCTTTTGGCCCCCTTTTGGCCTCCTTTTGGCCTCTTTTTGGCTGGATTGTGGGGATTTGGGGCTCTTCTGGGACAATTATGGCTGTATTTTGGAAGGCCACAATTAGTTTTGGGTGAGTTTTGGCCTCCTTTTGGTTTGATTTTGGCTTGCCTATTTTGGGCCATTTAGGGCCCGGAAGCCTGGCCATTATCTTGCCAAAATGATGCCAAAAGGTTTTTGCTATCAGTAGTGGGGATTCTGTCAAATGGCCTGACCCTTTCCCAATTCCACAGTTCTCACACGACGTGTAGCTGCAACTGAGAGAAGTAAACTGTAGATAAACTAAGGATGGATCTGTGATGGTGATTCCTAAAGGTTTAAAGACTGATATCCTTGACATACTTGCAGACAGTATGTCGAAGATTACTGCTTATCCTGAGAGGGACCACTACGAGAGCCAAAGCACTGGTGGAGAAGCATCCCTGTCTGCAAGAGCCAGGGTCTGAAAAGGGATGGTATTTCGGTTTCACGGCCTGAAATTTAAGTTTGGAAACTACCGGCAAAAGTTGAGTGCAGCAGGATGCCCTGAAGTGGTCATAAACAAACGAAAAGGAGGAGGCTCGAAGGGAAAATGTGTCAAGAAGCCCAAGAAGGGTGAGGTGAATTACTGTCCTCATCCACCTGAAGGACAATGTCCTGAAAACATGGAGGAGAAATGCCAGAAAATGAGGCTGAAATGCAAAAACGACACCATGATCACCAGCTGTTGGAGAATCTGATGGTTGCCACATTTTCTCGGCGCACAGTAGAGATCATTGGAGATCAGCCACTCATCACAGAAGTAATTCCCCGATGGCCAGCTCTGTTCCATGAGAGACAGGTATTCACATGACTGAAATTGTATTTCACAAAGAGTTTTAACCTTCCTATTATCCTCCGGGGTCAAATTGACCCCACTGTTCCTTCCTTCCTCCTTTCCTCCCTCCCTTCCTTCCTTACTCCCTTCCTTCCTCACTCATTTTCACCCTTCCTTCCTTCTTTCCTCCACCCTTATTTCCTTTCTTCCTTCCATCCTCCCTTCTTCCTTCCTCCTCCCTTCCTTCCATACTCCCTTCCTTCCTCACTCATTTCCTCCCTCCCTTTTTTCCTCTGCCCTTCTTTCCTTTCTTCCTCCCTCCCTTCCTTCCTCACTCATTTCCTTCCCTTCCTCCCTTCCCTTCCTTCTTTCTTCCACCCTTCTCCCTTCCTTTCTCCCTTCCTCGCTCCCTCCCTTCCTTCCTCCTTTCCTTCCTTCCCTCTTTCCTCCGCCCTTCTTTCCTTTCTTCCTCCCTCCCTCCCTTCCTTTCTTCCTTTCCTCCCTCCCTTCCTTCCTAACTCATTTCCTCCCTTCCTTCCTTCCCTTCCTTCCTTCCTCCCTTCCTTCTTTCCTCTGCCCTTCTTTCCTTCTTTCCTTTCTTCCTCCCTCTCTCCCTCCCTCCCTTCCTTCCTTCCTTCCTTCATTCCTCCCTTCTTTCCTCCACCCTTCTCTCCTTTCTTCCTCCCTCCCTTCCTCCCTCCCTCCTTTCCTTTCTCCCGTCCTCCCTCTTTCCCTTCCTGCCTCACTCACTCGCTTCCTCCCTTCCTTCCTCCTTTCCTTCCTTCCTCCCTTCTTTCCTCCGCCCTTCTTTCCTTTCTTCCTCCTCCCTTCCTCACTCATTTCCTCTCTTCCTTCCTCCTTTTCTTCCTCCCTCTGTCCCTTCCTTCCTCACTTCCTCCCTCTGTCCCTTCTTTCCTCTGCCCTTCTTTCCTCTCTTCCTCCCTGCCTCCCTTCCTTCCTTCCTTCCTTCCCTTACTCCCTTTCTTCCTCCTTTCCTTCCTCCCTTCCTCCACCCTTCTTTCCTTTCTTTCTCCCTCCCTTCCTTCCTCACTCATTTCCTCCCTCCCTTTCTTCCTTTCCTTACTCCCTTCCTTTCTTTCCTTCCTTCCTTCTTCCTCCCTTCCTTCCTTGACCTGAGGACAACCGAAGGGTTAACTATGTTATGTCAGACACTGTACTGTGTCCTATTGAGAAATATGTTGATCAGTATTTTCTGTCTGTGTCCTCAGATTATGGCAGAATTCAAGAGGATTGTTACCGTAGACCTCCTGGAATTTTTTCTCGAAGGACTTGATGGTCTGGTCCCAAGACTGCTGGAGGCGTACAAAGCAGCAACCAAGTCCGGAAAGAAGCAGTCACTAAAAGACATTTTGGACTGCCTTGCGAGAGATGTAAGTCGAAGAGGGGATGACTAGAAAATTAGGCACCATTTGTTATGTTTGTTATAACATTTTCATCTTACTGCATGTTTCTTTGTTTTTCTGCTTGGTCTGCCATACTACATATCAGGCAAAGATCCATCGAATGTCATCAGGATGTAAAACATTAGTCTATATAGTCTAGTATTAGTCTACATATTTGAAAGTTGCAGTTGCTGCTAATGATAACAGGTCACATAGTACATGCCACAGGTGTAGCTATTATAAGATCAGTCAAATTATTCAAACAGTGAGCAGAGTTGTCTAAAGTCTTTTTCAACACCTTTCAGCAGAGTGGTCTATAATGAAAACTGGAGCAAACTAAAACCTCTGTTTGCATGCCATTGGTCAGCAGAGGTAAGCACACAGCTACGACATCACAAACCAACTTTCATGTAATTTACTTCTTTTACTTTTCTGTAGTTTTGCATCTATAACTTAAAGCTATGGTCTACGATTTGAAAGATTTGTCATTATTATTAATATCATTTAGATGGTGGTTATGGCCCAATAGTACGACCCACACAATATGAAGAATAAAAGGAACCAAATAAATCCATTCTCTCTAGCGATAGGATAGGAGCCATGCGGCCCGCATTGGTTCCTATTGGATCAATTTTCCGATCCAATCCCCTCACTCACTCTTTGTTTTGCCCTGAGCAGTTGTTTTGCCCTGAGCAGTTCAGCTGCCTCTGCTTGCCCCACTGACAAAGAGTCAAAGAAAGAAAGTCTGTCACTGAAAAGACACAAAGCGGAGATGTGAAATAAAGGGGGCTCAAACCGGAATAAACATCGGGTCATCATTTGAACGGTGGCGAAAGGTCCGTGAAGATATGGCCAAGACCCGATGACCCGATGCTGATACAGCGTTTCTGTTGAGCAGGTAATCTTTCGTCTTTATTGTAGATGTTGTGACACAGATAACTTTCATGCTGATGCTGCCCAGTGAGCAAAGAGTGGTCTAGATCACGTCTTTTAGACATCATTTATGGACATCCAAGACGTCTCAAAGACGTCCTCTGGGGAGCCAGAATGAAAGTTTTTTATCATTTATCAACTAATTCTGGCTGTCAATGGACGTTCAGATCATGGCCTGGCCATGTCAATAGTCAGGCCATAATTTAGACATCCACTGACATCCAGAATTAGTTGAGAATAGACATTCATACTGGCTATGATCTGGACGTCCATTGACAGCCAGAATTAGTCGATAAATGACGTTGAGAAAAGACGTCCAGTCAGGCCATAATCTAGACATCCACTGACATCCAGAATTAGTTGATAATAGACGTTCATACTGGCTATGATCTGGACATCCACTGACAGCCAGAATTAGTCAATAAACAACACATAAACGTCCATATAACGTCCAGAAAAGACGTATAAAAAACTTTCATTCTGGCTCCCCAGAGGACGTCTTTTAGACGTCTTGGATGTCCTTAAATGATGTCTAAAAGACGTGATCTAGACCACTCTTTGCTCACTGGGTGGCCTATGACTGTGAAAGCTGCCGTTAGTTTGTTTCTGTGTTATAAGACGGTGTCCAGACATTATCTGTCTCTGCAGTATTGTCAACACTTGTTTATTTGTTCGACGGAGACGTTAGCCTCTATGTTAGCATTGTAAGCTAACAACAAGCTAACATTGCTATCATGTTTACATCAAATCAGCCTATTTATTTGCTCGTGGCAGCTAAATGAAGCAGCAAGTAATGCACGTAAGATGAATGAATGGATGAATGAAACCTCAACGCGAAGCGGAGGGGTTTCGGATTTATTTCCGGATTTTTATTTTATTTGTCCGGATTTATTTCTCCATAACAACCTCTCGCCCGGTCACTACTCAGCTGTTTTGCTAACCCTCCTCCCGGTCTTGTCCATTTGTTTTCAACGAAGCCTTTGCTAAATCAATATGATGGATTATCATAAACGCATTACGATGTGTGTATTTGTGTGTCTTATCTGTCATAAACAAGAGATTACGGTTTACGGGCACGTTTGTGTCACGGTCTGGTGCTACTCAGACAACAGCTGGGACACACACAGCTGGTCCGAGGCTCACACAGGTTTAGTTTTCAGCCACAATGTGATGAAAGCTGACGGCAGCATCTGTTAGTCTCTTGGCTCTCAATAACTTTTAGAAGTGGCTAACTTAGCTGTTGGAACTTATTACGTAGCTGTAACGTAACGTAGCTGTAACATGCTAATGACGTTACGCTAGCTTGGCTGTGGAGCTTAGCTGTGGACATTGTAATGACTTACAAGAGTTACGTTAGTTTCAACGTGCATTGTAATAACTTTACCTGTGAATCCGTCATCGTTACTCCGCATTCAAAGCTGGGCTGTATTTGGTTTCTGCCGGCTTGTTGCTCTTGGTGCTTGTTGTGGGAGGGGGTGTGTCGCGGGAGGCTCCGAGGGGAGAGAGATACGAGCTCGGAGGGGAGGGGTTAAGGAGCACAGAGGGGAGGGGTGTGTGTGTGTGTGTGGGGGGGGGGGGGGATGCTTTTTTCAAATCTTTCTCAAATCGTAGACCATAGCTTTAATCATCTGAAATGTCCATCAAAGTACAGATATCAATATGACTCAAACAGGTCTGAAACATGTCAGATTAATGTCTGAATGTAAATATAATGTTGCCCAGGTGTCACTGAATGTATCCAGGATTTCACAAGAACATCAGTTTTGATTTTCTGTTTCAGTATTAGGACTTTGAAGAGATTGTGCCGAAAACTTTGTCTGTTCAGAAGGAGAAACCACACAAGCATGGAAGAGGTGGCCGCATTCATGCAAGCTGAAATTGAAAGGATGTAGTAATGGCAGAGACCGGATGCTCGGGCAGCTCGCACAGCTGTCAGTCACTCCCAGGTTGCTCCCCTAACTAGATTTGAGGGACCAGAAGAGTGGACTTTATTCTGGACATATCGACTTTATTCACAAAATTATATTTCAACATTATTCTTGACATTTCGACTTTATACCCGAAATTGTATTTCGACTTTATTCTCGACATTTCGACCTTATTCAAAAACTTTTATTTCGACTTTATTCTCGACATTTCAACTTTATTCTCAACATTTCAACTTTATTCTCAACATTTTGACTTTTTTGCATAATGAAGTGCATAATGAAAAAAAAACTTCCTCCTCTCATTTTTTTTCCTCATCCCTGGCCCTAATAGTCTTCTGTAGAGAACAGAAGTACACTGTGAAATGTATCCTGTGCTTGTAAATACTTGTCAGGGGAGTTTCTAGGGACTGTACAATTTTAAAGGTCTAAAATAGCCTGATAATACATCCATTCTAAGCAATTAATTAAAAGTGAAAGGAAACAATATTCCTGCTGAGCATTGTTTCCTCCTAATTTTATACTGATAATTTTATCCTTCATTGGATTTCATTTATTGGAAGTAGTTATTACTCCCTGTCCTTCTGCTTGGCCCCTCATTTTAATACAGGGACGATCCTGTAAGTGGTGTGCCCCCCATTTGATAGGTAGACATCACTGAAGGATGCGACTCCCCTCTTGGCAATTTCTTTTAAAAAACAATTTAAAAACACATTTGAAGTAATATTATGGTCAAAGACCTTGAAAGTAAGTTTTCTATTCTATTTTTGTTTTTTCAAAATGACCAGAAACAGAAGTCCCCTCCTGGTCAGTGTAAACATATAGTCCACTCTTAGCAATATTTATGTGTGTGAGTGTGTGTGTGTGTGTGTGAGAGAGAGAGAGAGAGAGACAGAGCGTGTGTGTATGTAGCTCAGGGAATTAAACAGAAATAAGTAACATTATGCCTGTTGCTTGGCCATCCTGAGTTTTCCATTTATTTTTCCTGCAGTCAGATATTATCCAGGAGCTGCTTTAAGTCTAAGCTGGACTAGAATGATCTCTGGGGCAGTCCTGCGGGTCTGGCTGAATGGTTGAAAGATGCTTTCCTCTCCAATGCTGTTGAATTAATTTCTGTCATAGGCAAGATGTGTTTTCAGCAAGCCAAACCTGAAAGCCAAAAAAAAGCAGATTAAAAAAGTGTAAAAAAGTATAGCGAAATATGAAAGCACTACCAGCAGCATCAGCCGCCATTGCCATTGATCTAAACAATATCTATGCAACACAATATACAATCTTGTGTTGAATAATGGCAAATTAATCTTAAATCTTGAATTAATGGGAATATAAAATCTGTTGTTCAGTGCATTAATTGATTGTATTCTGATGAAAACAAGATTAGAAAGATCAAGACAAGACCACAGAACTTGTTGAACATCTTGTGAAGTGTCTTACTGTGAAAAATACTAAGCTCCTGTGTAATACAAGACTGGAACAAAAGCACCACACTCTAACCTCAGGATCTTAACTACACTCGCACTCCTGTAAAGCTCATTTGTCAGAGACGTACTGTTTATGGCAATTCATGAGAAAAAACACACCTTTGAGAGAGATTTGTGGGATTCCCTCTACTTGACAAGATGTTCTGGTTATATAAGCTTGTGTTGTGTACCTCAGCAGAGGTAGACAAGTGTTCAGCTGCTCTCTGGTAAATACTGGTTTCCATAGCACTGAAATTATCTTCTTATAGTACCTCCCTGCCTGCGGCCTTGAGTGGACTACAGCCTTGCATAAACAGGGCTTTTACCAGAAAGATAGCAGTGTGTTATTCCCACAAGACTTCTGAAAGGAAATGTAATGTCTTCTTCCTCAGGCAGAATGGTATTCATTGGGCTGGTAGAATACAGATCGATGAGGATTTCTGTTGTTGTACACTGACTTACCCCTCACTCTCTCCTTAGCCACATAAATCATGATCAAAACATCAATGCAGGTTTAGTGGGAAATGACTCTAAAAATAGTTATTCTATCACAGCTGAGTTCACACGCTTCAGCGCTCTCATAATGAAAGATCAGCCACACACACAGCTTTCATCAGTGCTTGGCAAAGGCTCCCTCTAGTGGCTTCATGGAAATGTCATCTTCATGCAGGTTTATACCATTAAGACTCAAAGCAGGTCTGACCATAATATATTTTTCTATGGTGCACATCTGTTTGCCTTGATATGACTAAACCAGCATTCCTGAGCAGATATATAACGAAAAGACACCAATGTCGAAAAGTAACAAAGTGCAGTAGTTGAAGAACTGGTACTTTAATTAAGCTACTACTTTATACTTACACCAATATTGTACTGCATTTAATGACAGCTATCAGGGTTGCATTAACCCATCAGGAGGTAAGATTTAGTTGTGAACCTCCTATTGACTTGCAGTACTATTCCTCAAACAACATTGTGTATATATCCTGTTGCTTATACGTTAATAATAATAATGAGGAGAACTTAAACTATAGTATTTCCATTCTATGCAACTTTTTCTTCCACTCCACTACATTTTTGGGGCAAATATTGTATGTTTTACTCTCTGAATTTGTTTGATAACTTTAGTTACTAGTTACTTTGCAGTTTGCTGCATCAGAGCCAAAGTAGCACATTTTTAAATTAATTTTTAATTTTTTTTAATTTTTAAATCTAATGGGCAATCAGATAAACAAATACTGTTTGTGATAATCATAAAAAGAAATTGGATCTGACCACTGGACAGTATACAGTATATACATACAGGTTCATTTATGTACAATGCACTTTTGATGATTACGTCAATTTATTACCAGAAAAGTACATTTGATGCAGATACCCTAAGACTTTTACTCAAGTGTGTATGGGTAATTTTTCCTTTTATATAATTTTGACACTTTTACTCAAGTATGAGACTTTGGTACTCTTTACAGCAGTGTATAATCGTAGATTTTGAGACAGAGGCCCTCCACAAAACAGCAAAAACTCAGCATCTACTTTTTAGGCCTTATCAGTTCACTTTACATTGTGCATTCTCAAATGTTTGCATTAAATCAAAGCACCACAGAGTTAACTTTTACACCCTGCATTCTGCCACATGGCTACACAACCTTATTCTTAAGTTCACTGCCAAAAGTTTGTGACTGCATGTGAGCGTTGGAATGAAGCTCAGCTCTCGCCTCACAGGTACAGCAGCCTCAGGGACAGTGTGAGGAGTCATCTGGAAAAAGCTAGGTGGCAAACCACTGCTGCTTTGCATGGAAAGAAGACTGATTCGAGATGGTTTGAGCATGCAATTAGGCTGCCTTATCACGTGGATCAATCAGGTCATTAAACACCTCAGCATCCCCCCAGGAATATCTGGAGGACAAGGCTGATGAAGTCTAACCTACCTCACTATGTGTGCTTCACAGTGAGCTGGACCTGGATCAGCAGCAAGGTAATAATTGCTGCACCGTGAATTTGGGACCTCCAGGCTTGCAGGATGCTGAGAGCATATGAACATTATGCTCAGTTGGTTATCCAGGATTTATTAGTGTGCAGATTGAAGGAGCAATTTGTGAGATCATTTAAATATAAAACTTTCAAAAATGAACATCAGCAGAATGTGAAGAAATAACAGTGTACAGTAGAAATTTTGTCAAAGACATCTATGAACTGTTTTGCAGATATCTACTGGCATTAGCATGCTAACCAGCTAGCCCCAGCCCGTCCTGTCTCTCAATATCTCTTTGTATGGCAAGAGGTTAGTCTGATAGTTTGCTATAACTAAGTAAATTCTCAGAAAATGTCAAGAAATGAAATCCTCTGACTTCTATTTTCCTTACCAAACAGAAAATACAACCGTACACTGTCTAACTAACTAACTCATCGTAAAACACATCTTTCAGACTGGACAGAAACTGAATAAAACAAACCAACAGTCCACGATTGTATTTCCAGAATCACCTCTGGTTTGGTCCAAATTAATCCTGTTAAATGTGAAAATATTCAGGTTGCTGATGTCTGACTCTCTCTCTCTCGTCTGTTGCTTCATGTCTCTCCTGTCCCCACCTGCCGTGTCTTCTTGTCCCTGAAGTCATAGTCCTGGTCAGACACGCTGTAAATCACCCCTATAATGTATGCACTGTCTTCAAACTGGCATCTGTTGGTCTCTTTGGGGCTGTCCCTCTTTATCTCAGCCATCAGGTGACGAGGATGCTCCCCCATACAGTATGGTTCTGGACCTACCTTTGAGTTCTGTCCATTTCTTACAAAATACATCTTTAAAGACACTGATCTGCATTCGTCATAATGAATCATGTAGTTATGAGACTTTCTTGGTATTTAACTTGTGGTTTATTACATGTATTGTATGTTGTGAGAACAGAAGGTGTAGTAGGCTATGCTGCACAGATTGCATCACACTTTGAGGCACATTTGTGATTTTGGGCAATATAATAAATTTTACTAAAATTTGACTAATTTTTTTCACCACTAAGTAACTTCAGCAGTCAGCTCACACCTTGTACTTCAGGGAGCTCCTTATTCTTTCATATTCATTAAGTTATCACAGGACAGAGACCAGAGTTTAATGGAAGCCACTTTATTAGCTTAACACACATCCTGCAGCAAGTATTGTTCATGGATGTGGACATAAAAGCACAGACTTGTGAAATATATCATAATACTGAAATCTCTCTTCATACACAGTGGATGACTAGTTACAGAGAATCACAATACAACAATAACCAATGACAATACTGTGATCCAACACAGGGGACAACAGGAAACTGGGTGTCTAAAGGAGGAAAGTACACTGCCAAAATCACTAGTAAGATTACCAAACTATACTGTATATGTCTCTTTCAAAATGCTTCATCTACAGCTTAATACACCATCAGAGGGCTTTATGTTGCCGTTTCCAAGGTCAGACACAACACTGTAAATCTGATGATTTGTACAAAACAGTATGGTTGCTACTGTATGGAAAGCACTACATAAACACTAGCAGGCTCCAACAAAATAAAAGAAGAAGATGAAGGTTATGTGTATTGGAAGGGGAGAGAAAACAATAGAAGTGAATAAACAGATAATGTGGTAAATCCACCATCTGTTCAGTGAAAAAGACCATTTTGTTACATTAGAACTGTGAAGCAGTGGAATAATCGTACCAGTATAATCTTTAAGCAGTTTTCATTTATAACCCATCATCCCTGAATCTCTCCTAGTCCTCTAAACTAATTCACATACATAACTTTTCCAAAAGAAAGAAACATCCCACAATATACTGTCGACAACATTCAACACAGATCCAATCTCTTCCAATAAACTTTGATCAACATCAGCACACTCATAAAATCAACACACAATGATGTGATTTTAAACACAGTTTGGTTTATGAGCCACACAATCATATTCAAGATCAAATGTATATTTAATGTGTGAGGCTGGGGGAGGAGAGGGGACCGAGGAGGGAGGGATGGGACAGTTAGATGATCCTGCTGAGGAGGGAACGCTACAGGAGCTTCTTAACTCATCTGCTCTTCTTTTTCCAAGTCTTTGAGGGCTTTTAGAAGATGAGGAGGGGTGAAGATTTCAGTTGATCCTGGAAGACACAAGATGACCAATGATCAACCTTTTCACAATAATGACCTGAGGGAATTAAAACTTTATTTTACTTATCTTTTTCATGGGTTTGGTCATAGTTTCTTTCAGTAAGAATGTAGTACTATAAAATACAACTTAATCTTGAAAAATGATATGTTATCTGACAGCGAGGCTTGCTGAGCAGGGCACAGTTTGCTGAACAAGCTGATCAAATCTTTAATAACTGCACTTCTTCCTGCACATTTGCTCTTTGCCTCTGCACTGCTGCCAGTCAAGCACCACCCCCACATTGATGATGATCTTTTCATCAGTGTTGTTTGCATTAATCTATGCGAAGGAGGTTATTTATCCACTTCTACAATCAACAAAAATATTAAAGCCACACTTTTGTTTTTGTTGACTTTTCTATGCACACAAAATGCCTACTTCTGTCACATGTTCAGCACAAAGCACACCATGGTGTTGTTTGGTGAAAGTGTACATTAAAATGGCCTTTTACTGTGACCACAGCACACCTGTCCCTAATTATGCTGTTTATTCAGCATCTTGATATGCCACACTTGTCAGGTGGACAATTATCTTGGCAAGGGTCAAGTGCTCACTACCAAACAAATCTGTGTTCCAGACTTGAGGGAAGGCTTGTGTGTTCACAGAAAAAGTCTCAGATCTTTTTCATGAGTGAAAGTAGAAACAAAAGCCTTCATATTTATGTTGAGTGGAGATAAAACAATAGAAAAGGTAGAGATAAAACCACTGTTGCAGGCAATTACATAGATTAACTGTGACAGCACTGATGAGTTGAAGATGACTGTTTACATAATCTATGCTTACTTTTGTCCAGATTTTGTTTGGCCTTGTTCTTGTTTTTATTGTCCGTTTTTTATCTTCCTGTCATTTGTTTTGTATGTAACATTGAAATCAACTTCAAATCCAGATTTACATTTCTCATATGTGTACACATACTTGGCCAATGAAGCTAAATCTGATTCTGATCATTCATTTGTGTATGATGCCACATCCTGATGGACTATAACTGATTGGCAAGTACTTATTTTTTTACATACACTGATCAGCCACAACATTAAAACCACTGACAGGTGACGTGAATAACATTGATCATCTCATCACAATGCGATGTTCTGCTGGGAAACCTTGGGTGCTGGCATTCATGTGAATGCCACTTGACACGCACACCCATCCAAACACTGTTGTGGACCAAGTACAACCCCTCATCACAACAACACTACCCGATGGCAGTGGCCCCCCAGCAGGACAATGAGCCCTGACACACCGCAAACACTGCTCAGGAACAGCTCGAGGAACACAATAAAGGGCCCAAGGTGTTGACCGGGCCTCCAAATTCCCCAGATCCAAATCTGATTGAGCATCTGTAAGACGTGCTGGAGCAGGTCTGATCCATGGAGGCCCCACCCCCAACATACAGGACCCAGAGGATCCACTATAAAACACCCTGGTGCCAGACACCACAGGACACCCTCAGAGGTCTTAAGTCCATGTCTTGACAGGTCAAAGCTGTTTTGGCTGCACAAGGGGAACCTTCACAATATTAGGCAGGTGGTCATAATGTTATGCCTGATCGGTGTATACCCTGAGTGGTGCCTATTTGACATAATGTATTGCATCTTAAATGCATGGCATTACTGCAGCAACATTCTCATCAGCCAGTTTCAATAAAGTTTTGGTAAATTAATCCTAAATCGTTCGTGCAGAATTTAGGCAACTAATCTGGAGGATTTTGCAGTCATGATAGGAGTGTGAGCTCTCTGAGCACCTTCACATAGAAAACAGAGACAGTTGTTGGTGCCATCAGGTAGAACCAAGGAACTTTGGAAAATAAGGAAGGGTCATAACGTCACTGATTCTCACTTTGGATCAAGACTGTGGTAGCAGCTGTATTGAAGTCTATGGGAGATGATGGAGAAACACACTCAAACCCAACATATCTATGTCATATGACTGATGAAGAAATGCCTCCAGAAAATGAAAGAACACACTTCAGAGAGGAGGTTAACCACTGATTGTTTTGTTGACATGTTTGTGGCAAAACTGCAGTCTCAACAGTGAAATATGTTCTGACCTGTATCGTTTGATCATGATATTATCGGCCCTGTCAATCATCTGGGAAAAACAATCAGTGGTTAACCTCCTCTCTGAAGTGTGGTCTTTCATTTTCTGGAGGCATTTCTTCATCAGAAGTCATACAACGTTGTTTTGTTGGGTTTTAGTGTGTTTCTCCATCATCTTTCATAGACTTCAATACAGCTGTCACCACAGTCTGGAACCAAAGCGAGATTCAGTGACGTAATGACCCTTCTTTCGTTTTTAGGTTCCTTGGGTGGAACAGGGAAGTTGCCCATCACCTCTGTGAATCACACAAGTCATGAAAGACTGCAAGCTATGATTGGTTAGGGTCTAACATGTACTGTGCCATGTGTGCCAACAACTTAGAACTCTGTAATTGCACCTGACACACTGAAGACAAAAATAATGCAATAAAAAATAAAGTATAATACCAGCATAATTATATTTTCATATGGCAGGCCATGGTTGCAGCAGGTTTTGTGATTTCCCTACCCACCTATGCATGCTGGCATGGATAAGTGAGAGTAATAGTACTAACTTAATTGCACTGCTTGTTTACGGTGTAACAACATAAGTGGTCCTGGCAGCACTCAGACAACCACAACTGAAGATCTCCTGACACATGGTTCATTTTGGTGTCATGGCTGCTCAGTGATTAAGATGGCTACAAAACAACTTTTTGTACCAAGATCGAAAGAAAGAACACTTTGTTTACCAGTAAACCCTTATCCAACAAACAGCAGGGAGACGCCAACAAACATTTTCCTCAACTAGAAGGACATTCAGAAACAAGTTACAGTGACATTTCTCCCTGTGAGGTTGTGGCTGCACAAGGGAAAAATGTGCCACGGATTGTGTTGGACAAGGAAACTGTTCTACTGGAAAGGAAGACAATGAACAGTGGCAGTGACAGTGGACAGAAATCACAACAACGGCCCTGAACGGTGTAAAAGGGAGGTGAGATACAACACAGCACCACAAGTCAGACAGGAAGATACATGAAGACAAAATGATAACAATGAAATGTTTTCTTCTAAAACTGAGCGACCAAGATGAAAATCAACTGTTGTAGTGAACTGTGGTCTGAGGAAAGTGAAACTGCCCCGGCTTTATATCACTTCTTAATATAAAAAAGTCTAAAAAATTCTACT
This sequence comes from Pagrus pagrus, assembly GCF_965226575.1. Taxonomy (NCBI): domain Eukaryota; kingdom Metazoa; phylum Chordata; class Actinopteri; order Spariformes; family Sparidae; genus Pagrus; species Pagrus pagrus. The sequence goes on from NC_140192.1 coordinate 31,784,193, forward strand.
TTTAGCGAGGTTGTTTAATTGATTAACACTTTTGACATGAAATGAAACACCAGACAAATATTTTCTATTATATTAGAAATTCACACAATGTATTTATTCTAGGTTAGTGTGTGTTCTGATCGATTTATGTTCTGTGATGTTGCAGTATCACATGTGTATGCAGCACTATTATGGATCCCACTGCTTTTCTTGGTATGACCCACCCTACTTTACCTCTGATTGGTTGACTTCATTGGTTGAGTTGATAGGTTTAGTCTTGAGGATTAGTAGTGGGATTGGTTAGGATTAGGTTCAGACTATCAGAGGCAGAGTAGGGTGGGTCGTCATAATTAACAAACAGTAATTAACGTATGCATATGCAGTGTTAACATAAAACAGTAGCGCCATGCTAGACCAAGCCAAGTTCACATCAGGACAGTTCACCAAAAAAGCTGCAGTATTCCTTTAGGATATGAAACACGGGTCAGGGTCAGTGTCTTCACAACAACAAAGAAGCATTTGAGTGTGAACATCACTGAGAAAAAACACTGCAGGGATCAAGGGTACAATACTGGGCATGTGAGCTGGCCTGGGAGAACACAGATTCACAAATTACACCATTACTTATGTATTTACTTCCAAGCATGTTTTCAGTCTGCAGTTTGCTCCTCTGTCCCCTCTGGTGGGGCGTTGGGGTCCAGGAAGTCTGGGTGCTGGAGTTCCTTTAGGTACTTAGGTGGAGTGAGAATGTGGGTTGAACCTACCGGGGACAAATGTCTGAAAGGTCAGCAAGGACTGAATTCTGGATGAAGGCTTGTGTACTACATAAGATGCACATTAGACTGGCCATGACAAAAAAAATCCACTTAGGTCTGATTGAAAAGTTACAATGTGCTAACAAAATATTCAGTGAGACTGAGAGTCTAGTGAAATCTGAACAGTGGATGATTTTGCAGATTCACTTATTCTCTCCTCCTTCCTGTGCCTGACACTGAATCCACTCACTGAGAGTCACAACAAAATATCAGCTCTCACAGTCAATGTGACTAATACATTTCACAGAAGTCACACTCTGCTGAGTCAGCTCTGCAGGGAACAGAAATATAACAGACACATCAGCAAAATGCAAACACTCAGGAGGACTCCATAAAGGAACAGTTCACCCAAAACTGAACATTCAGTCATTATCTCCTCACCCTCTAGCTGATGTCATATTGGGTGAAGTTTAGAAGAAATTTCTGGAGCTTCACAGCAAAACAGCATTCTCCTAAACAACTGAAGTAGCTGGAGACTTTAAAAATGTAAAAAACGTGTAAAAAACATTACAAAAATCCTCCATACATACATAACAAAGACATTATTTACATCCTTTTTTAAGATCAAATCTTCACTGCTGCTAAGCTAAAGGCGGTAGCGTGCACCCCGTCTGAAGTAGGTGCCCAAGCTCAATGGTTGAGGGTGTAAATAACGCCTTTTCAAATCACTTTGGGATCTCAGAGCTTCGAGAGACTTAGATTACAGCATACGAGCTGTACATAGCCATTGGATGTTTTTTTGGTTGGTTTTCCATTTTAATACTAGTCCCCAGCTACTTCTGTTGTTTAGGAGAATGCTGCAACGCTGTTTTGCTGTAAAGTTTCAGAAAAAACCTTAGACCATCGATCCTTCATGTACGCACTAATATTGGCTGAACTGGTTTCTGGCACTATGCACCTTTTAAATGAAATGAACTGCAAACTGCACTCAGACTTGAGTCTTACATTTACTTGCGTAGATTAAATCAATTTTAACGATTCACAATCTGATGTATTTTCTTATTCTTGTTAATTGTTTTTATAAACCCCTTTTTACTGTGTAGTTGTGTTGTTTCTGTCTGCTGATTGTGTTCTTGTAAATGTTTCTTGCTCTCAGTCTCTCTTGGAAAGAGCAAGACTGTCTGATTAAATAAAGATTGAATAAATAAAATTAACCTTAAAATAGAGGAAGAAAAATCTGTTAAAAAATCTGCCTCATGTTGATGTTAGACACATCAACATGAGGCAGATATAGTATTCATATTAAACAGTATACAAATAATGCTTTTTAACTGTATGAAAGAGAATGTTTTTTGCTGTATAATCAAATATAAAGGGGCACTTGACTAATTAAGTATCACACTTTAGTAAGAGTTGTGGGACTGAGACAGATTTACTTTTTCTATCCAGTGAACTCACCGATCAGCGCCTCCCACTTGCCATTGGCCTGGGTGACCTCATACCCACAGCGCATCTCGCTGTATGCCATCCCTCCGATAATAAATACGATGATCCTTGGCCCCGTCTTCATCTCTGTGGGGCCCCTGTTCTTGTGCCAGTTACCATAGCGAGCACTGCAAGATGTGAAATGAAGAAATAGATAAATATTTACTGCAAAACACTTTTTAAACACAATTTAAACAACAACACTTTATCTAGGTGCTGTACCGTAGGCAACTGGACTTGTTTCAGTTTCTTGAAGACGTTTCACCTCTCATCCAAGAGGCTTCTTCAGTTCTAACTAACTGGAGAGGAGTTGGCAGGCTTTTAAATTCTGTATGGGTGTGTTCTTACAGAGTCATTAAGGACACCTGTGAGCTCTGAGTTTCAGAGTCATTAGGGCTACTTGTTGGTAAAACCGGTCTTCATGTGTTTTGTCCTTAGGATGGAAAGTTTCTGCCTCAGTGTGTTGGTAGGTTTAAAGTGAACTGAGCTATGATGTTTATTAAAGATCCTCCTGAGTTTCTCAGATGTTCCTGCAACATAGGGAATGACGATGTTGTTACATTTTCTCGTCTCCTCCTCTCTGTCTGCCCTTTCGTGGTTTTGACAAGGGTCCAGTTTGGGTAGCCACAGGTTTTAAGCGCTCCCCTGATGTGCTTCTGTTCCTTCTCCTTCCTCTCTGACTTAGTGGGCATGGTCTCAGCCCGATGGTTTAAGGTTCTGATGACCCCCAGCTTGTGCTTCAGTGGGTGATGAGGGTCGAACAGCAAGTCTGTGTGTGTAGGTTTTCTGTACACCTCAGTGTTGAGGCTTCTGTCTTCTTCAATGTGTACTGCGCAGTCCAAGAAGGGCAGACTGTCTCCTCTGACAGCTTCCCGTGTGAACTTGATGTCATTGTTACCAAGGAGAACACAGCACCTGGCCCAGACAACATCAGTGGCCGTGTCCTGCGGTGCTGTGCAGAGCAGCTGGGGGGCGTGTTTCAGCTCCTGTTTCAACGATCCATGGACAGCAGCACAATTCCTCAGCTATGGAAGCACTCCACAGTGGTCCCCATCCCCAAGAAGAGCTTAGTCAAAGCTCTGAACAACCTCAGGCCTGTGGCTCTCACCTCTCTTGTGATGAAGGCTATGGAGTGGGTCATAAAGAGACACATCATCATGGTAACTGACCCACTGATGGACCCTCTCCAGTTCACATACCGTGCAGGCAGAGGGGTTGATGAGGCCAAAACACTCATCATGGACACGGTACACAAACACCTGGAACACCCCAAACCCACAGCCAGACTCCTGTTTTCAGACTTCTCCACTGCAGTCACCACCCTACAGCCACACATCCTAGCAGAGAAACTCTCCACCCGCTTCCACCTGGACGACCAGCTGATCCTGTGGATTACAGACTTCCTGACCAACAGATCACAGAGGGTGTTGGTCAATAACACCTTCTCCGACGTCTCGGTCGTCACCTCTACAGGCTCCCCTCAGGGCTGCGTCCTCTCACCTCTGCTTTTCATCCTTTACACCGATGACTGCAGGTCCACCCATCCAGACTGTCATCTGGTAAAAAACACGGATGACACAGTTCTCCTGTCCCTGCTCTCAGGCCCCCTACATCACCACAGCTCATGAGTTTGCGGAGTGGTCTGATAAATTGGAGAAGACCAAAGAGATGGTGGTGACCTTTTCCAGCAAGCAGCGGGAGCTGGCTGCAGCTGCCATCAGCATAATCCACAGGAGGAATGTAGAGTTTGAGTACAAATACCTGGGCACAATTTTTGACAGTACGTTTAAATACTATTAAATAATCGAAATAAAATTAATTATATTATGTTATCGATGCACTCACTATTAAGACTGACCAGACATTTGAGGAACTAACATCACTACTACCAAGCAATGTCCTGGAAAATGTCTCCAAGTTTGTTGAGAAGGCACAAGCATCACAACACACGAAGGGTAAGGAATGGCAGACACGCAAATTCCAAACTCTTCAGGCACGTTAAAGCAACTCGCATAGAACAGAAGCTCTCACGTGGAGAAATAAGGACATCAACAACACAGCACATAAGGACATACAAGAGAAGTGGGTGAAAAACTTGTTCAACAGAGAGCGCACCCAACCAGAGAAGGATGTCCTTGCCAAAGGACTGAACTTTGCAGTAGCTCCAGAACAGATACCGGTCGTAGATCTCATCACAGCAACAGAGTCAGCCATCAGAAACAACAAGCTGGCAGACACAGAGGCAGAACAGCTACGGTTGAAGGTATCAGCTGCTCTTGCTAATGCAAAAACACCCCCCTCCAACCTCACTACTGAGGAAAGGAAGGCCCTGGCATCACTCAAAAGAGACCAGAACATCACCATCTTACCGGCGGACAAAGGGAGATGCACTGTAGTGCTAAACACAGCAGACTACCACACCAAAGTCACTGATCTGCTTAGTGATACTAACACCTATGAGACTCTGAGGTGAGATCCTACCAATAGCTACAAAAAGAAGGTTATAGAATATCTGCAAAAACTGGAAAAGGACAAAGCCATTGACAGATCATTATATTGCAGACTGTACCCCGGGGAAGCCATCGCATGTATCTATGGACTCCCCAAGATACACATGGAAGGAGCACCACTTGGATCCATCATCAGCAGCATTAACTCAGTTACTTATAACATATCCAAGCATTTAGTCAATATCCTAGCTCCTTTGGTCGGTAACACTCAACACCACATCAAAAACTCACAGGATTTCACCAGCAAGGTGAGAGAGATAACACTCGACCCAGACGAAACAATGGTTTCCTATGATGTCACATCACTTTTTACATGCATTCCCACTCAAGAGGCTGTTAGGATGGTGAAGAAACACCTACTACAGGACAGCACTTTGTCCAGCAGAACCAACTTCACCCCAGATCACATTTGTGCCTTACTTGACCTCTGTCTGATGACCACCTACTTCCAGTACAGTGAAGACTTTTACAGACAGAAGCACGGCTGTGCCATGGGCTCACCGGTGTCCCCAATAGTGGCCAACCTCTACATGAAGAAGTTGAGAGCAGAGCTTTGATTACCTTCACAGGAACTGCTCCAAGCCACTGGTTCAGGTATGTGGACGACACCTGGGTCAAAATCAGAGCAAGGGAAGTGGAAGCCTTCACAGAACATGTAAATGCTGTGGACAATAACATCAAGTTCACACGGGAAGCTGTCAGAGGAGACAGTCTGCCCTCCTGAAGACAGAAGCCTCAACACTGAGGTGTACAGAAAACCTACACACACAGATCAATACTTGCTGTTCGACTCTCATCACCCACTGGAGCACAAGCTGGGGGTCATCAGAACCCTAAACCATCGGTCTGAGACTGTGCCCACTAAGTCAAAGGGGAAGGAGAAGGAACAGAAGCACATCAGGGGAGCACTTAAAACCTGTGGCTACCCAAACTGGACCCTTGTCAAAACCGCTAAAAGATCCAGAGCAGACAGAGAGGAGGAGACGAGAAAACGTAACAACATTGTCATTCCCTATGTCGCAGGAACATCAATGCAGCCAGGAGAAAAATCATTCCTTTGAGGACAACAATGTTAACATTTTGGCCAGAGAAGACAGATGGTTTGAAAGAGGAGTAAAGGAATCCATCTATGTCAAACTGGAACGACCGTCTTTGAACAGAGGAGGTGGCCTAAGACATTACTTATCATCCTGCTGTACTGAGTTCTCTCCCCAGACAGTTTAACAACCATTCACACCTGGGCTCATCTAGCCCTGGCAACCTACATGAAGGCCAGTTTGACCAATGACCCACAAGTGGCCCTAACGACTCTGAAACTCAGAGCTCACACATGTCCTTAATGACTCTGTAAGAACAAGCCCACACAGAGTTTAAAAGCCTGCAACTCCTCTCCAGTTAGTTAGAACTGAAGAAGCCTCTTGGATGAGAGGTGAACTGTCCAAGAAACTGAAACAAGTCCAGTTGCCTACGGTACAGCACCTAGATTTACCATGACCTGGATGACTGAGAACCACCATCAACAACAACACTTTATGGCTTTATTGAAACAATGTGGTACCGGATGTATAGGCAACATGCATTAAAAATGACAAACCTTGATGGAGCGCTGGCTTTGGCAGATACTTGTCGCTGGGAAATGTACGGGTACTGCTTGGGGTCAAGTTTGTCCTCAATGGCGTCCTGTAGGAACACATTGAAGTTACTACAGTTGGCATCAGAAACAGACTTAAAGTTTTCACCAAAAATATTACCTGAAGCCACATTCAGATAGATTAACAGTACAGGGAGAGTGATGAATAAAATATTAACCACCACAAAATGACAGATTGTGGTCTGTCAAAGACAGGACAGCAGGACAAAGCCAAAAGAGAACAACAACACATCTGATGAGCTCTTTCTCTCCTGATGACTTTGTCTGTTGTTTTATTTCTTCCCAAATAGGCCTCTATGTTGTTGTTGGGATCCAATTTAAAAATTCAAGGACGTTGTTCCTGACGGGTATGAAATAACAGAAGGACCACATTATCATTATTGTAGGCTGCATATTTGTAGTAGTTAGGGCACTAATCCCTAATAAAGTCTACAGTCATACTGCATTGTGATAAAAGGAAAACTAACATAAAAATCACCTCAATGAGATCCTTGACGAGGGGAGTCCACCTGGACAGCTGGTAGGTCTGCTCACTGATTCGCTCTTTACGATCGGGCTTCTTGGCTTTCTTGGCGGTGCCCTGAGAGGAAAGTGATGCTGATCACTCATCTGCTTTCATAGTTCACACAGCAGTACATCAACTCACTGAGACAGTTAAAGGGTGTGTCATTTTTCATATCTGTCTGGAGTTTTAGTTATTTAGAAAGAAATTAGTGTTGGATACACACATCAGAGCACAAACCATGCTTTTACAGAGAGGTTTTCAGTTCACTTTGCTGTTAGACTGTCAGAAACATGTTTAAGAGACATGCTCAGAGTGGATTTTTCTGTTGGCAGTTTCCAGCCAGCATGTGCATAAAGCCGATAATCTCATGCTGCAGGGTCCACTGTAGGTTTTCCATTTTGGGCCTGTGTGGGTTTGATGTGCACTCAAATATAAATAGGAATAAGACACTGAACACAGTCTAGAATGGAATTTAGGATAATTACGAAGAAAAAAACCCAGACAAACAAAGTTCAGTAAAGATTCTGCGTAATACATTGGCACACTCTGAAGAAAGAACACCAGAAAACTGCATTTAAAGAGCCCCTTCAGACATGTATTAAGACATACATACAATTACTCTGCGTGGAACAAGTATGTGCATCTGATACTTTTCCTTAAAAAGAAGTATTATGTCCACATTAAAATCATTAAAATGGCACATATTCCTCTGCCTCATAAAATATCCTGATTTGTCAAAATGCAATTTTTGTTCATTTGTTAAGTTTTCCTGCAGGAGTCTCCTACTCCACTGTGAAGTCCATTCTGAGTGTGTGTGTGTGCACACAGCATCATCACACTTGTGTTTGCTGAATATCAAACCAGGATAGACTTCCAAACTATTTGAGATGTCATAAATCATGCTCGTAGCTCTGCCTCTTAAAATCAGATTTTCAGTGAGTTCAGAGAAAATTTTGAGCAAAAAATGTGAAAACAACCTTCTGTCAAACTGCACATCCATCATCCTAGGCAGTGAAGCTCAGACATTCAACTGGAGGATCAAGAAGAAAAACACTTCTTTGACTGGAGGGGCCTTTAAGGTCGGTGTCATTTATTTTAAATTTGGTTTGGTAAAATTTAACAACCAATGAAAAATCACACAAGGGTTAGGGTTATTTGTGAATTAAAAATATTTTCATCATCAATAGGAAGCAAGCTGAGTTGGGCAGTCAGAAAGCATTGACAGATGGACTGTCACGTTTTCATGAGATTTGTTGAAAATGAAAAAAGTACAGAATAACTCTGTTCTTATCGTTTAAGGACCAGCATTTCTGAAAATCTGAAAAGTGATATGTAATCATTATCACAGTAATGACTGTGTTTGTATGTCGGGTCTGTTGTTATTACACACAACCACATCTCAGAAACTTTGTGATTGAGGAATCTGGAACAAGTTTTCCATTTAGAATCACAACTTAAAGAGCCATGCTGCTTTATTATGAATAGTAGGTTAAGGGTCATATGGTCTTGATGAGACACTGAGGTCCTGGACCAGGACAGCTCACCTCAGAGATAATGGGAACGCCCATGTGGGCCATGTTGGAAATGATGTCACTGTCCTCTGGTGGGATGTTGGCATGCTGAAGGAGCTTACACAGGTTCTCCTCAGTCACACCTGACACACACGTAAAGATACACAAACACATGCAGCATAGACTTTCAGTTCACACCAGCAGGTGTGCATGCACATTCACAAATATGGTATAATGCATGCAAACATGAAGGAACTTAAGAATGGATTAGCACTGAACAAAACACAAGAACGAAAAATGAATGCACATTTCAGATTCCATCAAAAATTCTCAGTGGGATTTTCTGCTTTGTTCATGCAGGATTTCAGGTCCATCCAAATGTTAATAGTTGATATGAAAAACAGCACGGTGAATATCTGACCATTCTTAAGGAAGATGTAGAGCAGAATGATGCGGATCTTGTCAGACACACTGACATTGGCGTCCAGCAGAATGGGTACAATGAGCCTCATGGGATCCTTGATCTTCTCTCCCTCTGCATCTATACCCATTGCCAGATCCTTCAGAACAATGGAGCGCAGGAGAGGCCAAAGCACAACATGATTCCACAGAAGTTCCATTGAAACAATTACTGAAAGTTTCTGACTAGACATGTAGCTCAGACAAAAGCGATATCTGATATCGCTGTGTTGGTGTTGTTCCATCATTACAACTGATCAGTCACATTTTTGTTATGTTATAGCTCTGCGACTCAGGACCAGACCAGAAAAAGATACGCATGGGAGAAGTTATTCTGGCTAACGTGGTTAGTGATTTGAAAGTGTCCTTGTTGTGTAAACCGAACCAAACAGGACAGAAAACAAAAAAGGGAAAATAATAAGTGAACAAGTGTAAAGACAATAAATGAACATTATAAATAATATGCTGTAAGCAGGATACAAAACCTGATCTCCAGGGTATAAGTACTGTACTGAACCCAATCAGGAGTTTTCTCTTTGTGTTAAGTTAACTGGCGGTCCTGGAGCAACAATAATAATGTTCTAAGAACAACACCGACACAGACATATCTGAGAAAGTGTTAGAGAAGAGCCTGTACGTGGCTTCAATGACCTCCACTTAAGGCGTTGAGAGAGGGGGGAGAAGCTGTGGAGAGACAGCAGGAGGGGGGATAAAGCAGCCACAGCAGTAATAACAGCTTTAATCCTTTTAGTAATGTGTTAATATTACTTTTTCCCCCTGGTAATGATACATTGCTGTAGCACATTACTTTTAAAATGCATGTATAAAGTTACCCCCAACACTACTGGGGACTGAGGATGGATGGGTCAGGGTTAGGGTTAGGGTCATTTTTGGGTGTGTGGACCTGGTTTAAATTCTAAATTCTGAACTGACCTCGTTGTGACCTTGTTCATGTGAACCAAACTTTGAACTTGCTGCTGTGAAGTGTGAATGTGCAGTGCTAATATCCTCCATCAGCTGTTGACTGTGTTGGTGAGTGGGCCAGGCTACAATAACTAACTTCCTGTTGGCTTTAGAGCACCCCCCATGCTGCCATTGGTTGCTTAAACTGAAATGCCACATTGAGGTTCCCTCACTTTCTACGTTATCACACAATCTAGAGACAGATCTAACTTTACAGCTGTGGTGTCTGAGTGATTTACTTGTTCTACACGACAGAGTTTGTCCACAGTGCCCTGGTAGCGGTTCATACAGTCTTCAGCCAGGTGGAGATGGGTTGAATACTGAGGTCAGAGAGGAGAGATACTGTCAAATTTGACACAGAGAATACAATCAGCTGCCAACAATATTAAAACAGAATGTTTTTCAGTGTTCATATATACAACTTGGGAAACCTACAAAATCTGAAGCTCTGTTCTCAAATTAATAACACCTGTTTCTAAATCACATGTCAGATAATGTCATTTTCTCCTCTTGCTGATTAATTGGTGAAACAGTGTTACAAGTAGATCATCTACGTGTCTGTACGCACATGCACATGTACACACGAGTGCACAAATGTTCAGCTGTGTACAGTGTCACAGTGTAAGTGACTCAATACAGTAGCATGACCTGCTGTTAGTGTATAGATGTACAGTAACACTTCAACCTTGCTGAGCTCCTTCTGATACTGAGGCATCTTCTTCAGCATCTGAGACAGTTCCTTCATGGTGGTCTGAAACACATTGAAAAGTAATATACTTTACTAATGCTATTTACCTTTTTACTTTTATATAATACTATACTTATGTTTGCTTTGCTAAACTCAAACATTCTACACATTATTGCACTTCATTCACATTTTCATAACAGAGTGCTAAGTTTGTCATAAGTTCTGTATCAGATCATGAAGTGCGGAACAGTATAATCAAACCTGCCCCATAAATGTGAGGGGAACGTTAATTAACTGCATTAACATTAATTAGTACTCAGTTTAAGTGGTGTGTGATTTCATCATCACAATCTGAAGTGAAACTGTATTTCTGTGAGTGTGTCAGTGTGACACGGCCTGCAGCTGGCTTGATGTTTCGAAGAGGCCTCTGTGGCATTTTCAGTTTTCTTTTGTTAGGACTGTAAACTGTATGGCACACATTCAAGATTCAAACAAATCATTGCTTCATCGCATGTTTTTAATTTAATTATTCATTCATTTAAAATATTTATTATTAACGCAAAGGCTTATGCTAAGGAGCCAGGTATCTCACTTTAGTGCTTTGCTGGAGTTTGAAACATTTCTCCAACTCCACACTGGCTCCTTTGGGCCTCTAGTTGTTTAATATCAGGTACAACCAACCCTCAGGTTCCTTCTCCTAGCTCTCCCTGCAGGACTAGCTATGAAAGAAAGCTGGTTTTGACACGTTTAAGTAACATTTTCACACACACACACATGCAGTTATACAGTTCTTGACATATTCGTTTCAGAGGAGGAGTGCCTCATAATGTTTATACTGAAACCTTGGTGATAAGCAAAATCTTCTGACCTCCAGTGATCACTTAACACACACACACACTTCTGAGATGTCATCTCATTTAATATACATGCCAATCGTTGATTATTCCTATTTGTAAGCTGTGAGCATATTTACAGTCAGTCAGTCAAACAGTGTTCAACTCAAAGTGATGGCTATTGGGCCAAGGCAGTATAAAATGCAGAGCAAGATGAATAAGACAGAATTCTACGTTAGCCTAGAGTGGATGGATGGAACTTAAAGAAAAAAAGCTTTTTTAGCTCTGTGTTTGGTTCTGAGAGAAATATCTGGTTAAGTGTTCACCAGTCTCTAACTGTGGTTGTCTGCTATTTGTTGCTGAGCAAGTACTGTACGGCAATTTTTTTTTTCCATGAAGATATACACCGATCAGGCATAACATTATGACCACCTGCCTAACATTGTGAAGGATCCCCTTGTGCAGCCAAAACAGCTTTGACCTGTCAAGACATGGACTTAAGACCTCTGAGGGTGTCCTGTGGTGTCTGGCACCAGGGCGTTTTATAGTGGATCCTCTGGGTCCTGTATGTTGGGGGTGGGGCCTCCATGGATCAGACCTGCTCCAGCACGTCTTACAGATGCTCGATCAGATTTGGATCTGGGGAATTTGGAGGCCCGGTCAACACCTTGGGCCCTTTATTGTGTTCCTCGAGCTGTTCCTGAGCAGTGTTTGCAGTGTGTCAGGGCTCATTGTCCTGCTGGGGGGCCACTGCCATCGGGTAGTGTTGTTGTGATGAGGGGGTGTACTTGGTCCACAACAGTGTTTGGATGGGTGGTGAGTGTCAAGTGGCATTCACATGAATGCCAGCACCCAAGGTTTCCCAGCAGAACATCGCATTGTGATGAGATGATCAATGTTATTCACGTCACCTGTCAGTGGTTTTAATGTTGTGGCTGATCGGTGTATGTCTGCTGTGCTGAAACTGATCCTGTGAGAGCGGTGAGAGTGAACCAAAACATTAAAGTTGCAGCAGGACAGCTAAATGAAGAGCCGAGGCTCACTGTAAAGCGAAGGGGAGCTGCAGATTCATGTGATAATTCTGTTAGTTCATCACTTTCACATTGTCACATTGTTATTTGATACATTGATATAACAGCTCCCACACACTGTCCACTTCACTGCAAATAAGTTTAATGACAACGTTTTGGTACTCATCAGGTCATCTCAAGATAAAGAAGATAACCTGATGAAGGTCTGAGTGCCAAAACATTAACCTTATTTGCAAGTGAAGTGGACAGTGTGCTGGAGCTTATTTCCTGTTTTTGTCGGCCCTTGGTCTTCTCCTACAAACCTGTCGATCCTCAGGTGAGCAAAAGCTGTACTGTGTATTATAACCACTTTAAATATATTTCATAATAAATCTTTTACTTTTTGTTGACTACGTGTCTTCCCAAATGTATATTTTTTACTTTGTTAAAATTCAAGTTAGGTCCAGAACTTCTGCATGATACTTTGACTCTTGTATCACCTGTGTGTGACTGTGTGAAGGACAGTTGGGAGCTGGAATGGAGTAACAGATCCTGAAAGCAGAGTACAGTGATACAGTGTGTCCTCTACCTTTTCTCCAGTGTTCATCTTTTTGCTGGCAGAGAATTCTTTCAGAGAACGAGTCACAGCCCTGCGCAGACCAATGAGACAGAGAAAGAGAAGGACAGGGAAAGTCAGGAGAAATGAGTTGATGAATGTAAACTGAGAAGCTTCACTGTATGCTGATCTCTGAGAGGAATAATGCTCTGCGGCAGCTGTTTTGCCACGAGTGTGTGTGTGTGACTGGAAAGGCAAAGGCACTCACGTTGACACCTCAGCGATGTGTTTGTGTCTCAGAGTCAGCCACAGGTCGTCATCCTCATCCAGAACTACCTCCTTCAATCTCGTCTCTCCCATCCCACTGGTCTCAAAACTGACAGAGAGGGCGAGAGAGCTTTACAGACTGTTGTTCTGTTTGTTAAAGAAAATTCAAAAAAATGCCAGTGGAAATAAAATGTTTCCCCAATACGGATCGACACACAGACTTATTATGATGTTGTATTTAACCCACAGGGCCACCCTGCCACTACAGAACCCAAACTCAGTGACTGTCACAATAATCAACAAAATGAGCTCAGTGACTCTGCAGCTGTCAGAGCGCCTTCACCTGTACACGTCGTTCTCGATGCCCAGCAGGTCGTAGGCCATAGCCTGCAGCGTGAGCTCATGCAGGAGAGGTGACACAGGGTCGAAGCCACGATCCAGAATGAGCAGCTGAGTACGAGACTTGTCTGGACCCTGAAGGCATCAGAACAGACACACAAAGCGCTGTGGAGGAGTGATATTTTATACTTTTTACTTGCAGCTGATCATCTGAAACACCCTGCATGGTGACGTGTCAGGGATGTATCTGCTTCTACAAATGAGTTATTTAGCTCCACCTCCCTACCTCTCCCATGGTTGGGTCATCAGCCTTGTAGCTGTCCAGCTTCTCCTGAAGCATCTGGGCCAGAACTGCACAGTCTTTGTACTCCCTGAACCACCACACACACACACACACACACACACACACACACACACCAGCATACAAAACCAGCTCTTTATCCTGAATATGAAACATTTATTAATCATTTCCTTAAATATATGGAGTATTTCCATTATCAGCTACTTTATACTTCCACTCACTTCATTTTGGAGTAGAATGTTGTACTTTTTACTTCACTACATTTATTCGAACTGTGATTACTAGTTACTTTGCAGATTACATGCTGCATCAGTGCCAAAGTAGCGCAAATTTAATTAATTTAATGTTTCGACAAAAAAAAAAACGTGTTGAATATCAGATCCACTAACAGGCCAGGTGGATAATCTGTTGACCCATGGTATACAGTGGTATGTAAATATATAAATAATCTCCTTTTCTTGTACTTGATTAAAAATTACTTCTAATATTTTGTATGTTTAATATCAGATACTTTCAGAGTTTTCCTCAAGTACAATACGTATGGCTAAGTTTTACCAAATTAAAATATTTTAACATGACATCTTTTTTTTTTTTTATTCAAGTTTGACTTTTGGGAACTTTTTGGGCAAGTTTGATCCTGCTTGAAACTTGATGATAGCCTCTGCCACGCCATAAACCTTGTCCTTGCTGGTCTCACCCTCTGTATCGGACTCCAGGATACTCTTTGAGAGTGGCACAGAGGGTGGCGAGCTGCTCAGCACAACGCTCCAGCATGTTATTCTTCACGTCAGCCTTGAAGGGGCTGTAGAAGTCCTGAAAGGCATCCAATTTATCCAGGGAGTAGACCTGGACACAGAGAACATGACAGGGACACAACATGAGCTCCAGTTCACATTCATTAATGCTACAATAATCGTCTACTGGGGGGATCTTAACCCCAATTCATCCAAAGCAAAGATGGCTATATTTAATTCACAGTGTGTAATTCATGCATTCATGTACTTTATTATAAGCAGTTTTGATAATGAGTTTTAGTGCTCTATGATGATCTAAATGGGGTTTGAACATTTCTCAGCTATGAAGAGAATTGTTGAGGAAATACAGTAATAATCATTCAGGTTTGAAGCAAATTATAGATTAAAATATATTGTCCAGCAGAGGTCTGTCTCAATGTATTAGAGCTGGCACTCAAAATCTGACACTAATTAAATTCCTTTTCACACACACACACACACACACACACACTGACCCCCATCTGTCACCGACTCCATCACACGATAATGATCCTTGTGCTTTCTCTTGTCACACATCTTATCTGTGCTCTCATTGGCTGCAGAGCATGAGTATTGATACTGTCAGCCAATGAGATAAAGGGATAAGTGGAGGACATGTGGGCAGGGTGGGTATGATGTGTCCCGCCCACTCAGGATTAAGACTCCAGGACACCAGCAGAGGATTGAGGGCTAATGCTGATCCAAAACAAAATACTGCTGATGCTCCTCTTCACCACTGTTCCTCCCTCTGTTGATGAACTGAGTCAGTATCATATGGCGAGGTGGGGAGCGGGCCTGTCAAATATGACAGTGGATCAAATATCTGTGTGATGTTAAAAGTAGATGTAGTGATGAAGTTACTCTGCAGCTCCCCTCAGCTCTCTGGAGCTTTTTGTGTATTTCAGCTCTTTGTATTGTTCCGTAACTTTACTGGACTTTACTTCACTGCTCTCAGAGTTCTAAATAATAAACCCATTGTGCATCAAACAGCAGACAGACACAGTTAGAGACCAGCTGCTGAACATAATGGAGCACTTAGCTGGTACAGAGCCAGACATTTTTCTCTGGAGTTGCTGGAGACCAAACTAAGGAGCCTGGGAGGTCTCATTGTTGTAGTATGTTTCCATGCACACCTAAGTTAATTAATAATTAATGAGCTACGGTCATAGCTCAATTAGGCCATTTAATTGGACTACTGCCATTGTCCCAGTATACAAGCATCAGGGGAGAATCGATTTATTGACGGAAGTATGTCCAACTCCACCACAGGTAGGTGGCGATATGCATTTCAGCTAGTTGCGAACCTTCATCTGGTTGACCTACTACATCACATACCAAACAAGTTAAGAAGCGGCAAACAGGCTGCACAGCGAATGGTGAAAACATGGATGACTTTTCAGCGCTGCACAACAATGTGTATTTCTTGTTCTAGTGCTGGCCACGTTGATACCTTCACCGTCGTCTTCTTTTGTTTTTCCCAGCTTCCTGCTACAGATTTATGCCACAATGCCCGGCACGGGGACTGTGGTGCATGCGCAGAACGCCGAGGCCTGTTCAGGTCTGACTAAGGCATATACATGAAAGAGCTGACTTCCAACCACATTATCTGAGTGTGTTAGTCCCACTTTAAGAAGTTTGATTGGGTACAACTTCAGTCAGACTAACATGTTAAGATCATGTAAACGTCCTGATTGATTTAACGATTTGAGTTCTCACATGAATAATTCATGAGCACAATTTAACATAATTTACCTCATCACAAAATGTCGTGCTATTTCTCTTGTTTTGTGTACCCTTCACATTCTTGCTTGGATTTAAGGCTTAAGTTAGCACACAGAGGATGCAGAATAACCAAAAATTCTAGTCACAAAAAAATGAAAGTTTGGCCGAAGATAATGAAAGTTTGGCCACCATGTCTTCTGACATAATAATGCCAAGTCTTATCTTTTAATACAATAAGCCACACAATAACTTTATGCACAAAACCTGAATTGGTTGTAAAAAAAAGAAAAGAAATAGGTGGTTAAAAGGAGATACTAAGGTTGCTAGAGGCCTTGCAACAACAATGTGAGTAGATGTCTAGTAGTAGTAGAAACTATTGCAATTCAAGAGCTCATGAGAGGACTGCTAATGCAGGATATGGCCTCGATTGATTGACTAACGATTGACTAAAATGTTCATATTCTCCCTATGTGATGATGTATGGTTCACATCCCAAATACCTTACACAACATCTCACTTGAACTCCAAGTCCATACAAGGCAACAAGAGAGAGGAAGGCTTCTCTTCAGGTTTTACACACAGTTGACTAAAATCCTTCCAAACCTCATCCATCTATCTGAGGTAGACAGTTTAAAGCGGCTGCAGTGGTGTAATCCCAGTCTAGACAGCGTCTTACCTGAGATTCATAGGGCAGAAAGGCGATGTGGATCTCAGTCAAGGCCTTCATGGCTTTGGAGGCGCGGGATTTGGTCAACAGTCCAAACAACGAGTCTGGGATTGCTGCCGAGATTCACAGAAAACATGATGACTGACTGAGGCAGTTAGTCGGCAGATATAAGAATATCAACATTATGTCAGTCCTGAATGTTGTTATTCTTTTAAAGCAGAAAATATTTTAATTCACCTAATGTTGTTAGATAAAATCAGGCTGTTCTCTTAACCAGTGTCACATAAGGGTCAGTTTCAGTCACAGGGAGCAGTACACAACCTGTGAGAAAAGTTGTGTAATGTCTTCTGTTGCTCCGGAGGAACTTTGTCGAGAGTAAGAATAATAAACCCAAACGATGTCATTAGTTATCTCAGTTTGGGCTGAGTGGCAGATTTTTAACAAAAGCACACAAAAGTCCACTCGCCAGACTAAAATTTTGATATTGTAAGTTTCTGCAAACCACAGATAGGTTGAACGTCTATGTTTCATATGTACCATATGAACATTATTACAATACAGGTAAAGTGATGAAGATCAGATAACAAAGTAAAGGAAAAAAACAATACAGTCTTAGTAATAATACCAGAATAAGATCCAGAGGTCTGATCTGAGACAATCACTTTATCTTTCATCACAATCATTTCCAGGTAAATAGTATAAATAAGCTCTTTGTGTTACAAAGACATCTATGTGAGAGTGTGAGAATGTGAGCTTCCATTTATTTCATTGGTCTGTACAGCACCTTGCAGGACGGTGTTCTGTCCTTGGGTCCCTTTCAGATTAGGTCTTGTTTTTGTATTTAAGATTGTTGGATTACATAGGATTTCAGATATTTATTATTTTCAGAGTCCAATATTTCCAAAATCTAATCCCAGCCAGTCGGAAGGATAAAATGTTAGCATAACGTTTCTGTAAACCACTGATACATCAAAATGTGTGCATGTCATCAGCTACGTACCATATTGACATGTCTACCAAAAGTGTCATTTCAAATTCACATTACATGTTTACTGGACATTTTAAAGAGAAATCTGGTCTATTTCCAGCCATATTTGTGGCAACCAAGATAGGTATTATAAGCCAAAACATTATCTTTCAACCCGAAACAAGTAGTTTTGGTGCCTAAACCTAAGCAGAGTATAAGCACAGTGTTGTGACAAGAGAAAAATTTAATTCACAACATAAAGAAAGTTAAAGTTTTAACTTATCTGTGGTTTTTAAGAGATGTACCTTGACCAACATTGATTCTGCTGATTGGGTTGCTAATCCACAGACTCCAGCTGTGCCCACTTGTCAACAAAAAAAAGTGGCAACTGTGGCTGTTTTAGGATTTTAACAGTTACTTTGGTGTTGTATGTACCTTTATGGCAGAAATGCTAATAATGATTGAGCAGTCTACCTACAGGGAACAAGTTATTACCTTAATGTTTCCCACTGCTATGAGCTGTATGTTAACTTCACATTTTGCAGCCGTTTTGGAAACATTCTTTGAGTATGGTTTATGCAAGCTTCTGCTAATATGAAATTGAAAATGTGTATCAAGAAGTCTCTAGATTAACTTTGACTTTGAGCAAATATTCCATCTATATTTTGTTGGTGAGGAATTGATTTACTCACTGTCGGTGAAGAAGACGTGAGCTGCTCGGTACCTCGGAGACTGTGGATCCCTGAAGTCATCAATCAGACCCTCAACAGACTAAGACAGCAGAGAGCAATCTTTTAGTTTATGAACTGTGACTGTAAAGGGAATGACAGTAAGGGCAGTTCTTCACTCTGTTCAAAAGTTACTGGATAGAAATATTGAATAAAAATCCAGCGTGTTTCCTACTTTATTCAACATTTAAGAGACCAGCACACAAACTAACCATAACACCCACTGAAATGACAATGAAGAACATTTTTCAGTTGCTGGACAAAACTGAAAAAAAAATTTGGCTGAAGAAAGCCAATGAGTCATCACTGACAGACTTTATGTAGTGCACCAACAGCCTGAACAGGAGTGGTATCACGTACCTCATCTGAGGGTGTGATCAGGTAGATGGCCTCCATGCTGGGCAGAGGCTCACGCCGCTTGTTTATGTCTTCTACAACTGAGGAGCATAGGCAAACAGTCATATAATATACTCATCTATCAGCTTGATTAGACTAAACATATTACCTTTCAGGGCAGCTGGATTTGTGAGATCACTTGATCATATGATCTTGCAAATCCATCTTGCCAGGACTGAAGCTATTCACTTGTAGCTGAACACAGGGCATTGAACCAATTAGCGTTACACTATATGAACTCATGTGATCCACTGGGTAGAAATGGATCATTTTAGGTGAGCTGAATGAGATTTGCCTTCACTTAATGTATGAAAACTGAGTTCAAAGCTACAACTGAAGTGAACTGAGGTGACCTGGGTGGTTGTACTTACTGGTGATTCCCTCTGACATGATGTCTGTCATCTTACAGCAGGAGGAAACCATCCTCATACTTAGCTTGTCCACTACCAGCACCTGTAACACAGACACACACAGCAGGGGCCTTATAATGAGCTCATTTTGAAAACTTGTGATTGTGAATTTACTCATATTCAGTGTCAGGATCACAGGGGAGAGATGCTGAACGTGATCAGAATAAGAGGTACATTACCTTCCATTTTCCTTTTTCTCTTGCCTTCTTGATGACATCATTCATTATTTCTGTAAAGAAGGAAAACAGTAAAGACATTAAGGACACAAGACGACGGCCAAGAACACACACTCGGCCGTGGGTATTGGTCCCACTGATCTCCCTCTTTCTTATCCAGCATACTACCAGGGCCATGAAAATCTTTACCAGCGTAACTGACACATTAGTATTTGCTCTTCAGTGGCTATCTGGTGTTAATGTGTTGGGTTTTTCTCCTCAGCCAGCGGTGGAGCTGATGCAGCGGATTGTGAGCCGTAGTTGCTCCAGTAAACAGACCACCAGAAGCTGACTAGCCGGGTCACAGAGCAGTGGCAGGATTAGTGATGAGTTAGATTAGATCAGGATTAGTTAGACCGGTAGAGAGGCCGAAGAGGTCGATCTGTTTATCCACAAAACTAAAGTTTTTCTCAACTGCCAAAAACATTACCTGGGTCTTGATCAAGCAGATCAATTATGTGAAGTTGTTGTAGTTGAAGTTCCCGTTTTCGTGCTGGTGTGACAAGTGTTGAAATGTATTCCCACTAAAACCTAAAACACTATACAGCACATGTACCAAGAGTGAATTATGCTGTAAACAGAATAACTAAGCAGCAGCCCACTGTTAGAGTCAGTGATAGAGTCAGCATTATAACCAACTGAAACTGATTACCCTGAGTGACCACAACGTGTCTCTGAAATGTCATGATGGACTTTCAAATGACCTCTACTGTATTAGGTCAGTGTCAAAAGCCTCATCAAAATATTTCCCAAAATCTTAAACTCGAGATTGACTCCACACATGATTGACCTGAGCAGAGGCAGCTGCTGGCATAGGCAGTAATAATGAGTGAGGGCGCCAGAGTCCTGAAGGGGCTCTTGGCGGGGAGAGAGAGAAAAGTCAAAAACAACATAATAACATGTGTAAATTACGGAGGGTAGAGTGCCTGCTATGTTGTCAGTAGATTATGTTTACTTAATTTCTGCAAACAACAAATATATAGCTAGGTGAGAAGGCTGCCATGCCAGAGACCACTGATCAAGAATGCATTTCAACATTTGTAAGAGTGGGACATTTTCCAGCCATGTTTGTGGCAACCCAAATGATATTTCCCTAACTCTAACCAAGTGAACTTGAAGTGTAACTAAACCCCTAGGTTTTGGCTGAGGTGCATCTGGGCTGGAAATTCAAAAAATGCCTTGATTGTGGGCGGGGCTCCAGGAGCAGTTAAGACACGTCCAGCCACTCTGTGCAGCCTCCAACAGAGCCCCTCCCCCTCCCACACCACCACCACTACTCTCACACATGCAAAAACACACACAGAGGGGCGGGGCCAACAGTGGTGGCATGTGATGTAAGCTGCCTCCATCTCAGCCAATAGCAGAATTCGATTGTAATAGCCGGGTTTCAACCCATAGAGGGCAGTCACTCTTACATTTTTACAACACAATACACCAAATTGAAATACTTTGACTAAAATTTCAAGAGTTGGACCAGAATACATCAACAACACTACTTCATACCCAAATACATTTGTTTTCAGCAGAAAAAAGTGGTTTGGGAGTTTAGTTACACTTTAATCAGACCAATAGCACAGTGTAGCCACAAGAAAAAAAACAAAAAATGGAACATAAAGAAATGTAAAGTTTCAACATATCCATGGTTTCCAGAAATGTGCATTTAAACGTTTATTCTGAAGACTGACCAGTGTTTCCATCAAGCAAGCAGTGCCTTGTTGGCTGAGGGGCAAATCCCTGGCTCCCCCAGCTGCATGTCGAAGTGTCCTTGAGCAAGATACTGAACCCCAAATTGCTCCTGATGAGCAGTTAGCACCTTGCATGGCGGCCTCTACCATCAGTGTATGAATGTGTGTGTGAATGGGTGAGAAAAGGTTTTTTAAATACACAGGCTCTGTTGGCAGTATTGCCATTTGATTTTAAAATGCCAAGGCCTATTCCATGTCAGAAGTATGAGTAGAGCAAAAGTTCAATCATTCCTTGATTTGAACATGGATTCTGGTTCAGAATTAGAGATTAGAGATTAAAGTGAGAGCTATAAAAACTAGAATCAAATTCCTTCGACAACCCAATTGCCAGAATAAATGTTGGCAAAGTATATTTCTGCAAAACTACCAGTACGATTAAACGTTAAATTTTTTTTAATGTTAGAACTTTATGTTTTTTGATGTTCAATTTTTGATTTTTCTCTTGTCACAGCACTGCTCTGATCAGGTTTAGGCCCATAAACCATTTGGTAAGGGTCAGGGTTAGGTAAAAATCATATTTTGGCTTAAAATACCTATTTCGCCACAAACACAGCTGGAAATTGTCTCTGGTCTCTGTTGACATGCAAACTTAATTGCAGTCACCTACTTGTCAGCCTTGCCTGCAACTCCACCACCATCTCTCTCCACCTCACAACATGAAAGTCAGGTAATAAACATGTCATGTGAATGGGATGCCTCGTACAAATTTTCGACATTTACAGAAACGTTAACTTATAACATTTTGTCCTGGCAACTGGGCTTCCTTGCACATTGAAATATATTTGGAAAAATGTTTCTGATTCAGATGCTGGCACTGATTTAAGCACAGCCAGGGAACCCTGTGGGCCCACATCCATCTGCCTATTTCTCCCAATCTCTGTGCACTGTATTAGTTATCAAGTATCAAGTCATTAGTT
Source organism: Pagrus pagrus (assembly GCF_965226575.1). Classification (NCBI taxonomy): domain Eukaryota; kingdom Metazoa; phylum Chordata; class Actinopteri; order Spariformes; family Sparidae; genus Pagrus; species Pagrus pagrus. The sequence goes on from NC_140192.1 coordinate 31,806,545, forward strand.
TGTAGAGAATTGCACCATGGGATAACAATATATAACTTCAGTTTATAATGTCACATCAAAAGATCTGGAATAATTATGCTATAAAAAATGTAGTCTCTCTAAAAGGAGGATCTGAAACATGTATGATTCTCTCGGTATTGCTGGAAAACAATATTTCTGAAGTATGGTGGTAAAAGACATCCAAATATCATCTCATGTCTGAATACAAAGCTCTCTATGTGACAACCTTGATGACAATAACTATGCACTGAGCACACAGGGAAAAAATGATGCAAGCACACAATCTCATGACACATTGATTGTGCGAATGCTTTTCCACAAGCAGCAGGGAAACAGAAGGACAGAGGAACAACATGATCCTTCATGGGGACAGCAGATAATACCATCCTGTATATACTGTAGCCTAATATTATCAATAATAGAGGGTCGAACTAGAATTACAAAGGGAGATGAATCAGTTCCTGAGGTGTCAAACCAATCAAACCAATGTGTGTAAGACATAATTCAGCACTTATCAACATCCTGTCACTTTTGTTGATGAGCAGCGTCCCAGTTTCCCTCGCTGGGGGTAGTAGCGTTTGTCCAGTGTGTCAGACTGAACATGAAGGGACTCTGGGAGGGTGCTGGGAGGGACGGCCCACTGCAATCACTGCCTCTAATCTGCTCCCAATCCTCTTACCCCATCCACCAACCCCACCGCTATTTCTGGGCTGTTTCTATGTCAGCGGACATGATGTCACTGGGAGGCAGCACCACACGCTCACACACATACAAACACAAACACAGAGATAAATACACAGACAAGCAAATAAGTCAACATGTCCTGTTTCCACAGAGGGTCAGAGTGACATTTCACTTGAAGAGCTGCTCCTAAAGTGTCATAAGCACATTATCATGACATTGGGGCCATGTAATAATAATGACCCATCTGTGTGGCTAATGATGATAATTTTGAATGACATTACATGAAATTGGAAATTTAAAGAGCATGCCATCTGAGGAAAGCTGGTAATGACGGTCGGTGTTGTATAAATCAGTGAATGGTCCTGTTCATACAATTGTTAAACTGGAATAAGTTGGAGTGCCCGTGAAAGAATGGGAAGTCACCTGACAAGCAATTTTCACAGGCGGAATAAACAATGACAGGCTGCGGCGGCAGATAGATATGTCTTAGAATGTCTATAGAATATAGTATTTTATCACAGTAGCTAGCTGTGAGTATGGGGGGTTAGTAACCTCTCCAACCCTACCAAAAGCACTGCTGCGTTCATGTTGTATGAAAACCCTGTCTTCTAAATAATCTTCCAAATAGAGACAGTACAAACTGATACACACAGCATCTAGGATCATTTTTCTATACTGTTTAATAATAGTTTAGTTTAGTCCCAGGCTGGCAACACTTTTGTTTAGTAGTTTAAACCTGGGAAGAGACTTAACAATCAACTGCCTTTATTCAGTATTCCCTCACATGCTAACAAGCAGCCAGCTCGTCCATCAAATAAAAGAACAGAGTAGCTTGGGTTAAAACCACATCCACAACACATCCTCGTACCAAAACCACTGAATGTCTTCCAAAATGACATATCTCCATGATGGAGACATGACCATTTCAGATAAAAAGCGGTTTGGCCTAAAATAACTACATTACCTATGTAATGTCCATCACAAACGTACCTACTACGTAACTTCACTACATTAGTAAGAAATAAAGTAAAATAACTCTTCGACTTGTGGTTTCACACTGGACACGAACAGCCTGCTGGATTAAAGTCCTCTGCTCGTTTAACCCAACAGTCCTTCCCCAGTCTCCTGCCTACAGTACTTGGCTTTGCTGCTCTTTACATTACTTCTCCTGACTTCCTCCTTTGCTTATGAATATCTAACAGATTTAAAATCCTGTTCAACAAGCTATCAAATGACAATTGTACACATATTCTAAGTGGACTTTGTTCATTTTGACTCAGAGACAGATTAGTGCTTAGAGCGGATGTATTTCACAACTTAAGAATGAGACTCAAAAATCAACTTTCTTTCTTCAGAATTGCTTTCAGAGTTTGCCTATATCACATAGTGCTGCTGTAATTGTCCACCTTATTGCACACACACTGGCTGGCCTCGCCTTTCTGTTTCATTCTCCTCTCTGTTTCTCTCTCCCAGCAACAGCAGTAAGTTTTTTATAAAGTGGACCAAAAAACACACCTGGCATTCTGGATTTTTTCTTCTTTTTTTTTTCACCCATGTCTCTGTTGTGATAACAGCAGGTGAGCCACGTGTGAAGGAAGCTTGTGCACTAAACAACATCGCAACAACCAGGAGCACTTACAAGTTTGTACAAAACATAGCATAAGTAGGATGACATTAAAGGAATAGTTCACTCTAAAACAAAATTCAGTCATTATCGACTCACCCACATGCTGATGAGAAGTCCGTTGTAGTTTCTTATTCCTCAAAGTGCAGCTGGAGACCCGCAGGGGTACTCTCCGGCAACAATAATCCATATAACGAGCTTATTCCTCAAAGCTGCACTTTGAGGAATAAGAAACTACACTGGACTTATCACCAGCATGTGGGTGAGTCAATAATGACTGAATTTTGTTTTAGAGTGAACTATTCCTTTAAATAGGAGAGGTCTAGAGGAAAATTTCATCAGGGTGGCCTTGGCCCCCCCCCGGTCACCCCTTGTGGACGCCACTGAATCCAGATGGCATTACACTTCTTACAAAACATATCTGCAAATAAGATGTATGTATACAAACAAAACAAAAACATATTAAATATGTAAACATATGAACACAGGGACAATATTTTTGATGAGCTGATAATTAGACTACATTTTGTTTCTGTTTCACAAACATTATCAGTTGCCTTGTGGACATTCAGAGGTCTGGAAGCAGGCCAACATTGGGATATTGCTAGCTAAAATGCTTTTACAGGGACGTGCCTGATGTAACAATATGGCTCTCAAAAAGACTGAATCACTATTTAGTCCTGCTAACAACAACAGTCAATTCCAGACAGCAACTGGCTGTAACCCTAAAGTTTAAAGCTACAAAGTAAAACACGCCGGTCCGACCTATCTGGCCTTATTTTATGTGCTGTGTTGCTCTGTTAGTTCTTTCACAAACTGAATCTGCACAACTGCGACAGATAGCAGATAGCTGTCACACCCTCCCCAACTATCGTCAGTGACACTGTTGTCTTGATGACATATGAAAGCATTGAACATGTGTTTAAGATGAATTAGAAGTACAGTATGCACTTTGAGATAGGATCATGAAAAAAGAAACTAAGGGTGACGCAGGGGGTTTCAACCCTGAAGGTATTGTAAACAATCATGATTGGTTCTTGTGGATGACTCTAGCTATGACTGTTAATTCTGGGACTGAACTGTGTGGTGATTGTTGGCCTTTGTATTCAGAGCGAAGCGTCATCTCCATTGTGCTGATTTGGTGACAATTCAAATGAGAATCTCCTGCTGCAATTTCTTTCTGTCAGGGTACATCCTAATACTCTTACATCATAGTTCCACCATCATCTCCATCCGTAGTCCCTGCCCAGGGACTACGGATGGAAAGTAGCAAGTAAGCCAAATCCGGTACAAAGCATCTTCTCTCATCTCGAGACTAATGTTATTTTGTACATTGTCCCTGATACAAATAAACTTATTAAATAAATAAATCTGTCCTTGTGTGAGCCTGACATTGATTAAGTTCACTAAATAAGCTCTAGTTCTTGTACTTGTGCTCAGAGACCCAGAGAGAACTCAACTATTCAACTATTATCATTGATAATAAGGGCGTCCTCAATGGCTTCTCAAGTTTAAATGAAAGTTTGATGATGATGATTTTTCACTTCTGTCCTGGAGGGCTGGGAATTCTATCTGTGATTTTCAGGTTTGTGAATGAGAAAACCCAACTAGCCCTAATCTGACAACAGCCTCATCTGTGTTTTTGTGTGTTCCAGTGTATCACAGTCACTGTTGATACTGTAGGTTGCAGCTATACTTACAGAATAAATGAACAGAGTCACATACTACAAACTAAGGATTCAGTTTCTTGGGAACTGATGCTTCTTTCTACGAAATATAGAACTAAACAACCATTTGCATCAGAATTCCAGACTTAAAGAGGTCAAGGCCAGGTTTCTCATCCAAGTCGCTAGGACAAAATGTTAGCAGTTCACATTTCTGCAAACCACAGACACGTTCAAATGTATTTGTGCCATAGGCTGCGTACCATATAGAGATCTCTATAAAACGTGTCATCTTTGAGCTTGTGATGTTCGTTTAACGGACATCTCCAGCTGCATTTGTGGCGACAAAAACAGGTCATTTAAGCACAAACATGTTTTGCAACCCTAACAGAGTGGTTTTTGTGCCTAAACCTAACCAGAGAATAAACCCAGTGATGTTATGAGAGAGAATCTATAAATCTAACCTAAAGAAATGTAAAATTAAAGTTAATTTCTTCTGGTACTGTATTCATTCATACAGCTTAGCTGCTTCTTATGTCTACAGTAGCACATTGCCTGATGATTTTAAGCTGCACTAATCAAAATTTTTAAAGGCATACTATCCAGGATTTGTGGGTGGCCGACACCAGCTGCAGTAAGCGATTCTGAAGAAAGATAGATGATGATCTCATTCCCAGGTCATCAGATAACGAAGCTGCAGCCAACCCAAAGTGTATTGTGCAAAATACTACGTAAATAAGAAAATAGAGAGGGCAGTGACATTACCCACCACTTTTTTAACCGTCAGTCTTTACATTGTTTATTTATTTATTTATTTATCTATTATTTTTTAGCAAGGTCCTGCATATCATACCTTAAATTTTAAATTGAATTTAAAAGGTGTTACTCTGCAGCTCCCCTCTTTTTTGACTCTTCTTGAATAGCTGGTAACCTAGTGGCGTGCTTAGTACTTTAAGAACCATTTTTTTCAAGAGTTGTCATAACAGAGCTAAAAGGGGAGTGAAAACTGGTTCACTGAGGCTGCTGCTGTTTGGAACAAGGTTGATAAGCACAGTAACGACTTCTCTGTGGGTCCGTCACTCCTACCTTTCACACATGTATTATCTGACCTATTGTAAATATAAAAATATTGAGTCATTTTTACAGTGTTTTCACCTCAAGGAATCTGTCATGAAGATGTGACAGACATGGCCACCCTCAAAGACTGAACCTTCTTGAAGAAACATTATGTTATAAAAAATATATCTATCAAGTTATTTAATGTACCCCCTGGAGCTCTGCACCGTGGTGCCCTCTGTCTAAGCATCCCAATAGGTTAGTATGGGCACTGAAATGAAGCAGGCAGCACAAAAGCGCACATACGCAGTAAAAAGTCACAGAACACCAAAGAGTAAAGTGATGCTACTGAACACTGGTCATTGCCTGCCCACTTAAAGCACTGGTCTTCAATCAGATACACTAACATCAAGTTAAACATCTGCAAGCAGGATGAGGATTATGTACCTTGTTTTAGTACATGTTTAATGTGCCCAAAGACAATATTTAGTATGATAAGGAAAAATGCCACAACATTTGTTCTGACTGGTTTTTATTGGTTTTGACCTTTGACAATTGGTTTTATCAACGATCAAAGGCAGGATTTATGAAAAATGCTGAAATTGTGTGTTATAATTGTTTTTCTATAATGCTGCATATCTGTCCATATCTTTGATAATCACCTTATGAGTTCATAGATAGCCAATGCATGATTGTGCTCTTTGTTTTTCTGAGTCGCAGTCCTTTACTGAGCGTACTATGTTTAGTTTTTGGGCACAAGTGGCTACTGTTTTTTCCTAAAATGGTAGAAAATGCCCTAAATAAGCATTTATTATTATTATTATTATCGTTATTATTTTCAGTGCACACATGCAAGGGGCCCCTACCTTTATTTTCCATATAAATAAAAGTTGCACAGAACAATTAGCAGGTGATAGCATATAAATCAATTATGATGATTTCAGATGACTGTTCTGACCGGTTTAAAACAAAAGTCAGATTTGTGCTTAGGCCAGCCCAGAAAACACTTACACCAAGGGGCATCCAAAATCCCAGTGAATGGCTTATGGCTAAAATGTTTTTTAAAGCTGTACCTTTTGGAGCAGCTATTTTAATTAGCAGACGCCTGCAACGAGGCTGGACCACCAATCAGGCACCGTGGCAACTTCCCTGCAATTTAACTCCAGTGATGCCTATGACCTGAAGAAGCCCCCCAGGAAACCTCTGTGTAGTCATCAGTAACAGTTGAAGGTGAAAAAGTAGTATAAAGCCTTTTGTGTCTCCAGAGGAAGCTGCATGTCATCTGATAAATTACCTCCAGTGATGTCACTCAGTGGATAAGTTGCACTGTGGGAAATGTAGGCTCCAGGTATAAAAGCAGTCCTCTGCCCCTATAACACTGCTGGAGTCATAATGGACAGATCAGAATCAATACAGCAGAACAGAGATATCACCTTTTTATTCCACCTTTTCAACATCTGGTGCATACATTACCCACAATGCAAGTCACCTCTGAGTGACATCACTGGAGGTAATTTATCAGATTACATGCAGCTTCCTCTGGAGAGACAAAATGCTTTATACTACTTATCTCCAGCACTGTATGAGAAAAATAAATAGTTTTTAAAAATAGTTTTTGATTTGTTTGTCTTTTCATTCATACAGAATATATACACTAACATGGCTTTTTGATGCAATACAAGAGTTTATATTTGTTAAGTAAATGAATCTTTTAACTTTGATTTGACTGTTATTTCTATTTCAGTTTCACTTTCTAGATGTCACTATGAATTTGTTCAGCAGCCTGTACTGAGCAGTGCAACTGAAACAAAAAACAAGCAGAAATATATCATTGACCACTGCGTTAATATCATTAACCTGAAATAATCTTTAGATTTAGGTCATTAATGTCTTGCCATTGTTGATTTTTCTTATTATTTTATTTTAATTTTTTTTTACATGTTGTTGCCACACATCATCAAATAACTTCATTAAAGCAACACAATGTAACTTTTATACCTTCAATACCAGCGTCAGAGTCATGTTGGTGGTACAGTGTCTTGTAACAGGTGAATGGTGTCTCTGTCTCTTGTTGCTGCTCTATGTAACTTCAGTGAGAGGGTAGGATCACAGTGTTACATACATGTTCACTGAAACATACAAGTTTTCACCACATCACATTGTTCTGATGTCATGAGTTTTGTTTGCAGTTAGCACCTACATTACATCTGACAAACTGTTACACACCAGGGATTTGTATTTACCACAGTGGTGTCGCACTCAGAAACAGTGGGGGGGCGTCAAATCACACAAAATGACAATTTCTACATAATGTTGCTTCAATCATTCAATCATACACTAATGTGTTATAGTTATAAGCCTTATAAACAACTTTCTTGTTGCCAAGTTGTAAAAAAAATCCCTTTGACCATGGAGAGGACAGCAGGAGATGCACGTTAATAACTACTCAAATAAATGAAATTATAAACACCATTCAGTCGTTTGTTCAAAACGTCCAATAATTAATATATAAAGCATTACTCATCAATGATTATTAACCAGATATAAACCCATTTCATGTAGCCCTTCTACAGGAGTGCTTAGTTAAAAAGGGGCACCTTTAATAATACCATGAGACTGAAATGGAAACCTGTGAGCTCTTCTCTCTGCCTCCGCTACACATCTTCCAGAGAGAACACGTCAGTGTGTCTTTAGTCGCGTGAGAGCTTGTCTACATTATAATACTGACTACATGTGGACCATTACTGATGACAAACTCTAGTTTAGTTCCTGCTGAGGCTGTCACAGTCGGATGTTCACTGCTGCATGCCGCTCCTCTTCATCTGAGGATGATGTCAAAGCACTTAATCCGCACAGACAAAGATTAGCGAGGCAGGATTTAACCAAACCAGGTCTCCGCTCTTATATTTCAGACAAACACCAATAACGGCTGTATGAACAATAGAAACTCCAATCAAAGTCTGACAGTGCACCACCGAACAACTTCGTAGCTGTATGCTTCATGTCACTGACCGGAGAGTCTGCAGAGATTACCATTTCTTGAGCCGCATGCCTAGGATGTGCCTGTGCGTCTTTTGCGCATCGAACTTCACAAACTAAACCAAGTATGACCGGGAGCTGCGCTGTATTCTATCAGCATCAGTAATCATTAAAAATACGTAAAACAATGTTCATATCTCACACTGAAGGGTTGGGGATGGGGATGGCCCTTCATGCTAGTAGAATACTCGGCAAGGCGTTAGAGTGGGATAACAATGATGAATCAGCTGTGGATGACGCGTCAACATGTCCGAGTAACAAGAGTGAAATGTTGTGATGAATCATAGAAACACTTACTGTCTCCAACAATGGCTTTAAGTCCGAGTGGTGCCATGATGAGCCTCTGTTGCGCGTCCACCTCTCCACACAACTGACTGCTGCCACAACGCGCGTCGAATCACAACAATGAGCCACACACTTCCGTTCCAATTGATTACAAAATAAAAGCCTTAGGTTAGGAACGTAGCACAGTGCCGCTGCTAAGAGAAGTCAAATAAGAATACACACAATCTAATGAACCACATACAGAGGGCAGACTGTGTGATACAGAGCCAAATGTGCATATGCACATCAATACGTGTGGCTGCCACATGAAACCACTCATGGGAATCTGATGATGAATAGGAAATAATGTCATTTGTAGAATCAGCTTCATTGGCCAAGGATGTGTACACATCCACATAATCTGAGTGTGCTTTGCATTCCTCTCGATGTACACAGGAACAGCTAAGAAGGAATCACAGCTGAACAATGAATGGAAAGAATAAACAGGACTGTTGTACACAAGTATGTGAAAAAAGTGTTTGTGTGAAGAACAGAAAGATAAGAAATGAAGCCGTTTCTTCTGGACTGTTTGCATTGTTAGTTTAACGTTGCAACGTTTGAGAATTTTAGTTTAAAACCAAAAACCCTCTCGACAGACGGCAACAAAACAAGAGTTTGGACTTTATGTGGAAGATGCCTGTGTACTGCCGTGCAGACATTTCTACTTAAGTTAGCGTGCTAACCAGCTAGCCCTGGCCTGTCCTGTCTTGTAGCACTGCAGTCATGGGGCCCCCAGTGGTTCACCTGGTAGAGCCCCCTCAGCAGGGGCTAAGTCCTTAGCAGCGGCCCTGTGCGATTCCAAACATGCTTACTACCATGATTGTTTATAAGGTTTTCTTTTGAAGGCTACATGACAAAACCGGAAGCTGAATATCTGCTACTAAAAAGCTCAAATGAAAGTCGATGGACACATTAAATAGTTGTTTTGTTGTTGTTGATATTTCCATATTTAAATGGCAGTCATACTGTGGTCTATATGAGACCTCCATGGTGCAGCTGCTAGAGGATGATCTGAAGTTTCTTGAAATGTATGACACAAAGAGCAGAGTGGGATTTTAGAAACTCCTCTCTTGTGTCCACACACACACACACACACACACACACACACACACACACAGAGAGACAGACAGACAGACAGACAGACAGCAGCCTCTCATAAAGGAGCGCACTTACAGGTAATGGTAGAAACACTGAGTGTCCATGAGAGGGCAGCAGAGGAGAGGCAGACACCAGATCCGCTCCCTGTGAGAGGAGGACAGAAGCAAAGAGCTCTCAATCTCTCGGAGGAAAACACTTCATTTAGAAAATGTTACATTATTTATAAATATGCAGGCTGTGTATTTGGGCAGTTTCATACACCTCCACACTCAGTTCTCCGTATACGCCCTTCAGTAGACAGGATGTGGAAGAGCCTCAGCTGCTGGACACTCTTCCTTCACACCGCTGACTAATGATGCGTTCCCGTCACATACAGAAATATTTTTTTATGGGTAAAAGGGCAGTTTTCTGTTAGAAATGCCCTCTCACTCTTTCTTGCTGGTGAGGTTAGTAGTAGGCTAAATGACAGAAATCACAAGTTAGTGTATTGTATCACCTTAAAGTGAGCTCAACTGTATTTGCGAGCACTTAGCATCAGATGAGTAGGCCACACTATCGTGTCCTCTGTCCTGTTTAAGGAAAATTTGACTTTTAGAAACCTTGTAGGCATGATATCTATCATAAATCATGGTCGGGTTTATATTCTGAATCCGGTTTTTTGACTGAATAAATTAATACTGTACTACTTTTAGGCAAAAGAAATCAATATTATCAAAAGATTTATGTTTCTCCTCTCCTCTTAAATTTAACTACTTGTTTTTACTTTCCCTACAAATGAAAAGAATCCAGAAATAATTCCAAAAATAAATACTGAACAGTTTTAAAAAATAAATGGATCAATAAATAAAATGGAAAAATAAAAAAAAGGCTTTGCCAAATTAATAGAAGGATAAATGAATACAGACATATCAATTTATGTGACATTTTATAAATGAATTAATGTATAAATGTTTTATGTTACTTTCATACATTTAATTGCATTAAATGATGTACTGAGCCATGTGAAAGAGATATTTTGGGATTTGGAAGCTCGTGTCTACCATTATTCCCATGTCAAGTGAACGCACCGCAGCTGGAAGGTGGAAGTTCGTCTCCAACTTTAAAGAGGGTGTTTCCGTCCGAGAAATAGGCAGTCACTGTTGTAGGCAGCCGACCGTCTTTTCTCCCCCTGCCTCTCCGCCGGAGTGTCGCTGACCGCCCGTCCTCCGCTCGCTGCGCTCATGTTGAAGAGGAGCCGAGAGGCTTTCTAGAGGATCTGAATCTCTTTGTCCTAAACACCAGTTGTAGGCCAGTGGCGTCAGGCTGGGTCTGTGAGATTTAGCCACCATGGGGGACGTGATTTCCAGCCACCTGGATGAAGCCAAGCGGGAGATTATCACAGGTGAGGCGTTGTGTGGAGGTTTGTTGAGGGCGTGCTGCTGTGGCGTTTTGGCACGTGTGCGTTTTTACGCAGCGGCCACGCACTATCAGAAGATTCTGCATCATCGTCAAAATGAAGTAAGTCATTTTGCCAAGATGTGGCTGTGACTGTGGCACTTCTTACTGTTTCTGACTGAAGGTGTCTTTTTGTAGACTGCTCTAATCGCCTGTCGTGTCGTTATTGGTCTACTGTTGCCGTTCACGTGAAGGTGTTGTGGATGTAAGCAGGACAGCATTTTCCAACACTGGGTCAGACCTGCAGATCCTTTCAAAGAGACCTGAAGACAGTCAGACATATTGATCTGATGATGTTTATTTGATTCATCTGTCCAGTGACCACCTACTAGATGGTCCAACAGTTGTTTTCTAGCAGCTTGTCAATCTGTCACAAAGGACTCTGTTCTGAGGAAAATGGGCTTGTTCTGTCCTGAACTGTTGAATGTTGGCACTTAAAGGGGAAAACTGACTCGCAGCCAAGGTAACTGCCTGGCAGTCCTCAGACTTATCAAAGTAAGATAGGAAAAGCACCCTGAAAAGATAGAGGCTGCACCCTTATCAGCCTCAGCTCTTATAAATGGCCATTTGACATTGTTATCTGACCTGTCAGGACTTGTTCAGTTAGAAGTGAAGTCAGATGTTATAATAAACATATAAAAATATACATGTATATAATGCCTGTTACATAGTGTTGAACATAAGTTACAGAAGTAAAGGCTCGACCCCAAACCGGGTGCTTCAGGCAGTGCAGTAGCAGTGTTTTCTTGGTGTAGACTTTGGGCTTTTTCACTTTGTAGACCTTTAACATGCACAACAATGCTACATAACACAATGAAGGAAAGGCTAAAACCCAAAAAGCAGAATATGACCTCTTTAACACAAGCAGCCAGAGAGCAGAGAAGCTGACGCTGTGCCGCGGAGTCATCGGAGCGTCAGACTAAAAGGAAAGCGTATCTTTTACTTTATGTGATTTTGTGTTTTTTCTCAAGTAACCAGTTAGTAACCAGTTGATGGGTGTCGGCCCATCTAAAGCAAAGTGAACCGAAACTTACATCCCTAAATAGGATACCGATACAATGCACAGCCAATGGGAGGAGCTGGGGGGTAAACAGGGGCCAAAATGCACGTTTCTCTGGGGCCTGAGGGTTTGATCTGCTCCTGCCCAGGCCTGCTTACTGTCCAATTCTTTATTTTAACATTTTCATATTTTTATGAGCAAATACTTACTTTCTTCAATCTCAACTGATGGCCTGTTGGCTTTCCTGGCCCTGCAGATCTGTGTTAAATTGACATTCCAGCCTTGATTTCTTCATCAGGTTTTAGAACACATGCAGCCGACTACCTCTCAGGAAGAAATGGAGAGAGAAAGCTCTGTTAGACACCAAGCGTCATCTTTTTTAATGCCCTGAGTGGCCAATTCAGAGTGTGGTACGCACGCGGGCGCGTGCACACATACACGCACACACACACACACACACACACACACACACACACACACACACACACACACACACACACATATCTGATGTAGAATCTGAGGAATGCATGAAAAAGTGTGTCTATGTGGCTGGATGGAAACCTCCTCCATGCTTGGAGCTGCACAGCAAGCGGCCCACAGTCTCTGCTGTCAACTCAGGCCAGTGCCTGGCTGGCTTCGAGGGAAGTGCCTGGATTTATCATTAAAGCACGACACACACATTCACTCACTTTGTTCACTCCTGATGCATTCAGAGGGCGATGAACCACAGTGCCACTGTGTGTATGTGTGGACATGACTTCCTATCAGACTTGAGGTAATCATGTTTAGAGATAGCTTCATTATTCAGTGCCATTGTATTAAGGTGAAGATTTATGGCCAGTGGATGAATGGGCCGCACCTTCCTGTTGTCATCTAAGCCTCGCCTTGATGGCTGATAAGAATAGCTGTGGGAGTCCCTGAGCAGAGTCATATGCAACCAGCAGGCAGTGTGTTCCACTTCCCTCATAACCTACAGCATGAGGTAATCGTTACAGGGATATGTGGGGGCGTGTTTAGGGTGGAAATGATCACATGATCAACCTCTCACTTCCTCTTTGAAAACTTGCCTGAGTGCACGTGTTCAAGTCAGGCTTATGTATGTACTTTTTTTTTTACTGAAAACTGACATTGAAGATCAACCAGTCAGTGGAACTTAAAATATGAATATTTTTCTGAATGTTTTGATCTGATCATGGTCAAATATTCACTGACTACTAAAAATGTGAACATTTTGGAAGGTAACTATTTTATTTTCAAGAGAATAGAACGTTATTTACTAGGGCTGTCAATATGTCGTGTTCATTTCCATTATTTATCATAGAAAAATAACATATGAATCGCGCTGACACCCCTTGACCAGCATCTTTGTAAACATGATGGAGGCAGATGCCACTGAGCATAGCCTCTGCGTAGGTGACCTCAGCCTGACGTGCACCTCCCCAGAAATGTAAATGTACGTCACAGCGACACAGACTGCAAGGACTGTGATTGGCCGCATGAAAGCATTGCACTTTCCAGTTTCTCCTTCGGTGCTTGGCGGCTTTGCTAATAACGGATGTTGTGTTGTAGTTTCCCCATTAAACACACTGGATTCTTCGGCAGCTGCAGTCCCTCCTGAACGGCCGGCTGCTGCTCTGCTTGGATTATACTCCCCCTCCTGAGCCTCTCCTCTCTGCTGGAGAGTCCCTGGGCAAGAAAGAGCAGACAGGCTGAATGTCTGAAGGGCAGGCTGCCCCTCAACAAAGAGCCCGGTGGCAAACCCGACTTGCCGAAACCAAGTCATTCCAGCCAGGCTTGTATGGAGCTGCGGGCCTCCCTGCAGGCACTCTGCCTGTCCGCTCTCTCGATTCCTGGAACTGTTGACAGTAGCACTGTTTGGTGCAGTTTATGCAGCAAGGAATGTTTGTACCATCAGAGTACTTCAAGCTAGAAATATCTCCTCCTTTTAAAGTGTAGAATTTCCATTTATTCACTGATTCACTCATCTACAAATATACATTTGCATTGAAATATTTTTAAATGCTTACAGCTAGTATTGGTATGTGTGATTAATTCTGATTAATTAATCACAAGGCTTGTATAATATTAGATTCTTTTTTGAATTGCTTGACAGCCCTATCATTTACCCTTTAACATTAATGCAGATTTCATCAGGCATCACATTATCACAAGAACAAATGATCAAATTCACAAAATGAGTAAATATTCAAATACAATTGTGAGAAACAAGTAATTTTACAATTTTTCAACACACATTTGAAGCCAGTGGTTCCAACAGAAAAGAACAGGTGTTTTTTTCTTGTAGTTCTCTTTTTCTGTAATCATCTTTTGACCCCTCATATTCATGGAGGATGTACCCATCACATGAGTTAGGAGCCACTGCTCTGACCAACTTGATTAGGTTTTTCTGGACTGCCAACTTCATAATTAAATTAATTCAATAAAGTAATTACATTAATTTCTTTGTAGTTATATGTGACATCACACATAACACACACAGATGTAGAGGGGAGAGTACTAGAACAGCTTGCTATCATAGAGCCCGAACAATACTTGATTTTATAGGCTGATGGCGATATTGGGGAGTGAAAAATCTGCTACATTGATTTGGCCGATTTGCACACATGTCGCAATGATCTCTAAAATGTGGTTATATAGATATATACAATTCAACAATTCAGGATGTCTAATATATAATAAACATTAACTTACCCCAAGCATCTTTTTCTGGATTAAAATTTCTAAAAATATAAAGTAAAAAGTTTTCATGTTGGCCCATATTGGACAACATATAGGCCGATACCAATACATCTGTGATCGGCCAATATTCAAGGTCTAATAGCTAATATTAAGAAAAAGATATGCAAGTTTATTGGTGTCCTCCACAAAGAACAAAGTGTTGTTGTTCTCTAATCATTACAGTCAGAGTTTCAATATTCTCTTTATTCACAAAGACACACTCCGCACGCATTTCCCCACAAAGTTCCTTTATGTATTCAAATGTGGAGCAGTATTAGCTTGGTCAGCGGGAGAGAGGCCAGGAATCAGGACATCCTAAAATGTGGACATCCACAGTGTTTTTCCTTGTTTTTCTCTTGTATCTGCAGGCTCTGGAGGGAGTGTCAGGTGGCCAACAGACTGGCTCTCTGTGGCCTGGCGAGGTGTGGCACTCTCACCCTCAACACACACCCTGCTCAGCACAGAGAGGCCTGTTTTAAACTGGTTCAGATAGCGGAAATACCTGCTGCTGGGACCCCACAATATATACACATACACTTGTGTTGGAGGCAGAGCTGGTCTGAAAGTAGAAATGAGGTAGACCTCAACAAACAGAGTTACAGAAGGTTTCTGGTGAGGTGACATCACAGTGAAACCCATACAGGAGGGAGAAGTTGCTGGGGTGTTGGCTTCATAAAACCTTCATAAATATAAGCTGGCTTAATCAGTGTTTGGGTCGTGTTGTCACGGTCCTGGAATTATTAACTTCAACACAGTACTGTGAAAAATAGCAACATTCGATACCGTATTTGATACCATGGGACAAAGTTAGAAAAGGTATTAAAAGATAAATATAATGAGGCTTGTGTACTATGTGTTATGCACATACACAACAGCATCTAAGTTTAATTACCTGTGGAGCAGGAGGGAGTGTGGACACTACAGCGCTGCATGTGTCAAGAGAGGCGACTAAAAGAAAGCAGCTCGTACTGGAGCGTCAGTAGCTTTTTTAAAAAAAGAGTATTGAAACAGTTTTAAATATTCAGGCTTTATGTATCGAAATTTTAATACTTTTGACAACACAACTTTCAAGTTTAGTTGACTAAACTAGCCTATAAAGTTAAGTCAAGATAGCTAGCCTCATGTAAGATGCTAAAGACACTTCCTGCTGGCACATTACTGTTGTTTGGTCCTGTAACGTTGCTTTGTGGGTTAAAGTGTGGGACATTTCTGTTTTATTTGATGAGTGAAGGATCTGTTTAACTGTCCGTCTGAACTCCATCAGACTGTCGCACTCCTGTGCCGAGCTGTCGGCATTTCCATTCACACAGACATCGTCTCTGATTCGGCTCTGTAACTACCACCACTCGAGAATCACAGGTGGAACGAAACTCATCTCAACTTTCATACAGATGGCGAAGCAGAATATCGGAGCAAGATTCCGGCCTCGATAAGGCAGTGTGGCAGTGTCTGTTGTAGTCCTCTTTTCAGATTTTATTAATACAGCACAGTAAGCTCAAAGGGGGGTTTCCTGTACAGGAAATGTTGGGATCCTAAGGCAAATTTCAGAGTGCTATTAAAAAAGGATCAGTTAACATTGTATTTTGACAATATGTTATTGTCTTTGAATGTTTTTGCTAATACAGTTGAGTCAATGGCGCAGGCTTTTTCCTGAATAGGCGATGTTGTGGTGGGCACCAGAGGGGACTTTTGGGCTGCCTGAACAAAAACAGACTGTCCCACTTTGCAGCTGCATTCATTGTTAATATTAGTTTTGTTTGCCCCCTTGGGAGACCCAAAAGTCCCACCTGACAGGACAGGACAAGAGTATACAGCTCTTTATTTGTCTCCTGCTTTCTTACAAGGATTGATTTGTTAGTTTCAAGAACCGCATCAACTCAGGAAGGATAATTGTGATATTATGATGTACGGAGGACGTCCTGGTAGCATGTTTGGGTTTTTTAACACTAACCAGGCCTGTTGCATGAACGTATCTGAACATATCTGGCTCTGCAGCATTTCATTGCCTTTCTCCCCCATGTGCCTCAGAGTTGGGCTCGTTTGATTCTGTGGACCGTTATCATGAGATCATGCAAATATCCCCAACAGATTAGACTTAGTTTGGGTCTTGCATCTCATACTGATCAGCAATGATGGTCCACCTCTCTGAATCAGGAAAAAGCCTGGAGCGGAGCAGTGAAGTTTCCCTGTTGGCTGAGGTGAACTGAACCCTGCCTCTAATTAGCTCAGTAAACTTTTTTTTTTTTTTGAATATTTGACTTTGGATTTTTTCAAGAACAAAGTTACAGTTACAAACTGACAAGACAAAATCAAATCAAGGAAAAACTCATTATCCACAAGGTGGCAAAGTACAAATGACATGAACTCACAAGGACAGGACAATAGAAAGTGGAAAAAATAAAATAATATTAATAATAATAATAGTAATAAATGAATAAATAAAATACATTATGCAATAATCGAAGATACAGAGAGAAACAAAGGGTAGCATCACTGCTCATAGATCATGCCAAGCTCTGGTAGATTTTCCATATGAATTAAAAATGGTTGCCATATTTTGTAAAAAGTCTTACTTCTTTTCTGCATCCAATAAGTTATTTTCTCTAGGGGCACACAGCTATTGATTTCACAAAGCCACATTTTCATTGGAAGGGGGGCGTCTGATTTCCACTTTATTGCAATACATTTCTTAGCAATTGTCAAAAGGATTTCTGTAAGTTTCTTAGCATAATTTGTCTCAAGATTGGAATTAGTAAAGTTCCCTAGTAAACAAATTTCAGGGTCCAGTGGAAACGTAACCCCGTGGATGTTTGATAGAGTTTCACAAACCCCCTGCCAAAACCCCTGCAGTTCAGAACACTGCCAGGTAGAATGAAGGAATGTTCCTTCCTCCGTGCCACATCTAAAACAAAGAGGTGATATATTGGAGTTGTATTTATGTAATTTATGTGGGGTAATGTACAGCTGATGCAGGAAGTAGAATTGTATGAGCCTATACCTAGCATTTAAAGTAGAGGTGACCCCATCTCTGCACAAGTTCCTCCATAACTGCTCCTCAGTAGTTATTCCCAGGTCCTTCTCCCATTTAACCCATGATCTATCCATATCTGGTATTGATAAAGTCGACATAAGAGCTGTATACACCCTTGAGATAGTTATAAATAATGATTGGCCAGCATGACACAGATGCTCAACTGGAGATGTGGGAGGTAAATTCCAATCTCCCTTTGATTTGCTCTAATAAAGTCACATAACTGGAGATAACTCAGGAAATCTTTATTTGTCAAACTGTACTTTTCTTTTAACTGTTCTAGAGACATAAATACTCCGTCTTTATAGCAGTGTTCTAGGTGGCAAATACCTATAATAATTCTCCTGCCAAGATCTAAAGTTGCCACTCTGAAGGATCATTGGTAGCCATCTATTTCCCCATAATGGAGTTTTAGGAGAAAGAAATCCTTCTATCTTAAAAAGTTCAAGGAGTTTATACCAAACTTGGATTGAATGGATGATTAAAGGATTATCAGTTACAGTTTTGATTATTTTTTTATCCCATTTATACAATACATTTGTTGGCGTCTCCTCTTTCATCTCTATCCTTTCAATATTGAGCCATGAAGGAGGAGCGCCCGTGTCAAACATCTGTGCCAAGAATCTGGATTGAGGAGCATAATAGTACAACTGAAAATTAGGGAGTTTCAGACCTCCATCCCCATAATCCAGAGTTAATTTATCCATGCTGAGTCTTGGCGTCTTACCATGCCAAATAAACTGTCTGATTATTTTTTTAAGGGAGGAAAAGAATGCTATTGGGACATGAAAAAGGAAGTGACTGAAACGTATATAGGAATCTAGGCAGGATATTCATCTTTATAACATTGATTCTACCAAGTAAGTTAAGAGGCAAGTCCATCCATTTTTTTCAAATCTCCTCCCACCTTCTGAAGCAAACTAACTAAATTGAGCTTGTAGAGATTTTTAAGGTTACTGTCAACAAACACACCTAGATATTTAAAACCCATAGGAGACCATTTAAAAGGAAACTGATGCTTAACCCTACTGAAATCAAATACAGACAGCGGCAATATTTCACTTTGTCAAGATTAGCCTTGTACCCAGAAAATGAAGTGTATGTACCCAGTAGTTCCTGGAGGTAAGAAAGAGAGTGTTCAGGGTTGGTCAAAAATAAAATGATGTCATCAGCAAAAAGTGAAATCTTGTGTGTATCAGTGCCAATCTCAAAGCCACATATATTAGGATTGCTTCTAATGGCCTCCGCCAGGGGCTCAATGGCAAGCGCAAAGAGGGCGGGGCTAGCTGGAACCCCCTGTCTGTTGCCTTTTTATAAAGCCGGAATGAGCCAGAAGTGCTCAGTAAACATTTTTAAATTGAAACTAAATCTGTGACCATTTGGTGCCCTAGATCCTTGCACAAGCATAGCTGTGGCTCTGTCTTCAGCTCTGATGGGAACATAGTCTAAATTTATGAGTCAGACCATGGGTCTATCTCAGAGGAATGTTTTTGTTAAGGCACCGTGGAGAAATGAGGGGGGGTGGGGCTGGGGGGTTCTCTTGTGGGTCCATTAAACAGCAGTCTCTGAACTCTCAAGTCAACTCTATGATCAGATCTCTGTGATCAAAATGTGCTGAAGTCGTCAGGGCGTCAGCGATAAGACGGGCTGCCATGTAAAGGAAATGTGGTGTTGGTTGGATCAGATTACCACAGCGACAGTCCTCATCATCAGGACTGATAGCTGGCCTCAGCACTGCAGAGGCCCCCTGGACAATTAGTGTGGTTGTTGGCTGCAGCACAACAAGGAGTCAGCTCGACTCACAGCAGCAGCAGCTCCCTCATATGTTTTTCCAGCCTTATACTTAATGAAAACAATGTTCTGTGTCTGTACAGAGCTGGGAAGTGGGAGGAGGTACAGGCCTGGACACTTTGTTTACCACTGTACATTTCAGTTACTGAGTTTTAGTGATATTGTCAGTGTTCCTGAACATGGACACAATACTAGGTTTATGTTGCTACCATCAGTTCGAATTTTTTCCACTTTGTTTCTGAGAAAGCATGTCTTTTCCTGCAGTTTGTTATGGCAGTTGGTTCTGAATATTACATTACCCATGAGCATGGGTGTTGGAAAGTAACTAAGTAGATTTACTCAAGCACTATACTTCATAAACAATTGAGGTACTGACCCAAGTATATCCATTTCATACTACTTTATACTTCTACTCCACTACAGTTCAAACAATGATTAGTCGATTAGTCGATGGAAAGAAAATGCCCCTAACAATTTTGATAATCAATTAATATTTTTGTCTGTTTCAGCTTCTTAAATGAGCGGATTTGCTGCTTTTTTTTTGGTTATATTGAATGAAGAGTCTTTGGGTTTTGGACTGTATATTGAACAAAGGAAGTGATTTAAGGAGGTTACTGTACTTTGGACAAAAACCACTGAACAGATTTTTACGTAACTGTAAAATCAAGGATGAGTCGCAGCCCAGAATGGACCTCATTAACTTTTTGGTGTGGATCTGGATAAAGGAACAGATCCAGGATTTTTTTTCTTTTTTCTTGATCTGGCGGATTTAAATATGTTTGAAATTGGATTAGGCTTGATTGAATTAAAGGGGACTGACACTATAGTGCCATTCTAGTTTTGCAAATAGATTGCTCATGTGACACTCTGGACCTAAGTTCAGGAAATCTGCAACACAGCCTGGTGATTGGCTGTTTCATACGCAGTGCTTCCCATTAATGAACAAGACTCTGGCAGTCCACCATAGTCTGATTTGCTGCAAAAGAGTCTCATTGAACCAAAAATATTTTTCACATCTCATAATAGTGCTGAAGATCTCCAATGTTTTGTGCCGTTAATTCAGCAAAGCATCTTTCGCTCCCAGTCAGTCAAGCCCCCCCACCCCTTGCTGTATAGGAACACACACACACATACTCCAGCCCAAGGCCCCATGAATTATGCCCCCTCCCCCTTGTATCAGAGCGGCGTGTCACTAGCCCCATTCACACTGCCCTTTGAGTGCGGGAATCATGTGCCAATTTTCCGCTCCGTCCTCTGTGTGAAAGTTTCAGCTGTGGAGAGGGGGCCGCAGCAGAGGCGAGGCGGCGTCTGTGTGAATAGAGCGAATAGAGGCGCGGAGCAGGAATCGATCTGATGGTGTTCACAGGCTGACAGCTAAACAGATCCTTCACTCATCAAATAAAAAGAGAAATGACCCACACTTCAACTGGTAGTGGCTTTGGCAACTTACGTCGAAAAGTATCTGTCGTCCTGTCTGTCCTACTGACTCCTTGCACATTTCTGCCCGAAAAACAGCGTCTGTCCCCGGCAAAAAACTTTAACTCACCATGTGGTTGTCTCTTTCCCCTATTGTTGTTGTAGTTACTGTCTTGAAAAAGATCCAGAGAGCCAGACAGGGTCCGCTGTTTACTGATGGCGATTATGTTATTATGTAATTTAGAGCAGAAAACTTAACTTTGTCACTCTCAAGGATGTTTGGTGGGTCAGGATCTCAACCACAACACATTATAACTGCATCCATATGATTATAAACAGTCAGCAGGTACATGTTTAGATTAACGCATTGAAAAAAACACACAGATTTCAACGTCCTCATGCGTACCGCTGTGCCTCTTTTGGATCCGCAGCACCGGCGTGCTTGGTGAGCCGTCACTGCGGAGATAATGCAGAGTCTCTGTGTGAAAAGGGATAATGTTTACAAGTTGAACTATGAAGCGGAAATCTGGTCATTACAAGGAAAAAATACCAAAGATTTACAGGAACAGCTATTAGGTAGATTCAAATAGTTTCTAATAACTAATGTTAAGTTGATGTGTTAGTTTTCTGTCTGTCTGTCTGTCTGTCTGTCTGTCTTGTTAACCTAGCTAATGTAAGCTGGTAATTGTATTCCTTGGTCTGCTGTTTTATTTACCCGCCACTTCCAGCGCTGTTCTGCGTCCCCTTGCCTGAGAAACGTGAGACTAAATACAACTCGTTATTTATTACGTTTGATAAGCACGTATGGGTAACAGTGTTTATGAACTGCAGCTCGGAAAAGATATGCACATTGCACGTGAACACACAAAACTCGGGTTTTCCAGCAGCAGCTTGAACCAGACTGACCAGACAATGGATGAGATGGTTCTCCTGACAGTTGACAGTCAAGGTTTTATTTACATCATAGTTTAGTTACAGTGGATTGATAATGACTGTTGCCTATAGGCTTGTGTTAATAGTGTATAGCCAAAGCTGTATTGTATAGTAAATTGTGATAATCACCTAACTAATTACCGGGCAGCAGAGCCAAATCTTAGTTATATTTCAGTATTTTATGCATTTAAAATGTAATTAATTTATGGCATTAATGACATTCGTGTTATTTATGAGATAGCCTCTTAAAATGTGCAAATTGTCCTTTCATAGCAGCCCCCTGCAGGGCCTGTGGTCTCATGATATCCTGTGGGAAATACTGATACCATCATGCTCCTTGGGAATCGCACTTTAAATGTTTATGACCACAGGTTTGTAACTAATGATGTTTTTTTACCGAAAGATACATCTCATTGCATTTGTAGAGTCTGCAGGTTTGGTTTTTAAGTTGAGGCCTCCTGTATGGGCCCTCTCAGCCCTGCCCAGTAAGACATCACCCTGATAGTCCTCACACATCCTCACATTGTTGTCAGAAGGCACTTTATTGCAGCTTCTCTGTTTTGGCCATAAATTCTGCCTAATCATCAGGGGTGTTCTCGGTCAGGAATTTGATGGTCAGTGGAAGTACTGAAAAGTTTGCTGACGTACTTGTGCGACTAGGACAGTTTAATAAGGGCTGCATCATCTTTTAGTGTATCTCCTGCTGTCTTCGGTTCTTTGACATGAATGAGGTCTTTGATTCTCTGATGCGGTCTGGTTGTCATGTGATTACGCTGAGTGACTTTTCCAAGAGAAGCATGTCAACCATAGAACAAGCTGCTGTCAGTCTTTCCATATGGATGAAACTGAAGGTCAGGGTTCTGAGGGCTGCTGCTAGTTATAAATACTAGTATAGTTATATGTATCCCTTGACTGAACCGGCTGTTAGACATTGTGATCAGGGAAGAGTCTGATGGAGCTTTTGAAACAGGGATTGCACAATGACAAAGAATAAAGTTCTACATTTTCCACTCAGACCTGCCAGGGTCAGGGATGAGGGAGTTCACACAGGCTTTCTCATGCAGTCATAATCATATGGAGCTTAGTGCTGTTTGACTAAGCTGAGTGTCATACACATACAGATGATTGCATTGTTTCTGTCTGCTGTGTTACATGAGTCAGCGCTGACTTTGTCCCCGGTCTCCCACCCATGATGCACTCGCCCTACAGTGCCCTGGCCCCTCCCACCCAAAGGGTGGAAGTAGATGGAAAGGGCACAAATGTTTTGAGAGGTGCAGTACTCACCAAGACCACTGCTGGGATGGAATGTACTCTTGACAACTGATAACATTCTCAGGAGTAGGGCTTGATTAAAATGTGTCTGCAGCCTGACATGTGTTGGTTTTGTGTTGGAGACACAATGAGCATTACAGTTTTGACATTTTTCAAATACCAACAGTTATAAATCAAGTGCATGCTCAGATTTCATAATTTGGTTTTACTTGTCACTCGTACAGTTTTTGAATTTAAATCTTGTATCTTTTATCTTTAGACTGAACATTTACAGAGTTCTAGTACAGCCACTTGTAGGTAACTTTTGCTATTTAAGACCCTTTCCTCTTTTCATTAGGTGAATAATAAGTTACCTTCACTCCCACTTCACACTGTAATTTGCATTCTTGACAACACCTATTTCATGTTTCATTGTCATGTGCATGTGTGCACTAAGTCTGGAAATGTGCAGCATTGTGCCTGTATTTAAATGAACAGCATCTCTTTATGACTGCTGGCTTGTTTGACTCTGAATCGCTGCCATATGAGGTGGGAGTGAGAATGTGTCAGGAAACATACATGTCTCCAGGCATTCATGTATTTTTGAAAACTACAATAGTGCTATCGAAGCTAACAGTACATGCCAGCCTACACCTAGCCTACTTATTAAAAATGGCAAATGTCTAGAAACCATGGGTCTGGACTTTCTCCTTCCCCCATCTCTCGTTTTCTTAGCTAAGGGTCACATTCCTCTTGAGACTTCCTGTCCGACCCAGAGAACAATTCTCTGTTGCTTTTTTCCCTTGACTGTGTGCCTGTGCAGGAGCTATGGTACATTCAATCACACTCATTTTTAGGGAATAAAATCTGTATGTAGCCTGAGAGCTGCATTCAGAGATTTGTACAAGAGCATGAAAGCAAGAATGTCTACACTTGAAGACATCATGTAATTAATTGTTGGCTTTCACTTTATTTGTTAACCTCTGACACAGCAGCAGCTCTGTGGACGTAACTCTCCTCTGTTGACGTCTTTCATGAAGTGTGAGACATTCTTTGTGGGAGAGAGTGGAGCAGGAGGCAACTGACTCAGACTGGCGAATGTGTAAGAGAGGCAGTTCACTCTTTGGTCACCAGGATGTTTATTCAGGATAGTTTGCTTTAATCCTCACAGTTCAAACAATGATGTCAGGCTCATTTCACCTGTATCCACCGAGGGTTATTCAAAATGTTGTCCTGCAGTGACTTTCTACTTACTACTACTTTCTACTTCCCTGCCTTTTTCTGGCCACATGTCAGAAATTCTCAGTGAACCAGTTATTGATGAAGCAAACTGATATATTGTCTGGGTCTTATCTTTTGTCGTGTCTAGATTTATTCATATTGTTGTGTGGCTAGCTTCCAAATGCCAATACCAGTGATCTTAACTGTGTACTTCCAGCTCTTCATAACCACAGTGCAGAGATGGGCTCATCCACGTCCCTACTGCAGTTGCACCTGTTGGACATATTTCCCATCAAGCCTAGATGGAATCCTGATTACACTGAACAGCCAGTTACTAATGTACGAATACAGGATCAACATGTAGTGCAGTTTGATCGATGCAATAATCCACAAGATGCTCGATAGTTCCTCTTTTCTAGTCGTTTCATCTAAATGAATTTTCTATTTTAGATGGACTACTATTTGTCTTTGGGTTCATGAGTAAGTGAACAAAGCTGTTTCTGTATCCCAGGAGTAAAGTACAGTGTACCATATTAGGCCTTATTTGCTTTATTGATTTTTAACAAGCCTTCCAGGGCCTGGAAGGCTTGTAAAGGTAGAGGGTAAAATCATTGCAGCAAAATATAGTGAAATCCTGGAGGAAAACATAATTCAATCTGCAAGAGAACTATGACTTGGGAGAAGATTTATTTTCCAGCAAGACAATGACCCGAAGCATACAGCGAAAGCTAGAAAGAAATGGTGTGAAGACAACAAGGTGAATGTTCTGGAGTGGCCGAGTCAAAGCCCAGACCTCAGTCCAATAGAGAATTTGTGGCTGTACTTGAAAAGGGCTGTTCACGCCCGATCCCCTTGCAACCTGAAAGAGCTGGAGCAATTTTGTAAAGAAGAATGGAGTAAAATTGCAGTGCAAGCCAGACTCAGTGCTGTGATTTGATGGCCCACAGTGCATCTACTAAATACTGACTTGAAGGGGGTGAATACTTATGCGATCACTTATTTTACATTATGTATTTTCAATTAATTGATTTGTTGTTGTTTTTTAAAAAATAGTCCAAAAAGCCAAATTATATTGACCATGATTCCATTTCTAAAAGCAATAAAAAGGGGAAAACGTTCAAGGGGGTGTATAATTTATAGGCACTGTATGTACTGAAGGCAGGATATTTGACAGTTTTACTGTAAACTTTACTGTCTAAAATAACATCAGTGCACCAAAATGGTAAACTTTACTAGGAATTAAATAATTAAATTACCCTAAGCATCTTTTTCGGCATTAAAAGCGATGAAAAACAAAGTTTTTATATCCGCACATATCTGACAACAAATACAGCAATAATGACTTGAAGGACCACTATCAGCCAACCAATATGTCAGTTGTCTCGTGTGTGTGTGTGTGTGTGTGTGTGTGTGTGTGTGTGTGTGTGTGTGTGTGTGTGTGTGTGTGTGTGTGTGTGTGTGTGTGTGTGTGTGTGTGTGTGTGTGAAAAAAATGTCTTTCCTGGATTGTTTATTTTATTTCTGAATTGATTGATATGACCCTGATTCAAATGAATGTTGAAAGTCCACGTATGTCACAGCCCCTGAGGCTGACTGCTCATTGTGCTCATTGTTTCAAGCACCATGTGAAACACAATAAACATTACAGTCATTGTATTTCTAACAGCGTGTGCATGTGTGTTTGTGTGTTTCAGCTCGGACTGGGGAGGTGATGGGGCAGTTTGGGCATCTGTATGAGCAGCAGTATGCAGTGGCTCTCTTTAACAAAGTTCGCTTTGAGATAGAAGGAGGAGGCGGCCCTCAACCTCAACTACTACACCGCAAGGTAAAATATCCTCTTCCACCTCTCTCAACTCAACAGCAGAACCTCCAACAATCTGCTAAAATGTTTCCGAAACTTTTTGAAATAAAAAACTAGCTGAACTACTACAGTAAAATTATGTAATATTAAGAATCAAATTTCAGTCAGTTTCTAATCGGGCAATATTTTTACTTTGCCCGATTCCCAGAGCCATGACATCTGCCAAACTACAGCAGCTCCTCGGGCTGTCACACAGTCAGCAGTGCATTCAGACAAGACACGCTTCTAGAAGTTTGCTTACACACTGTCCTTTAGCACAACATGCTAATGAATTAACGTAGCTCACTGGCCGTGAATAACAGAGACCAGTTCATACCGTTTCCTCTGCGTGTTCACCGCGGATCAGCAGCGAAACGTTCGCGAACAACTGACACACACAACTGAGACGATCTCACCCCGTCTCCTCTGTTTGTTCACCGCCGAGCAGCAGCTCACTGTCCGCGAACAACTGAGACATTTCACCCCGTCTCCTCCCCATGTTCACGGCCGAGCAGTGGTTCACCGGCCGGTTAGAAGCGATAAAAGCTCAATATCCCAATTCATTTTCTCAATTCACCTTCATGTTTTAAAAGAGTGCTGATATGACACATTAACGCTTCGTATCATTAACATTATCGTGAATCCAACGTTGATAACTTCACATGTAATGTTAGTTCAGCCTCATATTTACATCCACGGTTAGCATTAGCTCATGTGCTAAACGGCCAAAGTAACACA
This sequence comes from Pagrus pagrus, assembly GCF_965226575.1. Classification (NCBI taxonomy): domain Eukaryota; kingdom Metazoa; phylum Chordata; class Actinopteri; order Spariformes; family Sparidae; genus Pagrus; species Pagrus pagrus. The sequence goes on from NC_140192.1 coordinate 31,833,427, forward strand.
AACTACACTGTTTTTTAAATACTTACAGTTCCATCACTGACAGTGGGTATGGATCCATCTTTTAAGGGACAATCTCGTTGCCAGTCCAGGGTTATACTGACCCTGGTTGCTGAAACAGTCCGGGGTGAAGTGACTGGCACAGACCATAACGCTTCTGCTCACTGAAGCTGAGACCCTGATAAATAAAAAGTAGCCTCTTCGCTCTGATATCCTCTTTGGTAGGGAGGCGATGTAGCGAAACAGGAGGATCCGTGCATCCGACGACAGAGCAGCAGTGCTTGGCTTTCGGGTTGTACATGGTAGCGGTCAGGCTGTCGCGTACAAGTTAGCGAGAACGAGAAAATGGTGGATCCTCGTTCAGGTAGCTGGCGTAATGTGGGAGGAGATACCCAGCGCGAGGGCTGGAGTATTCAAATCACCCGGACTGTTACGTAACAATCCGGGTGAAATCCAAACGGCTCATTTAGAGACTCAATTCCTGACTCTGCCAGGTACAAAATATTGACGTAGTTGTCAAAACTCATGCTTAAGGGGTGGGGAGGCACTCCGGATACGCAACTATACATACTAAAGCAAGGAAAAAGTCAGTTTTGCATAATATGTCCCCTTTAAAGTATGTGTACAGGTGTTGGGGAGTGCGACCGCGTATGTGGAAAAAATAGTTTATTCGTCAAATCTGTTTCCATCAAACATTTTGCGCAATTACTCTGATACTTAAAGACCGGCTGGCTTTTCTGCTCTTCTACATGTCTGTGCAGTGTACTGTCTTGTCATTGAATTGAAATGTGTTTCACCCACAGATTCCTCTGGAGAACAAGTCCATCTTCTCCGGCACACTCTTTCAGTACCTGGAGGAGAATAAGAAATGGAGGAACCGCTTCTTCTTCGTCCCAGACTCCTACAACATCAGTTACTATGACAACAAAGCGGTGAGACAAAGTGTCTGTACAGACTGTTTTATATGATGCTTGTTTCACTCACTGTTCAACATGTTAACTCTGCTCCATGTCTTCACTACCAGGCCCATGACAGACACCTCCATCCCAAAGGAACCATCAACTGTGCCGGCTACAAAGTTCTGACATCTATTGAGCAATACATGGATCTGATCAGCAACTCCCTGCCTGGTGAGGCGGAGAATGGGATGGGAGAGAAGGGGAGGGCAGCCTCAGCTGCAACAATTCATGCTGATTATTTTAAGCATTTTTTTTATATTCCACTTTTTCATGACAAGAAAAAAGATTTGAATCATATCATCAATCAACCTCTGGACACTAAACCTCAGTAAAAGCCTAGGATTGTAGTAGAAGTTGTCACATTTGGGGAGTTCCTGCCGATTGGCGATGTATGACACATTGGTTGGAAAGAAGATCTCAATAAGTGTGAGTTTGGGAGTTAAGGGTTGGAACATTGGGAGGAATTATAGATGGAGAGAAGAACATAGTAACGGTGTTTGCAGATCAGAGAGACTCATAGTGAGACTAGAATGGGACAAAGGGGTGTCTGAGATATGATTTTCTATAAGATTATTACAGGTATCACTTACATCCGTCTTTATGGCTCCACCTTTACATCAAATGGAAAACTTTGGAAGACTCTATGACGAGCTTAATTGCCTCATAAACTCATCCTAAACATTTTTTATTCAAAATCTCCTCTGGTTTGGTCTAAATTAATCCTCAGTTCACAGAGTAAGATGTGAAAATATTCCGGCTCTACACGCCGTTTTGACCCACTGCTGATGCCTGACTCTCTCTAGCTTCTCTCCTACTACACACCTCTCCCGTCACTGCCTGCCGTTTCTTTTCAACCCCAGAGTCATAGTCCTGGTCAGAGCTGCTGTAAATCACCTCCTTACTGTATTGCCTGTCTTCAAACTGACCTCCATCGGTCTTTGAGGCTATGTTCAGTCCAAGTTTGCTCTTTCAGGCTGCCAAATCCAGTTGAGCCGAGCCCTGTCTCCCATTGTGACGACAAAGGGCCATGCATTCATACATTTTATTTCCTCCGTTTTCCCGTGATAACGAGTTAATTTCATTTGTTTTCTCGAGATCTCGAGTTATAATCACGAAATAACAACTGCCGTTTTCCCGAGATAATGGGATAATTTTCTCGAGATCTTGAGAAAACAAAAGGATAGTGTAGTATATTAAATCATTGCAGGAAACATCATTCAGTGTAGCAATGTCAGAGGAGCAGGAGCATATCGATCACTGCGTCACATATCTTTTCAATCAAGGCCTGACACAGGCTGAAATAGCATTATGCCTTGCTATTACAGATGATATAAACATGTGCATAATCTAAAAAGACAGTTAGCAAGGCCTCAGCTATATCGGCGGCGCAATCTAAGTGAGCCTGATGTCGTCATTAACTACATAGCTGACCAGCTATGTAGTTAATGATGAGATCTCAAATAATTATCTCGTTATCTCGGGAAAACAAAGTTTCGTTATCTCGAGATCTCAAGAAAATTATCCCGTTATCTCGGGAAGACAGCAGTTGTTATTTCGAGATAATAACTCGAGATCTCGAGAAAACAAATGAAATTAACCGTTATCACGGGAAAACGGAGGAAATAAAATGTATGAATGCATGGCCCTTTAGGGCTTCCATTCCTGTCTGCACTGCATGGATTAATAATGTTGCTGCTGAAGCCTACATTAATCTCTTAAATGCACACTCTTCATTCATTATAGGACCTACAACATACTAACCATGTTTAATGTTGTATCAATATTTTCCAGGTGTGAAAGCTAAGTTGGGAAGTTCACCTTTCCTGAAGTGTGCCACCCAGTTCCCTCTGATCCTGTGGCACCCTTACGCCCATCACTACTACTTCTGTGTGGCAACAGAGAAAGAGCAGCAGAAGTGGCACGCTGTCCTCCAGGACTGTGTCAGACATACCAATGATGGTGAGTCCTGTCAACTAATGACCAACACAAAGTTGGTCAATAAAAGACACACACACACACACACACACACGCTTATTAATCCTGTGATGGACAAAAATGACTCAACATGATATATGACATGATTGTTTGTTTCATGACAGTAAGATTATTTCCTTACATGGGTCATTAATGCTCCAATTAGTTGACCATTTAGTTATGCAAAGCAATTTTTAAATGAGATGCTTTACAATGCTGTGATATGTTAAATTAAGTTACAAGGCGCCAGGACACATCAGCTTCACTGATGCTCTGGGCAGGTTTATGAGATAAATATGAACTTGAGTCTTTTGATTTAGTCTGTGGCTGCCTAAGGCTGCAAGCTGAGGGGAGTAGATAAAAGCCTCCCCACAAGTGGCCTCTAGAACAGTCTGTGAGACTGAATATATGTGGCTTAAACATATTGGGCATTTTGCCTTCTGTTCACTTGCCTTAATTGCTATAGAGACATTTTGTGGAAAAATGGAGATGCAGTGAGAGCAAGAATGGCCTCATCCTGGACGAGTTCCTTCAGAGTTCTGTGTTAGAACAAAAACATTTGATGCGTTTTCATAAGAGCTTTGTGGAAATGAAAGTATCACTTTTCTACACTTATTCAGAGACCTTTAAGTTCTTCTAAGTTTGTAAAATAATACCTGATGATGCAACAGTTCTTTTGAATCAACAGGTCTCATCTTGTCTTACATGCTCGGCCCAGTATTGAATCACTTCATCTATTGCAGTGCACAGGTTTGCTTCTTTCTGAATTGTGGAGCAACTCAATCCCAGTACTTTATCTGGCCCCTCTCAGTCATGAAGCCATGTATTTTGGGAAACATTCCTGAAAGTGATATTTCAGATGCACTTGGACTTACTATCTTGCATCACCACTGATGAGTGTATTGACCAAACAAGGTTAGAAAACAAGAACAGTCTCTGCAGTCCTCCCGTTGTGCATAACTGGTTCCATCAGAGGACATAACTATTTTCCAGAACGCAGATATACTAGCTTTCAACTATGCATTCACATGTGCTTAATGACTATCCCGCACATCCTGCATTCCTTTGAGCCTGTGTAGTGGTGATGGTATATTAGGTTGTAGCAGACTCAGTAGCAGACCCCAAACAAACCACACCAATGAAAAAATGTTTTAAATTCCCTTGGGTGGTGCCATGTATTGTATGTTGTGGAAAATCTGAAGTTTTGAAAACAGATTTGATTCAGTCCTTACCTGCCACCTAGTTAAGTTGCTGTTCATTTTAATGCTTCAGCTGTGTGCAAGGTATGAAGGCAAGTATGGGAACAAAGACACCCACATTGCAGCTTCTGGACTACATGTTGGTTAAAAGCAGGCATGTCATTCGCTGATACACCAGGGTAGTTGTTGAAGGAGTGGACAGCAGTACTAATGTAGCCCATTGGGATCATGGAATCAGCTTAATGCTTGGGGATTGTGGGTGTATTATACAGTAAACACTAACAAATTATTGAAAAAATGTATAAATGGTTCTGATTGCGGCATCAGGGTAACTTGATGTTTAACTTGAAGAAAAATGATCTAGTATCACAGTTGTATGAGAGTAAAGGAGTAACACAGTGCTACTGGCCAGCATTGTGTAAAGGGGTTGTATTTTTGTCTCAATATTAATCATTGGTGGGTTTTGGGTGTAACATAAATTAAACCAATCAGAGTATCATCTGCCATTCCCTTTTAAAAGCCAGGTGCGCCTGCACATTGCTATTTAACAGCGATGCTCATCTTCACTGAGGGACAGGGATGTGGTCCTTGTTCTGCTGGACCCTCTGCCTTCACTGACTCCTAATCCTTTGTCCCAGCAACAACTCCATTTACAAAGTACAAGGTAAATTTATTGTAATATTTTAACCAAGGGTTTAAAAAACAAAATAATGATTCACTCCTTGAGTCTTGTCACATCTTTCAGACAATAGAGTTTTGAGGATGAGTTGAGGAGTCTCACAGTCTGAGGAATGAAGCTGCTCTGTAGTCTGATGGTATGACAGCAGATACTTCTGTATCTTCTGTCAGATGGCAGCAGGGTGAACAGACTGGCTGGGTGGGTGTTGTCTTTTAGTATTTTGGACTGTGCAGACATCTCACTTCACAGATGTCACTGATGCTCTGTAGATAGTACCAGTGATGTCCTGGATGGTGTTAATCACCAGCTGTAGAGCCTTCCTGTCCTGGACCATGATGAGCCATGCCAGTTTGGGATGTTTGCAGTCAGGATGCTTTATATTGCTACTCTGTGAAAGGTGACCAGAATCTGGCTCCAGAGTATAGCCTTGATAAGTTTCTGTGGGAAGTAAAGCCTTTTCTGTGCTTTTTCAACCAGGGTGGTGATGTGTGATGACCATAATATATAACTATAACTGTTCACAAGTTTCTTCTTCTTCTTCCTCTTCTTTTTGTAAAATCAACAATCAGCTTCTTGGTTTTGCTGACGTTGAGCAGTAGAGTGTTCTCTGTGCACCACTCTGCAAGATTGTTGATTTCCACCCTATGTGAATTCTCATCGCTGTTTTTATATTACTGGCAATGATGGTGGTGTCGTTCTCATACTTCACAATTGAGTTCTCCTGATGTCTGGGAGTGCAGTCATGGGTGTACAGTGTGAACAGGAGGGGGCCAAGCACACAGCCCTGGGGGGCTCTGGTGTTGAGCACCAACGTTGAGTATGTGTGACTGCCAATCCGAACTCTCCAGGGTCTGCTTGTGAGGAAGTCCAATATCCATTTGCAGAGTGTTGTACTGAAGTCAACAAGCAGCATCCTGATGTAGCTGTTCCGATTGTACAGGTGTGTGAAGACTGAGTGGAGGGCAGTGGAAATGGCATCCTCCATGGATCTGTTGGTTCTGAAAGCATACCGGTGAGGGTCCAGGCTATCAGGGATGTTGTCTTTGATATGCTAGAGATCCAGTTACTCAAAACACTTCATCAGGATGGGGGTGAGAGCCACAGGGTGGTAGTCATTAAGACTATACATAGCAGATTTTTTAAGGTACAGGAACGATGATTGCTGTCTTAAGGCAGAAGGGAATAGTCTCCTGTGAGAGTGAGATGTTAAAAATGTCAGTAGCTCAGCTAGCTGATCGGCACAGTTTTAGTACACAACCAGGTATATTATCTGGACCAGCAGCTGTTTAAATAAATGCACCAATATTTAACTGATGAGAATAAGCACTAATGCGTGTCCCTGTGTGTGTAAGCAGCAGTAAATTGATTTTAGTCTGTGGACTTGTCTGGCCAGGTCATAAAAAAATATCATTCTTATTAACAGCGGACAGGAGGCAGTTGGGTGAAATAATACATCTTTAATGGGGAAAATGTTAATAACATTACCTGTAGTAATCTCCCAGCGACGGGAACAATAAGAGTGTCTCTCCATTAAGAAATATGCTGTGTATTTACTGACGAGAGAGGGCAGCTGAACTTTAATTGTTATTTAAATCTCGCGACATGTCGACAGGATCGGTCTGGATCTAATGTTTGTTAATAGTCTTTGTTCTTCTAGACATCAAAAGGTCACACACACAGCAGGTTCAAAAAGTCAAATAGTCTGGTCTAATGCACCTGTCCTGATCAATCCTGAGCTCCGTCAGAGCTGACCTGAAATATTTAATTCAGAAGCTAAAAATGTAATTCTGTTTCCTCTGTCATATATAATAATTGAAAATTAAAGTTTTGCTGCCTAAACATGCCACGATAGCTGCGACAGTGATATTAGCTGTCTCTCTAATCATTAAAGCCAAGTTTTCGTGAATTGTAAACCAGTCTATGTAGGCACATCTTACTATCTGAACAATGCAGCCTTTAAATAGCAGGAAACATGCTGAGACATTGACTTTACATCACGCATTTGTTGGTCTATGGCACAGTCGCCTTCTGCTGCCTAAAGATGGCAATACACCTGATCATACCTGCCCTACGTACATGCTCATAGGCACAAGCACACAATGTGGGCACTGGTCGTGAAAATGACAACTGCATCGGCCAGAAAACTGCCCTGACACTTTGCACTGTGGTAAGATAGGGTCCAAGCAGGCAGCAGGCTAATGCTGGCTAGCTTCTGACTTAAAGTTGAAAAAATAAAGTGCTTCTCAGTGTAATCTTTAACATAGTTTTGTCAGTGTTGTGCAACAAGTGACCTTACTGTTGCAGAGTGAAGATAGAAACTCTAGCCTGTGAGCTCTCAGCTGTATGTGTATCTGCCGCAATCAGAGGTGAATGTGAAGCTGGCACTGAATTGCAAGTGTAAATAAGAGTAAATAAATACATCATGGTGTCATGCCATGACATATTTACCTGGTTGCCATGGTGCTCAGCTCAGATTAACACAGTGCCAGAGGTAGGACCCAGGAGGAAGCTGTCACTTATTTGAAGCTTTGTTCTAACCACACCTCTGCTGTTTACTTTAGCAGAGGCTTCATTAACTGACAGGTGCTGCAGTTCATCCACCACACCTGCACTTACATTCTCAGACACAGTTTATAGTTATTGTAGGGTGGAAACAGAAACAGACAAATAGGTGTTTGGGACTGCGTGCGGTGTGTGTTAAAAAATTTGTAGGTCCAACTCTAAGCAGTGCAAACTGTTTTCATGTGAGGTGTATACAGACAAAGCCAGTAGAACTGCCTGAGTAGCATTCTGCTTGATTTCATAAAATAAAATAAAGACTGTGATTCAGGAAGTTTCCAAATCCATCATTTGAGGTACTTGTATACAAGAAATAAATCTGGATCTCAGACTGTCACCCTCCATATCAGGGTGCTGGAAAAGCCCCGTCTCAGAACCTGTAAATATAAGTAAATCAGGTTTTCATTAAATTGGTTATAGCCAAAAGTATTAAAAAAGGCGCAGGTAGTTAGTAATCATCTTAGTAGGGTTGCACAATATTCGAAAGAACTGACATTGCAATATTTTTCTTCCCTGCGATGTATTGCAATATGAAAAACAGACAGGAATAATAAAAATATGATATAATAGAAATGAAATCCCTCCCTCAAACCATCGGAAACAATAAAACAAATGACAAGTAGCAATGAAATATACAGACAGACCACAACTCAATTCAATTTTGGTGTGAGTGTGAGCCTGAAAGACGCCCCAGAGTTCAATCCCTTCGTAAATAGTGGAGGTTGTTTTCCCCACAACCCCAAAACGGTTCAGTTCCAATCCCGTTCACAACCACTGAAAGAAAAACGACTCAAAACTCAGCATAGGGAAGATCCCCACAAAACAGTGCTGCTGAGACCGGAAGCTTTAGAGAAACTCTGAAAAACACAAATTCACCAGATTATTTCTCCTCCTGACGCAGACTCCGGAGACATGGCCTATGTTTTACCCTCTAGCCTTCATCCTAACCCCTTTTCGTAAACCTAGTGGTTTTGGTGCCTACACCTAACCAACTGTCCAAAACTTATTTTATGTGAGATATCTGAAGGCAAGCCTTGCATGTTTATTATTACTAACTTGACCACAGAGCCCTGAACATACAAAACTGATGCTAGAGGGCTGACTGACCATCACCATATTTGATGAATCAATAGTGAGAACGTGTGGGATTGGTGAGCGTACAATCTCAAAAATTCGACCCGTATCACATTAAAACAACTCCATTCAGTGCAAGCATTTCTTTTACATTATTATTTTTTTAAATAAAAAACAATTATTTTAACTTTTTGTAATATTTGCACATAGTAACTATGGTGTTGTGTAACCACTTTCTCTAACATTAACATCTGTCAGTCAGGCCTGGGACAGGAAGCAAACTCAGATCTCCTGCATGGCCACTACACGCCAATCAACCTTCTCCCTAAATGGCTACATAAAGGAGGCTGCTCCATGGATACTGGACGTTAGCACTACATGTAAATATTGAGGCCCAGTATAAATAAACATAAGTCTTTGGGCAGCTATAAAGGCCAAGTTATCAGTATATTTACCGTCATGTGTCACAAGTACACAATATTCATATTAAAATCATTTATAAGTTGTTGGTGCAGCATCTTTGACTGTTCATCCTTCTTTGCTTATGAAGAACCCAGACAGAATGTCTTACAGCATGATAAACAGAATTGCACATTATGATAGTAACGCCTTCTGTGTTTTAGTTGTTTGTAAAAGTTTGGTAATAGCTCACAGCACCTCAGGCCTCTGCTTGGTTTCCCCTCTCCTCCTGAAACTCTTTAAACCAAACTAGTGCTTTGATGACTTTAAACAAGACTTTGTTATTTTCATGTCATTGGTCATCGCTGTGCAGTTTACAGCAAATGTAATACAGCTATGGCAGTGGATACAGTGGCATTTATAGTTTACTTGATAATTGAGAGATTTGACGGCGGTGCCAGAGGCAGTGAGTGGTTGTTCCAGCGTGGCTTAACAAGAGCACATTGTTTAGACTGCACTGTTTCCAAGTCTGCTCTCTATCAGGATCCATTTCTTCAAATTCCCTTAGTCTTTCTAGCTCTGACTGCTCTGAACACAGTGTCTCTCTTCATGTCTCTTAATCATAATCATTCTGTGAGCTTTGAATACTGTATTCTTAACTTTTGTAGCTGTGAAACCTGAATATGAAAACCAGGACCACACACAAATTTGTATTCAAACAGTGGATTTTCAGACTTTCTCACCTCAGAGGCAGATTTGTATTTCCTTTAATGTCTCTGCAGTGTCGAGCATTGATCGGAAACCTGTGTGAGCTGTGAGGGCTGGGCCTGTGAGGAGCATGGAAGAGGAAATGGTACTAATAGTTAACATGCCTGAGCCGTGACACAGGCCAGCTGCATGATGTATGAGCGGCTGAATGACTCCATATGTTCCCTGAGTGCCGCACAGAGACCTGCACTGACATTTTAACAGCTCTGTTAAAAAGTCAAGGCGTGGGTGCACTGATCTCACCCCAGGTAAACCAGTCATTCTTCTTCACACAGAGGGCTCTGTCAGTGTGAAAGCAAATCTAAAATTAGGGCTTAAAATGAGCCGGACAAAGTTAATGTTCTCCTGAATTAAATGATGGGAAGGAACAACAAAAATACAGTCGGGCACCCCAAAACCTTGATAAGTGCAGGTTTTCAGTGCAGTTTTTAAATTTTGCCTGAAAATAGTAAAAACAGTGCCTCTTTTTGTGAAAATATATTCAATCGGATTTTAAAGAATGAAAGGAATTGTCTCTGGATCCATGTGTACCCTGTGGTGTTTTGATCAGCTGCTTTGGTGATTGAAAGGGCAGTGACATGCAGCAAGGGCCTCCATCTGGTTTCAAACCAGGAGGTCGTTGTTATTTAGCCCTTTGTAGGGTGAGGGTATCATCAGGTGGATGGAACGTCCCTGATAATGTCATGATTCTGGACTTTTTCTAGGAAATTTCCCTAATACTGTTGATGAAACAGAGTAGGTGCTGAGAGTCTGATAGCTCTATCCTTTATTTCTCCATCTCTAGTATAAATATCACTGGGATTTGGTCCGGAGCCATCATTTGGTAGAAGCTGCTTTGAATAGTAGTTTGACGTAAGCTTGAGTCACTCTTGAGAGTGAGACTGATGTCTTGTGATGTGTTTAAGAAGAAGCAATTTTGTGGGTTGTTCAGATGGAATAGGAGACTGTAAATCCTGATCTTTGGTTTGTTTGAAATCCCCTCATGAGCAGAGGCTCAGTCAAAATAACAACCCCCTCTTTGAGAGGGTCTTGGGACTTCCTGTTCCTGCTACTACAAGGAACTCTCACATACATGTCATCACTGGGAGTTCTCACACACTGTCCAATAAGGCTGAACATATTTCAGAGTTTAGTTTAATCACAGCACTCAGTGTTTTCATGCTCTTCTGGTTTTAACAGATTTTCATTTTCTTTGGAAGCCAGACAACTTAAAGGAATGTAGAGAAGCTTTCTCACGCACCATTTGACTCTGGTGTTGACTACTGTCAGTTAAACTTAAACGGCACACACACACACACACACACACATTATGGGTGATCTTCCTGCTGCTTGGCAGAACTAAAAAAGCAGCCGTAATTCGCAGAAGGTTGCATGGAATAAGGAATAAGGTGGATAGACTATGAGAACATGGCAACGCAATTACTCATCATACTGAAACGTATGTCTAACTGACAGTGTAAAGGGTGACACATTAAAGGGGAGGTAGTTCTCTCATGAACATTTCCATGTGACAATGAAGCCTAGTCCAGCTGCAGTAATGGGCCAATCATCATGAATGTTGGGGAGTTTTGGTTTTGGTTTTATGGCCCACAGTTTCGACTCCGTCTCCTTGCTCTCATCAGAATCATTTCCAGCGGCAGAGGCTAACTGTTCTCAGTGAAAATGCTCTGATTATCCCAGTGTACACCTGCTCAGCACCGAACAGCACACAGACACAGAAACTCGCTAGTTAGCTCACAGTGGGAAAGCTATTTATCTAGCCTGCCGAATGCCCCATATATCAGGGTCATAAAAGGCCTTTTCACTGGAGAAATTTTGACTTGTCACAGTAGGAAAATGTGCTACTAATAACGCTGGAGCTACTGATGATGTTAACGATGTCTCTGTTTTATTCCCAGTAAGTGTATAAGTAACAGTGTGAGCTAGCATGAACAACACCAGGACCCTGACCCTGAAGCTAAATGGAATTCAGCCATCATTCATTTCATTACTAGGCCTGTACTTTCCCTACTGTCACATGTCAAAATATGGTCCATCAAATAGGTTTATGATAATGATGGAATGAAAAATGGCAAAATTGTTTTATTTATTTTAGTGAGCAGGCTTTGTCCAAACTGCTAACTAGATAGCGTGCTTAAATGCTAACAGCTAACAGCTACTAATCCTCCCATCCCAGGTTTGTCAGAGGAGAATAAAATCCAAACACCAGCCTTTACTGACGCAGTACGACTCTACCGCCAAGCTCAAGGACACTATGGCACCTGGGAGATGATGTGTGGTGAACCATCACAGGTGAGCGTGGCAGTAGTAACATCTATCACTCCTCTATCTCCTGGAGTCTGCCTGTTCTTTTTAAGTAGGAATGAAGTCATGCTGCAGTATCACTGATGAAACACACCAGGCTTGGTTCTGTATTGTAATGGGTAAAGCAGAACTATGACACGCTTTATGTAACATACAGATCAATCATAGGGAAACACATTCTCCAAATTCCTGCCCTAACCTGATTCCTTCCACTAACCTCGTTTATGGTGTGCATCTCAACACAGTGAGACTACTGACTGTCTTAGTGTTTCCACTTTTGATCTCGTCATGCTTTGTGTGTCCTGAAGGCTGATTAAAGGCTGAATGTATCGTCTTGCAGGCGTGATCTGGCCCAGGTTTCTATACCTGTACTGAACAGTGCTAAACCTCTATGCTGCAAACCCACAAAGACATCACATGATGTTCCAACTCTTTAATGGCTGATGTGTCCGCCTTTTTTTAACAGGAAAACAAATGTTTATGTGAGTAAGACTTTACTTGGTAATCAGGAACAGCCATTTTCCTGAGTCGCTGATGAAAAACTGCTCAGGAATGACCAAAGGAATGTGATAAAGATCCCAAGGCATCAATCCAATCCTCAAAATCCCAATCTGACAAGCATCTGTGGGATGTGCAGGAACAAGTCCGATCAATGGACCCACTGGACCCAAAGGATCCACTGCCAGTTTCCCAATGCCAGACACCACGGGACACATGCAGAAGTCTTGTGTCTGCACAATATAAAGCAGGTGGTTTTAATGTTGTGGCTGATCTAGGTATGTCAAAAAGGATTAGCAATCAGGGTTGTATGTTTAATTATGTAGCACTCCAAAGGGGACTATAGCTACAAAAAGATATTGTAAAAGTTCAGTAAAGTATTCATAAAGGGCTTTCTGCATACTGTACAGAAAAGATGCATTAGGCTTTTTTTATATATACTAATACAAAAGAACAGATTTCACTAATTTGTCCTTTTTACTGAAAAATATTTCATAGTTTTACAATCAGGTTGTCATATTGCTCAATCCTTCTGCAGGGTAGAGCCTCCAGGTTACATTAACCATGCACTACAGGTACAACACATCCACATCTCCGACCAATCTCAGCGGTTGAGTTGCATTATGGACGATAAAGGTGCCGGGTTATGACAAGAAACGTTAAGGAATATTAAAAATGTCTCTTGTTCCATTATATTGTTAGAAACGTAACTGTGTGTGTGTGTGTGTGTGTGTGTGTGTGTGTGTGTGTGTGTGTGTGTGTGTGTGTGTGTGTGTGTGTGTGTGTGTGTGTGTGTGTGTGTGTGTGTGTGTGTGTGTGTGTGTGTGTGTGTCTTCCTTGCAGATCCTGTCTAACCTGGTGATGGAGGGTCTCCTCCCTGTGCTGAGGGACCTCATCTCCCCCCGCCTCAAAGGCAAACTACATGACAGGCAGAGGAACTGGATGCTGGTACGAATATTCTCCACATACACTTATACTGTGTGTGTTTTTAAATTAAATCATTTTTAAAAAAGTATACATCTATAGATCATGTGTGTGTGTGTGTGTGTGTGTGTGTGTGTGTGTGTGTGTGTGTGTGTGTGTAGATTAGTGATGCGGTATACAGCCTGGTGCAGGCCCAGTGTCAGGCCCAGTACGAGGCAGTGTTGCAGAAGTGTGAGGCGGCCCGCTCCTCTCTGGAGGCCTCCATACGGACAGACATGGACCAGATAATCACTTCCAAGGAGCACATCACCAACAAGATCAGAGGTTAGTGAGAGAGCGGACGTTAATATCTGCTGAAAGACTGAAGGGAAGTGATTTCTCAATCCATGTGTTTAATGCTTTTCTTTTTTAATTTCTATGCTGGTCTGAATCAATAATTATTCTTCATTGCTACATGAAACACGTCTCACTATCATTTATAAAGCTACTACAAGGAGCTTTCATTTTTACTTCATAATGACGATGTTAAAACAAAGTTAACCTTGTTTTATTGCAGTACCACCAGACTCCATTGCAGCTTCTCTCCTCAGGCTGCGAGACCCCTCAATTCATCCTCAGCATTCCACCATAAAAAAAGTTTTAATTTTATGACTTGGAATCCAACCCAGTGACCTGCTTTTAGAATAACTACAATAATTCTACAAACATTGGTCTTGTTTGCTTCTGTAGTTCACACAGAGGGATCAGTATTCATCTGAGACTGTTTCAAGTCTGTTAAAAGTTCCTTGTAATACGTTTAATTAACTGGCTTGTTTTACTTTGAGTTTATTAATTTATTGTTTAATTTCAAAACTAATGAGCCAATTTACTGTTCTTCTTTAAATGTTCTGTATTGTTATTATTTAAAAACTAAAGGTAAAAACTGTTTCCAGTGGCACACTTGCCACTCCATGAAGAAATAAAAAAATGCTTATATACAACTTTGCATACTGCTGTATTATAGTGATATTTGAACAGGAGATTAAACAGGACATCACTGAACGGGAGTTCAGTGATGTCCTGTTAAAAATATCTCCTGACATTACTGCATCAATTAGTGTTAACCTTAACCCCAACCCATTATAAGTTACTGCTGAAATGAAAGACAACAATGTGTGTACTGCAGAAGGACCAGCAAACATACATTATCCAACACTGACTCACAGCATTGGCTTTAACCTCCATTCTTTACATTTGTACCACTGTTTACATGCAGTCTGACAGCTTCCTGCCGTTGTCACACAGCAGAGACATGGCAGACATACTGCATTCCTCACAATAATAAAGGGACATTTCAGCTGCTGCTGTGTTGCAATGACAGTGTGGACAGAGTCCCAAAGGATTGTCAACAGTAGCAGCAGATAATAAGAAGATAAATTCAATAACATATAAGTGATACTAAAGCCAAGAGAGGGATATGCCACTGTAAATTGTATAATAATATCTGATATATAATCTATTGTGTATATATATCTTGTAATGTTACGGCGCATACTTGCTTTAAAGAATTTAAAAGAAAGAAAAAAACATTGTGTTGACGCCAAGAGCCAAATTATGCCACATGTAATGTGGCTGCATTTACAACTTTTATATACATTTTATGTAAAAGTAATGTAGTCTAATGTAGAGTGCTTTGTCTCAAAGCCCGTGTCCATCATTCCCCCACAGCGGTCGTTCTCCACAAAGCCGACAAGTTGCTGAAGGTGAGCATCCAGCCCTACATCAGCTCCATCCTGGACGCCCTGATGGAGCCGACCAGCCGAGGCTTCTCTGAAGTCCGTGATGTGATCTTCAGAGAACTGGTGGACATGAACAAGAACACCCTCAATAATGGCACTAAGGAGGCCGTGGCACAGGTGAGGAGGTAGAGGAGGAGGTTAAGGGCTGACAGACTTTGCTGTGACAGCAACCTGAGTGATCAACAGGTCAGACCGGAGTAAAAATATTGCATGTATGAACTGGTATTGCCATCAGCTGTTCAGTGATTTGAAATCTGTGTGACTTTGAAATCAGAAACCCTTCAATAGTCCATTGATTTGTAAAACTTAAATAACCTATTTTTTGTCCCCCATCCCTGCCTCCTCCTCCTCAGCACATGGAAAAGATCTCCATGTTGGCCTTCCACCCGGTGAAGATGCAGAGCTGCTATGAGAAGGTGGAGCAGCTGAGTCTGGAGGGTCTGCAGCAGAGGTTTGATGTCTCCAGCCCCTCAGTGTTCGTCCAGAGGGCCCAGATCCTCATGAGAGAGGTGACGCTCTGACACTTGTCCTGTTTGCAGTCTGGGTTTTACACTGGAAGCTGTGCTGGTCCTCAGTTACAGCTTCAATCTGGTTAATTACAACTTCAAGTCTTATTTTCATGGTTATGTCCATCATTTCTATTGGTTATTATAACATTGTACTAATCAAGTGATTGGCTTGGATTGGGGGAGCAAAATGACATCATAACAACTCAATCTGACAGGTCAGAAAGATGAGCAGACATGTTATAAACCATCCAGTATTTTTTTCTAGATTATCTAAACATTTATTTGGAGGTAAAACATAGCCTACCAATGAATGCACCTGAGATGTAAGTAATAATCCCTCATTGCACAGGAAAACTGTGTACACAATGTGTCCCGAACAGCAGTTATGTAATCATAGCTTGGCAACTGCAACTAGGCACAGCAGGTCTCAAGATTCAGGTTTCTAAGCATGCTACAGTGGTGTTCCTGGGGGATAATCTGCCGTGTTTTATCACTTTCAAACTACAACACAACAACCAAAGGATCCAGAGTGCAAGGTATTAGTGCAGTGCTTCTGTCCTGCTGTTGGATTGAAGTAACTTTGCCTGAGATGACGATGCAGAAATCTGAGCTTTGTGTGGTTTGTACAGCTAGGAAGCCAGAAAGTCCTTTTCTGTCATTTACTACCCCTTATAAGATGCCTTTCACAGGCAGTAGAATAACTGCCTGTGAAAGGCATGTAGTATTTTGTTGCAAGTGCAACAATACAAGTAAAAGGTGTTGAGACAGTGAAGTATGCGACAGTTCACTTGAATCAAAAATCTTTCCCTTCATTAAGTTTATACATGATGCTTTCTACATTGTAATGAAGCTTAAATATCATCTAGCATGTGTCTGCAAGATGTAAATACTGAAAAATGCAAATGCAATGACAAAATGTCATTTTTCTGTGTATCCAACCTCAGCAACAGTTCCCCCCTCCTTCGATTCTGCGTATATAAAGCCCAGGGCCTTGAAATATCTCTCACATGTCTCATGTGACCAGACCTGCACAAGAACTCAGTCTCAGCAAAGAGATCCAAGAGGCAAGAGAAAGCCATTCTGGCATTCAACCCCCCCATGGAGAAATCACTTATCATGACCTCCTCACTGGGGCCCAGTGGGGGGGTCTACACTTTAACTCAAGGTCATTCAGAGTTCACGTATTGTTTAGAAACTGCATACATTCAAGCTGTGAAGCCTGTCCTCAAGTCCTACGCTGCAAAAAATAAAGATAAATCCAAGTCTTTAAAAATCTCCCTACAAAGACCATTTAGTAGCAGCAGGTGAAGTGTGCCCGGGTTTCTTGGAATTGTGGGTGTTCAAACTTCCATTTTTCGGAGTACTGTACACACTAAAGCCTGATTTATGGTGTCGTGCATGTGAAGAATTTTGCTATGTCACATAGCCATATTTTAAAATCTTGTCAGTATAGTTAGATTGTTCAAGCATATATAGTATTTCTAATCCAGTTAAAAGCCAAAAGGTTTCAGTACTGTCGATTTCTGACTACAAGGTACAGTACATGATATGTTCTGTATTTCTGGGCCTGTATTTATAGTGTCCTAGTACTAAGAAATGCTCCTTGTGAGGAAAGTCTAAGAAAATTCTTAGATTTATGGCGTTTTCTAATAATTTTTCCTCAAAATTAAGATTAAAAAAAAGAAAAAAGTTATTCATAAAGCATCTCAGCCCTGAAGAGAGCTCCTCGGGTGAAAATCTGTTAGGAGTAGGGAGGAGGACTTTAAGAGCCTGAGGAGTTTCTTCATCAGAGCAGAAAGGAGTGAATGAAAAACCACAGTTTAGATCGTGCAGGGAGAATGTGCGGTCGATCTCATTAGAGAAGCGATCAAATCTCTGACACAGTGCAGTAACGCTATAACAGCAGAAATGAAAGTGATCACACACCGAGATATCTGGCAGCTGTAACAATAAATATATATATTTAAAAAATGCAAAATTCCCTCCTGTTATATAACACTCCTCACTGGTGCACTCCCTTAAAAATGGCTTTACACTCATTATCAAATAAACTAAGTAGGCCTCCTGAAATGACCTGCCTGGTAAATAAATGGCGGCAAACTACTATCAGCATGACAATAGGCTCCTGCACAAGTAGGTCTGTGTTTTCCAACACTTCTTAGGCTTCTTTAGAGCATGTCTTACATTCAACAGAGATATTACATCATGTCTTATTTGACCAACCAATCACAGCTTTTAAAATAATGTGTCACACCTAGCAATGGGGTCAACCCCCCCTCCTCACTAAGATAAAAGTTTCTGGGTCTTCCTGCTCAGAGCTGCTCTAAAAAGTTTCCTAACTCGCTCTTAAGCTACGACTCCTTGCTGGAAGTGTTTTAGGCTCAGTTAGCAGCTCTCTGAGAGGATTCTGAGAGGAATGTTTGCGAAAGCGAGCCTGGTGTCTTTGAATCAGCAGCAGATCACTGTGGTTGACCAGTGAGTGGATCAAATCCAGGAGATAATGAAGTCAATATCTGAGTTTTACTGCTGTCTGGAATCATTTATTCATTTACCAAGTTTTTATCAAACACTTTATGCTGCTGCCATCCCTGTGAAGCTAACACACACACACCACTGACTCACTGCTCTCTGTATGTTTGAATGTTTTTTAAATGTCTTCGAGTTCATATGCAGTCAGCACAGTTTTTCAGAAGCTGTCTGTTTTACATGCAAGTGAGTGTTTTTAGTCTTAAAGCTGATGCATCTTGGACCAGAAGAAGAATTGTCACTGGTGTGAAATAATTTCATTTATCTCCAAGTCATTTTACTGTCAAGACACAAGGTATAGTTGCACTGCAGCTTCCTTTTGCTCAGAGTTTGTGGAAGGATTGGATGAAGTCCAGCTTGTGGTAACAGCTGCAAGTATAGTTGAACTGTATGAAGTGCCCCCCAGTGGTGGGTCAGTAACTGAGGAGAACAGTGAATGAAAGGGAAGCTGTACTATTTGTGTGGAAGCACATCATGGAGAGACAGCGGGACTGCAGGTGGTGCATTATTACATTTTAAGCTGTAAATGCAAATGTGACCAGACATACTCCAGTCAGTCAGTAACCTGTACATGAAATGATCCCCCCCCATCAGGAAATGGATGATGCAGTGTACACGTTCGAGCAGATCCTTCACCAGAGCCTGGAGTCTCAGGGTACAGAGGAGCTCTGTAAGACCATCCAGCGCTGCCAGGACAGAGTCATTAAGGTAAAGCACACATGCAATCGCACACAACAAGCCAGGCAAATGTATTAACAGTATGAAGGCTGGTTTGCTCAACAACCCACAAGTGGCCCTAACAACTCTGAAACTCAGAGCTCACATACGTCCTTAACAACTCCTGTAAGGACACTCCCACACAGAGTGTAAAAGCCTGCAACTAGCCTGCAAGCCTCTTGGATGAGAGGTGAAACGTCTTCAAGAAACTGAGTCCAGTTGCCTACGATACAGCACTTAGTATTTACAGTATATAGCACATTTCATAGCCAAAGGCAACCCAAAATGCTTTACAGATTCAACAGGCAAAAGCACAAGAAAGAAATTTGGAAATCAATAAAAGCAGCAGCAAAGCAAACATTAACAATCAGAATGAAAAAGATAAACTTACAAATAGATTATATATAAAAATGGCGAGTAGATAATCACTCTAATCCTAAACCTAAAGGAACACACAGGAGGGGCAGGACGATGACATTCACAAGCTTTGCTAACATTAACAATGACTCTCACGCAGGGGTCTCAGTAAGACGTGACAGTGAGCCAACATGATCAGTACCAGGACCCTGAAACTGATGCAGCTGAATGGAATTCAGCCAACATTCATTCCATTATTTACACCTGTGCGTTTTCTCCTGTGACATGTGAAATGACTTACGAGAGAGGTCTATATTGTTTACACTGTCTGCGTCTAAAATCACTTCTCATTTGTTATACAGTGCACTATATTTACCATCTGCCATTTTATTTACTCTACTCTCTCAAACATGTCCACAATGGGGCAGATAAAATTGTGTACATGCACTACTCCCAGCTTACGACCCCACGATGACATACCTTACATTTTATAGATTTGGAAAATTAAAGTTGTCCAACTTTAAACCTTGGTGATGGCACAAAATGATAATCAGAATCAGAATACTTTATTTATCCCCGGGGGGAAATTGTTTTTGTTACAGATGCTCCGTGCAAAGTAGAAATAGAAATATAGCCTGAATGGAAACAAGAGATAAAGATATAGATAACATAGTAAACTGGACGATAAAATAAAGTCATAAAATAAGATAAATAAAATAAAAAATTAAATAAATATATATATATATATATATATATATATATATATATATATATATATATATATATATATATATATATATATATGCCATTTGAGTCCAAACATCAGAGGGAGGAGTTGTAAAGTTTAATGGCCACAGGTAGGAATGACTTCCTGTGGTGCATTTTGGAGCAATTAGTCTCTTGCTGAAGGTGCTCCTCTGTCTGACCAGAGCGTTGTGGAGAGAGTGAAAGTCATACTGCAGTATCGCCCGCAACTTCAACAGCATCCTCCTGTCTGACACTGCTGTCAAAGTGTCCAGCTGCACCCCCACAACGTCACTGGCCTTCCTGATCAGCTTGTTGAGTCTGTTGGCGTCTGCTACTCTCAGTCTGCTGCCCCAGCACACAACAGCAGACAGAATAGCACTGGTCACCACAGACTCATAAAACATCCTCAGCACAGTCCGGCAGATGTTAAAGGAGCGGAGCCTCCTCAGAAAATAGAGGCGGCTCTGTCCCTTCTTGTAAAGGGCATCAGTGTTCTTAGTCCAGTCCAGTGTATTGTCGATGAACACCCCCAGATATTTGTAGTGTTCAACGATGTCCACGTTATGCCCCAGGATGGAAACTGGGGTCACTGGTGTCCTGGTTCTCCTCAGATCCACCACCAGCTCTTTGGTCTCTGTTGTGTTGAGCTGCAGGTGGTTCAGCTCACACCATGTGACGAAGTTATCCACCACAGCCCTGTATTCAGCCTCATCACCCTTGCTGATACATCCAACGACAGCAGAGTCATCAGAAAACTTCTGAAAACTATATGTGCTATAATGCACAAAATGCATTCAAAAATCCCACTTAAGTAAAAGTTAGTGTAACCAAAAATTACGTTAAGTATGGAAAGTGAAAGTACTGCTTAAAAATATCTTTCGTCTGATATATTATGATATATATTGTTGTAATTAGGGCTGCAACGAGCTGATGAAAGTGCCATACAGAATATGAGTTAGCCTTTGTGTGCTAAATAATGACATTGTTTCCTGTGTATTTTTATTCTAGAGGTGTAGTAGTTATACTTAGCGGTCATCTCCTCCCAAATGGTAGCACAATAAATCTGGGGCTCATGAGATGATGAGTATGAGAGAAAAACCAAATAAAGAATTTTTTTTCATCGTTTAGTCTTTTTCTAACAAGTAATTGACAAATTGAATGTCAAATGTGAGAAGACACTGTTTTTTCTATATTCTTTTGATAATGTTAAAGTTCATCTATATGGTTGATTTTGTGTTTTGTTTATTATGCAAAGTTTTAATCTGAATTTTAAAAAGTAACTATCCGTCAATAAATGTAGTGCAGTAGAAAGTACTTTATTTTACGGTTGCACAATATATCGCTTCAGCATCGACATCACAGGACAGATAGTTGATAAAATGCACTCCCCTGCACAGTCATCCCAGTTATCTTGAATGATTAATTATTTCCAAAAAGAGCTACCCAGGTTATAAAATAGAGTAATGTCAGTTTTTTTTTCCAATATCATGCAGCCCTACTTTATTTCTCTCTGAAATGTGGTAGAGTAGAAGTTAAAAGAGGCATTTAATAGAAATGCTCATGTTAATGCCTCCAAATTGTACAGTCCCGGAATAAATGTACTTATTTCCTCTTCAGACATTATTGTTGACACCAGAGGAAGATTTCTCAACAGTGGTGGAAAGTACATGTCACCTTTTTAAATTGTACTTTTAGAATGAAGCAGTTCACTGATGAAAAATGTTATTTAATAAAATCATATGGTAATAATGCTTTTTTCTTTTGTGTTTGTTCATTTTTAGAAATTTGACTATGACAGCAGCACAGTGAGGAAGCGTTTCTTTCGTGAGGCTCTCCTCCAGATCTTCATCCCCTACATGCTGAAACAGCTCAGCCCGTCCTGTGCCTCAGTGAGTCTCACAGCATTTTGTCAGCAAAAACCTGAAAGATTAATGGAAAGTTAATGCATTCAGTTATGTGTTTCATCCTTTGAGAGTCATGGGAAAACATCCAGATGTGTTGCAGTAATGGTTTTGTATAGTGTGTACTTTGTCTGTCTGTTGTGTGTTCTTGTGCAGTGTCAAACTGTACCAAGTATCTTTGTCATGTATGTCATAATGCATTAGACATGTAGTAATACTGCAACAGATGGTAGAAGTGTATCTATACAAGGATGGTTTGGATTCTACTGTCTTGATCTGTATTGGAGTAAGACTTTTGGTATCTTTTTAAAAAGAAAATGGCTGACTCGCTGAGTGAGCAGCCTCATGTTACACCTTTACATGAGGATGTTTAGAGAGATGTTTAGTTCAAAGATGTTGAATTGAGATGATGAAAGCTTTTGACTGTTGTTGCTGTGAACTCCAGGAGCTGCCACGCTTCCAGGAGCTGATATTTGAGGACTTTTCCCGTTTCATCCTGGTGGAGAACATCTTTGAGGAGGTGGTGCTGCACTCTGTGATGAAAGACATCATGATGGGTCAGTCTTCTGCTTTTTGCACAAAAAAACAGTTATGTGGACCAGAGTGCTGCTTTAGAAGGCTCCTTAGTTATCACTGGATGGGAAATGTCACTGTTAGACATACACAAAGGCTTGTTGTCACATTTCTTCAGTGGGAGACAGCCAAACTTTCTTTCTTTCTTTATTTTCTTTCTTTATTTATTTTCAACTTTTTAAATCATTTCCAAAAGAGATATCAGCCCACCGTGACTTCACCATAAATAAAGTAATTCTTGGAAAAAAAGGAAAAAATCCTAAAAATGTACTGAACGTAATATAACACTTATACCAAATATACCACCAAAAAATACCATAAAAAAACCACGGAAGCAGACAGCAGCTGTGTTTACCCTGTGCTTTTAAGTCTTGTTATCGCTGTCCTTGGATAGCAAAGTCATGTTGATATTGAAAAGCTTTATGGTATGAACTGTGCTGTATCGCATTTTAGGATATAATGTGACATTCAAACACATGATATTGAAAAGCAGTCGATTGACGTGATCATGTACAGCTTCACCAAACAATTATTCCTGTTGTACTAATTAACTGTTTAAAAACACAGCATGTATGGTGCTGAGTGTGCACATTTTGCCACTCTGCACCATCTGCACAAGATTTATCTTTGTTTACCTATTGTTTACACAGATGCTGCGGAGTGGTGAAATCAGTGATGTGACTGGCTGAGAGTGTATTTATTTATAACCACACCCTTCGATCTATATCCACCAACTCCCAGCTTTTTTGCACTTTGCATTGCTGCTCATACATTAACCAGAATCTCAGGCTAGCATGGAGATTGTCGATGCACAATTAACCCTCCTGTGGTGTTCGGGTCAAATCACAGTCAAGTGCACTCAGTCAAGTTCTTATTTCTGGGCACATTGAGTCCTGTAATGTCTTTAATATTTTCTGAGTATACCTCCTGAAAAGAACTATGTGATATTGTACAAATCATAGTGTAAATAAAACCAGCACTCAGTAATACTGCACACGGTTATTACAAATGTGTTTGTATTTGTAACTTAGTTGCATTATTTATAGAGTTTAGAGGAAATTGGGTGGAAAAATGACATTTTAGATTCCTTTAATCAATCTTTTTTATCACTCATCATGTGGAAGCACATTTTAACCTCATCTCTCTGTCTGTAGCTGTGAAGGAGGCAGCAGTCCAGAGGAGACACAATCTGTACAGGGACAGCATTGTCCTCAGCAACAGCGACCCCACCCTGCACCTCCTAGGAGAAAACCCCTCTATCGACTGGGCAGGAGAGTACGGAGGAGCCCAGGAGGAGGTGGACAGCACAGGGGAGGATGCTGAGGGTCAAGTTGAGGAGTCCAATAAGAGGAGGAGGATGAAGCAGGTGGTGTCCATGATTCAGGTGGAGGGCTCCCCAACCCTGCCCAGTGAGTCATGCATAGAGGTGCCTGGCGTCAATGACATCCCAGAGGAGGATGGAGAGCAGGAGGATGGAGATGGGGAGGAAAACTCAGATGGTAAAGCTTCTTCTGACCAGAATGAATCTACAAGTCCTAAAGCTTCTGAGAACGCTCCAGACGGTTCTGTCTCAAAGGAGGAGGAAGCCAAACCAGAGGTGCAGGGTAGAGAAGATTTCCTGACAACAAGTGCTTCAGCCATAGAGGAGAAGGGAGAGGACAGCCAGCCGATGGTGGAGGAACAACCGCCCTCCAACCAGGAGGTATCAGAGGAGGCATTGCCACCACCACCACCTTCTGAGGAAATCCCTTCTGAGGCTACAGAAATGGCTTCAGAGAGTGCACCGGAGGCGACATCAGAGTTGCCCCCGCCTCCACACAACGACAGCGGCTTCCAGTCTCCCAGCAGTGAAGGCACAGAGGAGGAGGAGGTGGTCCCACCGCCTGTAGAGGAGCACCCTGAGGTGAAGGAGGAGGTGGTCCCACCGCCTGTAGAGGAGCACCCTGAGGTGAGGGAGGAGGTGGTCCCACCGCCTGTAGAGGAGCACCCTGAGGTGAGGGAGGAGGTGGTCCCATCGCCCATTGAGGAGCACCCTGAGGTGAGGGAGGAGGTGGTCCCACCGCCTGTAGAGGAGCACCCTGAGGTGAGGGAGGAGGTGGTCCCATCGCCCATTGAGGAGCACCCTGAGGTGAGGGAGGAGAGTGTTGCCGCAGCACCAGAGGAAGAGACCAAAACCAGTGACTCTGAGACCAGTGACCAGTGATGAAATGATCCTCATTTGTTCGACTTAGACGGAGTCCTGCCCCGTTCATTTCCTTTTGACAAAGCCTTCATGCCATTTTAACCACATCAGTTTTCAATTCCCACACCATATCAGTCACTGAGCAGGGCTCAGGTGCTGTCCTCATTTTTTAAAATATGTTTTTTTTTTAATATATGACTTTCACATCTTTCCATTGGACAGACATATGACCTATGTTCCACGTGTTATTTTCTCTTCACCTGGTATTAATGTGAGCACATTGGACAACCTTGAGTTCCTAATGGTGTGTTATAAACAAGGTGCGAGAACACCCAGTTGAGGTGCCTTTGGTGAAATACAAGTCAGTTGGTTTAACTCTCAAGTCCCTCTTGTTAAACTACCGTGAGGGCTTCAACAACCCTCAGCCTTTTGATTCATTTATGATAAATGTTGGTGTAAATACAGTCTGTGCTTTTGGAAACCCCCTTGTTGGTTATTATTGGACCTAATTGGCTAACAGACAATGCTTTCCAGAATGTGGAAAAGTTTCAAAGGTGATTTTTTTGTCTGTTTTTTCATTTCAAACTTGTTTAACTATTTGGATGTACACAATGACATCTCAAGACTTGACAATTTCTTTGTGTTGGTGGGAATAACACTATTTTATGAGTTTATTCCTTATTAAAGAAAGCTTGTGTATATTATGTATAAATACTACCAAACTGTCATTTTACATAATTTTATATCCCTTCATCGGTGCCTTAGCTGATCTTTCCTGCCTATTTTATTTATTATTTTGCGCCCCTTCCCCTTTTGAACAGTGTACTTTTAGATTTTTTTTTTTTACTCGTGTGATATGAATGTCTTATTGATAATAAATCATGATTGATTAATTATTATCAGTTTGTCTTCATGATCTTTGTCATTACTACTCATGAGCAGAGGTTTCAGAAGTCCACACATTGTTTCCTCCAGTAGAACTTCGGATACTTGTGTAAAGAAAGTACGGGCTCTCATATGTACTCAGAGTATCAAAGTAAAATGTCTCCCTCTGAAGGACATTTGTGGACCAAGCTTACTGAAGCTCATATCATATTAATATAACTCAAAGACCATTAAACTTAAAGGTAGAATCAGTAGGCTTTGTCCCAGATGTTCCTAAACGCACCACAAAGATAGCTGATTATTGAGTCTCTTTCCCATACTGGTCTAAAGAAGGTAGAAAGCATCCTGACTGGAAACATCACAAACTGGCATGGTTCAACAGACCCAGGACAGGAAGGCTCTACAGCAGGTGATTAAAACCACCAGAACATCACTGGTACCATCTACAGAGCATCAGTGAGGTGAGATGTCTGCACAGAGCCCAAAGATACACCCACCCAGCCACAGTCTATTCACATGAGCAGGTATCTAAAGTAGAATATAACTTGTGCTTTTTTCTGATAAACACCACCTACAACTAAACTACTTGTTTGTAAGGTATATTGACGTAGTTTTTCACAATTTGAATTTATGTTTTGGTGCATAACAATAAACAGTAAGTAGAAAAATGTAAAGAAAGATAAAGGGCTGGTACTTCAAGTCAAAAGCATGAATGGATTAATTGACCAAAATGTCATATAAACTGGGACATCTACAGTTGTGTCCAGGAATGTCTAAAGTATTCACCATTGAAAGAATTCAGGGACTGCGTTTGAAGCAATCATATCAAGTGCTGGAACTATACTTTGTTTTGCATTATCTCTAAATTGTTTGAATAAAGTCTTGAAAATGATAAATGCCTTTTCTTTACACTTCCAGCATAAACAACCAACCTATTACAGTTCTTACACTTTACATGATGCACTCATGATAACAACTGAATTAGGTTAGACTCTTGTTTATTACATTTTTTGGAAAACAACCAAAATAAGCCACTAATAAAGAAAAAAGGATATTATATGGGATATTTTCTGACACCTGGTAGTTTTACTGTGATAAGAAAGTGGTGATCCAGCATATAAGCCTTTTGGCATCGATATACCAACTGATCCAGCAGTAAGCCTTCGGGTATTATACAGGCTAAAATTGGGTATACGTCTATTTGATGAATTAATCTTTTTCTTTATTAGCGGCTTATTCCGGTCATTCAAAGTACAGTGAACATGATACATAATATGCCACAACGGTTAATGTTCCGTGACAT
This sequence comes from Pagrus pagrus, assembly GCF_965226575.1. NCBI lineage: Eukaryota > Metazoa > Chordata > Actinopteri > Spariformes > Sparidae > Pagrus > Pagrus pagrus. The sequence continues at coordinate 31,860,239 of NC_140192.1, forward strand.
AGATTTTACATGAAGTAATGTATTACTGTGTTCTCCTATTAAGGAAAACCTGTCAGTAAGTATTGTTTGGTTGGTTGGCTCAAAGTTTCTGCTATCGAAAACTCCAGAAATAGTTATATTATTATATAATAAAATATTGCAAATTGAGATGCTGAAATTGCCCATCGGGATATGGAGATTGCAGTTATCAGTCAGTGTTGGTGTATGTATGGGGTCTACATGGAGCAGTGCTGGTTGTACAGTCTAACAGCAGCAGGAAGGAAGGACCTGTGTTATCGCTCCCTGTTACCTGTCGCTGAAGGAGCTCTCCAGTGCTTTCAGAGTGTCCTCCATAGGGTGGGAGTTACTGAGATGGTAATTGGACTTTAAGACTCAGTTAACCTACATTACAAACAGACATCTCCACAGTGATGTGAAACTTTGAGACGGCTCAAAATCTTGCCATATGAAACCTTTTCCACTGCCTGACCAAAACAAAAATTATATGATATTTTTTGGTGGTGGAAGAAACCTCAGGAAGAGCCATAGTGGAGGGATCCCTCTCCCAGGACGGACAGAACAGAACAACAAAATCACAGTTTACAAATTGCATTGACAGAATATCTGATACAAATTATATAATATGTGTAATGTAATTGCATCAGGGAGCACACAGACTATATACACACAAGGGCTGATTAAGAAACAAACAAGGTGAACACAGAAAAACGGTGGGAAATCACACAAAAGGAGGAAATGAAAAGCAACACATGATGGCAAAACTTTGACGGCGGAACAGGAGTTGTGCTGGGATGCCGACAGAGAAGCACTGGAGGATGTCGGCTGGGCCGCCAACTGGGAACCAGAGGCTGATGTGGCGTAGGCTGGGACCCCCGACGCCGGAACTGGAGAAGCGTCTGCCAAGGACCCTCGACGCTAGAACAAGAGTGGTGTCGGCCAGGACCCCCCATGCCAGAGCAGGGGCACTGGGCAGCGGCAAAGATGAGCAGCTGGGCAGCATCGTAGAAGAGCGGACTCAGGGAGCTGGATGTCAGGGAGTCTGGATGTGGTGGGAGGCTGGGCGGGTTCCCCAGAAAGGAGACTCTTGGGACCTGTCAGAGGTGTCACCAGTCTTAGTGCGCGTCAGCTCAGAAACAGAATTAGGCTGGGGGCTAGCAGGTCCTGGAGCTGACGGCAGGCTAGCAGGCTGGTATCTAGCAGACACTGGGGCTGATAGGAGGCTAGCAGGCTGGTGGCTAGCAGGCTCCATGCTAAGTCCTGTATGGGAGTCATTATAGTATATCCAACAAAGTCTCTTCAAGCATAGCCACTCCAGATAAGACTTCTGCTAGTCTTGGAGCTTCCCGCTGCCAGGACTTAAAGACCATCTTCATCTTAAATATAGTGTTGAGTTTGTTTGTTCTTACATTGATTGATTTTGCCTGATCACTGAAGTGGGAGGAGTTGTACACAGGTGCCCCAAATTATAAATAAAGGGACTGCAGCTTGCTCTGGGGAGCTGACGCATGCCAGTCGAGAAACTCAAGACTGTGTGCCTGATTGTTCATTGTTCCTCCGTTATGTGAAACCATCGTTGTTTCAAGTCCTTTTATAATGGCAGTATCAACAGGTTATGGGCCCAGAAAGGAGTTTGGAAGCTGATGGAACCGTTTATGTTTCGACAGAGTTGAAAGGAATTATGAGTTGTGGGAGACAAAATTTCTGGCACACCTGCGTATGCTCAACTTAAAAAGCACCATACTGGGTGACCCTCCCGACGGCGATGATGACGATGCAGAAGACGACGCTAAAAGAAATGAAGAGGCATATGCTGAACTGATTCAACTGTTGTATGATAAAAGCCTGTCCCTTGTAATGAGAGACGCGGCAGATGATGGCAGAAGGGCACTACAGATTCTGAGAGACCATTACACTGGTAAGGGAAAGCCACGCATGATAAGTTTGTACACGGAATTGACATCTCTTCAGAGAGCTGTTAATGAGAGCGTCACAGACTATATCATTCGTGCAGAGACTGCTATCACAGCATTGTGGAATGCAGGAGAGACTTTAAGTGATGGCTTACTGACTGCAATGGTTTTAAAGGGCCTGCCAAACGCCTTCAAACCATTCTCTGTTCCGAATTTAAGACAAAGCTGAGGAGCTATGAGAGCACAGAGAAGTTTGCTGCTGCTTGCTCAACTGATGACAGCGTGATGAAAGTAAGAGGAAGAGAAAACTTTAACATGAAACTTACTTGTTATAGCTGCAGTCAGAAAGGTCACAAAGCCCTGGAGTGCATTAAAGCCACTGGCGGGCGCAAGAGACCAGAGACAATGGAAGTAGTTTCTGTAAGAGTTCCATGCATAAAGATGCAAACTGTAGACAGAGACAGCGAGACAAATGGCATGAAATTCTTGGTCACTGTAACTACGATGATGTATTAAACCTGGAAAGTGTCACAGAGGGAATGAAAATTAAAGGTAAAACTGAGAAGTCTAAACTGAAATGTGAAGTATGCATTAGGGGTAAATTTGCTCAGAGCAGGAACAGAGAGCCAGATGAAAGAGCAAAGGGTGTACTTGAAGATTGTACATGCAGATTTGGCTGGACCTACTGTATAGAACCAGCCGCAAAAGATGGTTTCAGATATACCTTAGCATTCACAGATGACTATTCAGGAGCCATCTCCACATATTTCTTGAAAGCTAAGAGTGCTACAGTTAAAGGTACAGAGAAGTTCATTGCTGATGTTGCCCCTCATGGAAAAATTAAAAGTATAAGGTCTGATAATGGGACAGAGTTTACTTCTCGTGAATTCCAGTCACTGCTCAGCAAAAATGCCATTAGACATGAAACCTCTGCCCCTTATTCGCCCCATCAAAATGGGACAGCTGAAAGAAATTGGAGAACTTTATTTGAAATGGCAAGATGCATGTTAATTGAGAGTAAATTGCCAAAAGATTTTTGGACATACGCAGTTCAGACTGCTGCGATTATCCGCAATAGATGTTACAACAGACGTGTGGGGCAGACTCCATATTACATGCTGTTTGGGAAGAAGCCTGGCCTTTCAGATATGAGAACATTTGGGTCAGAATGCTATGCATACAAACATGACAAGAAAAAGCTAGATACACGTTGTGATAAAGGGGGTTTTGTTGGTTACGACAAGAACAGTCCTGCGTATCTTGTCTTCTGTCCAGACACAGGAAAAGTATTCAAAAAGTTTATCACAAAGAGTGCCATTGAATGTTACGCTCAGACAGATGAGAATAACAATGAGTACATTTTGCATGAGAAGAGAGTTGAGACCCAGCTCCCAAAACCTGACATGGCAAAACAATTCCACAGGGAATAAAAGCAGAGACATGTGACACAAATACCAGCATAGATGAAAGTGAAAGTAGTCACAGTACACGCTATCCAAAGAGAGAAAGAAGACCCCCTCAGTATTATCGGGACTATAAGTGTGAGGTAAAATGTGATGATCAGGCACTAACAAGTATTGACTATTGCTATAGAGTTGCTTGGGATGTACCCGAGACACTGAAGGAGGCTATGAGCTCACCAAAATCAGAACTGTGGGCTGAGGCTATGAAAGAGGAAGTTGACTCTCTGAAAGAGAATAATACCTTTACCCTGACAACATTACCTGAAGGTAAACATGTGGGGGGAAGATGGGTTTACACTGTCAAAGACAATCCTGTTGAGACAATATACAAAGCCAGATATGTAGCAAAAGGTTATAGTCAAGTTGCTGGCACTGATTATAATGAGACATTTTCTCCAACTGCTTATATGACATCTGTGCGTAGCCTAATGCAGCTTGCACCTCAGTATGATTTAGAGTTACATCAGATGGATGTCAAAACAGCATATCTGCATGCTCCTATCGATTGTGAAGTATACATGGAACAGCCTGAAGGATCTGAAGTTAAGTCAGAGACAGGTGAAAAATTAGTCTGTAAGCTTAACAGATCACTGTATGGTCTGAAACAATCGGGATGGAATTGGATTAAAATGCTCCATGATTTTCTTGTTGAACATAGTTTTGTTCAGAATCCAGCTGATTCTTGTGTTTACAGTAGACAAACTGAAAATGAAAGGGTATTAATGATTATCTGGGTTGATGACCTTATTATTGCAGTGAGAGACAGTCAAACACTCAAAAGTGTGAAGGAAATGGTGGGAGCCAAATTCAAAATCAAAGGTCTTGGTAAAATTAAATAGGAAGGTGAAATAAGAACGAGCCAGAAAAGGTAAGGTCAAATCAAGGTCAACCCATTTTGGGCCATTTTGAAGTGATGTGGTACACAGGTGCCGCAAATTATAAATAAAGGGACTGCAGCTTGCTCCGGGGAGCTGATGCATGTCAGTTGAGAAACTCAAGACTGTGTGTCTGATTATTCATTGTTCCTTCGTTATGTGAAACCATCGGTGTTTCAAGTCCTTTTATAATGGCAATGTCAACATATAGAAATGGCCTTAAGCATCTCAACAATGTCAGTGTTATTCTTTAAATGAGAAAACGGATAGTCCCAAATCTCCTTAAGTTACGTGCTGGAGTCTGCTGGGTCCATTTTGATGGACAAAAAATGCAAAAGACAGGCAAGCAGGATGAAGAACAAAAAGCAATTTTAATAACAAGCCAAAATCCAGAAAGTATCAGCATCCAAAATACCAAGAAGTGCAAATACCAAAATACAAAGTAGCAACACAAAAGCTTAAAGGAAGAGTTCACTCTAAAACAAAATTCAGTCATTATCGATTCACCCTCATGCTGATGAGAGGTCTGGTGTAGTTTTTTTATTCCTTAAAGTGCAGCTGGAGACCCGTGGGGGTACCCCCTGGCTGGAATAATCCATATAACAAGTGTAAGCGGCGCCCGAGAGGAAAAGGTCCATAAAACTACACAAAACTTTGTAATATTCCTCCATACCGCTCGTCTGCTGCAATCCAAGGCTGTATTCGAAACCGCATACTATACTGCCAGTACGCACTGATTTGGCCAAAATGTAGTATGTAGTATGCAGTATGCAAACAAAAGCAAAATCTGCAGTATGCGAAAAGTTCCCAGATGTCATACTGATTCGGAAAATATTTCCAGTATGTATCCGACCAGTCTACTCTGCCTACTGTTTCCCACAATGCAATGCGCTGAAGCCTGGATCATGACGTCCTCGTCACGTACTCCAGAGCAGTACAGCGTTTATGTTTGTTTACATAACATAAGTACAGTGCATAGGCTACTGACTATTGTGACAAAAGCTATATAGGTACAATAGAAATCCAGGCTGTTGTACATATGAAATGAAAAAAAGTACTCTGTTAATCAAAACATTTTTTTTTATTAATATTTGGTGATTTCTGTACATACAGAGCTCCCGAGACAGCGCTATACTGTATACTGTCCACTACAAACACGAAGCTTCCCTCTAGCGGTTAAGATAACTGGCCTGCTGTCTCCCCCGGGACGACGACGCATGTTGGCCGGCCGAACACCTCTGGAGACGGGGCTGCTGCCTCTGAGATGACCCGCTCCTTCCGGAGCTTCACTTCTCCGAAAACATCAAGGCAAATTACTAAACAGCCGTCATTTGAGTAAACTAACCGCACATTGGGGATCTAAACGGTTACTTTCTCGCTTGAAAAAAATATTAAAACTTAATAAAGTGACATATTAACAGCGCTACAGCGGGAAATAGAACAGCTTTGCACCTGTTTTACAACTACTGCTGCTGGTCGCCACGAAATGCATTCTGGGAAACTTGCTACTGCATACTGCGGTGTGAACGGCGTCGGTCTGCTGAAGTAGCATGCTGAATCCCACATTCAGTATGCAGTATGCAGTATATCTAACGCAGTATGTAGTAGGCAGTACGGTAGTATGCGGTTTCGAAAACAGCCCAAAGTGTCCTGAAGTGGCGACATCCAGAGTTTACTCTAAACGACGTCATTTAGTACATTTTTCTAGCCTAAACAGTCACTATGCTATATCTGCCTGGAGGCACGCTCTGCGTTCACGTGAGTCTCCCTCACAGCGATTGCACTACGGAAGCCGCGCTGGACAAGATGAACGAGACTCGCGATAGATACACACCGGTATTTACATCCAGCTGAGCGACCGTGCGACACACAAACACAAGAGGGATCTGCTGCACTGGTGATTTGAAACTTTGACACTCACAGCTGGATGTAAATATCGGTGTGTATCTATCGCGAGTCTCGTTCATCTTGTCCGCCGCGGCTTCCGTAGTGCAATCGCTGTGAGGGAGACTCACGTGAACGCGGAGCGTGCCTCCATGTAAACATAGCATAGAGACTGTTTAAGCTAGAAAAATGTACTAAATGACGTTTCAAGTAAACTCTGGATGTCGCCACTTCAGGACACTTTGATTGCAGCGGACGAGCAGTATGGAGGAATATTACAAAGTTTTTGTGTAGTTTAATGGACCTTTTCTCTCGGGCACAATTGACACTCGTTATAAGGATTATTGCTGCTGGAGGGAACCCCCACAGGTCTCCAGCTGCACTTTGAGGAGTAGAAATTTTGGGTATCTGTACTTTACTGGAGCAATTATTTTTTTTTTACTTCTACTCCTTACATTTTCATGCAATTATCTGTACTTTCTACTCCTTACATTTTAAAAATAGCCTTGTTACTCCTATTTCATTTCGGCTTGTTTTAATTCCGGCTTGTCATCGTTCGAAAAAAAAAAAGAAAAGAAAAAACCTATCCAGATAAAGTGAATTTGATTGTGGTTGGATGAGAAGTATAAACATATACCATTCCGACACCCTATTGGTTTGTATGTGATCCATCGCCCCTGCACATGACACAAATCACGTCACACTCCAGCAAGGACATAGCAGACTTTATGTATGTAGCCTAGTACGAAGATGTCCATGGCAGAGACTCAAGAGAACTCGAGCGAAATGTCCCAACCATGCAACCTCTTGAAACGACCCAGCAGTTGGATGCATACCTGGGGTGCCCAGGAGACACAGTAGAGGTACTGAAGTCCTTCCCAGGGGTGTGCCAGCTATTGCTTAATATGGCACTCCCTGCCTCAGCAGCCTGTGAAAGACTATTTAGTGTTGCAGGTCTTATCTTCAGGCCAAGAAGAGCATGCATTGGCTCAAAGAACATTGAGAACCAGCTGCTTTTGTGGCTGAACAAAGCTTATTGGTAACTCTTTGTTGCATGTTCTGTGCATAACTGATGTAGATCCTGATGTAGAGTACCCTGTTGTTGTACATACAGGATTGAGTCCAAAGTGTTTGTTACATCTTCTAGTTAAATTTGACATTGTTGCCATTAGCTATAGAATTGAGCATAGTACATACCAGGAAGGTATCAATCAAGAAGGTATCAATCAGGATTAATCTGAGTTATTTATTTTTTATTTTTTTTATTTTATTTTTGTTAATCACTTGGATTAATCATTCATTTTGACAGCACTAATGTATACTGTATATGGACAGCCATACAAGGGTAATTGTTACTAAGCCTGCCCTGGGTACACCAATTTTCTTGTCCAGTTTTGTTATCTTACATCCATTTCCCTCACAGATTCCTGCAGCTAAGCTTGGATGTACATTTACTTTCCAATAAAGGTTATTGATAACATGCCTCTGAAGTTTGACTTTTTGCACCATTACAATACTTATAGGCAACTAGTCATCATATTTTCCGCTCCATGAAACACATGTTAATGCTCAGTAGTACACATATATGGTTCTTTAATGTATTTGCATTGTACTAAAATGCTTTCATTTACAATGGGCATATATGAGGCTGAAACAGGTAGCCTAGTGCATCCCAAGTTTTTCAACATTAACATTTTAATATAACATTATAGTCATTATGGCCTTTAGAAAAATGTTTTTTTGGGGAGGTGGGGTAGTGCACTATAGCCCCCTGTGGCGCGGACTAAGCTCTTTTGTCCTTAATGGCATTTTTTTCTCCTTACATTACTTTTACTTTTATACTTTAAGTAGTTTTGAAACCAGTACTTTTACACTTTTACTTGAGTGAAAAGCTTGAGTTGATACTTCAACTTCCATAGAAGCCTTTTTAAACCCTAGTATCTATACTTCTACCTGAGTAATGAATGTGAATACTTTTGACACCTCTGTTAAGATAACCATCCTCCATGTACCCTTTTACTCTGTTTAATTCCTTCACATTTAACAATGTGTGATGCCCACTAATGTGCGCCCACATTTGTGAATGTAAATATTTTGTTTTACTGTGTTTCATAATTTGATGTTATGCCTGTATTGTCTCTTAATTGAAAAGAGTTATTTTTCTACGAGTAAAGTGGATTCCTGGACCAAAATATTTCAGTTGATATACCAGGTTGGGACAGTAGAGGGCAGTCTGAGACCATGATTTTCCCCGGGAGTGTAGTCAGGAGCGACCACTGCTGCAGTCAGGTTGATAAACAGGAGTGAAGAAGAATCCACTTTTTAACCCTAAAAGTTAAAAAGTCATCTCTGAGCTCTCCTCCAGTCAAGGTTTTTGGCTCCTCAGGCATTAGGCTGCCTGGACATAGACATGCTGATCACCTGACTTGAACTAATAAGTCAGTCATTCTAATACCTTATGGAGATTTTTCTCTGTTCTTTATATTTTGCATGGGGTTTTTGTATACAGACTCTTATTCCAGATACGTTTTGGCAAAACAATTACACACTACCACAGAATTTTGATGTAACTTTGTTTCCCCAGCCTGAATGTGAATAACTGCACGTGGGTCGGACTGGTGTCAGGATTGGCAATAGCTGTTGGGGGTTTCACTTCCTGGAGCACAACATCCAGCAGGATGGACAGGTGCCCAGTAACAAAACCCCTGGAGGAGGAGCCAATTCCCTCACCACCGTCTTTAGTGAGACTGCAGCTGGAAAACATCTCTAAAGAGCCCAGGAGCCCAGTGTCATCGACTCATTAAATGTAGATGTCTTTGCTTTTTGCTTTCAGTCAGTCCAACCCTTCAACCATTTCTGATTGAGCCTGTCTCTCCAGATGAGTTGCACACTGGGACCAAGCATCAGTGAGCAAATGATCACTGACGAGGCAGTTTATTTGTACAGCACCATTCAGTCACAAGGCAATTCAAAGTGCTTTACAGAGACTCAGAAATGCATTTAAACTAAGACATTAAGGCATTAGAACAATTTTAACAAAGCAGTTAAAACAATTTATATGAAGGAAGAGTCGACACCACCAGAAATCACTGACCTGATTCTGGACAGGATCCACAAAATGGTGGGTAAATGTGTATTCGTCCAGATTGTGACACACAGTACATGTAGCCAAATGGATCAGTTCTGACTCACATGGTGCAGTGTACCGTTTTGGCCACAAGAGAGCACCAAAGCATTATACTTCGGTATAGTGGTAATGGGGCTTTGATTGTGAGATATCTGTTGTTGTTTTGTTGTTTCACTGGATAATCCATCCCACTGAGCAAAAACATGTATATATACACACTGTCACATTTCTTTTGGTATATTTCTTGCGATGAATTCCAATTGCCATTTAATTCCAATTTTTCAATTCAATTCAAAGGCATACAAGTTTAAGTTTCCCCAAAATGGCTACCAAGCTAGCTGTTTGTAGTATTTTCCATGTATTAATCCCTTTTTATTCATACAGTAGATTGTAATGTGATGTGAAAAATGAGACCTTCCAGTCTCTCTCTGTTGTCTATACAAGCCTGTGGACGATGTGTTGAAGTTATATAATGCTACTGGATTTCTTTGTGAAGGACTCGGGCCAGCACAACACAGAGGCTCCGCACCCTATATGAGCCCCTTTAACAGAGATAAAGACAGAACGGCAGTGTTTTTCACTCTGAGAATCTTTGACTTAACTTTAATGACACAAGAACAGACGTTAACCCTAAACAGAATTACTCATAGATTTATGCATTTATTGCAGAGACAGTAACAGGTTAATGACAGTAAAACCTTTGATAAAGTGTGATTTAATTAACACATTTGTTGACTGCAGGTTATGTTTACAACCCATCACTCCACCCATCCATCTACTATCCAACCATCCAGGGTCGCAGCAGTGGCAGAAAGCTGAGTAAGGTTTTCTAGACATCCCTCTCCAGCAATGTCTTCCAGCTCCTCCTGGGGGATCCTGAAGTATTCTCAAGCCAGATGAGATATCGTTTCAGCATGTTCTCGGTCTCCTAACATTTGCCGGGACCTGAAAATCTCCAAAGGAAGGCACCCAGGAAGCAACCTGATCAGATGCCCAAACCATCTCATTGACTCCTTTCAAAGCAAAGAAGCAAGGCTTACTTGTAGCTCCCTTCAAATGTCTGAGTTCCTTTTGCTGTCTCTGAGGGTGAGCCCAGAGCAATGTGAGCCGACAACTGGTACAGTCCCCCAAGTCAACTGGTCCAAGGGGAGAGGCCACACCAAGTGCGCTTCACAGACCCCAAACGGGCCAAGAAAGTGCTGCCTGGAACAGGGACACCAGGGCCCCTCATGGAGCTAGACCTGGGAGGAAAGGTCAACGGTGAGCACCTAAGGGCTGAGGCTTAACACATAGGGTCAAGCATAGTCAAGCATAGGCCAAAAGAACATCCTGTAACCATCGCCCTGTGGGCAAGCCACCTGCAGGAATAATAAAAGTAATTAGGGATGAGCCTAGTATTCGGCTGAAACAAGTATCCGGTACAGTAAATGTAATTTTCACGAGCACAGGTGGCATACAAGTAAAACGTAAAAAAACTGTCAATATCTATCTCTAAAACCAGGGTGATGAGATCAGATCTCCTCATACCAGAAACAAGTCTGGCTGCTGCATTCGGGGTAGACACTGGGGTGGGGTGCATTGTCAGCCCAGCGGCAGGCGGAGGCGTGCTGACCTCCTGCATCATGGACTGGGTCGAGGGACATGTATCTCTCTGTCAGGGTGGAGCTGTGTTTCCCTCACCAGATTCTATTATTATTTTTAATCATTTTTTTCTTTGGAAATGTAATTAGATGTTGGTTAAAATAATGACCTTGATTCATGACAGATCATGAGTTTTCGTCACTGTCAGGTCATACAGTCTCAATTATGATGTGAATTGTGAAGTGGAGTTCAGAAGACGCTGTGACTGCTGCTAAATTATATCTGGAACCCAGAAAAGAAAAAGTGGCACAGATCCTGTGCTACATGCAGGAGGACTCTCTCTCTCTCTGTGTGTGTGTGTGTGTGTGTGTGTGTGTCTGTCTGTCTGTCTGTCTGTAGAGCGACAGACGGAACTAGTTTTCAAACGTAGTCGTCAGTTATTTTTAAACGTGGGTGTATTATTTGATATTCAGCAGCACCTGGAGGCAGCACGAGGGAGCGCAGCGCGTTTACGTCACAGACTAACGTGCCTCTCCTACAGCTCAGCAGAAGAGACCCCAATCAATCAGCCAGTCATCGGTGTGCATCCATGTTGCAGGTCCTCGGTGTAGAGCAGAGAGCCTGCGGCAGACACACAGGCTCGCCCCGGAGCACCACCGCCTTCTGCCTCCATTCCTGAGCTGCGTCCTCACTGTTGTCCGTGTTTCTTCGGTTTTTCTGAGTCCTCTCCTCCTGAGCACCGGGGGATGGGGGAATGACCAGCACCGACTCCCCTCCGCCTTCGCCGCCGCCTCCTCCTCCTCCTGCTCCTGCTCCTCCTTCAGTCGGTACTCGTGTCCCCTGTCAGTCGTTGGAGCTGTGTCCAGGATGCGGGGCCCGCTGCTCGGCCAGGCTGCGGTTTTTGCGGCCCTGTTGGCGCTGAGCACCTGCTTGACAGGTGAGGAGCTGCTGCTTCCTGCTATCAGTAAAACACAGGCTGCATTAACTGTGTGTATCTCTGTGGTCCAGGCAGTGGCCTCAGGTATTCAGGCATCTTCTGTGTTCCGTATATGTCTGACTCCCCTGAGGGACCTCCACTGTGTCCATGGCACCAAGTGACCTACAGTACTGGGTGGTATGTAGTGGTGTTGATGATCTCCCGTGGTTACACAGTGTGGACTGTGTCAGTGGGGTTCTGGTACTCAGCACAGTGACTGTGTGATGACCTTAAATTGCCTGATTGTATTTTTCTGTCACTTTTCTAGAGTATTGTATTTGTATAATATTTTAGCCAACAGTAGGGTTAGGTCATTAGTTCATTGTCTCAGGGAATAGAGTTAAAGTCATTGAGTAGCAGCTTAAACTAAAATTATTGACAAAACAACAATTTAAAGACATCACCTTGAATTTTTTATTGAAAATGTGTCTTCCTGTTGTTTTTAGTGTTGTGCCACCCTCCAGCCTTAAAATTAGTGTGCAAAAATGTGTGTCTATGGGCTGTCTTTTACTCTCTAATATCTGCAGAGGCCCCAAAATTCAGGACTGGTCAGGCTTTGTTTCCGTATTGTTTTAGTTTTTGTGTTATTGTACCCTAAAGCTGTGGAGTCAGTGCTGAAAGGACTTGTCTTAATTGAATAGTAGATTCATAGAAAATACATTGACAACAGCTTTGATCAGAATGTATTGAGTGTCTAAATCATTTAGCAACTTAAACAGACAATAGACAAGTTTTTTGCTTCACTGCACCATATCAAGTAAATGTTGCTTCCAAAATGTAATGGCTGTAGAAAAATGACACCATCAGTGTTCACATCAGTTTCCTGAAAACCTTTGTCTGCTGCTGGGTATAAAACCGAAAAAGAAAAATGAAGGCTGACCTGCCACCTTTTCTATCTGATTTCACTTCTCCATCATTAAATGAGTGTGTAAAGCTCACACTGTACCTTGTTGGTGGTGGTTGCTACTCTTAGAACAGAAAGCGATCTGGTTGTCTTTACAACAATAGTAGGCTACTTCTGGGAGAAGTAAGGGAAAGCTTGTCGTTCTGTCTGGCTTCTAAAATGTTTTCTTTCTTTTAAATGGAATATCTTTGGGTTTTAAGCTATTGGTGGGGAAAAATGTTATCACCCTGATTGAGTAGTTTATAATATGTCCAAAAATATTGAAAATGTCCATTATATTTCCAGTAACCCAGGGTGATGTCCTCAAATTGCTTGTTTGCTGATGGACTAGTTACTAAATTGTAGTTCCTCAACTATAGATAAATTGATATAAAAGTAATCAGTCATGTTAGCTGTGTGTACTAAAATGCACATTATAGTTTCTGAATATGTGAGGATGAGTTGCATTATATTACCCATCAGAGCCACTGCCAGCCTTTCTTTTGTGAATGTCTTGAAGTTATGAGCAAATAGTGTTTATCCTGATGAAAATGGCCTACAGTGGTAATCCGTACTGATTTTACAGTACATCACAACCAATAGGACTTAGTCCTCATTGCAACATTCAGTTTAATGATAGAGGATAGAAATGATAAAATACAGAATGTTAAAGTCTGTTCTAAAGACATACTTGAGTCCTAAAGAGTCTAGGAGTGCTGACGTTTAAATAAGCTGCGTTACATAGATTTTCTACTCTGAAGCTGTAGTGCCTGTGTGTCCATGTTGTGTCCACAGTGCGTCCAGGCTTCTCCACCAGTGACGTATGCTGGGAGACCATACAACACTAATAACATTTGGCTTCGAGGTGGGAAATGGATGATTCAGAGGCAGAGAAATGTTTTCAGGGTGTGTCACAGGGCATGATGGTGTCACAGCCTTCATTATCAGCACAGGTGTTGGCTGTGCTCTGGTTGTCCTCACAAACACATTCCTGCTGTCAGAAGTGAAGAGCTCTCTGTCACTGACCTGGAGGACCACGTGACATCACACACACTCTATTCCTCTGTCATTTTATTCAGCATGCTGTCTCATCATCATATTGTGATGCACTCCAACACTCCTTGTGTTTCCTTCATTGTGTCCCACCACAGCACTAGAATCAGCAAAACCGTCCCGTGACACAACTGTACGACTCCTCTGAAACAGGGAGAATGACATTCTTTTATGTACGTACTGTTAATTAACTGTAAGGCAAAGCTTTAAGATATGATGTGTTATGACCCTGGCTCAAAGGAAGTCTGTGTTCCGTAAAACTGACTTAAAGGAATAGTTCACTCTAGAACGAAATTCAGTCATTATCGACTCACCCACATGCTGATGAGAAGTCCGGTGTAGTTTCTTATTCCTCAAAGTGCAGCTGGAGACCCGCGGGGGTACCCTCCGGCAGCAACAGCCCATATAACAGGCGTAAATGGTGCCCGAGAGGAAAAGGTCCATAAAACTACACAAAAACTTTGTAATATTCCTCCATACTACTCGTCCGCTGCAATCCAAGTGTCCTGAAGTGGCGACATCCAGAGTTTACTCGAAACGACGTCATTTAGTACATTTTTCTAGCCTAAACAGTCACTATGCTATATCTGCCTGGAGGCACGCTCCGCGTTCACGTGAGTCTCCCTCACAGCTGTTTGCACTACGGAAGCCACACCAGACAAGATCAACAGAACTCGCGATAGATACACACCGGTATTTACATCCAGCTGTGAGTTTCAAAGTTTCAAATCACTAGTGCAGGCATTCACTCACAGCAGGCCAGCCACCGGATTTTTTTCATCAACATTCATGCTTTATTCCCTGAGAAATCAATGAAGATTTTGAAAGACACCCTATCTCACAATGTTAAAACAAATTCCTGGATTTGTCCCTTTATCTGGAGCCACACCAAGAGTTAATGGGGTCTATTCTGGGCTGAGACTCATCCTCCATCCAAGTTTCATGGAAATCTGTTCAGTAGTTTTTGTGTAATCCTGTTGACCAACAAACAAATGGACACGTGTGAAAACACAAGTTCCTTGGCGGAGGTAATAATGTCTATAATATTGAATAGTATCATATTTTTTCGAAATGGTTATCGTACCTTGAAAATCTTGTTGTGTCTTGCAGCCCTCTGTCTCATCCCACATGAAATTAAACAGTAATACCACATTTAAACAGACCAGGGCTTAATTAATTGGAATCGATTAAAATGGAAATGAATCCACCATAAAACCTGATGTAAAAAGGACTAAACACAGGATGTTAAAAGACTGAAACACACAGAAATACTGATAAATAAATGAATACATTTCATTAGTGAAATCAGCGAATTGTTGCTCAGGTGTCATGGTCATGGATTGGCTGTCATCACATGACCTGACCTTGAATTGCAGTCATGGTGGTCATATATCAAAGATGGTCTGTAGTGTTGTGTATGTCATTATCACGTGACAGAAACTCCAAACGTTGGGTCATAACAACTACTGTATCTCTGCATGAAAAGTGGGATTGTGGTCAGTGAGCAGACCTGTAAATGTCTTCTTCTTGGTGGAAGTGCAGATTAAAGATATCACTGGAATTTGAAGGCAGTGGAGTTCCATTTCTTGGCAGTTTTACAAGCCTGGGCAGCCTCCAGCCCCTTGGTCTAGGGAAGGATTTCACATGTAAATTAATTTGTGAATATATTCACAAGAACTAGTTCCAAAAATAACCTGGCCTCATACATAATGTCTGATGAGGTACCTGCAATAAGATGGTGGAACATGAAGGGTTATGGGTCTGTGTAGCTACACTGACCAGCAAGACAGTCCCTAAGACTTGTCCTGAACACCATGCAAAGGAACAAGCTTTTTTTTCAAATTAACCTCATTCAGTCTCATTCTGGGTTGGGGAGTTGGAGGTCTGGACCTCTGGCTTGGCTGCAGTCCCTGATGAACGGAGACCAGGCTTCCACTCGGCTATTAAACCACACATAACCTGATTAGGACCTGTGTTGTGTGAAGGAGGCTGCTGCTGCTGCTGCTGCTGCTGCTGCTGCTGCTGTAAACTCATGGACGCCCTGTACTGCTGCTCTGCATGGCTGCAATAACATCACCATGTTCTGCTCAACGGAGAGCTTTTTCACAGATGACTTTTGGCTAAAAATAGCCCAGTGGGCTACAGCTTGGCTCAGATTTGTTTAGATTTTGGCAAAGTGGCACCATTAAAAGTTTGGTGAATCAACTATTAGCTGTTTCTGTGTGTAATGTACCCATGGATGTAGAAACAACTATCACTAGATTACTTTAATGCTGAATCCATTCATTATCAGCACACCTACCAGTGTGACTTGTCTTTCTCTCTCTCTCTCTGTCTCTCTCTCTCTCTCTCTCTCTCTCTCTCTCACTCTCACTTTGCACATGTCTCACCTATTAGCAGTGATCCTCTTTTACCCTGTGAGGTCATCCATAAACCTGTGACCCACGCAGCTCTGAACTCAGACAGCATGTGTGTCACGCTGTCCGTCTATCTGTCCATCTGGCAGGGACGGCACAGGAGCCATGATACCACTGAGGAGACCACTGAGATCCTTATTGAGAATACTGTGGCAGCATTAAATATCATGATGCTGTTCACATGAGGCTGACTGCCTCAGCATGAAGAGAGTCACTCTCTCTGGCTGCTGGCTCACATGCTACATTCTTTGGAGACCTGCTGGGAACCTGTCCCAGGTGATGGAAGAACTTTCTAGACTTTTATGTATGGAAAAAAAATCCAAAATTATTCAGGCAATAAAATTGAACAATGGTTCCCAAGCCCAGGCTTGGTACCCCCACAGGGGTGGCAAAATAAATCAGAGCTGGTTGGAAGGGTTGTCAGCAGGGTTGCACAAAAAAACTACTGAACGGATTTGATCCATTTGAAGGATGGGTCTCTGCCCAGAACAGACCGCATTGTATGTGTTCCTGTGTCAGACGCATAGGGACATGGAAGGAAAATGTGTCCCCAGCAGCCACTTTGGTGAGTTACTTCGTGGTTTTAGGCAAAATTAGTGCTTTGTTCACATAATGTAAAAAAGCTGCAGTTTTAGCCTGAAAAGTAATCGCGGGAAACACAGCCTCAGGAGAAAAATCAGGCTAAACAACCCCAGATTACCTGCAGGTACTGTTTCACGGAGACATGAATAATAATCACTGTTCAGTTCAGTCCTGTGTAGCATTGGCCTGCTACAGTACAAAACAATTCCAGAGGCAAGAGCATCAGTTCATTATGTTATTAGTTTTTTTGAAAATCATGCACAGACGGCTGCATAAGAGTTTGTCATTAAATAAGACATGGCATAGAAAAGTGTGTCATCCTTAAGAGGAGTGCGCGTCGTAGCTTTGCAAACCCCTGGCAACGAGCTAAAATGTTTCTATTTCCTCTATTTACCCATTCGGTAAGTGGATTAGTTCTCTTCCCCAACCTCTGCGCTATAAAGTCACTGGAAAGTCACCCACCTCCTAGGCTGAGCATTCCCTGAAGCTACACAGCGCACTGACCGGAATACAGGAGGTAAACTCCATTGTCGGAGGATATCCAAGATTGCCTATTTGATGCAAGAGGCATCACTTGGTTTTGTTTTGGTGGCCAAGTGTATACTGAGGCTCAAACGTGTACGAGTATTTTTTGTTTGTTTGGGAGATCTTGAAGAGGAGTGATTTGTCTGTTGAGAAGAAGAGACACGGGGTATTTGAACTGTGGGTTTATACTGGGGCACTGAATGTATAAATACACATTTTTGGTCAGCTAATTTCTTGTGTGGGGGTTTCTTATTGCCTGATGATTCCTGGTTGTTAAGTAAGGGGCCATGCACGGAAATACATGGGTCCTTTTTGTAGGTTTGACTAATAACAAAAAATATGTATATATTCTTGTCAGATTTAGACTCTAACTGGCACTCTGGCACCATCAAAACGCTACAACTTTAAATCTAGGCAAGTGGCATTAAATTATATTTTTACCAATTAGGGCCATCGAAATAAGCTGGTAACACAGACGGAAAAACTCCTCACCCTTCAGCAGAATTTACTGTTTTGAATTAAAAATAGGTTATCAATGAGATTCATGTTGCAGGGCTTGTGTTTAGTCGGCATGACTGGAAATGAATTCTAATTCTGTTCAATCAATGCAATACGGTTCATAAGACCTGTAGCATGTAGGAATTGTTGGAAGACAATTATGATGAACAATGTTTACAATTATAATGTGATGGCAGTGTCTAGTTTGCACTGGTCAGCGATGTAGCTTATTACCAAGGTAGCTAGCTATATATCCAGCGCAGTGACTTTCTAAGATGACACAGTGCAGAAGGTAAAATCTCCCAACGTGTAAGGTGTTTCCTGGCTCATGGCTGACTAGCTAGCTGTATTGAGCTGTCAGACAGCATGCAATTGTGAGTCCACCTTATTGTGCGTTCAGTCTAGATTAAATGCTTCACTGACTGTTTTTGAAAATCCCCAGAATCAGTTTAGTATTAGCGCTAGTTTTGATGATGAACTAGACATATTCAGTCACTTTCTCTCATCACATGTCATCAGTATGAGAAGCCTACCATGTCACATGTCTGAAGTATACCCAGTGCAGTCAGTGATGGGTGGACGGACACTCTTGTGTGTTTTGATGCTTTAAATGTAATCTCTCTGAGTGATGGATTGCTGTTGTATGTTTGGCATGGCCAACAGTTTTCTATTTTTAATAAATCTTTGAGATCAGACCTAAACTCTGAAAACTCTACACTGAAACTGTCTCAGTGTAGGTAATTACAAACACTACAATAGTACAGGTAATGCTAGATGTTAAGATGTCATGTTTTGTGTTGCTTATAATGTCATTTTCAGAATAAAATAATTAGGAGAGTGTGTTGTACAACATACAACAGAAATTGTTATGAAAGTCGATATAAAAATCTACTTTTATTAGATGATTCTCAAGCGTACTTGGTGCGGTCTTGTTTTGTCTTGTGCAGGCTGACGGGAGGAGGTGGTCTTTTGTGCATTTTCTGTATGTCTATTGTATTTGACCAGCTGACACAATGTGGGTAGTAATATTAATGATAATATTATTTTTCTCTTCAGAGTAGACCAGATTGCATTTCAATGACTAAATCTTCATCCAGGGAAAACACCCCTAGTCCCCCTAGTTGTACCAAGTTTATTCTAGCCAGTTTTCATCCCTGGTAGCGCTGCAGAATCACATTATAATTCTTTGTTTGTCACTATGACTGACACCTTTCATGCTTCACAACAATATGTTTATCAACGTAAACATATTGATCAGTGCAGCCTTAAGATCAAGGAATAAGGTATTTAAACGATTCGATCATGTGTTGATGTCTTCAAATCGAGGTTAAGACTGATGTATCACTCTGATATTAGGGATGTAACGGTATGAAAATTTTACACGGTTATCGGTATACCGCGGTATTTTTAAATTGTCTTCAAAATGTTGAAAAAGCACTGATACACTGATGAATTGAAATAATTTGACCAAGATTTATATTTAAATAGATTTATTATATATTAAAATAGTCTAAATCCAAAACCTTGCACTGCAAAATCAGCATTAAATAAGTATAAAAGACGTATCAAAACTGTGCAAAATAAACCTTAAATACAGTAAATAAAAGACAAAAGTGTTACTTATGTTAAAATAACACAAAATATGTAAACAAATCAAATGAATAGCACAGTGGGTGTGCTTGTTCTCTCCCTCCCATATCTCCTCAGACGGGATGCATGCATCTCTGTTATGGAGTTACAGAGGTAGAATGAGATGTACTGGCAGTAGGGCTGTCAATCCTTCCCTCAAATCATATTCGAATTTCTAATGCTTCTTATGTTAAATATTTGAATAATATTCAAATTTTTTAATGTTTTTTTTATTTTTTATTATATCATTATACCAGCTTATTATTAGGCCTACGTCCCGCGTCCAATAGAGGGCACTTCAACCAAATCTGTTATGTAACATTTGCAACAAGTTTCACCAAATCAATACAAAACTTCATGAAGGGAAATCGAAATGTTATTAGGCCAGATACACATATATAGATATGGCCAGAAATGTATAATAAATATATAGATAAGATATAATGCCAGAAATATTCAAGCAATGATGTTTAATGAAGAAGCTGATGTTCAATCATTCACCTTGGCTCAATCTCGCAGATGAACTCCTTAAACCCGTCCCCCTGTGAGATGTTAACTGGCCTCATATCTTTGCAGATAAACTCAGTCAGCTTTTTAGTTATCGCCTCTTGCCGAGCAGCTGGCAGACAACGAGATGAGGAGGGAGGCAAAAACGATGTTATTCTTGCCTGTTTTAACCGTGGCTCTTCCTCAGTCGCTAACAGTTCTGCGTACTCAGAGTAATGCATTGAATGGAGGTGTGCTCATGTTGCTCGTAGTCGAGTGATACTTTAACGACTTACAGCATAACTTGCAAATGATGGTTTCTCTGGATGTAATCTTCCCGTTTCCAGATGACGCTTTTTAAGTTTTCAGGAGTTATGCTTTCCAGCTCTGCGTCTGTTGGTGCGCTGCTCCCTGCCATCTTGTAAGCATAACAATGCCGAACGTCACGACGCACAACGTTGATTTTAATTTGCGTTGTTGCTAAGGCACAAGTTCGAACGTCAGTTTCCACACTCAAATCTTTTTTTTAAAATTCGAATAGCGAAGTTTGTTTAGACAGCCCTAACTGGCAGTAGCACTCGATTGGCCAGCAGACCCTCTCTGTGAAAAAAATGAATAGAAAATGTCATTATTAATTATTACTGTCATTGTTGCTTGGATAATTTTTTAGATAAAAAAAAAAGGATTATTGTTAAATTAATTATAAATACGCTATTTTGGCTCTTATCTCTATCACTTGTTATATTCACCATTTTATATTATTCTTTATATATAGTCAATTCTACAAGTAATCCACAAGTATTATATATTTCTGATATTACTTATATATATTGGCTGTCTGTCTCTCTGTCTTGCTCGTCTGTTGTCAATGGACTTGGTCAATCTGATTGGTCAAATGGCTGCTGAGCCACAGGTAGACGCTGCTCCGGTGAACGGAGCTGAGATGAAAGTCAGTCATCTGTCAGTTTGCATTCACTAACTCAGTCCACCCAGTACGTGTTTGTCTCAAATCCTCCTCACTGCAGCTCTGCATCAATATTTGGGGAATTATTAGGTCGACTTTAAAAAGTGAAATCTACAATTAATAAGCGGTTCAGATAACGTGCCAAATCACGGATCATCTTCGTTCAGTTATACCACTATCTGGTCAGTTTACATTAGTGACAACAGCAAATTAGACAGAGAAAACTCGACATACACATACATCATTCACCCGAGCTAAAGGTTAACTTACCTTGCATTCGCTGAACAGTTGAGGGCGATGGTCGCGCAAATGAGAAAGTAAATTGGATGTGTTGCCGCCCCTCGCAACCACTTTCTTCTTGCAGCTTCTGCAGATAGGGCTGCCATCCTCGACCAGCTGTCCCTGAGCATTCATATATTAACCAAAATACGCCCAGACTTCAGATTTGGTTCTCTTTGAAGGCGTAAAAATGCCTTAAGGGCCGCTACCATCATGTCCTCCCTCCGCCATGTCTTCTTCACTACATTACCTGCGCCTGCGTAGGGAGACTTGGATAAAGTATCTCGCGAGTTTTCCACACCGTGTTTATCGACCGCGGCGGTTACCATGGTAATTAAAAGTTAAGCGGTAACCTTCACCGTCGGGTTTTACCATGGTTTACCGTGATACCGGTAACCATTACATCCCTATTATAAATCAACATTCCTGCCTACAGGGCTGCCCATGGAGGCAAGAGTCATGGGTTAAGTGCAACAGCATTGGCCTTAAAGAGCCTGCATCTGCCAAACCTCTCCAGAACATTAAGGACACAACATTCAGTACAGCTTCACATGTAGTGAAAGAGAAATGAGAGAATGAACATGTTTCATTTTCTTTGATCAAACACAGGACAAAGGTTGCTAGGAAACTATGGCTTTAGAAGAAAGTGTATTTTACACTGTGGGAATGTCACTGTCAGAATCTCTGATATAATGAATGCTGTAATGTACTTTGCAACCTTTTGGCCTTGATAAAGCTGCTCTGCACTCAGCTTTATTTGAATGTGGATTTATTCAAAGCAGTGCAGTTGAGTTTCACAGTTTTATGTGTGACAGTGACTGTATACAATAAAGGGATTTTCTATGATGTTAAACAGAACAAAATCTCCAAATAGGGTTTGACTAATCTGGGTTAATGAAAGACAGTTTCTGGCACTAGATTTGTTCCCATGTAAACATACCTTTTTTTCTACCTGAGTGTTTTCTCATTTTCTCATGTTGGAGATTTTTGCAAATGCTTCTCCTTCATTTTACTGTCTTTAATGTCACTGGGTCCAGGTTGGTGCTTACTCGTCTGCAGTAGTGTATTCTTTCATTACACTTACAGAAGCCTTTATGAATCATTTAAGTTTCAGCTATTTATTTTTCTGTAAATTAACTGGCTGCATGCAGCTATTTCATCTCAGGCACTCAGGATCACTGTGGTCTACAGTATACTGCAGCTGAGAGAAACAGTACCAGTGCTTCAGCTCTCCTTCATCTAGTTGTAAAGTTTTGCATAGATTATTCACTGCTGTTGTAGTCTCCAAGGGCAGGCCACTGTGTGTATGAATGGCATGTACATTTTGATAGCTGCTTCAAACATGGCATCAATTATAGTGCAGCAAGAACCATTACATAAACACATGCAACTCCATTACTGTTGCAAATGAGTAAGTAAGGTTTTGAATATTTAACAAAGGCCCAATTTATTGTGCAAAAATAAATGAAACAGAATATTAAAAAAATAAATAGCTGTGCACTCTGCAAATGAGATGTTGTTTTAGTCGCATATTATAGAAGAGTTAGTCTTCCACAATACTAAAGAAATGTGCACTTGACCTGTTTTCAGTGTTTAGAGTTTGAGTTATCACTGACAGCCCGGCATGAAAACACTGATCATTTCCTCCACGCATTTGTCATCCCTGCCTTTTTCTGCTTGACACACCAACCTGAGACAAACCTTCCATCCTTGACTTGTGTATCTGTCCGATGACTCACCCCCTGATGATGTCACACCTCCTCAGTTGCCATGGCAGTCGTCATGGCAACCAGTGTCTAGGTTCCTGTAGTGAAGACGAGAGTTATTCTGATGAAGATGCTAAAGGGGTTAATATCGATAGCTGGGTCTTTTCCCTGTGGCATGGGGAGTACTTCCAGAGACTCCAGCTCTTTTCTTCTCTTTACACTGGGCCAGGGCTCAGATGGCTTGTGGTAACTAAGAAAACAATGTGAGAAGTAAATGGATTCACTGTTGCACCACAACAACAAGTGCAACAGATACTCCCTGTGGGGAAGCATATGGAGCAATGCTGGGCTTCTCAGTGAAAGTATTGTAGGGGTGCAATGGAGGATAAACCCATTTAACCCCATTTTATCACTTTTTATTCATATTTTATTCACTTATTCACTGGCAGAATTCTTTTGTGGTTTATTTAATTGTATACATCTACATATTGTGTGAAAAGGATGAGAATACTATCATGTATGTTGTATATTACTAGTTAAAACATTTAAACAAGTGTAGAAATAGACCAAATACACAATTTAAGATTGAAAGAAACATGGTGGTTAAAAATTAAAGCAGTTCAGTATGTAATTACAATATGAAAGTCTAAGTACTTAATGGCAAGATTTTAAAGGTTAGTCTTATGATGATTAGGAGTATATGAACCCTAAAATGTGTGATTGATGGCACTTAGGCATACACACAGACATGAGAACATCATGTCTGTGAAGTGACCCACAGTCTGACATGCATAATGACACAGCGTGCAGTGATAGACAGGCAGCTAGTTTGGTGTCAAGTGTAAAGTGGTTCGTTCAAGTGTCCTATAGGTAGATCTTATGAATGTATAGCAGACCTGGACGCTAGGGCACCACTCAGGCTTACTTCCAATTTTGCCCAGTGGCCACTTGCAGTATTGCAGCTATATAGCCCGAAAAGCATTTTCCCGAAAGAGACGTCTGTGAAACTTTAGGTTAAGAAATTAAACCCGGTTCTCTTAAACATGAGTGAGGTATCTCACTATGGGACACGCTCCCTGTGCTTGTCCCCAGAAGCTATTTTCCGCTACGCCAGTCCTGACTGGCAGACAGACGTGATGTCCACTCCCTGGAGGAGGGACTTCCTACTCCTTATAAAAGCTGGGCGTAACGTAGGGCTGGGCGTTATGGACCAAAAGTCATATCCCGATATATTTAGGCTGAATATCGATATACGATATATATCCAGATATTTTTTCCGCAAAGTGAGAGCAAATGTTCAGTCAAAGTCAAAGCCAAATATGACATGTCACAAGTAGTTTTATTGAAACCGACTATTTCAGTGAACAGTTGCAAAATCAAATGAATAAATAATAAACGGGTTTCTTCACCTGGTTCATGAATAAATGCTCAGCTGTTCAAATAACAATAAAATGTAAACATACTGTATAACAACGGGAGTACCTTTTTTGAAATCAAAGCTCCGTAAGGTGCACATTTAAATAAAAAAATAGCCTATACAATAAAACAGGCCAATCTTTTTCTGAAATAAATATATTTATATGAGAAAAGTACAATATCAACATTTTTTTTTGTTTGACAACTATAAATGGCTTATTAAAATCAAATTACAGATTTTATTCTCCTCTCTAACAAATCCACAGATGCAAATAACGAACATTACAAAAGAACAAAATATGACAAACACTAGTAAGGGCAGCATTTATATATATTGGGCGCTGCTCTTGTGGCGACCGGCAGAAGGCGTTGGCGGGTGCATTGTGTGTGTGTGTGTGTTTTTAGTTGTTTATTAACTCAACAGTGTTTACTAACTTCCAAACCAGCGGCATCCTGTCTTTAATGCTCTTATGCGCACTTTTCGGAGAGTTTTGTAGCGCTTGAGTCGAAGATGGAGATAGTATTTTTACTTTTCCTGACGGCCACGCTGAATCTCACACTGGGACTGGTTGTGAATCCTCCTCACACAAGTAGGATTCAATACAGTCGTGACATCCTTTTCGGATTTCAATCGCATGGCCTCCCAGTGGATCTACTTGTGGACTTTTCCCCTTCCAGTGGCGAGTATGTTTTTATCTGCAACAATGACTTTATGCGCACCTCTACAAACACTCGGAGTGAGACGAGGAAGAGGAAGAGGGGAAAGAAAGGCGGTGTTCGACAGCGGCTAAGGAAGTTGACCCGGGCTAATCGTCTCCCCTTACCGTCTATAGTCCTGTCAAATGTCCAGCCTTTAAAAAACAAGTCTGATGAACTACAAGCTTGTGTGTCTTTCATACACACGTTTAGGGATGTGTGTGCTCAGCAGACGTTGTTGCTTCCTCCATGTTTGTTGAAGAGTGCCGGAGTGTGTGTTCCTGCCCCTCCCCCCTCTGTGGTGAAAGAGGAGGGGCGGGGGGAGCACTGCAGAGAGCTCCAGGTCAGCAGCTTGCCTGGAGCAAGGATCACAGCGCAAATTTGAACTATATCAATATATGCGATATGGTCTAATTCCATTTCACATTTAAAAATATATCGATATATTTTTTATATCGATATATCGCCCAGCCCTAGCGTAACGTCATCAGTCTGAGCAAGCACATCTCTTCCTCGCTCCAGACAAGGAGGGTGGTCTGGTGAGATACCTCACTCATGTTTCAGAGAACCAGGGTCATTTCTTAACCTGAAGTTTGTTTCGGTATCTCACTATGGGATATAGAGACTCCCGTTTTACCAAACAAGTTCACCTTGAAGACAACGCGTGTTTTAAAGGAGAGCAGTTTAAGCCCAATCTGATGCAAAGGCTCAAAAGGTGGGCACGACAGTGCATCAAGCACCAAGGATGAATCCCAATGGGCAGCCAAGTTCCTTGACACTGGTCAAAGGCGCCTAGCTCCCTTCATAAACTGACAAACGAGGGGATGCTGACCTGCCGTCTTGTCTCCAAAGCCTATGTGACACGCCGATATAGCGGCCAAGGACACTTTGACAGTGGAGAATGCCAAACCTTTGTCCAGCAGCTCCTGCAAAAACATCAGAATTACAGAGATGGGGCTCTGGAAAGCTATCACCCCTGTTTTCACGCACCAATCCTCAAATGCGCGCCACTTGCCATCATGTGCACAGCGTGTCGAGGAGGCTCTGGCACTCTGAATAGTGGCAATGACACTGTGGGAGCCCAGTGGTAGCCAGATTCAACCTTTCATGGGCCAGGCCCATAGAGCCATGCGCTCCGGATGAGGATGAAAGATCCCTCCATGCGCCGGCGTCAGGAGATCCCTGCGGAGGGGCAGAGGCCACGGCTGTCCACGCAGCAGCGGAAATATCTCCACTAGCCAGTGTTTCCCCTGCCAGCGGGGAGCTATCAGGACGAGAGTCAGACCCCTCTCCGGCACTCTGGCGAGAGAAGGAGTGATCAGCTCTAATGGGGCATACAGAAGGACACGAGACCACTCGTGCGCCAAGGCACTCAACCCCATCGGAGCACTCTGGCCTGTGAGGGAGTAAAACTGAGGGCACAGCTCTTCTGACGCAAAGAGATCTACCTTCACTTGGCTGTATCTCTCCCAAATACGAGCCACCACCACGCTGTGGAGTTTCCAATCCTTGTAGCGAGGGTTGCCCCTGGACAGTAAGTCGGGTTTAGATTGAGCGACGCCACCCACCGTTGAAAAGGTCTCATGTGCAAATGACCGAGCGGATTGACCGTCAAGGCCAATGCCATGAGCCCCAGCAGTCTGAGACATATTCTGAACTTTAGCTTCGTTCCTCTGCAAAAAGTGTTAGACAAGCCTGAAAGGCTTTCACCCTCTCTGCTGACAGACGCGCACACAGACGAGTTGAGATCAAAACACCAGTTCACCGTGAAACCCAGGGTGGCCAGATGTGATGTGAGCAGTCTGGTGTGAGCCTGAATTTGTTCGGGAGACTGTGAGGCTAGAAGCCAATCGTCTATGTATGTCGCTAAGCACATTCCCCCCTCTCTTGGGGGGCAATGGCAGCTTCGGTGCATTATACAAACACCCGCGGACTTGATGAAAGGCCGAACGGGAGCACCATATACTATGCGTCCTTCAGGTCTACGGATATGAACCAATCGCCTGAACGCACAAATCATATCAGAGGTGTGTGCGTCAACATCCTGAACTTGTACTGTCTCATGTATTTGTTCAGAGCACGCAGATCCAATATGGGTTGCAGACCCTCGCCTTTCTTTGGGACCAGAAAATACCTCGAATAGAAACCGCTCTGTCTCTCTTCCGGTGGTAATATTCAGATAGCTCCTTTGTTCAGCAGATAGTTGATTTCCTCCTGCAAAATACAAGCTTTTTCCCCTTGCGCCCTCGATTGCAAAACCATGTTGAATCTGGGCGGGGTGGACGCGAACAGGAGCGTGAGCGGGAGTTTTCAACACCCAGTTCGACGCCACGCATGCACGCCACTGTTGAGCCCGCTCTGTTAGTGGACCTAATGGTGGTCTCGCTGCTTCGCTGGGCTGGGCAGTGGGTCGCGCAGCCGCTGTGCTGTCCAGCAGACGGATAGAATGGATTCACACTGGCTGGCCTTGTCTTCCTCACATCAGGGTCAGAGGCTACTGTGAGGAAAAGATAAACATAACAGTGAACGTTAGGTGAGCTGTTTAACCAGCCGACCCAATTGATGAGCACATCTTTACAAGCTAAGCTTTATCTGTTACTGTCAATCTCTAGTTAGCTTTTGATTTAGCTAGCTACATAGCCATAAAATAAAGCTACACACTTATATCTTAAGGTAGCGTTACATATCGGAGTCTGGTGGTGGAGATTTTGAATCAGGCCGCTCGGGCTCTGTAACATCCACAGGCGGACATGAATGCTGAGAGGAGGATGACTGTGGTCCGCTCTTCTTGTAAGCAAACACGGAGCAACTTTCTGCTCTTAAATTGATTCCGTGCACGGTCAGGTGCTTCATCAAATTAGTCGTGTTGCCAGTCTTAGCAACAATGACTTTTTTGCATATATTGCATCGCACACTATCGGCATCAATCTTGCTAAAATGGAGCCACGCTTTTGACCTCAGTGGCATTTTTTAACCGGTTCGACGACACACACAATTACAGTTCACAACACAGATACACGTGAACCCCGTCTGTGGGCATAACCACAAACGTCTCTGGTAACCACGTAGGCTATGTATTTTTCCTGCATGCCGCAATCACGTGTAACGTTACAGCCAATCACCGGCATATTTTGATACTCAGTACTACCGAAGCATTTTGGTCGGTGCCATGAAAGAACCGAAGTTCGGTACCCAGCCCTAGAAGGACACTGGTGTGTTCTGTGCACTGGTGTGTGCCTTTGTGACATAGCTGGGGCTCCACAGAGCTCCCTTCAGGTCTGACCTTCCTCCTCTTCACCTGGCTTTGAACTGCGAGTGCTGGCACGGCCTCTGCGCGCCTCTTGAGGGGCCCGGAACATGCCCTCTGTGAATTTGGCGAGAACAGAACATTTTTCAGAGGGGGTGAAACAGGCGTCTGACTGGGCCTGCCAGCCCCCTCCGAGGACAGTGCTCTAGGTGGCGCATCGCTTCTTTTTACCCTTGTGAGTGGCAGGGGGGGTGCCGCTTGGGTCCCCTGCGTCACATTGGCAGCAAAGGGCTTCTTAGCCCATGCACCTTTAAGTTCAGGTGGCTTGCTCTGGGCGCCCGCCTGGGCTGTGGGCTGGCATTTGGGGATGTGGTAACCCAGCTGGGTCACAACTTGGGCAAATGTCTACCAGAGGGGAGGAGGTGGCATCTCCCTGGGGAGACACAGTTGAAGCGCTTCACCCTCCTTTTTCTTTTCCTCGCATCGTCTCTGTATGGTGGCAACCACTGGGCCGAAAAGGGCTTTCGGGTCCACAGGGACGTCGAGAAGCTGAGCTTTCTCCTTCTGAGAGAGACTGGAGAGGTTCAGCCACCTAGCTCTCTCTTGAGTGACCATCAGGGCCATGGCTCTTCCAGAGGCTTGGACGGTACAACTGTGTAGACGCAGGCAGAGGTCTGTTACCACCAGGGGTCGCGTTAACTGAATATTTTCCGTCATTGACCGTTTTTTTAAAAGGGTGACGGAAAAATCTGAGGGCCATCCATCATTTTGACAGATTGCAATTCACACCCCTGACCACTTGGTGGCAAAGAGCATATTACAGTAATTGGCTCTTGTAGAAGAAGAAAGTAGAAAAGAAGAAAAGAAGAAAAATGTCACGGCAGTTGAGTGTCAGAAGCTTCTTTAAAAAGCCCAATAACGATGTTGATAAAAGAGGTGAAAAAAGAGGGATAGATGAAGATGAAGGACAAACTCAGCCCTTGGCCTCAGCGGAGCAAGGAAGCGGCAGCAAGGAGGTTAGACGGGAGTACAGAGTTCAGTGGGAGCGGGAGTTCTCCTGGCTGAGGAGGGAGGATGGAAAAATGTTCTGCGACATATGTAAGAAAGCGGATATGAGCAACGGATTTGTCCGAGGATGCACGAACATGCAGAAATCAGCTTTAACTGACCACAAAAGTAGCCACAGCCACCTTGCGTTTATCGGCAATTACGCAATTTCCTCTGGCACTGCTGAATGCATCACAGCAAAAATAAAAACTGTGCTGTCGGGCCGTGGGCTCACTATGGCTCGGGTTGTTGGACTTGGAAGTGACGGAGCCAATGTGATGGTGGGTCGAAAGGCCGGAGTTGCACAGCAGTTGCGCCAGAATGACTGTCCCTTCCTCATTAACATTCACTGTGGTGCGCACAGGACAGCGCTTGCTGCGCGTGATGCCTCCACCGCTGTGCGTCAAGTCAGTGCATATGTCAGCACTCTTAATGATATATACACATACTACAAGAATTCCCCCGTACGAACATACAGACTAAATAAACTTCAAAAATAAATGGGGGAACACGACCTGCTGAGCCTAAAACAACCATCGACTACACGCTGGCTGTCGCTGGAGAGGGCAGTTAAGGGCATACGTGCCAACTGGGCTGCTGTGGTGTCGGAGTTGAGGGAGGAGGAAGATGCGAACAACTGCCCGGTAGCTAAGGGCATCAGAAAGCGACTTCAAACATACACTTTCACTGCTTTGACTCACTTGCTTACTGACGTTTTGGCCGTGGTGAACCGCATGAACCTCATCTTCCAAAGAGAAGACGTCAATATCTCACCTGCCGTGAGCATGACTCTGGCCAGTCTGGAAGACCTGATGAATGGGCCAGGTGAGGCGGAGAAAAAATTCATCGAGGCCTCACAAGACGGCAGGTTCTGTGGCGTCACACTGACACATGTAGACATGCAGACATTTTCATCTTTACGCACAGAGTACGTTGCGGAGGTGATCAAATCAATCAAAAAAAGATTCCCATCGGAGCATCTGAGCATCATTTCTGAACTGGACACTGTGCTCAATGCTTCTCGCTATCCGGGTGGTGCTGACAGCGCGTTAAAGAGCTATGGACAGGAGGCTTTGGAGTGCGTCTGTGACCACTACGGGTCACAGACCGGTGCAGCCGATCCACTGGTGCAGAAGGAGCGCATGCTGCAGGATTTCCTACCGCTGAAGCGGGTGCTTGCAGGATTAGGAAACCCCTCGTTCAGAGAGTCTTGCCGACTTCTGATCACTTCACTTGGAGAAATGTTCCCTGATTTCAAAACTTTGGCTGAAGTGGCGCTTGTGATTCCAGTTTCCAGTGTGGTAGCAGAGCGCGGATTCAGTCTCCAGAACAACATCAAAACAGCCATGAGAAGTCGTCTGTCCGAGGAAAAAGTCCAAAACCTCATGACAATAGCCTCTGCAGCAGTCCCACTTGAGACATTTGATTACGCGCAAGCAGGCACGCGATTCAAGTCCATGCGGACCAGGAGGAAGGTGTGAGACTGTGCGTTTAGGCCACAGGTGAACTGTTCATATTTGACTATTCATTGTTCATATGTAGCTACTGGGGCCACACAGTCAGATGTTTTTGTTACTGCGGAGAAAAAGTTACATATTCTTCTGCTTGATGTGTGTATCCATGGTGTGAATTATTTGTTCAGCTTGTTTGGACTGAATATTAATTAAAAATTAATTAAAATTAAATGCAATTGAGTATGTCATTATTATCATTTAAGAAATTAAAGTGACCGGTAAAAATAGATTATGACGGGATTTTTATGACCCTGTCAGTCAAAATGACAGACAAAGAAAAAGTCTAGCGCAACCTCTGGTTACCACGCACACTTCGTCCCTCAGGGCTGGGGTGGGTGATGCTGACATGTCATCCTGCAATTCAGCCTGGTAGGACAGTAGCAGCGATGATGCGTTCAGGGCCCTCACTGACATGGCCACCGCTTTGTAGCTCTTTTGAAGAGAAAAATCATTGAAGATTGAAAACACTCAGCTTTTGATGGCAGAGCAGGGCCCGCTGCCATCATGGTGGACTTCTGCGAGGGATGGAGGTGGGATGCCAGCAGAGGTTCAACTGGAGGAAGGTGGGAGAAACCTTTCTCTTCCATGTCGGCTCAGTCCAGCGCCGAGCCTCCCTGGACGAGGTT
Source organism: Pagrus pagrus (assembly GCF_965226575.1). Classification (NCBI taxonomy): domain Eukaryota; kingdom Metazoa; phylum Chordata; class Actinopteri; order Spariformes; family Sparidae; genus Pagrus; species Pagrus pagrus. Next base: position 31,891,623 of record NC_140192.1, read on the forward strand.
CTTGGCGGCAAGAGTATTTGCTCCAGGACCGGGTCGCCTCCTCCAGGCACTCTAGGAAGACCGGCAGGAATTGTCAGGCAGAGGACTTGACCTTGGGCAGCCTTCTTCCCTCGTAACGAGATGTGGTGGCCTTGGTGGGGGTTTTTTGGCCACGCAATGCCAAGCTTTGCAGCTGCTCTCTTGCAGACATCGTTCAAGTCTGTACCAGCGGGTGGGTTTGGAGACCTGCTGCCTGCATTGCTCCTGGACGCCGACTTTAAAGCTGGCAAGGGGGTAAAGGAGCAGTCCAGGTCCTCGTCGTCATCGTCAGACCCGAGGCTAATGGACTTGTCCCCTGAGTCGAAGTCATCTCCCGCGATGTCACCGTGGTCAGTTAGTGGAGCAATATCATCAAGCTGTTCACCCCAGCTGGCACTTTTAGGGATGGCGTTTCCCTCGAGACTCTCCGCTAACTCCTGCGACGGTGGGTTGGTTACCCCCCTCATTGTGTCCGCTGTCGACAGGCTAGCTTGGCGTGCTAGCCTGCGTCAGCGAGTCTTAATGGACAGGCGTGCACAATGCTCACAAGAAGCTGGGGATGCTAGCACGGCCTGGGCATGTTGCAGCCCGAGGCACGCAGCACACACAGAGTGGGTGTCTGCTCCCGAGATCTTGTTGCCGCACACACACATCCTCGCCGGTGGCCTGAACGTTTCCATGGTGAGGGAAGGTACAGGCTCCGACATTCTGTTAGCTCCGTAAAGGATGGAAGCAGCCACTGTTTGGAGTCTAGCTGTTGCACTCAGATAGCTTTGCAGCTTCAGGTAATGTAGCATTCGCCGACCGAGTGGTTAGCCTGCTCTGTGAGCTGTATTGCTAGTTCAGCTACACCTGCTGTCTGAGAGCTTGCTTCTGGGAGCCAGAAGAGGTTTAAAACTGAATCGATGACATTACATTGGGGTTTTTATCAGGAGGAGGAAGTCCCTCCTCCAAGGAGCGGATGTCACGTCTGTCTGCCAGCCAGGACTGGCGTAGTGGAAAATAGCTTCTGGGGACAAGCGCAAGGTGTTTTTTGTCCTGTATACTGCCTGACAGTTGGCCTCCAGGAACATCCTCTCCCACTCATACACTGTCATATATCACACCTGACCCCACCTGCAACCAAACAATATCACAGCAGCGGCCCAGGCGAGGTCAAGCTGCCCACTCTTATCTGTTCTCAAGGGAAAGGGACGTTTCAAAGCTGGCATTTTCCCCAAGATGACTATGATAGCCGATGATAACAGCCGATGATGATAGCCAAGCTTTATTACATGAAGCTTGGCTATCATCCTTGACCTTCAAATAAACAACTTTCACTTAGTGTCTCTCGAGAATAAGGTCTCCAGTATCAGAAAAAGGTTTTAATACATATTTGCTCTGTTAGAGATGATGCACCTCTAATTGTCCCTGAAGATAATTTAACACAAACTCTGCTTCATGAAATAGCTTGAGAAATTTACATCCAAATGCAGTCTGTGGTGTGTTTTTTTTCTCCATCAACAATCACATCAAGTAATTACATGAACTGAGACCTGGAAATATGTCTTATTTGTGAGATATCTGAAATAAACTTGTAAGAAATACCAGTTGTCTTTGTATGATTGTTGAGCTTTATAAAGAATAAAATCCTCAGAGTGGTATACAGTCTGCAGAAAGAAGAGCAAGATGAGACAGTTGAGAAACCTTTTTGATAGGGAGAAAGGAGTGCCCTGTGTCCTTCTCATGCCTGTACCAGGTTCCGTTCCCATAACAAGAAGCACATAATAATAAGTCTCTCATTGTGCAGACAGTACAAACATTCAAGGATGTGGGAAGAACATATGAAGACAATGTAAAACATAATAATGATATAAGAGTTAAATCATTTCTCATGCAAGAGTCTAGTAATATAATTTTCCATTACAGACCTTATCCATGCGTTTGTGTGTGTGTGTGTGTGGTTACAAATTTATCTTCTGACAACACAAGACAGTGATAGTAATGGCTGGTTATGCTTTGGACAGCTGATGCCATGCTTCATGAAACATTTATCAGTTTTATTACAATACATTTTTACATATATTTATATTAGGGATGCACCGATATGAGAATTTTGGTTGATACCGATAACCGATATCAACATTTCTGTTATGGCCGATAACCGATATTTACCGATGTCGATGTGATCTGTATAGTTTCTATGATAGCATATTAGTCAGCTGCAAATATGGTTTGACCCCAAAAAAATTCTAACAAAAGGTATATCAGTGGTTTTCAGTAGTATCAGATGTACTTAAAAACATACTAAAAGCTTACCAAAGTTTTACTCCAAGAAAGGCCCCATTTTCAAAATGGCGGCCGTCAGGTCCTTAAAATGACCATTACTCCTTTGTATTCCTCCTAGACCAGGAACACTGGTGCCTGATACATGTTTTGGCCATGTATTAATCTAATTAGCATATTTGCATGATAGATAAGTGATTACAAGTACAATTATATATTAAAGCAATTGGTTATAGGCAGGCCCGGTTCTAGACTGCCTTGATTGGGTGGGCAGTAAGAAATGTTGATGGTCACCAAATGCTACTGTGTTGAATGCCATAACGATGATGTTTTTTAGTATGCCTACCAGTCTGTGATACCAACCGAAACGTAATCATCGCCATGATTTCATCAATAAAGCTCTATTGAATTTTTTTTTTCTAGATTGACGAATCAAACAAAGTCTGTGGCCAATAAATTCTTAATTTCATCCTACTAATTAATCGTGACAAGCATAATTTGAAGACAATGTCACCAGACAGGCCCTTCAGCTCAATACAGATTTATTAACATTAGACACACCCCTTACACATAAACATTTGATGAACGTCATTACCCGCTATATCATATTTGGCCATGGTGGCACAATGTAAAACTTATATTTATGTTAATTTAACACACACATCCTTAGAACATAACAGGACACAACCACAACACTCAGAACATGTACAGAAAGTAATAAAATGACACATATCTGAACAATAACAGCCTCAAGAGTGTCTGACATTACACTCCCATGAGTCATTACGCCACCTAGCCCTCACTGTCCGTAACTGGTACTCCTCCAGTCACTACAATATTTTCTTTTTAAATATGAAGCTACAATGTTATTGGCATTGTAAATTTTAAATTTTAAATCACTAACGTGGGTAGTTTAATCTTGTCGGTGGGGGTGGGGGAGGCTCGCGGGCCAACAGGACTAACAGCGGGCCAGCAAGGGCTGAAAGTTGAAACCTTCTTCACAACCGTTACGTAGCCTGCCATTGTGAGGCTTCCCATGCGGCGGAGCGGGACAGAGACAAACTCCGCAGCAGCTGCCGATGGGACTGTGCTACTACTAGCAGTTGCTAGCAGGCATGCTAACAGCTAACAAGCCTGTGGCTAAAACTATCTGGAGTGCCCGTGGTATCTAATGTAATGCTTACCGAGAGAAGCTGCTCCTGACTGGATGCATGGCGCAAGAGAGAGAGAGACCCGGCTCTGTTGGCAGAAGAACTGTAGACTGTGATTACTCTGAGCAGCATTTATGGGAAGAAATTACAATAATTTTTTTTTTTTTTTTTTTTGATTTTCAGAATGAAGCGGGTCGGTTTGGTGGTGCGGCAGTCGAAGCATTTGGGAGGGCATTGCCCCCCCGTGCCCATGCCTAGAACCGGGCCCGGTTACAAGCATATTTATGCGAAAAATAAGTACAATTTTCCTTAAGTAATTGCATATTTCTCCTTTCTCATATCGTTTTGCCTAGTGTAGGTGGTTTCTGTGGTTCATAACCATTCTTTTGATTCCAATGTGTGGTACTGTAAAATTAGTTAAAACAGGGCTGCCATGTGAACCGCTAACCCCTTTTTATTTTTTTGTGTTTTATTTTTTTTATGCATTTTTTAATTTGTTTTGGTTTTTGCATTTTTTATTTGTTTTGGTTTTTTTGCCTGTTGTTTTTTATATTTTTTAAATACTTTTCTTATTTATACATATCTTTTTCTATTGTCTTCAGTTGTTTCCTCTTATTCTGGTTTAATTTTTTTTTGCACTGTGACCTTTTACGATTAGTCGTCACACTCTTCCTCCCATAGAGGTTGATTATAGTGATTCTCACGATTCCCAACTTGACATGGTCCACATGCAGGCATGCATGGTAATCCATATGCTGTGCAACTGCACCGTTGTGTTCGGCAGGCAGTTGTGCAATTACAGTGGATCATCTGCAGGAGGCTTTCTGGGGCAGCAGTCTTACTGGTCATAACTGGCAAGAACCGGTTGTCCACCAGTTTCCATCCCCAATCCACTGTGTTCATGTCACCTTCCTTTCCAATCCACACCATGATCTGGAAGTAAACTCTTTGGCAGTAGTATTTGGTTGAGGACTCGGTTGGAGGCAGATATTCTGGGGTAACAAATAATTTGGCGGTAACGATTTTCTTGCTAAAAAGGTTGTAGCGCAAAGAGGCAAGTGAATCGGTACTCTTTCCACCAAACAACACCCCCATTGCCTTGGTCCCATGGTCCTCTATGACACTCCTTGCTTGATGTGGGAGCAGAAACACATTTGCACAGGACTGGATGGTTGATTCACCATTCACAAGTTTCTGGAATGCTGTCTGTTTGCCAACGCTAACACTACCTACCTAACACTACCCAGGACTTGTTTCGTCTCACTGATGTTGTACACTTTAGTAGCTTTGGACTTGTCTGAACGAAAATAGAGGCCTCTATTGTTCGTCCCAGCATAGTAGAGGAGAAGAATGAGTAAGTCTGTATCCTCCCCTATTGAGGTTGTGGGCTGATGTTCTGAGGCCTTGACTGCAGCCATGACAATGTTCACGTCTGCATCACCTGATGCATTGATAACAGTGCAGCCCTTCTTCTCCAGCTCCTCGGTCATAAGATTCATAAGTCCTTGTTTGTTGCAAGATCTGGAAAGGAAATCATCCTTTCTTCCCACAAACTCAGTCTCTGCATTGAAGTTAACGATGGGGTGAGTGTTTTCACCACGTCTCTGATGCGTATTGTCTTTGATGGAAGGACCTTCGCTATAACCATCAAAAATGACTGTTGCTTTACCATAATGGCGTATGGTAAAGTCTGCATATGACTGTGCAATGGCACCGTAACTGTCACCCTTTTTCCATGCCAAGCGGTGAACCAGGGAGCCACCATCAAGGACATAATGCTCAGTTGGTGGGATGGAATCCAGGACAGTTTTGTTAGATTTCTTGCTTGAGAACTCAGTGACTGCCTGCGCTAGTTGGGGCTTGTTGGCTTTACAGAAGATTTCCTTGCCTTCGAACAGGGCTGCAGGAAATGAGCAGAGCTCATAGCTCATTACATCTTCCAGTGAAAACTGTCCATTTTTCGACATGATCAGGAACCGTTGGAACAGCAAAGCAGGATCAATGGTTCGGTCTTGGGCAACTTTGATGGTGGAGTCATCTGCAAGGGATTTTGCCCGGTCTTTCCGTTTGAAGGATATTCCAAAAACGGGTTTAAGTAGTCAAGGATGAATTTTGTTTGAGCAAAATGGTATACACTGTGCTGCCAACAACATTTCAATGAGGCAAGCAATATCAAATGTCAGTATTCTCTTCCACCATCTTCTGAATTGCTGAAAATTGTGAATTTAGTTTTGTTGGGTTTAGTATAATGCCACCCTTATACTCAAAAACATCTATAGAGGATGCATTACATATGTATCCAAATTGAAATGAGTGACCATTTTAGAGGGTTCACACACAGGCCTCTGTTCAGGCTAATTCAGAGTTGTTTATGATCAAAGTTATACAACTCCAATTTAAGTTACTTTTGGGTGCAATAACTTTTACATTGAATGTCAAGTCTGTGTTTTAGCAAAAAAAGGGTATGTGTCCAAAAACACATACTGAGTAGGAGTTACATGACATAGGCTAAATCGTTTACATCTCTGGTTCACCCCAAACAAAGATAAGACCTTAGAGTAATCTCACAAAATCATGTATTCCATAAGTATGTAATCATGTCAGTGCAATTTAGACAAGTCCAATGGATTCAAAGACCCAGAAAACACGGGGTTTGACACCAAGATTACTTGGCTAGGTCAAATAATGAAGGAGTTAGGATATTTTAAGGGCTTCCTGCCCATCTTGGATGCCATCTTGAAAATTACACCTTTCTAGTGGTCAAACTTTGGTAAACTTTTAGTATGTTATTAAGGACACCTAATATTACAAAAAACAGCTGAGTAACCTTTTGTTGGAATTTTTTAAGGGTTAGGTGTTTTTTTTTCATATATGCAGCCGCATATATTGGAAAACAAATGTACACACTGTGAATGACTCTTGCTTGGTGACTGTGTCAAAATAGCAGTCTTTGTACCTTGGGTCCAGATACAGTGGCTTCCAAATCAGTCGTTCACAGCTTCTAGTAGTGTGCTCTTTGCTGTGCGGACTCCGCTATCCGTTTCAGCTGCCCTGCTCAGCAAATGTTTCAGTGCCACAACAGAAGGAATTACGTTAGCGGTAGTAGCCAAATGTGACTTACCTCTCTTGTTAACTGTTCAAATGGCACGAGAAGTGTAGTGATGTTTAAATGAGGCTCCACTGGCATGCGCTGGGTGAAGCAGGAGGCTCATGTTCTGCCCCATACACACCAAGCACATGCTTCTGATCCAGCAGACTTTTAGTCATAAGGAATGTGCTATTCCATCTTGTTACAACGTCTAGTTGTAGCATCTTGTTTTTTTTATGCCCAACTCTGTTTATATTTCTCTCAGTCAAGAGGTGGCAAGTTGAGATTGCCTAAAGTATCCAACTATTTTCCTTCCATTAGCCACACAGTCCGTTTACTGCGAGCTGCAGTGTATGAGCCGTGCAGCCCAAGCTTTTAATACCGCACTCGTCCATTCCCTTCTTCATATTTCGTGCATTGTCACGAATTACAACATGCACATTCTATTTCGGTATTTGCCACCGAGTAAACATGTTGTCAAATGCACTAGCTATGGCAGTCCCGGTGTGCGAGCCTGGAAACTCTTGTGCATGCAACACAGCTCTTGTCATTTCAAAGTTATCATCGATCCACTGAGTAATTGGGCTTAACATACTCATCTGACTTACGTTGGAGCTCCATATATCCGTCGTGAAGCTAATGTCATTCACACTACTGTCTAACAACCTCTGAATATGCGTAGCTACCACATCTTGCAAAGCAGGGAGGGAGACGTTGGAAAAGTAGCAGCGACTTGGAGGACTGTAGAGGAGCTCAATGTGCTCTATCAACTGGCATAATCCTTGGTCCTATACAATGTACAATTTCTGGTCGTCAAGGGCAATCATCTCCATGATTTTCTTTGTGATCGACATGGCCTTTGTACTGTGCTTGCTAAATTTCCTTGTTTGATCAAGTGCTTGCTGTATAGGGCTCCCAACTGCAGCTGCTGCTGCAGCTGCTGCTGCTGCTGGTTTAGGCTGTTTGTGGTTTAGGCTGTTGGCTTTCTCCTGATATTGTTTGTGAACTTCTGGATGGCGGTTCTTCATATGAGTAATCAAATTGGTGGTGTCGAAGGATTTGACAAGACACCCTCCTCGCATTACTTTGACGTTGCAAGTATTACGTACTGCAATTCACGTGTCTTCTTTTTTCACCGTGAAAAATGCCCAGACCGCAGACCTTCGTCTTCTGCATGTAAATCATGTATTGCATCGCTGTCTGTGTGGCCTAATTCTGTTTTGGAAACAAACATCAGTTGTTAACATCGGACCAGTTAAGCTCATCAGACTGATGCCAATGTATAAAAAAGTGACTAACGTAGGCCGATACCGATATGAAGGCAGCTATATCGTGCATCCCTAATTTATATATGTATATACAATATTCTGATGTTTTTAGAAATTGGTTAAGAAGATTGATGTTTGTACAGTAAAGCTACAGCCAGCAGGCAGTTAGGTTAACGTAGCGTGGCATACAAACACTGGAAACAGGAAACATGGGCCCTGGCTGTGTCCAAAGATAAGAACATCTGCCCACCAGGTGCTCTAAAGCTACAGAAATGTTCTCTTATTTGTTTTTTTACTAAAGCATGCCATGTTGTGGTTTTATCGATCGTGTTAGAGGTGGCTCTTGTTACCTTTTGACAGAACCATACTTGCTGTTTACGCTAAGCCAACTGGCTGCTATGGCATTAGCTTCGTATTTTCTGCAGAGACAGTGTGGTGCTGAGCTTCTCAGCTATCTCTCTGTAAGACAGAGAAGCAAAAAAAATATTTATTTTTTTTGTAAAAAAAAAAAAAAAAAGATTTTGGACAGTTGAATTGAAAATTAACATTGGAGCAGTTTCATTTCAAAACTCTGAAAAGTAATTGTGTGTCATGTCTATCTACACAGGATCTCATCTGTGCCCTCGGAGTTTAGACTGTGCCCGGGCAGGGCGACACTTCTGCCAGCCGGGCAGCTCACACTGCGGCCCCTGTCTGCGCCCTCTAGTGGAGAACTCCCATGGCCACTGTATGGTCAAGAGGAGGCAAGCTCCTCACCCTGCTCAGGCCAGAAAAGGTAAGTGGTAAGCTACAAACTCCTGACCAGTACCACTTCAGCTTCTCTGGCCTTTTTATTAAGAAGACAAAAACTAGTCCTTCACATTATAAACATACAACATAATTCCTATGCACACAGGACTAGTATCAACTGGGGACCTTGTTTAAAATGAGCAATGACAGAGAAGGGTAGGAGCAACAAAACTGTTGTTCAAGTAGGCTACAGGCGCAAAGCATCTTTAACTTGATCTAAATGAGCTGCAAATGTTTATTAATGCTTTTAACACATGTAGAAAGTGGACTTTCTACATGTGCGGAGAGATGAGAAAGAGTGAGAGAAACCTGTAGTTCAATGCCCGCGACTAAAAGCAACTGCGTGACAATTGAATGTATACTCGAATATTCACGATATAGTCATTTTCTACATCCCACAGAGAACAAGCCGCGATACATCGAGTATATTCGAGATATCGCCCAGCCCTACTTGACATCATATCGTATGAGTATGACACACAAAACACAGACGTGGGTGGTTATTTCTAAATCACATTAGGTCCCCTTGTAGGAGGTGTAGTGGAAATTCTCCTTTGTGAGGTAGAGAGTTGCTAATTCTCCGAAGAATTTTAGACTTGGCGTGATGAATCAGATCTCTTTTCAGTTTTTCTCAATTGCTAAAACACAATTTCTGAAACCTTGCTCCATTTTCTGAAAACATTAAACACAAAACCTCAGCTTCAAGCGCTATTTACAAAACCTCTGACAAACTTTCACCTCAAAACAGATTTACCTGTGCTCAAAACCAAACACTGCTCTCAAATCATAAACAAGGCGATCAAAATGATATACACTATCGAGCGGTCAGTAAACAATACACCAGAAAATAGAAAACACAATGTTCAAAACATATAGTTCTGAGGGAGAAGTACATTTTTAATCTCAAAACAAATTTCATATTTTTCCGTCATTGTCTTTTGATGAATGAAAACATGTTCTATCATAGTAGCTCAAAATTGATCAGAAATTATACTCTGCTTTGCTCTTTGCAATTTTTTTTGTTCTTCCTCCTCCTTGTACCCCTATTTTTACAGTACTGTACCCTGCATCTCACAAACTTGTCTTTTGTTTCTGTGATACTGTAATTCTTGTTCTTTGTTGATATGAACCTGCAACCAGTCAAAATCTATTGAGCAGTCAGTACTGTAAACAAATGGAAAGCACAATGTTCAGGGCCAGACAAATTGTTTCTTCCATCCATTCTTAGACTTTCTCCGTCCCACCTTCAACAACCTGTTTGCTGTCTGAACTGGCTTATATTGGTTGTGTCACATGATTTGAAACAATTGAAATCAATTTTGAGTGGTTGTGTTTAATCAATGACATGTGTTCTCTATTTGTATTTGATTGCTGCCACTTGTGTTTACCAGTATGGATGACATGTGCATTAGAGTGCAGAATGTGTTTTGAGAATGAGAATGTGTTTAGAGTTCTGCTGAAGAGTCTAAGTGAGATCTGCAAATTGTGTTTTACCATGTGAAATGGTTTAAGGTATTGATAACAGACTGCACAATTAGCTAAATGAGTTCAGGCAACTGTGAACTTTGTTCAGCCAATGGGTTTTAGTGTTTTAGCAATTGAGAAAAACTGTAATACATGCAGCATGGAGACAAGACCCAAAGTTTTCTCTCCAGTCTTCCAAATGTTGCTGACTTAAATACAACAGAGTAGAGGTCACATACTTTTACGACAGTTGGTTGTTGCCAAAACAATGACCACCTGATGTTTGGTTGATCATGTCCTTCCCAGGACAGTGACCCTTTGATGATTTATTAGAATGTAAATGTCATCCTATCTGTCTTCGTGTAACACCTCAGACAGAGGGAGCTGCCCCTCAAATGGCTTTCTGACCCTTTCGCCTTAAAGGGGAATCTCCCCTCCTCCTCTCACATCCTGATATGGTCTTTACAGTACATTGATTACTGAATGGAAAACTATTTAATTTCTCACAGAGGGCTGCAGGCTATGTATCTCTGGTAGAAACTGTGATGCATTTAGATTTTAGATTTTGGGTTTATAACACAGGCAAAAGCCCAAGCTGAGAAAGGTAAGCCCTGAAGACCTGATGTCTTGGTCATGGTTACTTTCTCTGACTTGTCTCAGGATGAACAGTTCTCCCTATGACTGTGTTTTCAGAACCACCACCAGTGTGCTGATGCATTAAAGGAGGTTGACCTTCAGTTCTAGGGGCTCTGGTGTGGAAAAACCATGGAGGTCCTCTTTGATTATGTCCAAAAGACAATGGACCGTGGAAATAAATAAAAGTGTTATTGTGAGAATAGAACACAACTGTGACAGCATTCATTTAAACCATCAGACTATACTGTATGTGATTGTGTGTGTGCCAGCTAGACTCCAACTGATGTGTTCCTGCCGCCTCTGCACATCAGTCATGTACTTTACCAAAGGGTGACTTCAGAGACTCAATGTTGTGTCATAGTTAATGTCATAGCTAATGATAATGAGTCTGCTTTCATATCCTGCTCTGTCAGAGCCTTTGAGAAGTGATAGTTAGCCAGTGGATGTGGGATCTGTCAGGTTTGTCTAAACACAGGGACATTTTCTAGAAAAATTCAGACTGAATGTTTGAAGAAAGGAATATAGAATGAACTGAGCATGAACATCATAGCTGGTCCAGGCAACGTATCCTCGATACTGTGTTATAGATATAATACTTTACTGGTTATGTATGTCAGTCAGACAATCTAAACAGAATCCACACACTAGAATAGCTTTGACTAGGGCTTGATATCAGATCCTTTTTTTGTATGGACTGCCATGTGTCTTTAGCACTAGTATCTAAAACTGTCATCAAATATCTGGTCAGATTCACTATCTTAGTTTACTTATTATAATCCTGTTGGCTGTAGTTTTTGTATCGGTGCTAACAAAAAACTAAATTACAGTAAAAATGGCATGGTATCAGATAAGTGTTGTTTTGGTGGAGATAGAAGATATGAAGGTATTTAGACATTTCAAAAGATAGTAATTGTTTGGCTCATTGTCAGTGGTCTTAAGTTTCACACTATGATGCTCTACCTGCCCCTCTAGGCTCAGTTTTGCATGTGAAGGGCTCAAGTTAGTAATGTGTAGTATCCATCCTCTGATTGGACTTTCAGAATAAAGGCTGCTGATTAACAATTTCATTATTTTATATGAAGTACTTTGGGGGTTTGGCTACAAGGCAGAGTGAGTCTTGGGTTTAGCTTCAGAAGGTTTTGATATTGTAGACAGTCAAAAGAAAATAGTGTCTTGCAGAGTCTGGATGAGACAGTTTCAGCACCTTTCAACCCCACTTCCATCATCGTCTTCTCTGACAGAAGGCTGGAGTCTCTGCCAAGACCACTTATCTGTCTGTCTGACTGACTGTCTGTCTCATTGACTGTCCCACTGACTGGCTCATCAACTGTCTGTCTCAGTGACTGACTGTCTCACTGACTGTCTCACTGACTGCCTCACTGACTACCTGTCAGACTGCCTGTCTCACGGACTGCCTGTCTCACTGTCTGTCTGTCTCACTGACTGTCTGACTGACCGACTGGCTGACTGTCCCACTGACTGTCTGACTGTGTGACTGTCTCACTGACTGTCTGTCTGACTGACTGACTGACTGACTGATGCAGTAAAGACAGTCTCAATGATTATGTTGTACAGCTCATTAGGCACAGTCTTCCTCTCTGTACTCCTCCACTCTGCCACCTCTCTCAGGCTACTTGTCCTCAGCTGACAATTATATTTTAACATATTATATTTTCTACACAAGAAAAACCTCAATAAGCATACATAAATGCAGTACAGAGTGTACAATGTAGAATATTATATACACTACCAGTCAAAAGTTTGGACACACCTTCTCATTCAATGGTTTTTCTTTATTTTTATTATTTTCTCAATACTGAAGACATCCAAACTATGAAGGAACATATATGGAATTATGTAGTAAACAAAAATGTGTTAAACAAACCAGAACATGTTTTATATTTCATATTCTTCAAAGTAGCCACCTTTTGCTTTGATGACAGCTTTGCACACTTCTGGCATTCTCTCAGTCAGATTCATGAGGTAGTCACCTGGAATGGTTTTCAATTATCAGGTGTGCCTTGTCAAGAGTTAATTTGTGGAATTTCTTGCCTTCTTAATGTGTTTGAGACCATCAGTTGTGTTGTGCAGAACTAGGGTTGATACACAGTTCAATACAGTGAATAGTCCTATTCGACTACTGTTCTAATCAGGGGTGTAAACGCTTACATTTTTTCTACACGTGTACACGGGGCTTCTAACCGACGTGTACCCGGTTACACGTCGGAGATTTATGATCTTTCTATCGCAGTTGCGCTACATAACCATTAGAGGGTTCTGTCTCCATTCAACCACCTCCTAATCCCATTAAATCAAAGCCATTCCAGTAGTTATCAGACAAAAACGTTTATTCAACGTTATTCTTGTAGACCTATTTCAACTAAATTATAGCCATGAGTGAAAGCTGAAAAAGGTTTAACCTTCTTTTTTAGTCATTGTTTTAACTATTTCTCACAGTTGTACAATTTGTTTTTAAACTTAAAGTTCAAACTGAGTCCCTCTCTCGCAACAGGAGCTGCGTCTGAATTTTAATATACGTCTCATAGTAAAAGTAATCTGGAATTGGTGATAGAAAGAAACTAAAAAAGAAGCCAAAGTATGCTGAAGTGAGAGGAAAAAACTTCACCTTTATATCCACAAAGCTAAAGAAGTAGAGGGGGAATCTCACAATTATTCACTAAAACTGTCGAAAAAAAAATGTTTTTTTCCTCCTCTTTAGACGCGAGGATATGTGATCAGGTCGTAAAAAGCCGACACAGAACACCAACCAACAATATAATGTACAACAACACATAACAATAAAGGCTAAAATAACAAGCCATTAACAGTTTTTGTTAATGACACAGCAGCTGTCTTGCCTTTAAGTGGTCTCGCTGGTCTGAAAAACACAATAACAAAAACAAAAAAAAGTTTTTTTAATTATTATTTTTACTAATGGCCAAGAACGACATTTTACCAGTATGCAAAGTAAATCACCGAATGCAAATAGAATAGCCTAACTCAGATCAAAACAATGATGAAAATTATATTAATAGGCTATTGTTAATAGGCTAATAGTGCAAGAGAGAAATAATTGTATAATACTTCATTACCTTGGCAGGTTTTTGTTGAGGAAGATGAGCTTATTGACATTGTCTGGTAGTAGCCTGGAGCGTAGCTTGGACACTACTTGGCCTGCTGCATAGAAAACTCTCTCGGATGACACCGAAGTGGCCGGTATGGAGAGAGGAACTTTCTGGCCAACCTTGACATGATGGGGTATTGCAGTTCATGGGCTCTCCACCACACAAGGGGTTCTGACTGAAGAGGAATGGCCGGGTCGGAGAGGTACTGCTCTAATTCAGATCCGGTGTCCTCCTCGTCCTCTTCCGCACAATAGGTCCAAACAGAAAAGCCATGGCACTAGTCTGCGTTTCTTCCCCTTTTTTGCATCTGGTTCCCGATCTTCACCTTGTCTCTCCTCCTCCTCTTCATCAGGTCTCGCTCTTGCCTTTTCTTTTTCTGCTTCAAACATTCCCTCCATGTGCACCTTTGCCGCAACTCGTACTTCAGGTGAGAGGAACCTCAGCTTTTTATGTCGGGGGTCGAGGACTGCAGCCACCACAGCAGGCGTTGATGCCGTCTCGATGTCAAAAGGCAGGAATCTTTTGGCGAGTGAGTCTCGTACCATGTTCAAAAATATTCTGATCCTGCCATTGCTTCGGTTTGTTGCCAGCAGATGTTCTTTCATGAGGCCACACACCACCGGGTACTCATCTGAGAGTGAGACCGCTTCCTCGGCACACGAGGCTGTGGTAGCCACCTCCAATGCTTTCAGTACCGGTTCTACCTCCTCCATCATCTTTAAGTAGTCATCTCTCAGCTCTAGGTTGCGCGCATCCCCAGGTTTGGTGACAGAGCGATCAGACAGCACAGCAGTGATCACCCAACGTTGTTCCAGCAGCCGCGCAAACATGTAATAACTAGAATTCCACCGGGTCTTGCAGCACTGAATAAGTGCATGTTCCTTGTCGGGAAACATTTGTTTTTGCTTTGCACGGAGAGCTTGCGTCGCGATGGTGCTATGGTGGAAGTGCGCTACCAACTTGCTGCTGGCTCCCGCGACGCACTCCAGAATCGGGACAGCTTTGAACCCGTCCTGTATCGCCAGCTGAAGAGTATGGGCAAAGCAGCAGACAGACTCCCACTCACAGGCCTGGTTGGCTTTGATGATATTTGCTCCATTATCGTGAACACACGCCCTCACCAGGTCACTCTCCAACTCCCACTCCGCCACAACACGTTTTAACTCCTTCTCGAGGTTTTCTCCTTTGTGCCTCTCCTCCAGGTTTTGCGTAGCTAGTACATACGCTTGCATCTTCCACTCCTTGTCGAGGAAGTGACAGGTCACTGTCATATATGCCGTTGTGCTCAACGAGGTCCAACAGTCAGTCGTTAATGCCACATAAAGAGCTTGCTTCACTTGGTGCTTTATTTTTGCGGAGCAATCTTGGTAGAGCTTTGATATCCTTGAATTTCATAGCCTGGCTTCAGATATTTCATCAGCTGAAAAAATCGGTCGTCCTCAACCATTGACACAGGCTGCATGTCGAGGGCCACCATTTCAGCTATTAAGTTGCTGATATGTTCCCTCCGTGCCTTGTCACATTTCTTTGATTTGTTGTATAATCCCTCATGCTAGCCTGTGAACTGCTAGCGGTAGCACCACCGATGCCAGCAGCAGCAGTCTCTCCCTCTAATTGGTTAGGGTGTTTCCATCACAGGTGCTTGCGCATGGATCCCGTGCTGTTACTTTAAGCCAACTTTGCCTGGCATAATTTACATTCAACTGTATTTTCAGTGGCATTTTGCTCAAAAAACTGCCACACAGTGCTGCGCTTGCTTTTCACCGCCATCGCATCCCCGAGTCAACTTGAAGTCATGCGACACTGGCTGTGGCCGCAGGTTTTTTTATATATCAACGTAACATTGTGCCCCATGCATCTATTATGTATGCGGATAACTGCACTAGTGGGAACATTTAATTGTATAGTTAGTTAATGTTATTATCTGAAGCTTTCAGGCAACATTATCACCCCTAAAACTACTATAGGCCTATATATTGGTGAGAAATAATCGAGGAGTGATGATGTGAAAACAGTTATTGATTTTTCTAAACGGTTATGATTTATTATCCGTGTACCCGTTTACACGTGTAGATGTTGACACCCCTAGTTCTAATCCATAATATGGGAAGAACCACTCAGCTAAGTAAAGAGAAACAACAGTCCATCATTACTTTAAAGCTATGGTCTACGATCTGAGACAGATTTGAAAAAGCCCCACACACACACCCCTCCCCTCTGTGCTCCTTAATCCCTCCTCTCCGAGCTAGTACCACTCTCCCCTTGGAGCCTCCCGTGACACACCCCCTCCTGCAACAAGCAACAAGAGCAACAAGCCGGCAGAAACCAAATACAGCCCAGTTTGAATGCGGAGTAACGATGTCGGATTCACAAAGCAAAGTTATAACAATGCACGTTGAAACTCGCGTAACTCTTGTAAGTCATTACAATGTCCACAGCTAAGCTCCACAGCCAAGCTAGCGTAGCGTCATTAGCATGCTACAGCTACGTTATGTTACAGCTACGTAATAAGTTACTTTTTATCAACAGCTAAGTTAGCCACTTCTAAAAGTTATTGAGGGCCAAGAGACTAACAGATGCTGCCGTCAGCTTTAATCACAACGATCGCTTCCACATTGTGGCTGAAAACTAAATCTGCATGAGCCTCAAAACCAGCTGTGTCCCAGCTGTTGTCTGAGTAGCACCAGACCGCGACACAAACGTGCCCGTAAACCCAAATCTCTTGTTTACGACAGATAAGACACGCAAATACACACATCGTAACGCCTATATGATAATCCATCATATTGATTTAGCAAAGGCTTCGTTGAAAACAAACGGACAAGACCGGGAGGAGGGTTAGCAAAACAGTTGACCGGGCGAGAGGTTGCTATGGAGAAATAAATCCGCACAGGATGAGTGAAACCCCAACGCGAAGCTTTTCACTGGCTGCTTCATTTAGCTGCCATGAGCAAATAAATAGGCTGATTTGGTGTAAACATGATAGCAATTTAGCTTGTTGTTAGCTTACAATGCTAACATAGAGGCTAACGTCTCCGTCGAACAAGTAAACAAGTGTTGACAACACTGCAGAGACAGAAATTGTCTGGACACCGTCTAATAACAGAAACAAACTAACGGCAGCTTTCACAGTCATCAGCAGCATCGGCATGAAAGTTATCTGTGACACAACATCCACAATAAAGACGAAAGATTACCTGTTCAACAGAAACTCCGCTGTATCAGCACCGGGTCCATATCTTCACGGACCTTTCGCCACCATTCAAATGATGACCCGATGTTTATTCCGTTTCGAGCCCTCTTTGTTTCACATCTCGCTTTGTGTCTTTTCAGTGACAGACTTTCTTTCTTTGACTCTTTGTCGGTGGGGCGAGCAGAGGCAGCTGAACTGCTCAGGGCAAAACAAACCTCCTGTCCGCTTGTAGTTTCAAATGCGGAAGTGGGTCGGGACCAGACGTGAGCAGGAGCAGGAGAGTGAGCGAGGGGATTGGATGGGACAATTGATCCAATAGGAGCCATCCGGACCGCATGGCTCCTATTGGTCAATTTCTTTTCAGTTTTGCAGGCGCCAGAGAGAATGGATTTATTTGGTTCCTTTTGCTCTTCACAGTGTGTAGGTCGTACTATTGGGCCATAACCACCATCTAAATGATGTTAATAATAATAACAAATCTTTCAAATCGTAGACCCTAGCTTTAAGACAAATGACAGTCCATCATTACTTCAAGACATTGTTGGGAATTGATGGTAGGGCAGGTGTGGTTATTAGAAATGAATAATTATTGATAATAATTATTTAAATTAAATGTATGAATGTTAATGAAAAAATATTTTCAAACCGTTAAAACGGGGCACCACCCTGGAATCAGGGACCAATAACCAGACCAAAATTAGTCTCAAAGAAGGGTTCACTTTAAATTAATTTGAGCACTGACCATCACAAACAGTAAATACCACAAGACATATGCACAAAATAATCACATAAAACTGCTATGTACAATATAATAGACTTTATTATTGTTAGCAACTTGATTAAATCAATAATACTTTCTATAAACAAAAATCAATTACTCAACTTAAGCAGCTAGACTATGAAACTAAACTAAGACAAACGCAAGCACAAATAACAACAGGCGTGTGTGTGTGTGTGTGTGTGTGTGTGTGTGTGTGTGTGTGTGTGTGTGTGTGTGTGTGTGTGTGTGTGTGTGTGTGTGTGTGTGTGTGTGTGTGTGTGTGTGTGTGTGTGTGTGTGTGTGTGTGTGTGTGTGTCGGAGAGACGAAGAAAGAGGAGCCAAGATGGCGGTCGTAGTCAATGAAACAAGATGGCGGAGAGCCAAAATGGCACCACACTTTCTTGGAGGGTGACGTCACAAAGTGTTCTGTTGAAAGGACTACAAAAATGGCTGAACAAGAATTGGGGAACTCAGTTTGTTCGACTACAAAAATGGCCGAAACATGACTTGGAGAAGTCACGCGTGGATACGAATTCAAAAATGATAATGATTTTGCTGAATCATTTGTCTAGAAATCCAACAATGGTGTACTTGAATATGTCACCTAAAGGTAGTCAATTGAAAGAACGCGCCAGATTTGAACAAAGGCACTGGTTACACCACTGTTGGCTTCGTGTGCACTTTGATTGCACACTTCCGCTCCACAGAGTGGAGGTCATGATGTGCAAAAAAGAAGAAACAAACAGCATGTTTTACAACATAAAACTAACAGCAATTAAAGAGGACACGGCTGTCAACAAACTCACAAACAAACAATGTAGCTCACAAGCATACAATACACGCTAACTTCTAGTATCTGCCCAGACACTAATTAAGCCTCACTTGTAGTCGTGTCTTCCTTAATCCAGCTCGCCTCCTCGGCGTGTATTAAAGGCAATTGCAGCGTCCTGCGTTGGCTGTTAAAACAGCGTAGTTGACGTGGGCAATAAGAAAACGGGCAAAGCGTGCGTTTTCTGAGGAAAAGGGTTAGCTACATGCTACACGCTACACGCTACACGCGTGCCAATCTGATGTCAGAACCATGTGGACAGTCCCAACAACATGAAGGTCAGTCAATCCGGAAAATTTCAAGAACTTTGAATGTATCCTCAAGTGCAGTCGTGAAAACCATCAAACACAGGGGTGACCTCTGCTGCAGAGGATAAGTTCATTAGAGTTACCATCCGCAGAAACCCACATAAATGCTTCACAGAGTTCAAGTAGCAGACACATCTCTAAATCAACTGTTCAGAGGAGACTGCATGAATCAGGCCTTCGTGGTCGAGTTGCTGCAAAGAAGCCACTACTGAGGGAGAACAAGAAGAAGAAGAGAGGTGTTTGGGCCAAGAAACACAAGGAATGGACATTAAACCAGTGGAAATCTGTACTTTGGTCTGGTGTGTCCAAATTTGAGATTCTTGGTTCCACCCGCCGTGTCTTTGTGAGACGCAGAAGAGGTGAGTGGATGGTTTCTACATGTGTGGTTCGCACCATGAAGTATGGAGGAGGAGGTGTGATGGTTTGGGGGTGCTTTGCTGGTGACACTGTTGGTGATTTATTCAAAATTCAAGGCACACTTAACCAACATGGCAACCACAGCATTCTGCAGTGACATGCCATCGCATCTGGTTTGTGCTTAGTGGAACCATCATTTGTTTTTCAACAGGACAGTGACCCCAAAC
Organism: Pagrus pagrus; assembly: GCF_965226575.1. NCBI lineage: Eukaryota > Metazoa > Chordata > Actinopteri > Spariformes > Sparidae > Pagrus > Pagrus pagrus. Next base: position 31,911,101 of record NC_140192.1, read on the forward strand.
ACACCTCCAGGCTTTGTAATGGCTATCTGACCAAGAAGGAGAGTGATGGAGTGCTGCGTCAGATGACCTGGCCTCCACAATCACCCGCCATAAACCTGACTGAGATGGTTTGGTATGAGATGGACTGCAGTATGAAGGCAAAGCAGCCAACAAGTGCTCAGCACCTCTGGGAACTCTTTCAAGACTGGAAAACCATTCCAAATGACTACCTCATGAATCTGACTGAGAGAATGCCAGAAGTGTGCAAAGCTGTCATCAAAGCAAAAGGTGGCTACTTTGAAGAATCTAAAATATAAAACATGTTCTGGTTTGTTTAACACATTTTTGTTTACTGCATAATTTCATGTGTTCCTTCATAGTTTAGATGTCTTCAGTATTGATCTACAATGTAGAAAATAATAAAAATAAAGAAAAAACATTGAATGAGAAGGTGTGTCCAAACTTTGACTAGTAGTGTATACATGGCCTTGTATTAAATCATATTCTATTGATTGCTCAAACAAGTAGTGTGTGTGCGTATCAAAGCCTGATATATATTTTTTCTGCACCATAGAGCTCAATTGTTGCTGAAAAACTAGAGCCCGACCATTATATCGGCTGGCCGATATTATCGGCTGATATTAGGCATTTTCCAAACTATCAGTATCAGCATTTATAATGGCCGATAGATGAATATTTAAAAAATAAAATAAAAACACTCGTGTTTAGAATGCCACAAACCCGACAACCAGCTGATCCAGCCAGAGTCGGGCAGAGCGAACCAGTTATCCATGACTGAGATCATCGGTGAAGTGTGTTCATGGTAAGTTGGTAAGTGTCACGAGAAATAAATTGCTTGAATAACAATTAAAAGAACATCCCCATCAGTTCTCTTAACTCAAATAAGCATGACAAAATTTGTGACTACCATGTCCAGTTTTGCTGCTGTTACGTGTAAGCCGAGAGTGAAATGGAATTAGCTAGTAATTTTGATGTTCCTCTGTTCTGTTGTGACAATAAAACAAACATGTTTATTTTTAAACTGCATTATCATATTATTTCAGTGAGGACTCATAAATAACTACAAATAACTAATGTTACGGAAATCTGTTTATGTTTTGTTACGCATTTCTGGATTTTATATATATATATATATATATATATATATATATATATATATATATATATATAAAATATATATATATATATATATATATATATATATATATATATATATATATATATATATATATATATACATATGTCGGCCAATATATCAAATATCGGATTTTTAAAACACCAAATATTTGTATTGGTATCGGCCTTAAAAATCCTTTATCGTTCGGGCTCTACGAAAAACTATTAACACAAAAAGTTTGGAATCAGTCCAGTAGATCACGTCAGCTGACAGCAGTGTTTTCATATATTATTTTAAAAAACTGTGTCCACACACATGAACGTATAAGCTCACTCTCACACACACCCTCTTTGAATCATTTCTGTGATGTTGTCAGACACAGCCTCAACCTGTCAGTAGGAAAAGAACACTTTTATTGGCTGTAACTTTGACTGTCGGCATTGCCCCAAAGTATTACACTGCAGCCTGACCGACTGGACATCTTCTCTTCATCTCTCTTCTTCCTGTTGCTGTAGTGATGCTCACACACACACACACACACACACACACACACACACACACACACACACACTAATGCTGTGTCACTTTGAGTTCCCATGCCTGTGTGACCTCCTCCCACTCTTCAGCATTATAAAGTCCAGGCAGTCTGGTGTTGCTCTGCAGTGCAGCACAGGATAACAGCAGGTGGAGGGGACATGGACACACATTAAAGTCATTAACACAATCAGTACTGCAGCACCACCAGTGCCACATGGGGCGGTGTTATCTTTGTTTTTAATCTTATGTGACCCTCAGCAGTTTTCCTAGCTGTGCAGGTCAAGTGACTCTAATTTCCAGCAGTCAGCAGCAGCAGAGCCACAGAGCTGATATCAGTCGATCAGAAGATGTTTTAGGACAAAGGAGCGTTTTGAATGCACTTCTGGCAGATTTTGACCTTTTTTAAGACCACATTCCTTAAGTTAGTCTTTGGCCCCATTACTGCTAACCCATAACTACTGAGACTTGAGTTCCTAGATTAAACTTGACTGTCAGCCATTACCATCTAGTCTCAAAGATTAACCAGGTGAGATAGAGCATTTAAAAGACATGAGACCACTTCAGACAGGCCATGTTTGAATTTAGTGTAATTTTAATGGACCAAATTCATAGACATGAAGGACCTGTATCTTAGAGAAAACATGGATGTTTATGAGGCATAGACATTGTATCAAAAGATGCTACTGGGGTGCATCATGGGAGATAATGGAATTGTAATGGATTTTTGGAATTTGACCCATACAAGGGACTAAAGACAGGATATCTGGGCCTCTGTTGGCTCAATTTTGACTAGGGATGCATGATACTCATTGGCCCGATAATGGCTCATTTATACACTGCCTGGCCAAAAAAAACAAAAGTCACACACTCCAATATTTCATTTGACCACCTTAGCTTTGATCACAGCACGCATTCACCGTGGCATCATTCTGATAAGCTTATGCGATGTCACAACATTTATGTCCGTCCAGAGTTGCATAAATTTTTCGCCAAGATCTTGTATTGATGATGGGATAGTCGAGACAGCTGCGTTAAGTCTTCTCCAGCACATCCCAAAGATTCTCAGTGGAGTTAAGGTCTGGACTCTTGTGCCATCAGGGAATAAAAAATCCACTGATGGAAAAACCTGCTCATTCAGTGTATTCAGGTAGTCAGCTGACCTGACCAACTGAATCAACCCCAGATCATAACGCTGCCCCCACAGGCTTTTACGGTAGGCGCTAGGCATGATGGGTGCATCACTTCATCCGCCTCTCTTCTTACCCTGATGCAGCCATCACTCTGGAACGGGGTAAATCTGGACTCATCAGACCACATGACCTTTTTCCATTTCTCCACAGTCCAATCTTTATGCTCCCTAGCAAACTGAAGCCTTTTTTCTGATTAGCCTCTCTGATAAGTGGTTTTCTTAAGGCTACACAGCTGTTTAGTCCCAATGTCTTGAGTTCACATAGTGCATGAGGAAATGTTCTTACTTTCACTATTAAACATAGCCATGAGTTCTACTGCTGATTTTTTTCTGAGCACATTTCTTCCTGGAAGAACACCGCTATCCTTCCAGGTTTTAATAATGTGTTGGACAGTTCTCAACCCAATTTTAGTCATTTCAGCAATCTGCTTAGTTGTTTTCTGTGCTTGATGCAGGCCAATAATTTGACCCTTCTGAAACAGAGTAACATCTTTTCCAGGACCACAGGATTTGTCTTCTGACATGTTTTTTTAGGAATGAGAAGCTCCTCACTGCATCAGTTAGGGTTAAATAACTTGTTGCCAGTTGAAACATATTAATCACTGCAGTAATTATCCAATGGAAGGCTCTTACCTATTCGCTTAGTTAAATCTAGGTGGTGATTTTTTTTTGGCGAGGCAGTGTGTGATCGGTTATCAGCCAATAAGGAAATTATAGCAGATGAAAAGAGGCGCTAATATGAAAACAAACTGCTTTCATTGACAGCAAGTGCAGAATGTACACACTTATACACTGATATAGTTAGTGGCAGCTCTTACAAGAGCTGGGGAATATTAAATCATCCATCTTTGCTCACTACATCTTAACCTTTTTTTCTTTTCAAAATACAAAAATGTACAATTATCGGTTACCTTATCGGCCATGAGAAGGGTGTTATTATTGTTTTTAATTAGCGGTTTTGGCTAAAAAAAGAAATCTATATAAAAAATATTGTGCATCCCTTTTAAAAAATAATATTTTGTGTCTTATAACACTGGCTTCTGTAAGTTATGATTTTACACCAAATGTTTTGACCATATGGGTTTATGAAGGGCTGTTTTTAAACAGGCTCTATACCTGAATGCTACAGTAAGTGTGTGTTTCTCTGCCAGATGTGTGTACGAAATCTACAGGTGGAGTTTTGTGCATAAACATGCTGCTGATGTGTGAGTGACAATTTGTTCATTTTTATTTTCAATATGAAGTAAATGGGTAACCTACCTGTGTTTGAAAATATGTAAGATTACATGAGCTTGTGATGTGATTGGTGCTTTTTGTTTTGCTGGATCCTCCTCTTGTGCAGTTTCACAGTGGAGCATTTGGTTTGACTCCTTGCATAAATGAGTGTTGTGTTAAAGGTCGTGACTCATTCTGGTCTTTTCTCTCTCCAGGTAAAATGAGCACTTACCCTGAGCTTGACGAGCAGATCGACTTCCTCGCTGCCATTATCAGTGAACAGAGAACTGAGTCCAGGCTGCCAGGTACTGATTAGTCCACTTCTTTACCCTTGTTTGTATTTACCATGACTCTTATAATGACTCTTTTAATTCTTTGTCCCAGCTCCAATCTCCCATGACGTACCTAAACCTCAATCCAAGCAGCTCAGTGTGGCCGGCCCCACCCACAGAGCCTCCACCATAGAGCAGCCTACGAGCCACAGTGTCCCGCTCACCAGCGTGGCTCCAGCCACTGCCTCAACCACAAACCACACCCCCCCTCTGTTCAGCGATCCCATCATCCTCCCTTACCCGTCTAACGACCGTGTCTTCATCAGTAAGTCTTTTCTGTCCTTTTGTCATGACTAGCTTCTTGTTTCTTTCTTGTTGCTACTTCTTGAAGAAGTATCTGTATATCTGACCTGAGTGCTGTGGTGTAGGAAGGTTGGTTTGCATTTGTGGTATTTATGAAAGACAAAAAGTTACATTACCAGAGGACATAAAGTACAGTTCCTTGCACTTGCACTACACACACAATACAGAATAGAATAAAAAATCCATGTGATAAAAAGCAAATCACACCTGCAACAATAAGAAAAGGGATAAGATGAAATAAAGGTCTGGACCCTGCAGTCGACCTGAAGAGACTCCAGTAGAGTAGCAGCACGATGCACAATTAATGAACTACCAGCTGCAGTTGAAAACAGCTACAATAATAATAATCTCCCATCAAAAACTGTTTAAATGCTTAAAGGAGACAATTTTATATTAATAAAGACAATCCCTGTTTTCCCTGTTTGAACCAACAATAAAACAGTCTGCAGGGTGCATACATAGACATCATTTTCATCTAATTCTAATTGTTAAATGTCATCTAATAGCATAATTTTGTTTAAACAGGCCGCTGATTTCCTGAAACATTTCCTCCCCCAGTGATTATGGTGTGCTGTGTGATCAGAGCTGATACTGAGCACGCTCTCATCAACTTTTATTAGGCACATTGACAAGATTGTCAATGAGTGTCATTGTAACGCTGTGTGACTCAGGTACCGGGTCGGGTCCTGGTTTTTCAGAACCAAGAGGACCTCTATTGATAAGCTGTGCAGGGAAGCTAGAGGCAGTCTCTGCTCTAAAAACCCTGAATGAAGCATCCAAGATTAATTCATTCATTTGAATTCTAAATCAACATTCAAATGTGCATAGCTTTTTTGTCTATTCCCAATATTTCTGCAAAGTTGTAGATAAAGATTTTAGTAATATTATTGATATAATACTGTTCGTAGAATTAGATTCCAGTGGTGGCTGCTACGGTCAGCTTACACACACCTGAGCCAGCACCGCTCACCGTGTCTCCGGACAGCTATGTTCTGTTTTCATCTTCCAGTTCGCTTCACATCTATAATTAATAAAGACACAATTATTCAAATGTGTGACATGGTGACATAGTGTGATGTCAAGAAGTCACAGAATTAAAGATGGGACTACTGACGAGGTGTTTCAGGAGCAGTGATTTCTGCAGGAGAGAGGAGCTCCCGTTGGCACAGACCATTTGCCTTTCTAACTTTTAAGACCTTTTATATGCACAACAACATAAAAAAGGAAAAACATGAAAAAGCATGATATGTTTACTTTAAAGGAAGTTGATTTAATAAAAAAATAAAAATAATAAAACAAATTTAATCAGGTGAACAACTTTATTTGAAATGAGTATTTTTTGTTTGAGGAGGATTTTATCCCATGATCTAATTAGTCATGGGAAAACATGAAAACTTGCCATGCAGCCAATTTTCTATGACCAGAGGGGGAGCATGTTGTCATGTTGGCATGTTGAATCTATCACAGGGAATGTGGACCATCCTGCCTTTCAGGAGCGCTGAAAGGCAGGATTTGATAGATTCAGCTCTCACTAGCCCCTTTTAGTTAGAAAATGCGCCACATTTGCAGCCAGGTAAAGGCTGCAATCTGCCGTCTTGTCTGTGAAACGGAGGTGTAATATTCCTCCTTTTCAAAAAAGCCGCCACTGAGGTAGGCGTAAAAATGTGACGTGACGTGAAGAGTGGGCGTGAACAGTGACGAGTGATCTGGTTATTGACGATTCTCTCGGCTGTGATGGTTAGCATCTCCTGGATCTATGCGGCTTTCCAGTTGCTCATCTTGACGTCTGTGAATGAAGTGATGAACTGACTGCTTTACAGCTGTTGCCTGCTTTTAAAACTCCCGGCTGCGGGTCGCACAACAGTGCACGTCATCGACACCTCCGCCCATGTCACGCAATTGCCGGGACATTGATGACTTGGATTTACAAAGCAATGGAGGTGGCAAAAAGTGTACCCTCCGAGGCGTCATATTGGCGGACCAAAGCAGACCCCCAATATGCTGCGCTCTGTCTAAATTCGCGGACCTAGCCGCAGAAAGGACAGCCAAATTGGTGGCTTGCTGTCCAGTATAAAAACGCTTAATGAGGATTTGCCTGTTGGTAGATTACCTAATTTTTCTGCTTGGGAGGAGATTTTGCCAAAGATTACTGGGAAATACCAGGATCACATTTCTAGTTGAAAACCTGCAGCCAGTAACAAACCCAAACTGGCCTCACTTTCAGTCATGGAAATAAAAATGATGGAAAAAGAAAAACATCTTGAACCGACATTCCAAAGACTTCAGACTGTGAAACATTACAATCTGTTCATAAAATGACCTCCTTTGTCTGAAGGAACATTAGCACTGCATGCTCTGAAATCTCGGGACTGACCACAAATTTATAATGGGGTGTGCGGAGCAAAGCTCGTACGTCACTGTCATTTAGTTCTGCCTCACTGCATTACTTCCATCAATGCTGTTTTCACTGCAGTTACCACAGGGCAGTACTCAACACCCTGACAGCAGCTTTTATTTTCACTCCACACACTCCTCTGCTTCTAACACATATTCAGAGCTTTCATTCAGGAATCATGTCGTCCGCTGACATTAGCAGACCTGCACTGCACTCTCTCCCTCTAACTGTCTGTATGTATTTCTTCTCAGTCATGAGCAGCGTCTTCATCATAGCCGGATCGCTGGCTTTGATCGTAGCAGGAGCCTGTTGGGTCAGGTAAGATATTATTCCTCCCTTTCTTAATTACTGCAGGAGACTCCAAATGACAGCTCTCGGCCTTTCACCATTTGATGATACAGCTAGCAGATTTGCTATATTTTTGCCAGTATTCCAACTTGAGGCATTAAGAAATCTATTACATGTTGAATATTGGTTGAAACTATGGACAACTTGCTTAACTGGTGTATAAAATTTCAGTGCCTGTTTTAATTACCAAGAGACCAAGACTAGAAGACTGAGAAAACTAGTAAATATTAACATTTAAGAGGTTTGAACCAGATAATTCTTGACATGTTTTCGTGAAACAATTAATCTTTTAGCAAAATGAATATCCTGTCAATTGACTAATGAATTAAGCCTCCAACTGTTCCAGCGTTGTTTGTGTTTAGTGTCATCTCAATTTAAGTAGTGGCCCAAATTTCAAATATCAAATCAATTTTATTAAATAGTCCAAAATTATGTTGCCTCAGTGATTTGCCTCAGTCTGTACAGTATCTTGCATATACTGCGGCGAAACCTGTGAGAGACGGATTAAAAATAAAAAAGCAACTTAATAGCGTGTGTTTTGTTAGAATCTCACTGCTATTATGCAGATCCAGAAAAATACTTAATTAATTTGATCAAAGTGATTACCAAACATAACCGAACAAAGATTTTGTGAATACAAAAGAGAAGTTGCTGTTTGAAATGATTTGTTTTGTTCCTTACATTACCTGGAAGAAAACGATTGACTTTAAATATTGTCAATCAATTCCAAATACATTCACAAATCAGAAATCAAGTACTGAACCATGAACCATCTGCCAGTGTGTTCATGTTTGTTCTTGTTGCAGGTTGCAGAAAGGTGTGCGTCTGACACAGAAGGTGGACTACCCTGTATATGGACTGATGAGAGCCCAAACTTTTGACAGTTGGGTGAGTATTAAATCTTTATTGTGTAACAAGAACTTCCCAAAAAACACTCCACGTGTGTTCAATTCTTATCAAGATGTTGCTGTCAGTGTAGTCTCAAATGTAGTTTTTTTTTAAGTTGTACCAATGGAACTTACTGTCAACAGGTGTTTGAACCTGCATCCATCAAGATTACTTTAACATAAATATATGATTATGTGCGTGTGAAAGACAAACCCACACAGGGAGATAACACCTGACTGAAGCCCCCCTCAGTGTCATCGGGTGGACACCAACACATCTTTGCTTATTGCTTCTACACATTTATTTATTGCTTATTCCACTGCTCCAAAGTGACAAATAGACAATGAATTAATGTACCATTACATAATATGTAGGCTAACTTAGTGTTCCTAATCAGAACACACTGTTTGAGTCAAAATGCTTATTTTTCATAGATTGTTGTCATCTCAGTAACAGTAATAGTAGTAGTGTAGTAATTGGTCATATCATACTGTATACCACTAGACACACTCGTATCTATCCATTGAAGTAACAGTTCACCCACAGATGAAAGTTAAGTCATTATCTCTTCCCCACATGCTGATGGAAAGTCATAGTCCACAAAACATTTCAGGAGCTTCACAGCAAAACAGCGTTGCAGCATTCTCCTACATCTGAAGTAGGTGGGGACTTGATTTAAAGCATAAAACAAAATGAAATGAAAAGGTGCTCCATCAGGTGTAATCCAAGTCTCCAGAAGACCAAGGTCCCATATTGATTTGAAAATATATTTACACACTCAGCATGTACAGTAGCTGAGGTTCAGACTAACACTAAGGGAACATTCAGACTAAATCTGCAGGTTTGTGCAGCAGTGTGGGAGTGTCACTCCATGGTCCATGTGTGGGATGTGTTGGGCTGATCAGTTTGCCAAAATGTGAAGCTGTGTATGTTGTTATGCTACCAGCATGCCGGTTCTACTACTAAAACAATAGTAAACAGCCACGATGCGAGGCAGATCATTACTGTGTGTTTTGAACTGGGGCGCAGTTTAAAACACACTGCTACACAGAGAAATGTCAGTTGTGTTCCCTCTACTCTGCTTATTATCTGCAGTCATGTCTCTGCCACAGTAGGTTAAACATGCTGGTCCTACGTCAGCCCCCTGTGGCCTTACATTCCAGAACCGTCCCCAGCTACTTCAGTTGTTGGGTTAACAGTTTTGCTGTGAAGCTCAGAAATGTTTGTGGACTACTTTGTTGACTTTGTGAAACTTCACTTGACTTTCCATCAGCATGGGGGTGAGGAGATAATGACTGAACTTTACTTTTTGGGTGAACTGTTCCTTTAAGCAAACAACAAATAATTACGAGTAAAAAGAACACACAAGTTGTGTTGTGAAATACAGTGGTGCTTGAAAGTTTGTGAACCCTTTAGAATATTCTATATTTCTGCATAAATAAGACCTAAAACATCATCAGATTTTCACACAAATACTAAAAGCAGATAAAGATAACCCAATTAAACAAATGAGACAAAAATATTATGTGTGAACCTTTGCTTTCAGTATCTGGTGTGACCTTGTGCAGCAGTAACTGCAACTAAACGTTTCCAGTAACTGTTGATTAGTCCTGCACATCGGCTTGGAGGAATTTTAGCCCATTCCTCCGTACAGTCAAGCTTCAACTCTGGGATGTTGGTGGGTTTCCTCTAGGGCTGTCACGATTCTCCAAATCCTCGATTCGATTCAATTTTCGATTCTAAGGTCACGGTTCGATTCGATTCTCGATTTTTTACATTTATTTTTACATTTACAGGTTGCTATGCCATTTTTAGACTAGACTTTTATGCAATATAATATCTGACCTTTGTTAGTTAGTTAGTTTCTCCTTTGTAAGTGCAGTCTTCTTCACAGAAGATGACATTCAAGTTCACAACAAACAAACAAAAAACTAAAACAGCCATGTCCATAGTCTTCTCTGAACAATTAAGTGTCTTAACAAACTATTTGCGAACAGTTGGACATATACAAGGTGCGTAAGGTGTGAGTGGGCGAGCGAGAGTGAGGGAGCGTGCGTACGTGCGGACAGTGAATGAATGAGAGAGGAAGGAGAAGCGAAAGGAGTAGCAGTAGTAGCGACAGCAGCAACAAAGTGTACAATATAGGCTGCAGTTTGGCTGAATAAAGGCGACGGCTCCTCAAGATACAGCAAAGCTCCCTGGTATTATTTCCCGACCAGCTTAACACGTGAAAGGGGGTTCACCCCGAAGGTAAACAGAAACTTCGGCCCTGGAGGAAATCATCTCCCCTGTGCTTCCCGTCCACGGTCCGGGAGCCGAACAGGAATGGTGTAACACCATGCTATCGTTTGACTGGCTGTAGCTAATAGCTACTGGCTTAGCTAGTAGCTAAGTTAGAGGAGGTTGACTGGCAGCACTTCAACACGTGTGTGTTTTTTTCCCCTTGGCAAGCCGACCAGACGTGACGTGGGGGCGTGGCAGCATCGACGATTCTATTTTTTAATTCGAAGTTCGAGATTGTGAATTAATTTCATCATTTTCGAATTTTGATACCCATAGTTTCCTCACATGAACTGTTCGCTTCATGTCCTTCCACAACATTTGGATTGGATTAAGGTCAGGACTTTGACTTGGCCATTCCAAAACATTAACTTTATTCTTTTATAAACATTCTTTGGTAGAACAACTTGTGTGCTTAGGCTCGTTGTCTTGCTGCATGACCCACATTCTCTTGAGATTCAGTGCACGGACAGATGTCCTGACATTTTCCTTAAGAATTTGCAGGTACAGTATAATTCAGAATTCATTGTTCCATCAATGATGGCATGCCGTCCTGGCCCAGATGCAGCAAAACAGGCCCAAACCACGATACGACCACCACCATGTTTCACAGATGGGATAAGGTTCTTATGCTGGAATGCAGTGTTTTCCTTTCTCCAAACATAATGCTTCTCATTTAAACCAAAAAGTTCTATTTTGGTCTCATCCGTCCACAAAACATTTTTCCAATAGCCTTCTAGCGTGTCCATGTGATCTTTAGCAAACTGCAGACGGGCAGCAATGTTCTTTTTTGAGAGCAGTGGCTTTCTCCTTGCAACCCTGCCATGCACGTCATTGTTGTTCAGTGTTCTCCTGACTGACTCATGAACATTGATATTAGCAAATGTGAGAGAGACCTTTAGTTGCTTAGAAGTTACCCTGGGGTCCTTTGTGACCTCGCCGACGATTATATATCTTGCTCTTGGAGTGATCTTTGAAGGTCGACCACTCTTGGGGAGGGTAACAGTGGTCTTGAATTTCCTCCATTTGTACACAATCTGTCTGACTGTGGATTGGTGGAGTCCAAACTCTTTAGAGATGGTTTTGTAACCTTTTCCGGCCTGATGAGCATCAACAACTCTTTTTCTGAGGTCCTCAGAAATCTCCTTTGTTCGTGCCATTGTGTTGTGAAGATCAGATTTTGATAGATCCCTGTTCTTTAAATAGAACAGGACGCCCACTGTTTGTCTGTCATCCCATTGATTGAAAACACCTGACTCTAATTTCACCTTCAAATTAACTGCCAATCCTAGAGGTTCACATACTTTTGCCACTCACAGATATGTAATATTGGATCATTTTCCTCAATACATAAATGACCAAGTAAATTATTTTTGTCTCATTTGTTTAATTGGGTTCTCTTTATCTAATTTTAGGACTTGTGGGAAAATCTGATGATGTTTTAGGTCTTATTTACGCAGAAATATAGACAATTCTAAAGGGTTCACAAACTTTCAAGCACCACTGTATAAGTACAGTACATTTGTTTCCTTATTAGTGGCAGTACTGTAATACTATAACTCAAGATCCAAAACATTTTGATTCTGAATGCATCCTCTCTTATCCTTTTTAATACAGACAACGTTTTTTAATAAGCCAGGATATCATAATATCTCAATCTTACACTTTTTTGGGTTGTTGTGAGACACCTCATTAACATTGTTATCCAACAGTTTCCAGCTGGGTAGCAATAGCCACCAGCTTCAAGCCCATTTTATCTGTGTGGCACCCCAAATGCACCTGTCCTTTGAGCATTTTCAGGCTGAACATGTGCAGCACAGACACATGCTGCCAAGTGAATGTCAACTGAGCAGTGTGACTAGATGTGAAAGAATACCAGTGACACTCTCATGTCCCCTCTGCCCCTCCTTGTGTTCCAGCCAGGGGACAAGAAGCTGGCCCACAGTGCCCAAATGTACCACTATCAGCACCAGAAGCAGCAGATGCTCTCCCTGGAGAAGTGAGTCACCCTCCGAGTCCAGACATGTTCATCTGTCCTGGGCATGTGTATGGGTCTCCGGCCCCCTGTCCCTCGCCCCCCTTTGCACTCTGCCTCTTTGAGTCTGTGTTATCCTCTGAATATTTTATGACTTAATGTGTGTGTGTGTGACACGTGTCACACGCGTGTGTGTGCTGCAGACACAGGGATGAGCCTAAAGTTCCTGACTCAGGAGCCTCAACGGATGAGGAGAACGAGGATGGAGATTTCACAGTGTATGAATGTCCTGGACTGGCTCCTGTGAGTAAACGCTGCATTATTATCTTAACTTTTATTCAGAGTTTTCCAGCTTATCATCAAATTTTGTAAGTAGGAAGCCTTTGACCAGAATTTAGGAAGACAGTTATGACAAATAACTGAAAACCATTAATACCATCATAATTATCATAATTAAGTCATAAAATGAATTCAATTTAAAGCTGCACTAATCAAAAATGTTTACATTATAAATGGTTTAAAGGACCGTGTGTGTTGTGAGAGGTGTCGCTCCGTGTAACAAAGACACTGCAATAGAGAGCACTCTGACTGTAAACATCACAAACTTCCACTCACCTTTTGTTGTAGAGTAACTAATACATTTTAAGTTTGAATTGCCCCCCAGCTCAAGGAGCATTTTAGCGTCTTTAAGCTCATTTTTGTAGACAGTAGAAAACCCCTGCTGAGCCCACTGTAACTAACAGTAGACACAAGTGGTGATGTTCAGCATCTACAGAGCCAGATATTTTTCTCAGGAGTTGGCAGAGACCAAGCCAGAGCTTAAAGGAGAATGATTATTGGGCTTACATTCATCAGATGGACAAAATCACGACTCCAAAATCTTGCTGCCATTGCTTGCTGGAAGTGTAACTTGGTAAATGGGTAACTGTTTGCTAAAGCTACGTTCACACTACAGGATTTTCTGCTCACTGAACGTTTTTTTGGACATTGGTGACTAAAAGCCCAAATTGAGGCTTGCTCCCGTGTACCACAGTCGCCATGTCTAAACTGTTCAAAGACGTGATCCAAAAGCCCACCAGTGCGGATAACTTGCAGGCTAAATATGTGGTTGAGTCAAAGACGGGTCGGGAGGCAGGAACAAGCTACAGCCAATGAGAGAAGACACTCCTCTCACCCACCCAGTGTCATGCATCTGTTTGTATGGAATGGGCACAATAAAAGCCTAGACACTGCTCAAAAAATCAGGGGAACACTTTAATCACACATCAGATCTTGATGAACAAATTACAGTTGATTCAAATTCAAATTGAAAATCTTTACTGATGAGAACAAAATCTTGTAACAACAGTCAATGGAAACCAAAATCATCAAGCAAAAAATTGAAATCACAGGCTGATCGAATTTGTGTGAATTTTATCACAGCAACTCATAATGTGACTCAGTAGTGTGTATGGCCCTGCGTATGCCTGTATGCACTCCTGACAACATCTGGGTATGCTCCTGATGAGTCGATGGATGGTGTCCTGAGGGATCTTCTCCCAGATGTGGATCAGGGCATCAGTGAGCTCCTGGACAGGCTGTGGCAATACTTGGTGGCATTGGATGCACCGATACATAACTTCCCAAAGGTCAGGGGAACAAGAGGGCCAATCAGTGGCATCAGTGCCTTCATCATCCAGGAACTGCCTACACACTGTGGCCACATGAGGCCATGCATTGTCCTGCACCAGCAGGATCCCAGGGCCCACTGCACCAGCATAAGGTCTGACAATCACTCTGAGGTTTTCATCTCGGTACCTAACAGCAGTCAGGGTTCCGTTGGCTATGACATGGAGGTCTGTGCGACCCTCCAGGGATATGCCTCCCTAGACCATCACTGACCCACTGCCAAACAGGTCATGCTGGATAATGTTACAGGCAGCATAATGTTCACCACGGCATCTCCAGACACTGAACCTGCTCTTATCTGTCAATTCTGGTGTTCTCTCATGAATGCCAATCGAGCTGCTCGGTGCTGGGCTGTGAGCACAGGTCCCACTAGAGGACATCGGGCCCTCATGCCACCCTTATGGAGTCTGTTTCTGACAGTTTGGTCAGAAACATGCACACCAGTAGCCTGCTGGAGGTCATTTTGTAGGGCTCTGGTAGTGCTCCTCCTGTTCCTCCTCACACAAAGGAGCAGATACCGGTCCTGCTGCTGGGTTGATGCCCTTCTACGGCCCTGTCCAGCTCTCCTCATGTGACGGCCGGAGTCCTGGTATCTCCTCCATGCCCTTGAGACTGTGCTGGAAGGACACTAGCAGAACAGAAAACTAGAGAAGAATCAGCCAGGAAGGATAATGAGAGCGCAATTGTCTGTGGCCACTACATGCAAAACCATTCCCTTTGTGGAGGTTGTCTTGCTTTTGCCTCTCCATTGCACCTGTTGTTACTTTCATTTGCACCACAGACCAAAAACTGAAACTGGTTCACAATCACTTGTGCTTCCTAAATTGATATCCCTGAAGTTAACTGACTTGTTGTTATACTGGGACCTTTAAGTGTTCCCTTAATTTCTTCGAGCAGTGTATTTTCCATCAGCATACACACACAGACAAGCTTTTCCGTATTTATAACCGTCTTGTCCCTGCAGTTCTGCCTTTCAGTGTGACAATGATCCAAGCTGCCTGCACATTCTAATCCATCCCCTCACTCATATCCTTTTCTTTTATTTCCTTGTTTGGACTGGAACTTGGACTGCTTAGACCACATCATTCCCGTTTCAGGATTCACATGTGTGATCTTGTAATGTGTCATGTGCTGATCAGTCATGTATCGTGTAAAGCATACAGACTGCATGAACTCTGACTATGAGACAGAAAGTTGTGTAGTGTGAACAGCACAGCGATCTGTAGTCTGACCAAGTCATAACATGATTGTAGAAGGTGATTATATGTCCAACATTTTGTTTACAGCTGATCTTCTGCCCACAAGTGGCTAAAAAAGTCAATTAGTTCAGCGTTAAATAAAAGGACTGGTACATTTGTAATGCTTACAGCTTGTTCCACTGTCCCCAAGTGATCATTTAAAGGGGAACTACCGTTTTTTTACAACCTGGGAATCTATAGGACAGGTTGAATATAACAAAAATCACATTACATGATCTTCAAAATGGATTCAAATAGTAAATTACTTTGGAATGTGGATAAAGGTAATGAAATCCATTTTGTGTCAGAACTGGAAGACAATGGAATGGATGGGGAAACATCTGATATGTAATGACCTCTCATAAGATGACTGATTGACTGAGCATGAATGATATCTTCCTTCCATTAAAGCTGCATTAAAGGGGAACTCAGGGGTGTCATTTGGAGTCGTTCGGACGAATTTAGATCCAGTGGAGCGCCGTGTATATCCATATAATGCGAGTGACCGAAGCGCAGCCTCTATATAACACATTATCTGACGCGAAACTAGTTCATTTCACCAATATTTTGTTATGATATGCTAGTGCTATTCCCCTCTGAGTTGCCTGTTATCAACATCCGGGGTTTGTAGGTTGACCTAGCCGTTTAGCCTAGCCGCAGCCGTTTGTTGTTCTTTGGCCAGCTGTTCCTCTTTCTGCCTCCGCATCCTCCTTTCAACGAGCTCCTCATCCGTGTACTCTGGCTCAAAACGGTAAGGACGTCCATCATAAACAAAGTCATCGTCTGCCACCTCACAATCGGAAAAATATTCAGCCATGTTGCAAAAAACTAGCAGTAGCAAACTACAGGTAAACAAGCCGGCTGTCGCGGGTGCACGTGGCTTTCAGAGATGACATCATCCAGGTCAGAGGTTAGTAGGTCAACCTACAGACCCCGGATGTTGATAACGGGCAACCCCGGACTCAGAGGGGAATAGCACTAGCGTATCATAACAAAATATTGGTGAAATGAACTAGTTTCGCGGCAGATACTGCGTTATATAGAGGCTGCGCTTCGGTGCCCCAATCACTCGCATTATATGGATATACGCGGCGCTCCACTGGATCTAAATTCGTCCGAACGACTCCAAATGACACCAAAGTTATCTGGGTGAGTAAATGATCGTATTTTATGCTAGAAATAAGGTCCAGGTTGTAAAAAACAGTAGTTTCCCTTTAATGCAGCTTTAATGGAAGGAAGATATCATTCATGCTCAGTCAATCAGTCATCTTATGAGAGGTCATTACATATCAGATATGTTTCCCCATCCATTCCATTGTCTTCCAGTTCTGACACAAAATGGATTTCATTACCTTTATCCACATTCCAAAGTAATTTACCATTTGAATCCATTTTGAAGATCATCTAATGTGATTTTTGTTATATTTAACCTGTCCTATAGATTCCCAAAATCTAATATGTGCAAACATGGCCTGAACACAGTAATAACCCTGGAGGAGGAAACATTTCAGCTCTCATAATGAACTCTGTTACCAACATTCTGGTCCTGTCTCTGTCCATCTTTAGACTGGGGAAATGGAAGTGAAGAACCCGCTGTTTGATGACTCCACTCTTTACTTTCAAAAGTTCCACAAGTAAACCTGGACGTTGACATGTTTCACCCTCTGAATGCAGCATTGTGTGTACAACTAGTTGAATTTACACACATACACACTCCACATACACTCCTGTGCAGTCCAACCCTTTTAATGGACAGGATTAAGAATGTACGGAGGATGAAGAAGATGAGGAGTGGGGCCTTCATGGACATTTAGAGGACGTCACACGGTTGGTTTCTTGGTTGGAGCAGGACTAAATCTGGGACCAAGTTCTCTCATACAGCAGCCACATTCTGTTCTTTTTTTATCTCATCACTCTTTGTGCTATTTTTGTCTACAAAATTGCAATCAGCCAACCTCTAAGAATTCTAAATGACTTCTGTCAGGTAGCAGACATGCATATTGAATATTATATCCTGTGCTTAGGGAGCCAGCCCAGTCCAGTACAAGGACAGTTCTCTAATACCACTAAGCTATGAATCAGTAATTCTATCAGTTCATTGAGAGATATTCATGAATATCCATGTTTACTTATCAGAAAATAAGTTCTCACTATGTTTTAAAGGAATGTGATTTTATTATTATTATTATTATTATTATTATTATTATTATATTTGATATTTCCTGAACACCTCCATGCAGCACCGTGATCTTTATCAGTATGTTATGTAGCCATCGTGTTCTCAGTCCAGTTCCTCTATGCATGAAATGATGATCCTGTGTTATGAGACCTGACAGTCAATATGCATTTACAGTTCTTACAAGTTTCTTGTGCAAACTTGCTACTGATCATTATGTATCCTATATATAATATATATAATTATGTATCCTAAATATATAATATATAATTATGTATCATATATATATATAGATATATATAGATATAGATATGGATGATTTCAAAGTAATTTGAAACTTCTTTACCTAGCACTCTGAACCAGAGCAAGTCCATCCTGTATATATGGTATCAGACTAACATGGCTTGTCCCCATGATTTTGCGATGTGTAAATAGCTGCTATCATGTACAGGAAAGAGATCTTACCTCTCACTTGATGTGTGTCAACATATTCCTCTAGATTCCTGAATGCTGTGTCAAATATTGAACTGTCGTTTGTTTCCTTATTGTTAACTATATTTGCAGGGCTCCTACACACGTGGAAAGACGGGAAATGTCGTCAAAAAGATTTTGAAAACAAATATGTCCTATTATATTTGGTATGGTGCATCATAGCATTTAACTTTAATGTCATAGTTTTGTAGATGAAGGGAAAAGCAGAGAGAATCCACAATTTATAACATTGCCCCTGAACTTTTATTACAACTGAAGAGGCAATGTTTTAATCCTACCATGTCTTCACCATGTAAAACATGACACTTTGGTTACATTATGCTGACATCAAGGACAACTAATCAAATCATATATTTGAAAATATTTAAACATTTCCCAAGACTCCATTCCGCAGAAATATAGACCATATAATAATTTCTAATACAGGAGGAGCTGCCTCATTTCTGATAAAAGTGAAGTGAGATATAAAGGAGCTGCCAATTGAAAATGAAGCTTCTTTGAAAACCATCCAGGTTTGAGAATACTAGTCAGACATGGCAACCATGGGCAGAAACCAGAGCAGTGGTATTGTGCTCATGTTCCAGTTGACATATTTTCACAATACATGCTTGTAATGTATGTAAATCAAATGGATTAATAGTCCAATTTGCACATTCTTTTTCAAAAATATCAAAAGTGCATTTTCATTCAATTTCAGAAAATGTTTTTTTTAATTTACATTGTGGCAATTTAAATCATCAAACATTTTTTTTATTATTATTTGTATTTTCTTAATCTTAAACCACACTCAAATGAAATTTAAAAAAAAGTTTGACTGAATAATTTTCTCTTAACATTGTTGTTTAAAGGGTATTGCCTATTTACACAGTAACATATGTTAACAGGTGTTGGGGAGTACTACTGCATGTGAAAAAGCCTTATGTGGCTCCAGAGGGAGCTGCACGTAACTGATAAACCGCCTCCAGTGATTTCACTCAGTGGCAAAGTTGGGTAATGTAGGCTTCAGGGGCCAGCTGGACCTATTGGTCTTTACTAAGACTGTGTCCTAACTGCTAAGTCTGACTTACAGGTTGGCCACATTGGATGTTTGTAGTGCGTGGCGGCTGCACTGCTGCTACAGAGCAGCTCTTGCCTGCCCTATCTGTTTACATGAAGTTTGACTTTGATACTTGAAAACATGATGAAGTGATTTTCCTTAACCCCGCTGAAAGAGCGAGAAAGCTCTTCATGTCTGACATATTCTACAGATATAGACATTAAAACTGGAGTGAAACCCTGGTATGATGTTGATATGACTGTATACAGGTTATTTTCAGGTTGATTTTTGCAGAGAACCGTGCACATGTCGTAGTAAAAATAGGCGAGGCAATCAGAAACAAAACAGCAGAACAGAGATATCACCTTTTTATTCCACACATTGGTCTTCCTTTTCAACACCTGGTGCCTACATTACCAACTGGAGGCAGGTTATCAGATTACATGCAGCTTCCTCTGGAGCCACAGAAGGATTTATACAATTTTTTTCACACATACAGTATAACTCCCCTACGCTGGTAAACACAATTTAATGTGAGAAATTAGTGGAGTTACCTTTTAAATACAATAATTTTTCATTTGTATGGATATAAGGACTGCACCAATCTAATGTGTCTTTCCCAGCATCAGTAAGGTGGCCTGCTGTGACTGACTTGACATAACTAACAGTGGAATATGGTGGAAACCCTGAGTAGTTCCAGTGATGCTGTCTGCTCTGTCCCATGTGACAGATCAGATTGGTGCATCCTTCATGGATACACTCTGCTTTCTCCTTCACTGAAGCTGCTGTCTTCACCTGGCCTAAACACTGTATTGGACAGGATGTGCACAAGAACCTTTCTGTGTTTTGTAGATACTCCTCTTGGCCCACTGTATACATGATAGATGATATTACACAGCTCAGATGAGTGTTCAGTTCCAGTGGCAGATGTTTGAAACAGTGCAGGAACTGTGGATGCAACTGTGGCCTCTCGCTGTCGTCTCTCAGGAAAGCCGCTCTCTGTGGCTCCTCTCTTCAGCCTGTCTGTCTCCTGTCTCAGCCTCTCTGCTCTCCCACAGTGGACAAGTACTTGACCTGCACACATACACATACACGAGTGTCAATATGTAAAAAAGAAATATCAACAACAGATACCAGGG